>NC_048569.1:75090286-75703786 GCF_013265735.2 Oncorhynchus mykiss | reverse complement strand
ATCCCAAAACTACTACCTTATAGACACAAGTCTATAATATGTACATAAAGATATATGAATGAGTGATGGTACAGAGCGGCATAGGGAAGATACAGTAGATTGTATTGAGTGCAGTATATACATATGAGATGAGTATGTAAACAAAGTGGCATAGTTAAAGTGGCTAGTGATACATGTATTACATAAAGATGCAGTAGATGATATAGAGTACAGTATATATATTTACATATGAGATTAATAATGTAGGGTATATAAACATTATATTAGGTAGCATTGTTTTAAGTGGCTAGTGATATATTTTATATCATTTCCCATCAATTCCCATTATTAAAGTGGCTGGAGTTGAGTCAGTGTGTTGGCAGCAGCCACTCAATGTTAGTGGTGGCTGTTTAACAGTCTGATGGCCTTGATATAGAAGCTGTTTTTCAGTCTCTCGGTCCCAGCTTTGATGCACCTGTACTGACCTCGCCTTCTGGATGATAGCGGGGTGAACAGGCAGTGGCTCGGGTGGTTGTTGTCCTTGATGATCTTTATGGCCTTCCTGTGACATCGGGTGGTGTAGGTGTCCTAGAGGGCAGGTAGTTTGCCCCCGGTGATGCGTTGTGCAGACCTCACTACCCTCTGGAGAGCCTTACGGTTGTGGGCGGAGCAGTTGCCGTACCAGGCGGTGATACAGCCCGACAGGATGCTCTCGATTGTGCATCTGTAGAAGTTTGTGAGTGCTTTTGGTGACAAGCCGAATTTCTTCTGCCTCCTGAGGTTGAAGAGGCGCTGCTGCGCCTTCTTCACGATGCTGTCTGTGTGGGTGGACCAATTCAGTTTGTCTGTGATGTGTACGCCGAGGAACTTAAAACTTACTACCCTCTCCACTACTGATGCATCGATGTGGATAGGGGGGGTGTTCCCTCTGCTGTTTCCTGAAGTCCACAATCATCTCCTTAGTTTTGTTGACGTTGAGTGTGAGGTTATTTTCCTGACACCACACTCCGAGGGCCCTCACCTCCTCCCTGTAGGCCTTCTCGTCGTTGTTGGTAATCAAGCCTACCACTGTTGTGTCGTCCGCAAACTTGATGATTGAGTTGGAGGCGTGCGTGCCCACACAGTCGTGGGTGAACAGGGAGTACAGGAGAGGGCTCAGAACGCAGCCTTGTGGGGCCCCAGTGTTGAGGATCAGCGGGGTGGAAATGTTGTTGCCTACCCTCACCACCTGGGGGCGGCCCGTCAGGAAGTCCAGTACCCAGTTGCACAGGGCGGGGTCGAGACCCAGGGTCTCTAGCTTGATGACGAGCTTGGAGGGCACTATGGTGTTAAATGCCGAGCTGTAGTCGATGAACAGCATTCTCACATAGGTATTCCTCTTGTCCAGTTGGGTTAGGGCCGTGTGCAGTGTGGTTGCGATTGCATCGTCTGTGGACCTATTTGGGCGGTAAGCAAATTGGAGTGGGTCTAGGGTGTCAGGTAGGGTGGAGGTGATATGGTCCTTGACTAGTCTCTCAAAGCACTTCATGATGACGGATGTGAGTGCTACGGGGCGGTAGTCGTTTAGCTCAGTTACCTAGCTTTCTTGGGAACAGAAGAAGCAATACAACTGCCGTTCTTCAAACTAGCTGAGTATCTGGAACATGAGCATTTGTGGGTTTGATTACAGGCTCAAAATGGCCAGAAACAAACTTTTCCTCTGAAACTCATTAGTCTGTTCTTGTTCTGAGAAATAAAGGCTATTCCATGCGAAAAATTGCCAAGAACTGAAGATCTCATACAGCGCTGTGTACTACTCCCTTCACAGAAAAGTACAAACTGGCTCTAACCAGAATAGAAAGAGGAGTGGGAGGCCCCGGTGCACAACTGAGCAAGAGGACAAGCACATTAGAGTGTTTAGTTTGAGAAACAGACACCTCACAAGTCCTCAACTGGCAGCTTCATTAAATTGTACCTGCAAAACACCAGTCTCAACGTCAACAATGAAGAGGCGACTCCGGGATGCTGGCCTTCTAGGCACAGTTCCTCTGTCCAGTGTCTGCGTTCTTTTTCCCATCTTAATCTTTTCTTTTTATTGACCAGTCTGAGATACGGCTTTTTCTTTGCAACACTGCCTAGAAGGCCAGCATCCCGGAGTCGCCTCTTCACTGTTGACGTTGAGACTGGTGTTTTGCAGGTACAATTTAATGAAGCTGTTTTAGTTTCGGTTTTTAGTTTTAGTGCTTGGGAAGGTAAGGAGTCACTTATGTGCTGTCGGCCTATAGCAGGGGCACTCAAGTAGTATTTGAGATGGTCCAGTCACACAAATGTCCTAGGTGGCAAAGGCCCGGAAAGATATTTTGATTTATTGGCGTAGTAACAAACCCCCACCTCGCAATCCATAGGACCCCAAACTGTTCAAACTGTTCACACCCTTCTTGTTGGCAGAGAGACAAATTAGAAGTTTAAAGCTTATTATGCCATCAAGCAAACAAAACATTTAGCCATTTTTTCCCCTGCAATTCCCCCAAAATGTGTGTCTTATTTGTGTTTACATCCTTACCAAATTCCAAAAATATTTGGACAGTATAGCTGTCGTACCTAGGTCTTTATCCAATACATTTTTTGTGGGTGTTGTTCAGATTAAAGTTTTCAAATGTTTTTATTTTTTATTTTATATCAGTCTACTAAATAGTTTTTCCACTTGTAGTTATTATTTCAGTTTCAATTGTGTTTACTATAATTTACTATAATGTCGCTACAATCATATATAGGGCAATATGACACCAATCTCGATGACACACTCCGCGCCATTCATCATGAGCCGTACGTCCGTTACCAAAAACCACACACCAAATTTTTTACAGGTTCGTTAGCAAAATCTTTAGCCGGGAACTAGCTCAATATCTTGCCGTTGGATAAGAACAAGACAACAGAGTCCATAAAGGGACCATTAGACTGGACACCTTTCGGACTGAATAAGTTTGTAGGTGCAACATTTTTGATTACATTTATAATTTATCACTCTCACATGCTGATTTTTATCATCTATGCAGCACTCCGCCAATCAGGCCTTTATGGAAGTGTCCAGATGGAAGCCACGCCTAAGTAAAAGGCACATGACAGCCCGCTTGGAGTTTGCCAAAAGGCACCTAAAGGACTCTCAAACCATTAGAAACAAGAGTCTCTGGTCTGATGAAACCAAGATTGAACTCTTTGGCCTGAATGTCATGAGTCACATCTGGAGGTAACCTGGCACCATCCCTACGGTGAAGCATGGTGGTGGCAGCATCATGATGTGGGGATGTTTTTCAGTGGCAGGGACTGGGGGACTAGTCAGGTTTGAGGGAAAGAAAAACAGAGCAAAGTACAGAGAGATTGCTGATGAAAACCTGCTCCAGAGTGCTCAGGACCTCAGACTGGGGCGAAGGTTCACCTTCCAACAGGACAGCAACCCTACAGTAAGCACACAGCCAAGACAATGCAGGAGTGGCTTCAGGACACAAGGCTGTAATTGCTGCCAATGGTGCTTCAACAAAGTACTGAGTAAAGGGTCTGAATACTTATGTAAATGTGATATTTAAGTTTTGTATTTGTAATACATTCGCAAAAATGTATTAAACCCTTTTTTGGGCATTTTAGTATAAGTCTCTAACAACAAAATGTGGAAAACGTCAAGGGGTCTGAATACTTTCTGAAAGCACTGTATATCATTTGGCTGTATGTATTTTTAGATTTAGGTCTATTGTAAATGTGTATTAACTTTGCATCACCATCTTTATTGCAAAAAGAAATTAAAGTACAAAAAGCAACATATTATTTTGACAGGGGTAATGAATTGTCAATTGATCAGCACAGCAATTGATAAAACAGGACAATTTTTAACACACAAGGGGTTCTGAGCTTATGTCAATATTACACAGGCAGTTACATGAATCCGGAATGTAGACAGGCTCTATCTATCTGAGCTACTGTGTTGATATGTTGGGCACCTACTGACCAAAACATTATGTCATTATGATTTCTTTATGACACGTATTGCTAAAATAAAGGTTTAAGGAAATACATGCATACACCACATTATTACAAGACAAAACAGCTCAATCAAGCCTAATGGTCTTGTGATTATAAAAGCAAACCTTGCTTTCATTTTTATTTATTTTTGACATGAAAATGTAGCGTAATGGGATAATGCCTTACTGTGGTATGTGAAGAATCCAACACTTTACCTTGTATTCAATACAAATCACATTATTGTGGAAGCACCTACTCTAGTATGTATTAGGTTGTTTGAGAAGGTTTGAATCCTAAGAAACCTGCCTACACATAATTTGAAGCTGTGTGTTGGAAAACCTTGGTAGAGCATGGGTGGATTAGGCATTGTTGGTGCTCATGTGAATGTCCTTTCTTTTTCGGCTTCAAACCAATGTGTGTATGTGTGTTTGTCAGTGTAATATTTTAGTTATTAGATATTCAGAGGGATGTTTCTCGATGTGGAAGCAGCACAGTGGTCACATCCTTGCTGTGTATATCATCCTCTGCTGAAAGATATCAAATTCATTTCTCTCCTCTCCAATCCTCTCCCTCTCCTTCCTCGCCTCGCCTCTCCCTCCTCACCTCTCCCTCCTCTAAGAGAGAGGTGGATGAAAGGAAGGCTTTAGTCCATCTGCCAGCATCATTATTATTTTTTATAGACTGAATAATGTTTCTGTCCTACCTCACCTCAGTGGTTATCCTGAAAATGCCTCAACATTCTCTGTCCAGAACAGTATTTCTATACAGCCCCTGTGTACAACTGTATATTTCTATACACTGTATCTTTGCCCATATATTGTTTAAAGCAACTACTCTGCTGAAGCTTGGCTTGTCCTCAGAGAATTCTCTGAGCATTAACAGCGTTCTCTACCTCTCCCTCCCTCTGTTTCTCCCTTTCTCCATATTCCCCTCTCCATACGCCTGTCTCTGTTTCTCTTTCTCCAATGTTTTGAAACCGATGAGCATGCTGTATGGCTCCTAGCCTCCTACTCATCACTGCAACTGTAACAGTAACAGCAGAGATATCGCCACTCAAGAGGAGTGCCATCGCAGACATCTACACACACAGTCACACACACACACCAACGTTGGATGAACATCGGCTTATTCTCCTCAAACGTACGCTGGGGAGGTAGAGAGAGAGAGAGTGTCTACCTGCGCTTCTCTCATACACAACAGGGCTAAGGTAAAGCATCATTCATATTCATCTGGCTAGTAGATAGTTTCATTACGTAAGTAAGTCCACTATGGATAAGGGATGGGAGGCAGGCTGCCGTTACGTACATCTGCTGTTTTAATGTACTGTATGTCTGTTTGATCTTGACTGACATCAGAATATAAAAGATGGAGACTGTTTGTTTACAGGACAGGCAACTGTCATCATCTGGATAATACATACCGTTGGAGACGTAAGTGGAGAGTGTGTTCGCTACTCCAAATATAGTTAGGTAAAATTGGTTCTTGATTATTTACTACAGCAGTGCACTGTTTACAAGTTTTGAAATGTGTGTGTGTGTGTGTGTGTGTGTGTGTGTGTGTGTGTGTGTGTGTGTGTGTGTGTGTGTGTGTGTGTGTGTGTGTGTGTGTGTGTGTGTGTAAATGTCAAACAGTGAAGGAGTCACAGATGGAGAGAGGCGGCTTTGAAGCACCCACACATCCAACCTACATGTTTCACACCTCTCTCTCTCTCTCTCTCTCTCTCTCCCGTTCTCTCTCCCTCTGATTTTTCATCCCCCTACTCAGAAAGTCAAAGCAACTCTTCCTTCCTATTTATTTTTCTTCTCCTTCCTCCCTTCTCTTCTCTCTCAATAGGTATCCCTATTCCTTTCAGTTTCTCACACAAGCATCTACAGTTAGGTCAATCATTTTTGGCAATGTTGATAAAGATGCAAAAATGACTGCATAAAAGTAATATTACAAATACTGAGCTATGTTGCATGCAAAAACAATGCTAATTGATGTTACTTTATATACTAATGCAATTGCTCAGAGAAAGAGATAATGTTTAAGTCATTAAAAAAATATGTTAAAAAGATAGGGGGTCAAAATTATGTGGATCTTTCAGCAAGAAAATAACTCCACGCACTAAGCAAAATCCACATCGAAATGTTTAGTTGACCACAAAACTGAAATTTTTCAATGGCCATCACAGTCTTCTATATCTTTTCTATATCCCATTTCCATATCTGGAAACATTCTGCATGGAGGAATGGTCTATGATCCCACCCAACATGTTCTCCAATTTCATGAAATATTTCAGAAAAAGACACCCACCTGGTGTCCCAGGTATAAATCAGTCCCTGATTAGAGGGGAACAATGAAAAAAAATGCAGGGGAACTGGCTTCAAAGTCCAGAGTTGAGTTTTAGGGCGCAATAGAATTAAAACAGTGGTGATAATCAGTTTTACCCATATCTTTAAAAAAATCAAATGAATTACTTGTTAAACATTAGCTCTTTCGCTGAGCATTTGTATTAGTATGAAATAATATAAATTTCCGCATTTTTGAGCATACAATAATATAGCTCAATATATGTTTTATTTATTTTACAGTCTGTTTTGGTCAACTTTATCAAGGGTGGCAATAATTATGGACCTAACTGTCTCATCCTTGTGTAAAGAGAATCAACATCTCTCCCTCTATTCTTCCCTCCCTCTCTTCCATCTCTCCATTCCTCCCTCTTCCCTTACCCCTCCCTCTTCCCTTATCTCAGTACTCCTCCCTCTCCTGCATATCTCACACAAGCACCTGCCCCTAATCCAACAAAGATTCTGTGTGGCCACTCTCAACACAGAAACACTATATGAAAGTCTACATTCAAACTGTGAACAGGATGGGTTTAAAAGAGCAAACAGCTGCCTAAACATAGATAGCTACAATACTTTTAAAACAACTGACCCAACAGATGGTTAGCAACTGCGAAAGTTTTAAACATAATGAGCTGTCAAATGTATACTTTCTGGATGGAGTGGTCTGCAAACCTAATCCCCCAAATAAATTGATTACATAAAAAACTAAAGTCAGGATTAAGAGTATCATTCCTGACTTTGCAGACAAAATATCAAAATACCAACAGAAGAGCAATGGTCCGACTTGTAATCATAAACTTGATAATCATTATACTAGTGGTTATTATCACCACATAGAGCATGAATCCAGACCCCAAAACACACACATACACTGAACAAAGATATAAAAGCAACTTGTAAATTGTTGGTCCCATATTTCATGAACTGAAATATATGATCTCAGAAATGTTCATTTTGCACAAAAAAACTGATTTCTCTCAAATGTTGTGCACAAATTAGTTTACATCCCTGTTAGTGAGTATTTCTCATTTTCCAAGATAATCCATCCACCTGACAGGTGTGGCATATCAAGAAGCTGATTAAAAAGCATGATCATTACACAGGTACACCTTGTGCTGGGGACAATAAAAATGCACTCTAAAATGTGCCGTTTTGTCACAAAACACAATGCCACGGATGTCTCAAGTGTTAAGCGAGCGTGCAATTGGCATGCTGACTGCAGGAATATCCACACGAGCTGTTGGCAGAGAATTTTATGTAATTTCTCTACCATAAGCCACCTCCAACGTCATTTTAGAGAATTTGGCAGTACTTCCATCTGACTTCAATACCGCAGACCAAGTGTAACCACGCCAGCCCGGGACCTCCACATCCGGCTTCTTCACCTGCAGGATCTTCTGATACCAGCTATCCGGACAGCTGGTGAGGAGTATTTCTGTCTGTAATAATGCCCTTTTGTGGGGAAAAATTCATTCTGATTGGATGGGCCTGACTCCCCAGTGGGTGGGCCTGGCTCCCTAGTGGCTGCGCCAGTAATGTGAAATCAATTGATTAGGGCCTAATTTATTTATTTCAATTGAACTGTAACTCATTAAAATCATTGAAATTGTTGCATGTTGCATTTATATTTTTGTTCAGTATATATTTTTTGATGTGCTAAAATGCTTAACAAGTTTTTTTGTAAAACATACAATGATTCTAAAACAGCGACAAAAACAAAAGCTTATTATCTGATGCTCTGCAGAATGTCCCAATTACCATGACCACTCTGTGCATATATTTATTTTAAATAGTAATATCCTCATCACTCAGGGCTGGATGGGTATGGCCAATCTCAGGGTCATCACAAACCTTGTGTCTTATGCCTCAATCCTCAACTTCCACCTCCATGTGTGCGCGTGCGTGTGCGTGTGCGTGTGTGTGTGTGTGTGTTAGCAAGAGATGTGCAAGTGCACATGCATTTGTGCATGCGTGTGTGTCTTACTCATACTTATTTGTCCTGGTTTAGAGTGCCTTGGAGTTTATTGTAGCCTACTGGGCAGCAGTAACTATTAAACTCAAGCAGAAGCAAACTACCACTGTGGGGGAACAAAGTGACATTAACAGGACTGTACATCGATGTACCTGAAGAGAGCAAAGAGTAAAAATAGATAGACTGTATTTGTTTGATGAGCTTAGACTGAGAGGCTTCTGTCCTGGCTTTACCCCATGCCTCTCTAGATGAGCCATAAATCAGGGCTGATGTGTTCATCAGGATTAAGCCTACTCTATGAGAGTGTTTAGATAACAAGTGTAGGCTAAGTGCTAAGCTGGCGTAAGGCAAGGACATCAGTGAGACTGCTAGCTGCAGAACAGACAACATGGCTATTTTTACCTGAGTGGGTAAGGTCAATGCCTCTGTGGATAAATCATGATAGCTGGAGGTCCACATAACAATGTTGGAGGGTAGCTGTTGGCAGTGGCTACAGGTAAACAAACAGGGAGGGAAGAAGAGATAGAGAGGGGCAGGGAGGAAGGGATGGAGAAAGAGGAAAATACTAATGGAGAGAGTGATGGAGAGGGGGTACAGAGAGAGCAATGGAATCAGTTCAAGCGGAGTCTAGTTTTCCCCTCAGAGACACAGTGGACAGACAGACAGTCCCCAGGCTGAAACAGAGAAAGGAGAGCAGCATGGGTCTGTAAGACCAGAAATTACCCAAACGGTCCTCCCGCCGGAGGCTACACATCAGACGGCCTGACACACTGTCTGTGGGCAGCACGGCTTCCACAGGAGGCACTTTCCTTCAGACAGGGACATAGAGGGTAGCCAAATGCACGCAGGCGCAAGTGCACACATTATCACACAAACATAGGCGTCTGAATGTGTCTGAAAGTGGAGGTGCAAAAGGGGGGGGGGGGGATTTCCAGGGGATTTTTTGTTTTTTGCATTTCCTGCAATTCTTGGGGGAATCCATATTTGTGACTCCTTTCAGGAAACTATGGGTATGTCACGGCTCACTACTTCACAGGAGATCCACCATGCAGAAATGCCTTCTGGAACATGTGAACTTGTATGTGCCTTAATTAACAAACTTGTATGCCATTTGTAAATTCCAATAAAATTGTTAAATTACAACGGTAGTTGTGTTTGCCTCGGAAAAAAAAGGAACCTTCAAGCTAGCCATGATGGCTGAGAAAATGAGTGAGCTGGACATGCCGAGAGATGAGTTCGGATTGGTCTGCCATGTAGGTAACCTTTTCTAACGAGACTTTTTTGGAAGATATCACTTGGTAGAACTACATAAGTTTTGCGCTCCACTTTTTGGAGGACGGAGTTTTGAAATCAGTGAAATTAGAGTATGATAGGTAAGGAGATTGAGACATTTCTGGCGTGTGATTGCAAATATGCAGACAGAGTCGAAAAGAGAACGCACAGAAGGCTGTTGTATAAAACATGTCTCCAGATTACATCTTCAAACTAAGGGCAACAATGACATCCATGACAGAGAGGGAGAAGCATCCATCCATGTATATGGGTAAGATAGTCTAGTTAGCTACATTTTCAGATATTACACATTTCTAATTTTGTCAGAAAGTTGTTTTCATTTCAAGTTAAAATGCTAGCTAGCTAACGTTATATGTATGATCTGTGTGGTAATATTATTCGTATCTCAGAGCCATTTGCATTGCTAGTTATAGCCTAATGTTAGCTAGCTAACATTGAACCTGGTTGGTTAGCTACCTGCAGATTCATGCAGTGTGGTAAATGCTATGCGTTGGGATTATGGTTCATTGTTTCGCTAATTTGCTACATGTCTAAACAAAAGACACTATGCAAGTAATCATTTCAGTTGAATGTTCATGATGTCACTGCGACAACCTCTGCTCTGGCTGTCTACTTTGATTTCAGATCACTCTCATCTGACTGTGCCAGAATAACTGAGGAATTTACGAATGCTCAATACCTGTGTCAGTAAACGTTGGCAAAAAATAGTAATTACATTGTTGCCAGCAGCACAGTTGCAGTCACCAACACTCTGGATAACATAAAATCAGCCTAACCAGCTCTGCTAGGGCGAGTAAAATGGTCAGGGTGAGCTGTTCTCTCATTTGTGTCTGGAAGTAGCTAGCAAGCTAGCCAACATTAGCCAGTTAGCTTAGGTGCTTGACTGCTGTTTTTATGTCAAAACGCTTAGATTAACCCTACTTCTCAGCCAGCGCATCCAGTGTGCACTCTGAATGCTCCAAGAGAGAAATGCTCTGTCTTTATGAACTGAAAATCTTACAACACTGAGTTTATGAACACCCAGAGCACACTCTGGCACTCCAGACTAAATGTATGAACACACCAGTAGTATAAACCAGCCTTTAGTCTTGATTTTTTTGTTTGTTTAGTACATGGACTTACATGTGAATTCTTAAAGAGATCGATGGGGCTAAAGCTTATGAGGGTGTGAACTATGCTGAATGGGTGTACCAAAACATTCAAGTGCCATTTTCTCAAAAGTGAGGTTGCAAGTTTTCCAACTTTCAAAGCAGAATTACCTTTCCATTGTTCCTCAACTGTAGTGTCTGATACAGAATTGTCTAGCTCTACTAGTGTCTGATACAGAATTGTCTAGCTCTGAGTCTCTACTTATTTCCAAGTTGTAGTTTTTCTAAGTGGCTCCCATTTCGGCCAAGCGCATGGCCGAGAGAGCGTGTTCTTTTTGTTTATCTCCGGTAAAGACAATAACAATTCTCCGTATTAAATGTTATTGTTTATTTGCGTATTAGGGTACCTAAGGATTGATTATAAACGCTGATTGACTTGTTTGGATAAGTTTATTGGTAACGTTTGGGATTAATTTTGTATGTATTTTGATGAAGGGAAACCGAGTGAATTATTGACTGAAGCGCGCCAGCTAAACTGAGTTTTTATGGATATAAAGAAGGAATTTATCGAACAAAAGGACCGTTTTTAATGTAACTGAGACCTTTTGGACTGCCAACAGAAGAAGATCTTCAAATGTAAGGCATTTTCTTCAAAGGTAAACCTTTTTTCAAAGGTTACAATATTTCTGACTTTCGTGTCGCAGCTCCCTGGTTGAAAATGATTTGTTATGCATTTGTGTGCTGGACGCTGTCCTCAGATAATCGCATGGTTTGCTTTCACCGTAAAGCCTTTTTGAAATCTGACACCTTAGCTGGATTAACAACAAGTTAAGCTGTATTTTGATGTATTGCACTTGTGATTTCATGAAAGTTTAAAATGTATAGTAATTTCATTTTAATTTGGCACTCTGACATTTCACCGGATGTTGGCCAGATGGGACGTTACCGTCCCGCCTATCCCAAAGAAGTTAATGACGAGTTTGGAGGGTATTATGGTTTTAAATGCTGAGCTGTAGCCGATGAACAGCATTCTTACATAGGTATTCCTCTTGTCCAGATGGGTTAGGGCAGTGTGCAGTGTGATTGTGATTGTGTGGGTCTAGGGTGTCAGGTAGGGTGGAGATAATATGGTCCTTGACTGGTCTCTCAAAGCACTTCATGATGACGGAAGTGAGTGCTACAGGGCGATAGCATTTAGCTCAGTTACCTTAGCTTTCTTGGGAACAGGAACAATGGTGGCTCAATTTTGAGTCTGATAGCAAAGGGTCTGAATACTTATGTAAATCAAGTTTTTCTGTTTACATTGTTTTTGTACATTTGAAAAAAAGCTTTTAAAAAACAGTTTGAGTTTTCATTATGGGGTATTGTGTATAGATTGACGAGGAAAAACTTTTAGAATAATGCCATAAAGTATCAAAACGTGGAGAAAGTCAAGGGATCTAAATACTTTCCCAACGCACTGTATAACAAACATTTTAACAATGAGATTTAACATATTGAAGTTGGGAAAATAGATAGCAAAAATGCACAATGGTGTAAGATGCTTGTAAACAGCTTTTTGGGGGTGGGGGGGGGGGTGTTATATCAAAGGTTTAATCATATAGGCATACTTATTATTTCTCACACTGGAGCTTCTGGAACCTGCCAGTCGTTTCTGTCCCAGTGCTCCCTCATCTTCGAGCTGCAGCCTTTTTCATTCCCCTCGGGCCGCTCAAAGATAGAGTACGTGATAACGCTGATGTCTGAGAGGGCACTCGCTTGGGCTACGGTGGTGTGGGAGCAACAGTCCACCATTTGCCTCAGTCTGGAGGAGTTTGTGGCGGAAGTACGAAAAGTGTTAAATTCTCCATTGTCCAAAAGAGACTGCTCGTAATGATACACTTGGCGGAGCAGGTGAACCCAAGTGCAGACTCAGACCTTGGAGACAGAAATAAGGTCACTAAGGTATTTATTGAAAAGTGTGGGGGGGTACAGGCCAGGGGAAGCTTGGGCAGGTAGCAGGGAACCAGGAACTGAGGCTGAGGCTGGGGAAAGGGAAGTAGGGGCAGGGTAAGCAGGTCCGGAGTGGAATCCAAAGATGCAGTAGAGCGGGGGTCCGGGGCTGGAGACACGGACCAGAGTCAGAGTGGACGGAGCTGTAGTTGAGAGAAAAGCAGCGTCAGTCTAGGGAAAACAGGCAAATAGGATAATAAGATCTATGAAGGAACAAATGACTTGAAACACAGACTGACTGAGCAGAGGCTATGAACTGGCAGCGTGGAAGTGGCAGGGCTGAGTATTTGTAAAGACCTTGATTATGGAACAGGTTGCAGCTGGTGGGGATCTGCTCTGCCTCCAACACACCTGTCTCCACTCACACAATCACATACACACACACAGAGAGAGAGGGAGAGAGCACTGGGGGAGTGGCGGCAGGTTATGGAGACACAGGATGAGAACTAGAGGGTGTGGCAGGAGCAGATGTCACACTTAAACTGCTCCAACTACGTCAAGACTCCCGTAGTGTGGCAGACTACGCGGTGGATTTTTGCACGTGGGGGTCTGAGAGTGCCTGGAACCTGGAAGCCTTGTTCAACACGTTTATTCACGGATTATCGGAGGTGATTAAAGACAAGCTTGCAGCCCAGAAGCTGCCCATGGACCTTGACTTCCTCATTGCCTTGACCGTCCGGATCGATGGATGGATACGGGAACGTAGGAGGGAAAGGGGTCTGTTCCTTTTTGCCCTTGCTCGTCCTCGAATTCCACCTCGCCTCCAAGGAATCCCTTTCCAAGAGAATCCAGTGTGACCCGAGTTCCCTTGGAAATCACAGAGGGCTGTGGACCCGCCTCCTCCAGAGCCCATGCATCTGGGCAGGGATAGATTGTCTCATGTTGAGCACTTACACAGATGGAACACCAAGAGCTGTCTGTATTATGGAGCTTTGGGACATTTCTTATCTACCTGCCCATTAAAAGGCCAGGCTCATCAGTAGGTATAAGTACACTGGTGAGCCGTATGGGGATTTTCCAATCGCTCACTACTCGAAAGCCCCTCTATGCTACCCTGTTGTGGGGAGACCAGTCCAAATCCGTCCGGGTGCTCACGAGAGCTTTATAGACACTACCCTGGTGTCGGAGCTGGGCATCTCCACTCAACCCCTTTCATTCATGATGGACGTCAGAGCGCTGGATGGGCGCTCTATTGGCAGAGTCACCCACAATTCTGTTCCTATCAACCTGCGTGTCAGACAACCACAGTGAATCTATGCAGTTTCTGCTCTTGGATTCTCCTCATGTACACATGGATTTGGGGTTTTCATGGCTCCAAAGGCACAACCCCCTAATCGACTGGGCTACGGGTTCCATCATGGTTTGGAGTCCATTTTGCCATTCACATTGTCTGAAGTCAGCGAAGCCTGCCCCAGGACGTCTTCCTGCAAGCTTGGGGAAAGTCTCAGATCTCTCCCCCGTTCCCGCAGACTACCAGGACCAGGACCAGGAGATTTTCAACTCTGCCCATGTCACATCTCTTCCTCCACATCGACCGTGCTACGACTGTGCTATCGACCTTCCACTGGTCACCGTACCGCCTATGGGGCGACTTTATTCTCTGTTGGGTTGGAGACCAAAGCAATGGAAGGGTACATTGAGGACTCTCTCGCAGCAGGGATCATGTGGAAATCTGCCTCCCCAACCGGTGCCGGGTTCTTCTTCGTGGAGAAGGACAAAACCATGCATCAGTGTATTGACTACCGGGATCTTAATGACATTAAGGTTAAAAAACGTTACCCGTTACCACTCATCTCTTTGGCTTTCGAGCCTCTCCAGGGGGCGGTCATCTTCTCCAAGTTGGACCGGAACACCTACCATTTGGTTCGGATATGGGAAGGAGACGAGTGGAAGACAGCCTTTAATACGGCTAGCAGGAACTGCAATGACAATGGTGATGCCATTCGTACTGTTCCAGGCCCTGGTCATTGATGTGTTCAGTGATATGTTTAACCGATTTGTGTTTGTCTACCTCGATGACATCCTCATTTATTCCCAGTCAGCTCAAGAGCATGTCCTCCATGTCCGACAGGTCCTCCAGCGTATCCTGGAGAACCAGCTTTTCATGAAAGAGGAGAAATGTGAGTTCCATCCCTCTACAATCTCCTTCCTAGGATACGTCATCGCTGCAGAGAAAATTCAGATGGACCCTGACAAGGTGATAGCGGTGGTGGATTGACCTCAACCCACATCCAGAGTGCAGCTGCAACGTTTCCTGAGGTTTGCTAATTTCTATCGTTGCTTTGTCTTGGGTTTAAGCACCCTTGCTTCCCCCCTCTCTGCACTCACCTCTCCCAAGGTTATGTTCATATGGTCTCCAGCAGATGACCGGGCATTCTCAGACCTCAAGCAGCGATTCACTACAGCCCCATCTTAATCCATCTGGACTTATCCCGTCAGTTCGTGGTGGAGGTCGACGCCTCGGACGTCAGAGTGTGGGCTGTCCTTTCCTAGCGTTCTGCCCAGGACCAGAAGCTGCATCACTGTGCCTTCCTTTCCCATCGTCTTAACCCCACTGAGAGGAACTATGACATGGGAATCGAGAATTAGAAGGGGTGGAACATTCATTCTTTGTGTGGACAGACCATAAGAACCTGAAATATCTCCGCACTGCCAAGCGCCTCAACTCAACAAAGACGGGCCCTGTTATTCACTCATTTCCATTTCACTATTTCCTACCGCCCGCGGTCCAAGAATGTGAATCCTGACGCACTCTCACATCTATACAGCCCTGCTACTACACCATCAGACCCCAAGACCATCCTCCCTAGTTCATTTCTACCGGCTGCAATCATCTGGGGAATAGAGAGTATGGTCCGCAAGGCACAGTTCCTCACCACCCCTGGTCCCAGATATCCTTGGACTTCATCATGGGTCTCCCTCCATCAGATGGCAACACCCCCATCCTTATGGTGGTGGATAGGTTTTCCAAATCTGCCCATTTTATCCACCTTCCAAAGTTTCCCTCAGCTAAGGGTGGCCCAGCTCATGGTGCTACACATCTTCCGGATCCACGGACTTCTGGTTGACATGGTCTCTGATCGTGGTCAAGGCTCTCATCCCGATTCTAAAAGGCGTTCCTGCACCCTCATTGAGTCATTGGTCAGCTTGTCCTCTGGTTTTCATCCCCTGTCTAACAGCCAGTCGGAGCGAGCCAGTCAGGACCTGGAGACGACTCTTTGTTGCCTCGTCTCCACCAATTCCACCCACCTGGAGCAAGCAACTTGTGTGAGTGGAATATGTCCACAACACCCTTCCCTGTTCTGCTACTGGTCTTTCACCTATTGAGTGTTCCCTGGGATATCAGCCTTTCTCGGAGAAGTAGGAAGAGGTCAGCATACCTTGCTCCCAGATGTTTGTCTGTCGCTGTCGCCGTACCTGGAAGAGAGCCTGGGCCGCTCTTCTCAAGACCACCTCCAGGTATTGACGACAGGTGGACCGACACCAGACCCCTGATCCCCGCTACTGTCTTGGGTAGAGGGCATAGCTTTCCACTTGGGATCTGCCCTTCCAGGTGGAGTCCCGCAAACTTTCCACCTGTTTAATTGGCCCTTTCCCCATCTCTAAGGTCCTTAGCCCCTCTGCTGTTAATCTTCTGTTGCCCCGCACCCTCCGTATATATTCAACTTTCCATGTATCTAGAATTATACCCCTGTCTCACAGCCCTTTGTCTCCTGTTTCCAGGCCCACCCCTCTCCCCAGTCTCATCGACAGCTATTCGGCGTACACGGTGAGGCACCACCTGAGTGTTCAAACTCGAGGCAGGGGATTCCAGTACCTGGTTGTGTTATGCGGGGTGGAGCAGGTGAACTCAAATGCAGACTCAGACGAGGAGATAAGGATAGGTAACCAATGTATTTATTGAAAAGTGGGAGAGGAAATGGGGTGCAGTCCAGGGAAATCTTGGCCGGGTAGTAGGGAAACCGGACTGAGGCTGAGGCTGGGGGCAAGGTGATTAGGACCAAGAAAGCAGTAGTGCAGGGACCCAGGGCAGGGAAGCAGGACTGAGGAGACTCGGGACTGGAGACAGGTACCAGAGTCAGAGCAGACGGGACTGTAGTGGAGAGAAAAAGCAGCGTGAGGCTAGGGAAAACAAGCACAACAGGATCTATGCAGGCACAAACAGTGAGAAATGCAGACTGACTGAGTAGAGGCTACGATTTGGCAGCGTGGAAGTGGCAGGGCCCTGTTTTTTTTATGGGGTTCTTGACAGGGGAACAGGTTGCAGCTGGTGGGAATCTGCTCTGCTTCCAACACACCTGTCTCCCCTCACACCATCACATACACACAGAGAGAGAGAGAGGGCACTGGGGGACTGGTGGCAGGTTAGGGAGGTCCATGATGAGAAGTAGAGGGCGTGGCAGGAGCAGATGTAACAGGTTGACTGACTGGGAGGGTTATGGCCCGGAGGAAAGGTGTTGCATCCCAACTAGGAATATCCTGGACCAGCACTCATGGCAGACTTCCTCTGTTGACACCCAGGTCAACCAGGCTTGTCCCAGGGAAGGACGCCTGGTGGTGGGGGGGGGGGGGGGTACTGTCACACCCTGATCTGTTTCACCTGTCTTGTCATTGTGTCCAACCCCCACCAGATGTCTCCCAGTACATCATGTGTATTTATACCTGTGTTTTCTGTTTGTCTGTTGCCAGTTCGTCTTGTCCAGTCAAGTCCTACCAGCGTGCTCCTGTGTTTCCTGTGGTCTAGTGTTTACTAGTCTTCTCAATTCTGACCTTTCTGCCTGTCCTGACCCTGATCCTGCCTGCCGTCCTGTACCTGCCTGACTCTGATTTGGATATCAACTCTTTGCCTGCGTTGACCTACCAATTGCCTGCCCCTTGTACTGTTATAAACTCTGAGACTCGTATTATCCGCCTCCTGTGTCTGCACCTGGTCTTAGCCTGATCCATGATAGACATGCAGTTTTCTGCTAAGGTGCAACCTTTGGAAGTCTACGGAGCTCTAGTTTTCTAAAATGTTGTTCTGAATTTGTTGCAACCCCTATTACTAGCCTGTTCAACCTCTCTTTTGTATCATCGGAGATCCCCAAAGATTGGAAAGCTGCCGGAGTCATCCCCCTCTTCAAAGGGGGAGACACTCTAGACCCAAACTACTACAGACCTATATCTATTCTACCCTGCCTTTCTAAGGTCTTCGAAAGCCAAGTTAACCTCTCTGGGATATGTGAGATGCTAGCGTCCCACCTGGCCAAAAGCCAGTGCAAATGCAGAGCGCCAAATTCAAATAAATTACTATAAAAATCTAACTTTCATGAAATCACACATGCAAGATAGCAAATTAAAGCTACACTTGTTATAAATCCAGCCAACATGTCAGATTTCAAAAAGGCTTTTCGGCGAAAGCAAATTATGCTATTATGAGGATAGCACCCCAGTAAAGAGAGAGAAACATATTTCAACCCTGCAGGCGACACAAAACATAGAATTAAAAATAATTAATTCCTTACCTTCGACAAGCTTCTTTTGTTGGCACTCCAATATGTCCCATAAACATCACAAATTATCATTTTGTTCAATTCATTCCGTTGATATTTATCCAAAATGTCAATTTATTTGGCGCGTTTGATCCAGAAAAACACCTGTTCCAACTTGCGCAACGTGACTATAAAATGTCTCAAAAGTTACCTGTAAACTTTGTCAAAACATTTCAAACAACTTTGTAATACAACGTTAGGTATTTCTTAACGTAAATAACCAATAAAATTGAAGACCGGATGATCTGTGTTCAATACAGGAGGAAAACAAACTGTAGCTAGCTTTCTGGTCACGCGCCTCTATCTAACAGTACACTTCAAGTTACCCTCGTTCTGAACAGTGCTACTTCTTCATTACACAAAGGAATAACCTCCACCAATTTCTAAAGACTGTTGACATCCAGTGGAAGTGGTAGGAACTGCAAGAAGGTCCCTTAGAAATCTGTATGCCCAATGAAAACCCATTGAAAAGAGTGTGACCTCAAAAAGAAACAATCTGAATGGTTTGTCCTCGGGGTTTCACCCGCTAAATAAGTTCTGTTAAACTCACAGACAATATTCAAACAGTTTTAGAAACGTCAGAGTGTTTTCTATCCATATCTACTAATAATATGCATATCTTATCTTCTGGGGATGAGTAGCAGGCAGTTGAATTTGGATATGCATTTCATCCGGACGTGAAAATACTGCCCTGTCCCAAAGAAGTTAACAAACAGATCAAGTTAACAAACAGATCCCCGACCATTTCGAATCCCACCGTACCTTCTCCGCTATGCAATCTGGCACCTCATCCACACTCAAGGTCCTACACAATACCATAATCACCATCGATAAGAGACAATACTGCGTAGCTGTATTCATCGACCTGGCCAAGGCTTTCGACACTGTCAATCACCGTATCCGTATCCGCAGACTCAACAGCCTTGGTTTCACTACTTCTCAGATAGAGGTCAGTGTGTTAAATCGGAGGAACTGTTGTCCGGACTTCTGGCAGTCTCTGTGGGGTGCCACAGGGTTAAATCCTCAGGCCGACTCTTTTCTCTGTATACATCAATGATGTCGCTCTTGCTGCTGGTGATTCTCTGATCCACCTCTACGCAGACGATACCACTCTGTATACTTCTGGCCCTTCTTTGGACACTATGTTAACTAACCTCCAGACGAGCTTCAATGTCATACAACGCTCCTTCCGTGGCCTCCAACTGCTCTTAAATGCAGGTAAAACTAAATGCATGCTCTTTAACAGATCGCTGCCCACTCCTGCCCACCCGTCCAGCATCACTACTCTGGACGGTTCTGACTTAGAATATGTGGACAACTAAAAATACATAGGTGTCTGGGTAGACTGTAAACTCTCCTTCCAGACTCACACTAAGCATCTCCAATCCAAAATTAAATCTAGAATCGGCTTCCAAAACATCCTTCACTCATGCTGCCAAACATACCCAATACAATTGACTATCCTACCGATCCTTGACTTGTCATTGTCATGTACAAAACAGCCTCCAACACTCTACTCACAAAATTGGATGCAGTCTATCACAGTGCCTTCCGTTTG
The DNA here is from genome assembly GCF_013265735.2 of Oncorhynchus mykiss. Lineage (NCBI taxonomy): Eukaryota > Metazoa > Chordata > Actinopteri > Salmoniformes > Salmonidae > Oncorhynchus > Oncorhynchus mykiss. The sequence goes on along the minus strand of NC_048569.1, from coordinate 75,684,050 downwards.
GTCACCAAAGCCCCATATACTACCCACCACTGCGACCTGTATGCTCTCATTGGCTGGCCCTCGCTTCATATTCGTCGCCATACACACTGGCTCCAGGTCATCTATAAGTCTTTGCTAGGTAAAGCCCTGTCTTATCTCAGCTCACTGGTCACCATAACAGCACCCACCCATAGCACGTGCTCCAGCAGGTATATTTCACTGGTCACACCCAAAGCCAATTCCTCCTTCGGCCGCCTTTCCTTGCAGTTCTCTGCTGCCAATGACTGGAACAAACTGCAAAAATCGCTGAAGCTGGAGACTCATATCTACTAGCTTTAAGCACCAGCTGTCAGAGCAACTCACAGATCACTGCACCTGAACATAGCCGATCTGTTAATAGCCCATCCAACTACATCCCCATACTGTTATTTATTTTATTTATTTTGCTCCCTTGCACCCCAGTATCTCTACTTGCACACTCATCTTCTGCACATTTATGACTCAAGTGTTTAATTGCTATATTGTAATTATTTAGCCACTGTGGCCGATTCATTGCCTTACCTCCCTTACCCTACCTCATTTGCATACACTGTATATAGACATTTTCTGTTGTATTATTGACTGTATGTTTGTTTTTCCATGTGTAATTCTGTGTTGTTGTTTGTGTCGCACTGCTTTGCTTTATCTTGGCCAGGTCACAGTTGTAAATGAGAACTTGTTCTCAACTAGCCTACCCGGTTAAATAAAGTTGAAATAAAAAAATACAAATAAAGAGCCTGCGCTACAGCGAAGCCTAATCAGAAATATCATGCATCATGGTTGTTATAGGCAAAGTGAAACGATACAATTAATTTGCTTGTGGTGCCCTCATCTCAAATTATATTTAACAACACCATTGGACCAACACCATCTGACATGAAACAATGATACAAATGTAATAACAGCACAACAAAATAGATAAACAATTTGATTTTGCAGGTGCCTTTTCATTTTAAAACACCAGTGGTGCAACTAGTGCTTTCTAAATGCACTGAACCAAAACAGTGGCGTGCGGGTGTGAAGCAAAACTTTCCAGAGTTCAAAACCATTCATCTTGAAGGACGGGGGCGGTGGTGCAAAATACCATTTTTAATTATACTATATAAAAAATGAGCATATCTATTTTAATACAGACTAGCTGAAAACACCACTAAGTGTTCAAAATGACAATTTACCCAATGGATCATGATCATTCTCTGGTAAAAAGTGGGGGTGCAAAAAAGGACACAGTGTTCAGTGTTCCCATTTTTTAACTAATAAACACACTGGGATATTTATTGCAAGAAATGCTTTTCTTCATTTCTAATGCAACATTTAGGATAGATAATAATGTACTGTAGCGACAGAGAGAAACTCTACAAGGTGAGAGACTGCTTGCATCAATTCAGGGGTTGTTGTTATTCATGCAGCGTTTTATACTGTGCTGGGTAATTTTTTTCAACAAGTAATAGATTGATTTGAAGTGATACATGTTCGTTGCCAAATGGCTGCTGAGAGTGATGTTTGCTTGACAGATGGACATGCCAGGATCTGCTCTCCAACTACATTCTCCACACTAAGAACAAGAAAACCAGGGCAAAGGAAAAGTTGAAAAAACGCAATGCACCAAAACGACATCAAAGGGAATTTCAAGACTCAGTACTTTCAGGGTCCCTTTAAAGTAACCAGGCATCTTTGAAGAGGAATTGAAAATGTTGGCATGTTCAAAATTCATGATGCAACATGACATGCCCATTTTTTCTGGCACATTAAAATTCAGACTCCTTTTTATAGCTGCCCCTCCAGGAGTCTGTGCTTGCTGCATGGCTGAATAAAACATAAAGTGGCTTCCCCCTGACTGCACGGATTTGTCAGAGAACTTTATAAATAGCTCTGCAGGCAGGCAGGCAGGCACGTGTACCCACCCCATGTGGGCAAAAAAAGATTCCGCCCGCTGCTAAGTAGAGTAGAGAGAGAACAGGAAAACACAGATCTGCTTTCCACTGCAGAGAGACTGCAGACTGCTTTGAAATCTGCAATCAGCAGACGTATATTCCAAAAAGATTGATACCTGGAAAAGATATGCATCTTGAAATGCATTGATATTTGTGATATATCTGTGGTAATTAGTTTGCAGTTATCTTCAAAAATCTACGACACAGTAATCAGTGGAGCATCATTAGTTTCTCATAATACTAGCAACTATTAATGTCATTAGTCTCAAAAGGGTTCAAAATTCACACTTTGTGACATCATATACTGTAGTTTCATCATGTGACCTCCATACTTCAATGAAATCGGATCACTGACGCCTAAAACTATAGATGCCCATATGTTAATATTTGCAGTGTTAGGCTGACTAATGCAACAAAACATTGTAGAAGATATATCAGTGTCATCAGAACATCTTCAGAAAAATGAAAAAATGAAATGCTTAAAAAGCTTAGAAATCAATTCCACATCTCCCTGTTGTTCATTTTGATTGCAAATAACAAGTATTTTTCTCAAGAGACTCCTGGAAGAGCTGTATACCCAGTCTGTTTCTATTTCATCAAGTTACCACACACACTCACATACAAGGACTAACGGACACACAGACAAACACACCACACACATAAACACACACCGAGCATCATAACAAATCAGCTCTGCCTAGATAGAATCTATGAGTGGAATCTTAAGAGTACATGATAAGAAAGCCCATTAATTCCAGTAAAGTGCTTTTCTCTAGAAACATGAGTGGTACGTTTCATGCAATGTTCCCAATTACAGCAGACGGAAAAGCAATCCACCATATCGCCTCCTTCAACACCCATCAATGTTTGTAGAGGAAGTGTTTGTTCAGATAGATTCTAAAATACAGTAAAGCTGCAAGCTGAAGTGCAGACACTTCCATCCAAATTGACCTAGAGTTTACACATCATGTATTCAGTATGTGTGGCACATGCAGGAATCAAACCAACAACCCCAGTGTTGCTAGCAGCACCATGCTCCATCCAACTGAACCATCTTAACCACAAATTGTTTTGGAAACTAGTGGCCTTTAGGGATCAAGCTTATTGAATAAGATAAGCTTTAGGGACCCAATCAGTTTGTTGATATTGTGGTGGGACTTCAGGTGGCATCTGGCATTAGGACAATGAGCACCAATGGGAGTAATAATTACACTAACTACCTTGCTGTTGTTCACTATAAAAATGCATGACTTTATTTCTCTCCAACAGAGAACTCCAGCAACCACCAGTGATCTTAGAGGAGTCCTTGGATTACTGAAGCTTGACTGACCATTCTAACAAAACCAAAAGGCAACGCAACAGTGAGTAATCTAACAGCTTACCCACTAGAGGGATGGAGATTGTGTCCCTTATGTAACCAACTATTGATGGGAATACTCATTCCACTCATTCCATTCCAGCATATTAGGCACCCACTGCAGTGCTTGGTTTGTTTGGTCTGTGTGTTATCAGGGGGACTAGATGCATGGTAGAGAAGCTCGTGGCTCACTACCCAGATTGGATGTTCTCTAGTGGCTAGCTGATGGGTATGTTGCCTGCTCCATATGAAGCTACACCTGCTGTAAATGTCTATCTGGGCATTTAGAGCAATGACTCTTATCAGACCCATCAGTATGTCTGATCTGTCTAATCCTACAGCAGCTGGCCAATAGGTAATGATATTAAACATCACTTTTTGATTATATCTACAACTGGAGTGCATGAAACACCATAGACAAAACATTGATCAGATTGATTGTGTGATATGTACTGTAGTGTGAGAGAGTAAGCAGAGAAATGTTGAAAGCAAATGACCATGCGTCATCAGGTCGGTGCAGACTAAACAAATGTGAAGTGATGTTTAGCAAACTTCATCAGGCACATCCTGAACCAGCTCTCCACCTCCTCCAACATCTGAATCCATTTTCTTATGCAGTCATTCGAAGGGTCAGTACACTGATTGAAGACCATGGCCTTGCTTATGACTGATGCATTAACATACTGCCTATAGGCAGGAGGTTAACATTGTTACCTGTTAATCCATTAGAGACTTTTATCCAGAGCTATTTACTGCAGTGAGTGCATACATTTTCCTTCTGGTCCCCCATGTGAATTGCACCCACAACCCTGGCGTTGCAAGCACCATGCTCTACCAACTGAGCCACACAGGACAACCGTGTGGCTCAGTTGGATCCGAGCACTTTCTGAGAAGACTATGCTCAGAGCTGCAAGCTGTAGGTGTACATAGAAATAGCTCAGTCTTTAGTTAGCTACTGTAGAAAAAAAGCTGTGAAGAGAAATGTATACATCAGAAGACAATCAATGTGATCTGCATCAGATATCATGTTTTGATTCAGAAATGTACTGTACTTTCTTAAATGCTTGTATTCTATTCTTCCCGTCATTTGAGCAGAACCATGAAGACCAGACTAGCCTGCCTGTCCAATAAGTCTGACTCCTACACCGACTTCACTGAGTTCCTGCCCCCTGCCCAAGACAGGACCACCAGATGCCTAAAGTAAGTAGACCTTTATATCCGATTGCATGGTGTCAGTCTCTCCCATTCATATAGTATTTAGATATTATTTCTCCCAAAACTAGGGATATGTAATAGGACTACTACACAATAGATGGTGTAGGGTCTTTTAAAACAAACCTTTGAAACTGTGAATATCTGTGTGTTGAAAACCTGCAACTGCATATTTGCATACACATTTAAAAACATGTGTCTCGGTATCTCTGTCTTTCCTTCAGGCTGACAAAAGAAGAGGTCATTCGATGGGCAGATTCCTTCGATGTTCTTCTATCGCACAAGTGTAAGTGAAATTTAAATGATAGTCCCTTTTACAGTGCCTTGCGAAAGTATTCGGCCCCCTTGAACTTTGCGACCTTTTGCCACATTTCAGGCTTCAAACATAAGGATATAAAACTGTATTTTTTTGTGAAGAATCAACAACAAGTGGGACACAATCATGAAGTGGAACGACATTTATTGGATATTTCAAACTTTTTTAACAAATCAAAAACTGAAAAATTAAGCATGCAAAATTATTCAGCCCCTTTACTTTCAGTGCAGCAAACTCTCTCCAGAAGTTCAGTGAGGATCTCTGAATGACCCAATGTTGACCTAAATGACTAATGATGATAAATACAATCCACCTGTGTGTAATCAAGTCTCCGTATAAATGCACCTGCACTGTGATAGTCTCAGAGGTCCGTTAAAAGCGCAGAGAGCATCATGAAGAACAAGGAACACACCAGGCAGGTCCGAGATACTGTTGTGAAGAAGTTTAAAGCCAGATTTGGATACAAAAAGATTTCCCAAGCTTTAAACATCCCAAGGAGCACTGTGCAAGCGATAATATTGAAATGGAAGGAGTATCAGACCACTGCAAATCTACCAAGACCTGGCCGTCCCTCTAAACTTTCAGCTCATACAAGGAGAAGACTGATCAGAGATGCAGCCAAGAGGCCCATGATCACTCTGGATGAACTGCAGAGATCTACAGCTGAGGTGGGAGACTCTGTCCATAGGACAACAATCAGTCGTATATTGCACAAATCTGGCCTTTATGGAAGAGTGGCAAGAAGAAAGCCATTTCTTAAAGATATCCATAAAAAGTGTTGTTTAAAGTTTGCCACAAGCCACCTGGGAGACACACCAAACATGTGGAAGAAGGTGCTCTGGTCAGATGAAACCAAAATGGAACTTTTTGGCAACAATGCAAAACGTTATGTTTGGCGTAAAAGCAACACAGCTGAACACACCATCCCCACTGTCAAACATGGTGGTGGCAGCATCATGGTTTGTGCCTGCTTTTCTTCAGCAGGGACAGGGAAGATGGTTAAAATTGATGGGAAGATGGATGGAGCCAAATACAGGACCATTCTGGAAGAAAACCTGATGGAGTCTGCAAAAGACCTGAGACTGGGACGGAGATTTGTCTTCCAACAAGACAATGATCCAAAACATAAAGCAAAATCTACAATGGAATGGTTCAAAAATAAACATATCCAGGTGTTAGAATGGCCAAGTCAAAGTCCAGACCTGAATCCAATCGAGAATCTGTGGAAAGAACTGAAAACTGCTGTTCACAAATGCTCTCCATCCAACCTCACTGAGCTCGAGCTGTTTTGCAAGGAGGAATGGGAAAACATTTCAGTCTCTCGATGTGCAAAACTGATAGAGACATACCCCAAGCGACGTACAGCTGTAATCGCAGCAAAAGGTGGCGCTACAAAGTATTAACTTAAGGGGGCTGAATAATTTTGCACGCCCAATTTTTCAGTTTTTGATTTGTTAAAAAAGTTTGAAATATCCAATAAATGTCGTTCCACTTAATGATTGTGTCCCACTTGTTGCTGATTTTTCACAAAAAAATACAGTTTTATATCTTTATGTTTGAAGCCTGAAATGTGGCAAAAGGTCGCAAAGTTCAAGGGGGCCGAATACTTTCGCAAGGCACTGTATATTAAAAAGTAACAGTCGATCCTTCTCTTTAGAGTTAGATATAAATATTTCACCTTTTATCAACGAACCTGGGAGTCCATGTCATTGTTAGCGAACTGTTCGAAGCAAACCAGGCAACTGTACTGATTACATTTTCTCCTCCGTCCCATTCTGTACTCTTTCTGTTTGTCCCTTTGACAAAATGCTTGCCTATGTATTTCCTTTGACAAGAGGATTGTTTATCTGTTCCCTATCTGAGGATGGCTTTCTTATTTAACATCCCCTGTCTGTCTGGTTATTGATGTGTAGCACTCCACAACACACAATGAGACACACTCTTAGTTGTGACCTTCTCTGTGTATTACACAATAACACACATACAAACACATGTTCACGCGCAAATACACACATGCAAACACATGCAGATGTTCACGTGCACACACACACACATGTACACGCAGAAATAGCTGTGATAACTAGGCTCTCCACAGGGATTGGGAAATTACATTGCACAGAAGACTTTAGTTGTATTATATATGTTTTGATTTTGTAGTGCATCAATGAACACCACCTAGCTGCTTTTTAATATTACTAGTTGTTCCTTCCAAAACCAGAACCTGGATGTTGTGCTGCGCAATGCACAGGGCAGGTTTTGCACTAGAAAAAGTTGACCTCTAAACCGCTGACTGATTCTGGCTTCATAGTCATTATCTCAGGCTTTGTTCTTCCAGTGTTCCTGAAAAGCAAACTAAATGTCTTACATTTTCTGTTGTCTTATTGTGCTGTTCCTTTGTTATGATGCCTAATAGGTCAATAAATATGTTGTCTAAACTAGAGATAAACATGTACACACAAATCAAGTCATATGTTAATGGACATTTGCAAAAACATTGCATGTGTGCATGTCTCATGTTAGTATTTGTAAGTATTGAGTTAATCAAGCATAGTATACAGTATCCTGTAGATCCCACTGCCAACTGTTTAACAGGTGGTGTAGTTTGTATAACATAGACAAATTGGTGTGAACTTGATGGTTTGAAGTCGCATCCACACCTTATTTAACCAGGTAGGCCAGTTGAGAACAAGTTCTCATTTACAACTGTGTCCTGGCCAAGATAAAGCAAAGCAGTGCGACACAAACAACACAGAGTTACACATGGAATAAACAAACGTACAGTCAATAACACAATAGAAAAGTCTACATAGAGTGTGTGCAAATGTAATATGATTAGGGAGGTAAGGCAATAAATAAGAAATAGTGGCAAAATAATTCAAATTGAGCAATTAAACACTGGAGTGATAGATGTGCAGAAGATGAATGTGCAAGTTAGAGATACTGGGGTGCAAAGGAGCAAAAAATAAATAACAATATGGGGATGAGATAGTTGGGTGGGCTATTTACAGATGGGCTGTGTACAGTGTGTACAGGTGCAAATATTATATTCAAATGACAAATATTATCCTCAGACACAAGGGGGCAAAGAGACAGACTTTAGTATCCGGCTTCACTGAACATAAAGGAGTGAATCAAGACACGCACACACACAACTTTATAATCGCATAAGAGGAACAGAAGCAGTACTATTTGTTCCCATGCCTTGGCCACATTGGCTTTGTCCTCACCTCCTGATTTAGCACTTATTGGATCTAACAGGAGAACACAGTTATCACATTCACCCGGCCGATCATATAACCACAGCCCATTTGTATCACAGCTAATTCTATTTATCTGGTTGCCCTTTGCTTCTGGCTGGGTACCTTAGGCAACCTATCTGTGATGATGTGGTTTGTGACTGCTTCTCATTTCTATGGGAGTCCATTTTATGCTGAACTAAATAAGCCTCAATTCAACATTCATGTATATGTTTTTCAATATTTAATTATAACATTTACGTGTATGTAAACATTACTTAAGAAAATCGAAAATCCTTTCAGGGTTTGAAATTTACACTGACCTACATTCACACATTAGAAGGCCTTGGCTTCATTAACATATCATAGACTATTCCTAAAGACGCTGATTAAAAATAAAGCAGCGAGAGAAAATCTTCCTCCAAGAAAGGTTCAATGCCTCAGGGATCTATTTTTATTTTTAACAATGTCTGTTGACAAGGCTACATGCAGTAAGTGTCCTTCTGGTGATCTTCCTAAAAACCATTGTTTAGTAAGAGTGTGTGGCTAATGTTGGTAATTGGGCCTGATGGCCTACTCTCCTGGTGCTCCTGCTGAGCAAATGTTAAGCAAATACAGGCAAGAGAAAATAGCAAGTGAGGGAGGAAGGATGGATAAAACATGTCATCATGACACAGCCGATTGTAAAACAAGACCTCCCTCCATGTTATCATTGATGTCAGACAAATTGATCTCATCTTTGATTGATGAAGACGAAAAATTAATTGGAAGGTTGTGGGACACATTTTTGTGTTCTAGTCGCAGGGCTGTTTAATGTACTGAGAATGAAAGCACACTTGGAACGCGATTCATTTTCCTCTGACGAGGAGTATGAAAGATTGGACCAATGTGCAGCGTGGATGGAGGAAACACAGACACAGAAAACAATCACCCACAACTCAAGTGGGATAAACAGGCTGCCTAAGTATGGTTCTCAATCAGAGACAACGATTGACAGCTGCCTCTGATTGAGAACCATGCCAGGCCAAACACATAGAAAACCAAAACTAGAACAACACATACTGTAGAATGCCCACCCCAACACACGCCCCAACCAGCCTAAAATAGAAACAAAAAAAGGAACTAAGGTCAGGACGTGACAACACTCATCTCAGACAATATCAATGCATGATAATCAACCCTGTTATTATATGCATCAAGGGAACTGCAGGTGCTCTATGTGGAAAAAAACACATCAGTTCCAAAAAAACTGGCCCATGTTCAGAAATAGGTGCTGGGATACGATATAGATCTTTGTAAAGACACACACACTCTCTCTCTCGCACAGACACACACACACTTGCTGTCCATTAGCCCCTCTAACTGGCTGATGGATGTTTTGTGTCGTAGATGGCCTGGCTGCCTTCCGGGCTTTTCTCAAGACTGAGTTCAGCGACGAGAACATTGAGTTCTGGATGGCCTGCGAGGAATATAAAAAAATCAAGACTCCCGCTAAACTGGTGACCAAAGCCAACAAGATCTACAATGAGTTTATCGATGTCAAGGCTCCCAGAGAGGTTTGTGTTGGATCAACCAGCTAATGATGCAAAATACGCATTTTGTCTGTTTTATTGTGACTGCGCAGTTTCCAGATTTCTATGAAATATGACCTATAATTAATTACAATATGAGTAAAATAGTTTTCCTTCCAAAACAGGGTAATAAAGTAGATAACACTTTATTGGAATAGTCCCAAGTAGATGACTTGTAGATGGTTTGTAGATGTTCAGTAGATGGCTCAGTTGGTACAACATGGCACATGTAACACCATGATTGTGGGTTCAATTCCCATGATGAAAATATATGCATCCGCTCTGGATAAGAGCATCTACTAAATGACTCAAATGTAAATGTTCAATAACTGTCTGCAACATTTTAACTAACTGTACCTTATGCTTAAACATAACCCTAACTGTAACTTTAGCAGGCAATTGCTTATTAAAACATAGTCATACTATCAACAACCTATCTGTACATCATCTATATGGGATAACGTGTCACCATAAAGTACGTTATAAAGCAGCTTTTCTGTGTTGGAACGGTGTAGATTTAATCCTCCAACAGAATGGTTATACCGGTCATTTAACATATTCATGTGAGTAGACCGCTGATTGGCCAGCTCAGCCAATGAGCCAACATGACACTATGTTCCATCAGGAAATAGCAAGCATTTTTTTTATACTTTTTTTTCCTCCCCAATTTACGCTTTGGCCACAAAAACGAGTATAGGATGAGTCATCAACATCATTTGGGTCCTAGTTAACAGAATATGAACTTTTAAAAGTTTCCCAGGACAGTTACTTTAAATATCAATGCTAAGGGTTGTGTTTGGTTTTAAACTTGAGTTACTATGCGTAACAATCCACAACTCTGTAATATTACACATAGGTACACATGAATACACATACTTTGATTATATGGAATAAAAGTAATTTTGATACTGTCTTCAATTTTGATACTGTTTTTCATAGAACATTGACACACTTACATGATTCAGATATCTAATGTTTATTTTGCACTCCCTTGGTCAATGTAGGTAAACATAGACTTCCGTACACGGGAGGTGACGAGACAGAGCCTTGAGGAGCCCACTCCTTCCAGTCTGAATGAGGTCCAGGCCAGGGTCCACAGCCTCATGGAGAAAGACTCTTACCCACGCTTCCTCCGCTCCAAGATCTACCAGGACTTACTCAAAACGCAGTACACACACTGCCAACGAAACTCTGTCTGAAGAACACACACGTGCAGCCGCAGATACATATACGCACACTTAAGTGATAATGCCGTGAAGCCAGTGTTTGGAGGATATATTGGCACAGGTGTTGCTAGAGACAAAGTCGAGGGTCGGCAAACCGTGCCAATATATCCCCTAACATCAGCTTCTTGGGCATTATCACTTTTATACAACGGGTTAGCAACATATTAAAAACATTAATTTGATAAATGTATTCATACTATTTCATCCATCCACAATATATTGTCCCAAATCTAGGGTTGCTACCCAAGCTGGCTGGTTGTTCATTCTATCGGTTCGGTTGCTAGAGACGCGACCCAGTCATTCAGATGTTTTGTTCTGTATCTATGGAGGCGACACAGTTGTTCCTTCTAAATATTCCATTGCCATACTGGCTAGCAACGTTCTTATCCCTTGCTTGCTAGCTAGCAAACTACGGCTAACTTACAGTCACATCAAAAAGTGCAGCCAGAACAACAGCAAGCATTTGCATTTGTTTAAGCTGTTTTCTAGTGACATTTATTTGGATACATCCATAACAATGAGCTAGTGAGGCACAATTTCGCCTGGCATATAACATCTGCTCACTCGTCAGGATACAGTCGTTGAGCTAGCCAACAACACAGCTAATGCAATCACTTCAAACTGAAACTGGAAAGACTGCAAACTAGCTGCACTTCATTTCGTTTTACCTTGTTTCAATTGATATTTCTTTGTATATATCCATAAAAAAATATGCCAGCTGATTCATGATTTCGACTGGCTGAGAAACGCAGGTCTCGTTCCGATGGGACAGCTGGAGATCGAAATTGAATATTGAAACAATGTTGTAAATGTCAGAGAGACATGCTGCAAGGTTTATACAAATCTCCTCTGATGAAAACTAAATGTTAGTCTAAAATAAATGTGAGATAATATCTAGATGCTTTTTATAGTGGAGATCAAGTTTATAAATTGCTTGGTTAGGCTGACGGAACAGTGGATTCCGCAGTCAGATGGAACAAAGTAATTAGGCATTTTAAGTTCATAGATTTAGCCAGTGGTAACTTGTGGAATAGACACCGGCTGGATTGCTGTTTTAACCAATCAGAATTCAGGATTAGACCCACCCGTTGTATAAACACACACACACAAACACACACACACACACACACACTTCTTCAGTAGTTAGAAGAACACAAGTAACCATTATTCCTCAAGTCCTAACTTGAGATATATGTGCGTAAACCATTTCAGTCTCCCATTGACATAGTGAATCATGTGAAAGTTTAAGTTAAAAGATTAAGTTTAAGTATCAACTTAAGATTCTAACAGAGGGATTCATAGAATTTAGACATATCGTGATATTGTGTCGAGCTAGTTTGCACTTAGAAAACAAAATACCACAAGACCTTGTACTGTGTATACTTGTATTACTCTTATTAGACAACGTGTTGTTTTTGTTCATGTGTATTTATCCTCTCAATATATACTCATTTTGAAGTTGATACGTTTCTGGGAATTTTATTCAACTTTTGCAGCACGTCATGTTCTATATATACTGTAATATTCTTTCAGATTATGAATATTTAGATTATTATTCTTTAAAAATGACATAGAATATAGAGTATATTTGAATTATTGATGATATACACACTATAAAATATATGATTTAAACTTACTGTGGATCAGTGAAACTGCATGAGTAAAATATAAAATATACATATTTACAATGGTTTGTTCATAGTGGTGCATGCCTTGAAAGTAATGTCCTCTTGAGTTTTTTTCTCTAAAAATGAAATGACCTGTTGTCAAGCTGAATTTTATACACAGACAAAATGCACACAGATACAGACCAAACCAACGAACACATAACACCTCCGGAGAGAGGGCGAAAGCGAGAGGGAAGATAAAGATAAAGAAGACAGGGACAGCATCTGGTTATTCAGGAGGGGGTTTAGTAAAAACTCAAAACAGGTGCAGGTGTCAAAAATGTGTGTTTGCTGTGCCAGCCATGAGGGATCTGTGCCCTTTGAATGTGTAGGCCAGGTGCCCAGTGGTCTCGCCCACTGCACCACTTAGTTCGCCTGCTGTGTATATGTAAGTTGTTGAGTCACTGTGGGGAAGAGGACCAGGGGAAATGTAGGCCAGTGTTCTCATTCGTAGACACACGAGCAGTACACGGGCAGCACACGGGCAGCACATGGGCTGATGTAAGTCAATAGACAAACAACACACCCACTGAGCTACGTTGGATATTATTGATGATGATGGTTGTGTAATTGTGATGATTATGATGGGCATGCATGTTGCTAATAGCAGTAGTAATGGTGCTCCTTTCTTACATAAAATAAGTCATCAACATCATGTTTTTGGCTGATCCTTTTTTGAATGTTATTTCCACATAACAAATCTTTCTATATTTATTTGCAGTAAAGAGAAACAAATGTCCCACTCAAGCTGCACAGATTTCCAAAGCAAACTGTTGGCAAGGCAACACTTGTTCTACTTCACTAATGAGAAATCTAACAAACGTGCCACACTCTCTCTCTCTCCTCTCTCTGTAGCTTCCTAATCAATAGCAAACGCAATCACCTGCCCAGAGCCTGCTGCTGTTATGATTGCTCCTCACTCATCACATTTACAGAGAAACAACAACAACAGTCCCAGAGAGTAGAAACCCATATGCCTCCATCCAAAAGATGGTGACTTTACATATTGATTGTTATTGCCAAAATCACTTAAAATGGCACATTGGTGTGAGTGAAGTAAGACACCTGTGATCAACATGTTATTTCCCAGGCTTCCATTGTGTAGTGAAAGATAAGCACCAAATCTCAGCTAGAGTTAATCAGTTAGCAGTCTATGTTGATCATATGGCCAAAAGGCGAGATACCTCTATGCAGTCGTTAAACCCAGTCAAGCAATGGGTAGCATGTGGTCAACACCTCAAGGTTCTGTTAGTGTAGTGTTCAATAAACTGGACATTATTCACGCTCAGTCCCTCCTCTGAGGCAGAGGAGCTGTGAAATGGTTTTATCACAGGGCAATAAAATAGACAAAACAGTGATCACATTACATGCAGTCACTGAGCAACTGTCTCAGCCCAGTCAATATGCTATGAAGGAACCAGCCAAACACAGGGGAAGTACATAGCAACAAGAGGTGTTGGAGACAAGCAAAACACGAGGAAAATTGACGGCCACTCCCTTATTGAAAAAACACATGAATTTTACATGTTAACACGTGGAAGTGTTCCAAAAGTACATGTTTTCATGTGATCACTTGTGACAACATGTAAAGCAACGTGTGATAAAATGAAACTACACATCTGAAAACGTGATCACATATGAAGTGTTCCAAAAACATGTTTTCACATGATTTTACATCTGAAATTTAATGTGGAATCATGTGACTTTCCATGTGAAATCATGTGGTTTTTGATTGATTGTAATATTAAAGTCTGTAGTGTTCATGTGATGTCAACATATAAAATATGTTATTTTTCAGTGTGTATGATCACTGCTTAATGCAGGTCTACATATATTTATATGGACATGCATTTTTTTGCGCACAAAGCATCTTCTAAATACCGGAAGCATACACAGGTGTCAACCTGGTGATTTACCAGCACCCCATAACATGTATTACACATGCCACTTCCTGTACACTACAAAGTGGGTTTGATTGAAGCGGGCCCTCAAATCATTGTGAGCCAATAGGGAGAGGTTAGATTGCCTGTCCCTGTGGAGTCGTACAGTGAATATTGTGTAACGAGGCCTGGGCAGCATCTGTTGGCTCGGGGCTAAACCCTCCTCCACCTCATCCCTTTCGCTCTTCCCCTCTTCACTTGGGAACTATCAGACAGATGAGCAACCTAAGGCTCCCAAACTCACCACATGGAGCCATGTTGCCACCACAGATGGAGGGGAACATTCTGGTACTAAAAATGTGTAATTTCAACTGATACTAATCGCATGGCATTTGATTGAAAATTAGTTTCAAATCAATCAAAATCAAATCAAACTTTATTTGTCACATGGGCCGAATACAACAGGTTTAGACCTTACTGTGAAATGCTTACTTACAAGCCCTTAACCAACAGTGCAGTTCAAGAAAGAGCTAAGAAAACATGTACCAAATAAACTAAAGTAAAAAATAATTGTAAAAAGTAGCACAATAAAATAACAATAACGAGGCTATATACACGGGATACCGGTACCGAGTCAATGTTTGGGGGTACAGGTTAGTTGAGGTAATTTGTACATGTAGGTAGGGTGAAGTGACTATGCATAGATAATAAACAGAGTAGCAGCAGTGTAAAAAACAAATGGGGGTCAATGTAAATAGTCTGGGTGGCCATTTGATTAATTGTTCAGCATTATTATGGCTTGGGGGTAGAAGCTGTTAAGAAGCCTTTTGGTCCTAGACTTGGCACTCCGGTACCGCTTGCCTTGCAGTAGCAGAGAGCACAGTCTATGACTTGGGTGACTGGTGTCTTTGACAATTTTTGGGGCTTTCCTGTGACACCTTCTAGTACATAGGTCTTGGATGGCAGGAAGCTTGGCCCCAGTGATGTACTGGGCCGTACGCACTACCCTCTGTAGCACCTTACGGTCAGATGCTGAGCAGTTGCCATACCAGGTGGGGATGCAACCGGTCAGGATGCTCTCAATGGTGCAGCTGTAGAACTTTGGAATTACAGTGGATTGTGATTTCACAGCATTCATATATTTGATTTTATCAACACTAGAGCCGCCAATACTTGTCACATACAAGAAGCATACGCATACCAATGATGCCTTTCATACATTTACACAAAAAAAACTGCATAGAATATCTTTGTCTGCTCATGGACGTTGCAATTATAGAGGTTTTGAACTGACATTATGTACCCCAGAGCCATAGAGCATGTCCAGCATCTCTATAGCATAGGGTTAGGGTTAGGGTTAGCTGATCCCACTCCGTCAACTCTGGGTTCATGGAGGTGCAACTTCCCATGTGTCTCAAGCACTGGCGGCTGGTCACACATTAATTGGGGAGGACAGCCTCATAGTAAGGAACAGGATAAATAGAATGGTATCAAACAAATCAAACGTGGTTACCATGTTTTGGATACCATTCCATTCACTCTATTCCAACCATTATTATGAGCCGTCATTCCCTCAGCAGCCTTCTGTGTTCTCAATGATTCCTTCAGCTGGCTGCATTCATCAATTACCTTGAGAATTGCAATTTTCCTTTTTCCTATCATCATTCTGCCTCAATGATATTAACCAAGCCATCCCTTTGCTTGCTGTTGACTAGAAGTCCTCAAAAACTAACAAACATTAAAAAATTGTCTGTGCTGCCGGGAACCATTGTGGGCCTTTCTGGTGGCTTTGAACTGAAGTGAACTATATTCCAGGACACGGACACAGCACACACACACACACACACACACGGAAACACACACACACATATCCACACACACACTTCTTATTTACCGGATTTCACAGGCATTATGGTGCCTGCTGCTGGCCTTCAGAACACTCACCACACCACTGGGCAATTCACACAAGTTGCTAGGGAAACCATGGTTTTGCAGGAGACAGAGAGACACACTATTATATAAAATTATGCCTGTGGATTTTGTTACATCTGTGTTAAGATGGAAACACTGAACTGTTTCTGTTGCTAGCTGAGGTGAGTGACAGTTTTTTTTTTTTGAATGACCATGCGAGGACAGAAAGTACCCTTGATAGAGAAGAGACAGAAAGTACTCTTGGTGATGAATGCTGATTGGTTTACATCAATGCAATCAATTATTGATGTTTGTGTAGCGGAAGCCCCTTCGGGGCCACATAAAGAAAAAAATGTTGTCCAAGGGAGAGGGAGCTAAACTCTCCTATGTTGCTAGCAAAAACTTTACTTTGAATTTAAGAAAAATATATATATTGAATGGGGTTCGACTGTAACAAACACATTAAGTACATTAGACTTCATGAAAGCACTCCCCATTTGTGTCCAAAATGCCTTTATAATATTTTCATGACCCAATAAACCAAAAAATGCTTTACCGTTCCAGCCTTGTCTTCAGCTGCGACCCAGAATGAACTAGCAGTGATCAAACAATTTGTCTCGACCGCCCATCCAATACCTAATAACTAAAGCATCCCTCCCAGCTGGATCCAAATGGAGCTGCCATATAAGGCTTAGTGGGAGATCTGGAGAAGGCTATGATAGAATGAGATACAAGGAGCTACATTGGAGTGAATTATGATACCAAGGGACTAGGTAAGGTAGAATGATTATACCTAGGGGCTAGTTAAGGTAGAGATACTTTATGTAGGGGCTGTGTTAGGTAATAATAATATGTGGTGTATAATACCTAGAGGCTACATAAGGTTGAGTGATTATACCAAGGAACTACATAAGGTAGTGTGATTATACTTTGGGGCTTCATAAGGTAGAGTGAGTATACCAAGGAACTACATAAGGTAGAGTGATTATACCAAGGAACTACATAAGGTTGAGTGATTATACCAAGGAACTACATAAGGTAGAGTGATTATACCAAGGAACTACATAAGGTAGAGTGATTATACCTTGGGGCTTCATAAGGTAGAGTGATGATACCTAGGGGCTACATAAGGTAGAGTGAGATACTTTATGTAGGGGCTGTGTTGGGTAATAATAATATGTGGTGTATAATACCTAGAGGCTACATAAGGTTGAGTGATTATACCAAGGAACTACATAAGGTAGTGTGATTATACCTTGGGGCTTCATAAGGCAGAGTGATTATACCAAGGAACTACATAAGGTAGAGTGATTATACCTTGGGGCTTCATAAGGTAGAGTGATGATACCTAGGGGCTACATAAGGTAGAGCGAGGATACCTAGAGGCTACATAAGGCAGAGTGATGATACTTAGTGGCTACATAAGGTAGAGTGATTATACCTTGGGGCTTCATAAGGTAGAGTGATGATACCTAAGGGGCTACATAAGGTAGAGTAATTATCCCAACTGGGCTACATAATGTAGACTGATGATACCTAGGGGCTACATAAGGTAGAGTAATTATACCAAGGGGCTAGGTAATGTAGAATTATGATACCCAGGGGTAGGTAACGTAGAATATGTTGTAATACCTATGGGCTGCGTAATGTAGAATGATGATACCTAGCACCTAAGAAAGGTGAGGTCAGGTGGTCTGAGACCAAATGTGACTAAGAAGGTACAGAGAGGTACTATAAGGTACTTGTCCTCAACGGCTACCCCTCATGGTGTCACACAAGGAGAGAAGAATAATTACCACAGATAAAACTTTTGTGATACTGTATTCCGCCCTGAACTGAAATGTAAATTCAGGTTTTATGCAGTGTTGTTCGGCTTTGCGGTGGCAAAAAACTTCAGGATGATAAAAAATGATTAATGCATTGATGAACTTATACAGTTAGGTAAACAGATGGTTATTTGGCGCAGAATAACACCCTCAGCTGCTACACAGGAAAACTACAAAACGCCAGCAAACCTGTTCAGAGAAGCTAAGTCAGGAGATTATCAAGAACATTCCATGGAAGACCAGAACAGAATTGATAAAAGAAGAAAGATGCTTTCAATTAATATTTCCCTTTGGAGGCATGAAATTATGTGTGACAGTCCTTCTCAATGACTGTCTGTTTTGTGAACGTATATCTTTGGGTCATATCTTGTCTGCAGGGTTAGGGTACTGTATACCCAGAATAGGTCCTTATCAGGGGATCTTCTAACAAATCAGATCTTTGTGAGTGTGTTATATTGAGCATCTAACTGTTGCAGAGTATCAGTTGCTTGTGTATATTTTCAGAATCCCAACCAAAGACTGAAAGGCTACTACGAACTGCTACTAGACCTGGGTAAAGCATCCCTTATATGGTTTGCCTTCCAGTAACTGATCTTCACCTCTATAAAGAAACCATTATCCTAGCATAAATCTTGAATTACTTGTGTATATGCCAGTGCTGTAGGCTTCTATGTAGAGTATGTTACAGGAGGAGATGCATTGTAGGGGAAAGAATAACTCTTATTCTCTGGTAGTTTCTCCTAGTGTGATGTTTCAGTGTCAATTAAATTGCCAATTAAATCGTGAGTGGCACATTTACCTGCAAAGAAAATACGTCTGAGAAGGTGCAGCAAGACAGATAGAAAGAGAGATTTGGAAAGAAAATACAGAGGGCTATGTCCTCCCTCCACACTTCCTCCTTGAGCAAATAGCTCCCAAGTAAAGAATAGAAGAAAGTACCGTAGCTTACATCACCCAGGCAACCCCAACCTTAGAGAAGACAGCGTCAGACCTCAAGGACAGCTTCTTCACAGCTTCCGGAGAGATCCTTTTGTAATTCCCACACCTTACACAACAAGCACAGTATTATTTCCTTCCAGACACTACTTCCCTCCTTCGTTCTCCTTCGTTCTGATGTTAGAACAGACAGGCCTTTGTGTGTGATGACATCACAATGATAACTGTGTGTCTGTGTGTGGACAGGGTCTCCCAGGCCTTTCTAGGAACCGGAGAGACCTTTTATTCCCTCATATTAAATTGAATGGTCTTTTACCAGAATGTTCCCCGTGGTATACCCATACAGTCCCCATGGTCTATTTTATGAGCCATACACTGATGATGCAGGTGAATCATCCTCATCAATGCAAACTAACCTTGATTAATGCTGCAATAAAAAATGGCCTTTGTGCATTGTGCAGTCATTATGTTTGTGTATTGCACAGTCAAATGCTTATTTTCTCTATGATCGTATAAGAAGGATGGGTAATACAAATGATGCATCTATCTGACGACGTTATGAAGATACTCCTAGAAATAAGTGTTTCCAAAAGGGTTCTTTGCGGAGGGATAGGGTTCTACCAAGAACTATTTTCATCTGAAGAACCATTTTTGGAAGAGTAGTGTTCTTTGTAAGGCAAAGGGTTCTACCTAGAACCTTTTTTGGAAGAAAGGATTCTTTGAGGATTTTTGGAAGGTAAGAAGGTTCCACTTAGAACCCTTCTGAAGCTTTTTTATTATATTTTTAAACTTTCTTTTAAATAGTACCTGAGCATTATTTTTTAAACCCCCTAAAGTCAATGTGGAAATCTAATTAGCATAATAATCTATATCCATCTGTTTAAAACCAGTTAAACGTAACTAAATGTAATCAAAAATGTAATCTACGTAATCCGCAAAAGGAAGAATTTATCATGAGAGGGCCATAAACAATAACTAGCAATACTGCATACTCAAAGAACGGTTAAAATATCACCTTTCTGATTTAAAAAAAAATAGTAATACATTGCTGAGGTGTAGTCACTTTCTAAATATAGCATAATCAAATTATAAAATGACAATAAGATTTCACCTTACTTATAATTGTAAAATACATATTTTATGTTTAGTTAGAGAACATCTGCATATTTTCTAAAGCTCTGTCTTGATCAAAATGTCTTCCCCGTCGCTGTGAACGTCTCACAGAGCTCCTGCTTTGCTTCCTGAACTCGTTAGTAACTCGTCTTCCGTTTTTGTGTTTACAATCTACTAATTATTTATGATTAATGGCCATGAATTGATCTATGAATGTGCTATCATGATGAAACCACACTCGCTTGCTACAATGTAACGATTGCAGGTATGTGCTTTGTCAGTGGCTGTGTTGTAGGGTTCAGTCAGGAGTTGATGGACAGTTGGAAGAGCAAACAAAATGGTAGGAGGGACATGCCAGCTTCAAGTGGTTTCAGATTTCACATCATATGTCACACAGGCTCAGAAAAAAAGACTACTAGTCTGTGGGAACCAGGGCTATCGCTAAATGCAAACCATTTCGATCTACAGATCAATTTATAATCCACAAATCAATTTGTAAGCGTAAATGTTGGTCAGTCGGAACCGGTACCAGAACCACGCAGGTCCCCTAAAAAGGCGACCTTACATCTAAGAGGTAGCTAGAGATATCTGTTTTTGGGCTGCATCTCAATCCACCGCATCCGCCGATGTCGGCCTTCTGCATCTGCAGTGGACGGTGCAAGAGCTACAGCAGTGTTTGTCAGAGCAGGAGATGTCCCGAAAATTGGTATTTTCACAGAAACGTCTGAAGCTCCAAACCGCTCCAAACTAATATGTCCCCTCTATGGAAAGATCAGACACACATATACACATAAACACATATAGTAAATGTTGGTTGTTTTGCTCTAAGACACCCACAAGCATCACAAGGTGGCCTAGTACCAGTTAAAACAATTTATGGAATTATATTATATGGAAGTAGTTTAGTGCCCCAAAATAGGGGTTAAACATGGGTCGAATTATATACATATCAAATCAAATGTATTTATATAGAACTTCGTACATCAGCTGATATCTCAAAGTGCTGTACAGAAACCCAGCCTAAACCCCAAACAGCAAGCAATGCAGGTGTAGAAGCACGGTGGCTAGGAAAAACTCCCTAGAAAGGCCAAAACCTAGGAAGAAACCTAGAGAGGAACCAGGCTATGTGGGGTGGCCAGTCCTCTTCTGGCTGTGTCGGGTGGAGATTATAACAGAACATGGCCAAGATGTTCAAATGTTCATAAATGACCAGCATGGTCGAATAATAATAAGGCAGAACAGTTGAAACTGGAGCAGCAGCACGGTCAGGTGGACTGGGGACAGCAAGGAGTCATCATGTCAGGTAGTCCTGGGGCATGGTCCTAGGGCTCAGGTCCTCCGAGAGAGAGAAAGAAAGAGAGAAGGAGAGAATTAGAGAACGCACACTTAGATTCACACAGGACACCGAATAGGACAGGAGAAGTACTCCAGATATAACAAACTGACCCTAGCCCCCCGACACAAACTACTGCAGCATAAATACTGGAGGCTGAGACAGGCTGAAATCAAATCCAATTTTATTTGTCACATGCACCAAATACAACAGGTGTCGTAGACCTGACATTGAAATTCTTACTTACAAGCCCTTAACCAACAATGCTTTAAGAAGTTTTTTTAATAAGTGTTAAGTAAAAAAAAATGAAAATAGAAAATAAAAGCAACAAATAATTAAACAGCAGCAGTAAAATAACAAGCGAGGCTGTATACAGGGAGTTCCAGTACAGAGTCAATATGCGGGGACACCGGTTAGTTGAGGTAATTGAAGTAATATGTACAGTACATGTAGGTAGAGTTAAAGTGACTATGCATAGATTATAAACAGAGAGTAGCAGCAGCGTAAAAGAGGGGTCTGGGTAGCCCTTTGATTAGCTGTTCAGGAGTATTATGGGGTAGAAGCTGTTAAGAAGCTTTTTGGACCCTGACTTGGCACTCCAGTACCGCTTGCCGTGCGGTAGCAGAGAGAACAGTCTATGAATAGGGTAGCTGGAATCTTTGACATTTTAGGGCCTTCCTCTCGGTTCAGCTGTAGAACCTTTTGAGGATCTGAGGACGCATGCCAAAACTTTTCAGTCTGTTTCCTGACTTATATCGCTCAGATATAGGAGAGACACTTCCACACAAACTTCTTTCTGATCTATTTTTTGACTATCTGTTTGCCATGTCTAAATATGTTATTCAATGTGTTTCTATGGGCTAATAGCAGTAAGGTCAAATTCAATGTTTAATCAAATAAGAAAGTAAGAAAAATTGATACCTACAGGGGTCCAAAAATGCAAAATCAAGTAACAAAATGATCCATGGTATGCTAAAAAATCACTTTTACTGGTATTGTTTATCCAATCAAATGTTGTGATGAGCATTAAACTTGACAAAATAATCAAACCACATTTCCTTCCCTGAAACAGGCCTTGGACTTTTTATATCTATGAGATCATCTTTGTTGAGGGGTAATTCCTACCGTTGTAAGATGTAGTATTATTACTGTATTCTCATCTTATCTCCCCTGTTATCTCCTGTGTGTTTGTGTCCAAGCAGTGATCATTAACAGCAGACAAAACAGCTGCCCCAGACTTTGCCTAGTCAAATAAAGGTTAACAAAAATACAGCAGACAAAGGAAGAGCATAATAATTGTGCTGACATCCAACAGGTGGCGGATATAACCGTGCACATGTTGGCACCTCTTCCTTATGGTTAGTAAGCACTGCCACACATGAACTGAACACATGCACGCACACACATGAATGGATGCACACACACCCTGAAATGGACACACACACACACATACCCACTGGCCCATGTAAGTGGGAGATTAATTGTGTTCAATTAGACAATAACATGTTTTCAGGGAGCAGAAAGAAAACAAACAACATGAAGGGCGTGTGATTTCAGGGATGTCGAAAAATATATATAAAAAAATATCAGAAGCTTTTATCATTAGGTCACACAGTCATTTCCCAGCTTCATCCTCCCTCCATCTCTCGCTCCCTCTCTCCTCTCTATCCCTCTCTCGTTCTCTCTCTCCTTCCTTCCTTTCCACCCTCCATCCCTTCCTATTCCTTTTCCTCCTTCCCTATCTCTCTCTCCCTATCTCTCTCTCTCTCTCTCTCTCTCACACACACACGCAGAGTCCTCAGGCCGTGTCATTGGCTGAGCAGGCTGATGATGAGTCACAGGCTGGAGGATAAAAGCTCTCTGCTCCCTCAATGCAGACACACTCTGTTGATATCAGTTCAGCTGCTACACATCTACCTATCTTGCTATCGCTCTCTATCATCCACAGCAACTATGTGCAAAGGACTAGCATTACTGCCTACCACCTGCCTGGAAAGGTATATAGAAATTTTTTTTTACCATCCACAGGTTTACTGTTGCTGTCTCTGGCATATGGATTAGAGGATTAAAGGGGATCATTATTGGGTGTTGTAGCTTCTGTAATGGTGAAAGTGAAGGCGGTTTTGGTAGATTCTAAATTTAGACCTTGCAGCACGGAGACATGTCTAGATTTTTGTGTGACTAGTTTGTAGCAAAATATTGTGCTGAACAAGGACACAATTCAAGGGCTTGTGGAGTATTTATCTAACCTATGATGTTATTCTCTCTCTCTAGGGCCAAGGAACTAAAAGCAAAGCTGGGCAGCTTTCTGCAAAAACCCGACTGGAGTCTAGCAAGCTGCAAAATAGGCAAAACTAGACCTACTCTGGAACAATGTATGAGGTGGAAAGAGTCTTTCGAAAAGCTGTTGTCCAGTAAACGTAAGTAAACCTTACTCTGAAGACACTGCAAAAACACATGCAAACATATACACGATTAACCTAGTTCCCGACACAAATAATCCTTTAAGATTAGAGTGGGACATTTTGTCCAATTTTAGCCCCAGATTTTAGCCCCAGTATTACTGGGAGCTCGCTAATTACGAAGATAAGAGAAGACTTGATCCTCACCACATCACACAGCCGCTACTGTAGATTAGAACATTCGTGCTGGCACTGTGCTGGTGGCTATGCCACAAGATATAGACACATGCATACACGTGTACAGACACACAGCAGATAATGCAATGGCACAGATGCTAGGATAGCCCACTGCACAGCATCATTGTTATTGCACTGTACCAATATGAATCTCTCTCGCTCTTTCTCTCTCTCTTCATCAGACGGACTGATGGCCTTTACAGCTTTCCTGGTGTCAGAGTTCAGTGAGGAGAACATTGCATTCTACGTTGCCTGTGAGGACTTCAGGAGCACTAAGTCTGCTGCCAAGCTGGCGGCAAAAGCCCAGAGAATCTATGATGAGTTCATCTGCACCGACGCACCCCGAGAGGTATGTATCCCTCAACAGCTTACTTTACTCTCCCTCACCTATGGAATTTGCAATAATCTTAATTATAACTCAAAAGTGAAAATAAAAAACCTTCATTCAAACTGCAGCAGATGACTAACCTCCCTCTCTCCATTATCTCTCTCCAGGTGAACATTGACCACGAGACTCGTGACATCACCAGGGCCAACCTGAAAGATCCATCTACATCCTGTTTCGACATGGCCCAGCATAGGATCTACCTTCTCATGGCCAAGGACTGCTACCCTCGCTTCCTTCGTTCCCCAGCTTACAAAGACCTGATCAGCCAGCTCCATGCAAAGTGCACATCCATCTCCAAGAAGGCGTGAATTAGTAATAGAGGACCTACTGTGGTCGTCTAAAATTTTAAATAAGAAAATGAATGCATCACTCATGAGCATTGACCGTGCGTGAAGCCTCAAGACGGGAATTGTACAGATGGACGAATGTCTCGTCATGAACCAGAGGTTCTGGTGCCAGCTACTCTGAAAGATGATGAGAGTCAATCACCATAAAGCTCTGAAGGAGAGAAAGAGAAAAGTGATACCCCATGAGGATGGAAGATGAGACTTGAACAAGAACTGTGATGGCAATATCAACACATGATGTCGACTATCATCAGTGAATGTACAGAGACACAGAGTGGGCTGAAGGAAGGGTGATAAAGGATGCATTGACAAGTTGGACATTTGCAATCAAAGACACACTGTTATAGTGTCCCAGTCTACTGTCTAACACTGTGTTCATGACTAGGCATGTTTTCTACATGTTTTTTTATGTTTATGGGAACTGAGTATTTATTCTATTGATTTGTTTCTACTCTGTTCTGTTGTCTCTGTGTTAAATATTCTGTTTGATAAGACCAACAAATGATGAAAAACTGTGCAATATATTTCTACTGTTATCTGATTTGTGATGTTTTTAACTGTAAAAAAATATAAGTTATTTGAATAAAAAACAAAACCACAATATTAAAACAGTGTCTGTCATATTTATCTTTTATATTTTATTCTAATATCACTTTTGAGTCAGTTCACTATATTGATGAGGTAACTGAATAGTAGGTTGTGATCAGCAGGGTTGGGGAGTAATCAGACTACAAAAAAACTGTAACTGTAATCAGTTATGTTACCAGCAAAATTATGGTAATCATATTACAGATACTTTTGCTGGTAATGTATGCGGAAAAAATACATTAACACCTTTATGTTTTCTCAATGACATTCAATTCAGCATTGAAAATAATTTGTGCTTTATTGTCACATAGGTTGTTGTTTTACAGGGTCAGCCATAGTTGTACTGCACCCCTGGAGTAAATTAGGGTTATGTGCCTTGCTCAAGGGCACATAAAGAGATTTTTTATATTGTTGGCTCAGGTATTCAAACCAGCAACTTTTCGGTTACTTGCCCAATGCTCTAACCACTAGGCTACTTGCCACCCTACAGAAGGCACAAGTTTAAGTTTGCTCCACCTCAGCGAGTCTGACCACAATTCATACCACTGTGATGACACATCAAATGTGTTTGATGGATCCTTTTAGTCTTCTTCTAATACTTCTTAGACGGAAAGTAATCCCAAAGGAACTGAAAGTAATCAGATTACGTTACTAAATTTGGCTAATCCAAAAGTTATGGTACTGATTACAATTTTGGACAGGTAACTACAGTAGTTACATTACCAGCAAAATGTAATGGATTACATTCATAAAGTAACCTACCCAACTGTGGTGATCAGTACATGATTATGCCTGCGTAGTACAACACTGGCAACGTGCCATTTAATAAAATGTTCACTATATACTGTAGTTAATAACTAAGTAGCACAAAATATGTAATTTAGCTATGATTTTCTATATATTTACTATTCATAATACCGATCAGAGCCTCTCCTTACGAAGCTAGACAACATCCATTTCAGTGTAACAGGATATCAGACATGCAATACAACGGTCATCTTCGAATGATGATAGAACATGTTTGCTCATACTCTATCATTACTATGATTATTATGAGGCTGGGATTATTTTCATTAAACCCAATTGGCAGTGACATTAACTTTACACTAATTGGGTCACCAAGGCAACCGTTTTGGGATGTATTCCAAATCACCAGGAACACCAAATGTTCCTGCCAGCTAATAACTGTGCATTGTATGTGCATTGTGTAGACTATCTGAGCTTTTGTTTCATATGGTGTGAACTGGAAGCTAGTTCTTGGAAACAGGAAATAAAAGAGAGATAGTGTGAGAGCATCTACGTAATATAGAGTCATAAAGCCTTGTTAGTTATTATTGCTTGATCAAGTCATCTATGTTTGCAACCAATGATATAAATCAAACTGGCATTGTGGCAGAACAGTTCTCAGCATACATCATATGCCTACCGAACTAGCTTTATTGACACTCCTCAGCTGCTACAACCACGTCAGCCATCTAACATATCCACAATGGTTCATAATCCTGCTGAGATTATGTAAAACCAGTTGTATGACTTAATTTAGATAATGTTGAGGTAACACTTTTAAAGTACTGTCACTAATACATGCAATGTAACGACATGGTAACTATTCAAGTAATGAATTTGTTGGTAGACTACACAATATTGCATAGTACCCACTACAAATGTGATAAGAATAATTATCTGATTTAGAAAATGTAATTTTGAAGATGTCTTTTAATCAGCCAATGTCTTGATGACAAGTGTCCAAGTCATGGTTATTTAAATGTCATCAGTGAGGAGTGGACCTAGCGCAGGTGGAACTCAGAGCTGCTGAATTTGTATTTAAGTTAGATCTGATCTTATTTGGAACAAAATGTCCATTAGTCCCAGCTGAGGAGTATCAATAAAGCTAGTTTGTAGGCAAATTCTGAGAGCTGTTCAATGCATTGGGGATGCTGAAGAGGGGTACTCGGGACTATTTTGATGAAGCCACTTCAGCATGGACTCACAGATGTAAATTATCTTTAGTGGAGCACCAGGCAATGTTCTGACTGGGAAAGCAATGTTCCAAACCAGAGATAATGGTTGTTTGACCTCGAAGGTAAAAGTAACAAATATAAAAACTGAGCTCTATATCTGACATGGTACAGGTGTCTTCTCTTTTTAAGCCCATAACCATGTGTGTGAGGTGTATATTTTTGTTTCAAAGTAGATTTGGTTATGGCTACAAATAAACACTCTATGTGACCCTGATTTAGCCCACTGCGATAAAAGGTTTAATGATGATCTTTACTGGTTAATATTTTGGGCCAGAAATGGGCCTCAAAAAATATATTTTTAATGGGCTTTAACTTAGTCATCTGGTGTTATTTTTTCAGGAATTATGATTGGACCCTAGTCGGGTTAACCAGTTTGGTCACACACAGGCAAACCTATGTTGGCAACATAGGTCCCCAGTGGGCTATCTGGCGTGAATATGGTCAGAGGTTGTCTCTGGAACCCAGTTGCGTATACCACCTGGGGCGCATACGCATTCAGGCGCTTAACGTTGGAGATGTCCAGGCAAGACAACTGGAGCTGGAAATCTAGTTATTCAACTGGTAAGTGGAACTGACTAAATGTAATATTTGCTTGTGTTGTAAGCTAATAGTTTTTTGTATCTTCTGCTGCTGCCTGACTGCAGACTCGGTATAGCTAACATTAGCTAGTTAATGTTTGGCATGGTTGCTAGTTAACGCTATTTGGGAACGTTAGCTAACTCAAGGCGGGCTGAAATACAATGGCTAGCTAGCAACTTCACTCAAAGAGTCACCTTGATGTTCAGTTAGCTAGCTAGCCTTGTTGTTGACCGAATTGACATGTGTTGTCGAGTTAGCTAGATAGGTGTGTCAGTCACACCAACGACTACATCCTGTCGTTTTCAATGGAAGGCAAGTGAGCCGAGTAGGTGGGATCAAGTGTCGAGATGGGTTTTTCAATGTCGCGTTTATTGGTCTATCAGAAGTCAGTCAGATGGGTTCCTCCCTGTTTCATTACAGAATAGTAATATGGCTGGGCACATTGGTAAATGCTGCCATGCTGCCTCATGCTAACGTAAACTCATACATCGCCTTGGTCCGTACAATTGCCCTTATTTTAGTGCCCCAAAAACGTCATATTTCCAGATCAACTGTAATGACAATACAATTATAAAGCACAATTACTCCCCTTTCCAACAGAATCAATTACATGACCCCCACGTTGCCCGTTTCTGCATAATTCAAGCAGGCAATGAGCCCCGTCGGTTTAAAAAAAAAATGGCGGGTGGGGAAGCGAAACTAATGCGTGATAGTGAGAAGGAGAGATGTTGTGTGGCAAAATTGCTTTTTTTTTCACTCGATCTGTCCAACTTATCACCTTATCGCCTAAATAAAACACTATAAAGAGGTTATATAATGTGTCATTACATACCTATTTGAAGGTTTGTGTCGAATTTGAATCGGGTTTTTAGGGCGGTGCCAAAGTGATCTTAGAAGTAAACAGCGGCTTTGAGAATGATGATCGCATGCAATGATGACAAAAAAATGACTAAGTATCCCCCCCTTACCCCCGTCACTGTCCATTTCTTGTTTTTAAAGGATGATAGAAGTGCTACACCTGGTGGAGAGAGATTGTAAGACAGAAATAGTGCGGTACGTTACGACATGACATGTCAAGATGTAACGGAGGGTCAGTTTTTTAAACTTTTCTCCAATACTATAGAGCAATTACCATGTTGATCAACGCTTGAATAGAAACCTAGTTCACACCCCTGATTTTGACGTCAACACAGTCGCTACAGTCCCATTAGTTTTCTTTGTAGCCTCGTTTGAATGTTGCGGTTGCGCACATTTGTACGGAATGGGGTGAGTTTACTTAGTTGTGTTAAACCCAGCTATAAATGTGTTTCCTTACTGGTGCTAGCATGTTTTATCTATCAGTGATCATTGCTTTGCCGATTGATTCGATGGGTAGTCATGGATACAGCACATTACTGATTACACAGCCAAGGACGCATGACTCACCATGCAATAATTACTCCAAATGCATCTTCTCACTGTTTATTATACACCTTTCAACGTCTGTTGAAAACTGGGAAAAGGATGTAACTGTCACGTTCTGACCTTTATTTCCTTTGTTTTGTATTTATTTAGTATGGTCAGGGCGTGAGTTGGGTGGGCAGTCTATGTTTGTTTTTCTATGATTTGGGTATTTCTAAGTTTCGGCCTAGTATGGTTCTCAATCAGAGGCAGGTGTCATTAGTTGTCTCTGATTGAGAATCATACTTAGGTAGCCTGGGTTTCACTGTGTGTTTGTGGGTGATTGTTCCTGTCTCTGTGTTTGCACCAGATAGGACTGTTTAAAAGCTGATCACGACTCCATTTTGTTGATCCCTGCCTACAGACAGAAACTAAAACAAGAGGCTCCCACGCTGAGGTCTGTCCAACGCTGGTCCGACCAAGCTGACTCCACACTCCAAGACTGCTTCCATCACGTGGACTGGGAGATGTTTCGTATTGTGTCAGATAACAACATTGACGAATACGCTGATTCGGTGTGCGAGTTCATTAGAACGTGCGTTGAAGATGTCGTTCCCATAGCAACGATTAAAACATTCCCTAACCAGAAACCGTGGATTGATGGCAGCATTCGTGTGAAACTGAAAGCGCAAACCACTGCTTTTAATCAGGGCAAGGTGTCTGGTAACATGACCGAATACAAACAGTGCAGCTATTCCCTCCGCAAGGCTATCAAACAAGCTAAGCGCCAGTACAGAGACAAAGTAGAATCTCAATTCAACGGCTCAGACACAAGAGGCATGTGGCAGGGTCTACAGTCAATCACGGACTACAGGAAGAAATCCAGCCCAGTCACGGACCAGGATGTCTTGCTCCCAGGCAGACTAAATAACTTTTTTGCCCGCTTTGAGGACAATACAGTGCCACTGACACGGCCTGCAACGAAAACATGCGGTCTCTCCTTCACTGCAGCCGAGGTGAGTAAGATATTTAAACGTGTTAACCCTCGCAAGGCTGCAGGCCCAGACGGCATCCCCAGCCGCGCCCTCAGAGCATGCGCAGACCAGCTGGCCGGTGTGTTTACGGACATATTCAATCAATCCCTATACCAGTCTGCTGTTCCCACATGCTTCAAGAGGGCCACCATTGTTCCTGTTCCCAAGAAAGCTAAGGTAACTGAGCTAAACGACTACCGCCCCGTAGCACTCACATCCGTCATCATGAAGTGCTTTGAGAGACTAGTCAAGGACCATATCACCTCCACCCTACCTGACACCCTAGACCCACTCCAATTTCCTTACCGCCCAAATAGGTCCACAGACGATGCAATCTCAACCACACTGCACACTGCCCTAACCCATCTGGACAAGAGGAATACCTATGTGAGAATGCTGTTCATCGACTACAGCTCGGCATTCAACACCATAGTACCCTCCAAGCTCGTCATCAAGCTCGAGACCCTGGGTCTCGACCCCGCCCTGTGCAACTGGGTACTGGACTTCCTGACGGGCCGCCCCCAGGTGGTGAGGGTAGGCAACAACATCTCCTCCCCGCTGATCCTCAACACTGGGGCCCCACAAGGGTGCGTTCTGAGCCCTCTCCTGTACTCCCTGTTCACCCACGACTGCGTGGCCACGCACGCCTCCAACTCAATCATGAAGTTTGCGGACGACACAACAGTGGTAGGCTTGATTACCAACAACGACGAGACGGCCTACAGGGAGGAGGTGAGGGCCCTCGGAGTGTGGTGTCAGGAAAATAACCTCACACTCAACGTCAACAAAACTAAGGAGATGATTGTGGACTTCAGGAAACAGCAGAGGGAACACCCCCCTATCCACATCGATGGAACAGTAGTGGAGAAGGTAGCAAGTTTTAAGTTCCTCGGCATACACATCACAGACAAACTGAATTGGTCCACTCACACAGACAGCATCGTGAAGAAGGCGCAGCAGCGCCTCTTCAACCTCAGGAGGCTGAAGAAATTTGGCTTGTCACCAAAAGCACTCACAAACTTCTACAGATGCACAATCGAGAGCATCCTGGCGGGCTGTATCACCGCCTGGTATGGCAACTGCACCGCCCTCAACCGTAAGGCTCTCCAGAGGGTAGTGAGGTCTGCACAACGCATCACCGGGGGCAAACTACCTGCCCTCCAGGACACCTACACCACCCGATGTCACAGGAAGGCCATAAAGATCATCAAGGACATCAACCACCCGAGCCACTGCCTGTTCACCCCGCTATCATCCAGAAGGCGAGGTCAGTACAGGTGCATCAAAGCTGGGACCGAGAGACTGAAAAACAGCTTCTATCCCAAGGCCATCAGGCTGTTAAACAGCCACCACTAACACTGAGTGGCTGCTGCCAACACACTGACACTGACTCAACTCCAGCCACTTTAATAATGGGAATTGATGGGAAACGATGTAAATATATCACTAGCCACTTTAAACAATGCTACCTTATATAATGTTACTTACCCTACATTATTCATCTCATGTGCATACGTATATACTGTACTCTATATCATCGACTGTATCCTTATGTAATACATGTATCACTAGCCACTTTAAACTATGCCACTTTGTTTACATACTCATCTCATTTGTACATACTGTACTCGATACCACCTACTGTATCTTGCCTATGCTGCTCTGTACCATCACTCATTCATATATCCTTATGTACATATTCTTTATCCCCTTACACTGTGTACAAGACAGTAGTTTTGGAATTGTTAGTTAGATTACTTGTTATTACTGCATTGTCGGAACTAGAAGCACAAGCATTTCGCTACACTCGCATTAACATCTGCTAACCATGTGTATGTGACAAATAAAATTTGATTTGATTTGATTTGATTTATGTTTTCACTTTTCTAGTTTTGTTTAGTCTGTTCATGTATTGTCGTCTTTATTAAAAACATGAATAACCACCACGCTGCATTTTGGTCCGCCTCTCCTTCAGATGAAGAAAACCGTTACAGAATCACCCACCACAACAGGACCAAGCGGCGTGGTAACGGGCAACAGCAAAAGCAGCAGCAGGAGAAGGAACAGAGGCAGCAGCAGCAGGAACAGCAACAGCGTGGTCAGGATTTCGGGACATGGGAGCAGAATCTGGACTACACAACTTGGGAGGAGATAGACAGGTGGGCGGTCGACCCAGGGAGAGTGCCGGAGCCCGCCTGGGATTCGATGGAGCAGTGTGCGGAAGGTTACAGGAGAATGAGGTTGGCGAAGCAAGCACGGCGGCGCGGACGGAAGTCCGAGAGTCAGCCCCAAAATTTCTTGGGGGGGGCACAGGGAGAGTGTGGCAGAGTCAGGAGTCAGACCTGAGCCAACTCCCCCTGTTTATCGTAAGGAGCCGGTGTTGGAGATGAGCGAAGCAGAGACGGTGAAGGAGTTAATGGGGAGATTGGAGGAGAGAGATATGAGGGAGTTGCTGTGTTGGTGCATGAGACACGGAATTCGCCCGACGGAGCGTGTCGAGGATTTGATGACACCTGGGTCAGCTCTCCATACTCGTCCTGAGGTGCGTGCTAGTCGGCTGGTGAAGATGGTGCCAGCCTCACGCACCAGGCCTCCTGTGCACCTCCCTAGCCTTGCACGTCCTGTGCCAGCTCAGCACTACAGTGCGCCTAGCAGTGCTAACCGTGGCAGGCGTGGTACTGGTCAGGCACCGTGCCCTGCGGTGGAACGCACGGTGTCCCCAGTATGCGTGCTTAGCCCTGTACGCTACATCTCAGCTTCTCAAATCTGCCGGGCTAGACTGAAGATCCAGCCAGGGCGGTTGGTGCCAGCCCTGCTCTCAAGATCTCCAGTACGCCTTCACGGTCCAGTCCATCCTGTGCCACCTCCACACACCAGCCCTCCGGTGGCAGCTCCCCGCACCAGGCTTCCTGTGCGTGTCCCCGGCCCAGTACCACCAGTGCCAGCACCACGCATCAGGCCTACAGTGCGCCTCGCCTCTCCAGCGCTGCCAGAGCCTTCCTCTCCAGCGTTGCCAGAGCTTCCCGTCTGCCCAGCGCCATCTGAGCTACCCGTCTGCCCAGCGCCATCTGAGCCACCCGTCTGCCCAGCGCCGCCTGAGCCACCCGTCTACCCAGCGCCACCTGAGCCACCCGTCTGCCCAGCGCCGCCTGAGCCACCCGTCTGCCCAGCGCCGCCTGAGCCGCCAGTCTGCCCAGCGCCGCCAGTGCCACCAGTCTGCCAGGAGCCGCCAGTGCCGCCAGTCAGCCAGGGGCCGCCAGTGCCGCCAATCAGCCAGGGGCCGCCAGTCAGCCAGGGGCCGCCAGTGCCGCCAGTCAGCCAGGGGCCGCCAGTGCCGCCAGTCAGCCAGGGGCCGCCAGTGCCGCCAGTCAGCCCAGAGGCCGCCAGTCAGCACAGAGGCGCCAGAGCCCCTCAGCCCAGAAGCGCCAGAGCCCCTCAGCCCAGAGGCGCCAGAGCCCCTCTGTCCCGAGCAGCTGCCCCTCTGTCCCGAGCAGCTGCCCCTCTGTCCCGAGCAGCTGCCCCTCTGTCCCGAGCAGCTGCACCTCTGTCCCGAGCAGCTGCACCTCTGTCCCGAGCAGCTGCCCCTCTGTCCCGAGCTGCCCCTCTGTCCCGTGCTGCCCCTCTGTCCAGTGGGGTCATTGAGAGGGGTTGCCATGGTTAGAGAGCCATGGAGGCGGACAATGAGGCGGACTAAGACAATGGTGAAGTGGGGTCGGGTTGCGCGCCAGAGCCGCCACCGCGGACAGACGCCCACCCAGACCCTCCCCTATAGGTCAAGGTTTTGCGGCCGGAGTCCGCACCTTTGGGGGGGGGGGGGGGGGGATACTGTCACGTTCTGACCTTTATTTCCTTTGTTTTGTATTTATTTAGTATGGTCAAGGCGTGAGATGGGTGGGCAGTCAGTCTGTTTTTCTATGATTTGGTTATTTCTATGTTTCGGCCTAGTATGGTTCTCAATCAGGGGCAGGTGTCATTAGTTGTCTCTGATTGAGAATCATACTTAGGTAGCCTGGGTTTCACGGTGTGTTTGTGGGTGATTGTTCCTGTCTCTGTGTTTGCACCAGATAGGACTGTTTAGGTTTTCACTTTTCTTGTTTTGTTTAGTCTGTTCATGTATAGTCGTCTTTATTAAAAACATGAATAACCACCACGCTGCATTTTGGTCCGCCTCTCCTTCAGATGAAGAAAACCGTTACAGTAACACCCTTCCATTTTACAGTAAACAAGGTATTTGTTGATGAGATTTGTTTCTATCATGAAAAAAAAGCTGATTCACAGGAGTAACTTACTATTAGTAGGAAAACTTGCAAATAAATGTGCGTATTTAAAAGTAAAAAAATTGTGAATTAGCTAGCCAAATATCTACTTGGGACAAGCTAGCTAGCCACCGCCAAAGAGAATGAAGACCATTTGTGCCTTGCTGAATATGCATGACGTTCATTAGGAAAACGCCCACTATCTAGTGCACTCGTCCTTAATTAACTTCTTATGGCTGCAGGGGCAGTATTAAGTAGCTTGGATGAAAGGTGCCCAGAGGTGCCCAGATTTAACGGCCTGCTCCTCAGTCCCAGTTGCTAATATATGCATATTATTATTAGTATTGGATAGAAAACACTCTGAAGTTTCTAAAACTGTTTAAATGATGTGAGGTTAACAGAACTCATATGACAGGCAAAAACCTGAGAAGAAATCTAAACAGGAAGTGAGAAATCTGAGGTTGGTCGATTTTCAAACCAGGCCCTATTGAATTCACAGTGGGATATGGATGAAGATGGATTCCACTAGATTTCACCCGTCTTTAGAAACTTGAATGAGGCTTCTACTGTGTTGTGGGGCTGAATAAGAACTGAATGAGTCAGGTTACTGGCAGAGAGGCATTTCCTGGTCACACACATTTCACATGATATCGACCTACGTTCCATGGCTTCTCTAGAAACAAAGGAATTCTCGTTTTTGAAGATTTATGATAGGGATTGATTCTATACTTAGTTTGAAATGTTTCTTCAACCTGTAATATAACTTTTTGAAGTTATTGTCCGAAGTCATGCTGGACCTGCACGAGCGTTTGGATATGTGTACCTAACGCCCTAACAAAAGTAGCTACTTGGACATAAATAATGGACATTATCGAACAAATCAAGCATTTATTGTGGAACTAGGATTCCTGGGAGTGCATTCTGATGAAGATCATCAAAGGTAAGGGAATATTTATAATGTGATTTCTGGTTTCTGTTGACTCCAACATGGCGGATAATTTTATTATTTTTCTGAGCGCCGTCTCAGATTATTGCATGGTTTGCTTTTTCCGTATTTTTAAAAAAAATCTGACACAGCGGTTGCATTACCTTTTTAGGGATAGGGGGCAGCATTTTCACTTTGGATGAATTGCGTGCCCATAGTGAACTGCCTCCTACTCTGTTCCAGACGCTAATATATGCATATTATTATTACTATTGGATGGAAAACACTATGAAGTTTCTACAACTTTTTGAATTATGTCTGTGAGTATAACAGAACTCATATGGCCGGCAAACTTCCAAACAGGAAGTGGAAATTCTGGGGCTGGTTGATTTTCAACTCATCACCTATTCACATCCTAGTAAGATATGGATCTGTTCACACTTCCTACGCCGTCCACTAGATGTCAACAGTCAGTAGAACGTGGAATGAAGCCTCTAGTGTGATGTGGGGCCGGATGGCAGCTATTTGAGTCAGTGGTCTGGCAGAATGCCAGTTCCTGGTCATGCGCATTTCTCATGATATCGCCATGCGTTCCATTACTCTGTAGTCAAAAATGAATGCTCCGGTTGGAACGTTATTGGATATATATAATAACAACATCCTGAAGATTGATTCTCTACCCAATTTGACCAGTTTATTCGACCTGGAATATAACTTTTTGAAGTTTTCGTCCGAGTTCGCCTGGACTGGCGCCAGCGTTTGGACATGTGAACTAAACGTGCTAGCAAAAGTAGCTAATTGGACACTAGTAATGGATGTTATCGAACAAAACAATTATGTATTGCGCAAGTAGGATTCCTGGCACTGCATTCTGATGAAAGATCATCAAAGGTAAGGGAATATTTATGATGTAATTTCATATTTCTGTTGACTCCAACATGGTGCAGAAATGTTGTGTACCTTTGAGCGCCGTCTCAGATTATTGCATGGTATGCTTTTTCCGTAAAGTTTTTTACAAATCTGACAGCGGTTGCATTAAGAACAGGTGTATCTTTAATCATATGTAAAACATGTATCTTTCATCAAAGTTTATGATGAGTATTTCTGTTATATGACGTGGCTCTCTGTAATTACTCTGGATATTTTGGAGGCATTTCTGAACATGGCGCCAATGTAAACCGAGATTTGTGGATATAATTATGCACATTATCGAACAAAACATAAATGTATTGTGTAACATGATGTCCTATGAGTGTCATCTGATGAAGATCATCAAAGGTTAGTGATTCATTTTATCTCTATTTGTGCTTTTTGTGACTCCTCTCTTTGGCTGGAAAAATGTTTTTCTGTGAGTTGGTGGTGACCTAACATAATCGTTTGTGGTGCTTTCACTGTAAAGCCTATTTGAAATCGGACACTGTGGTGGGATTAACAACGGTATGTTTAAAACATGTATGTTTGAGGAATTTTAATTATGAGATTTCTGTTGTTTTGAATTTGGCGCCCTGCACTTTCACTAGCTGTTGTCATATCGATCCCGTTAACGGGATTGCAGCCATAAGACGTTTTTAACAAAGTAATCTCTATAAACAATTAGGTATGTCAAGTTTACCTAACTTAGAGCACTCTGTTTCTTATAGATTCTATTTTTGGAAACAGAAAACTGTATGGAGATCAAATGTTTCATTTATGAGAAAATGTGCAGATTGTGTTGCAAAAATCCATCTAGCTCAATCTTCTCCCACTGCCGTCCACTGGGCTTCCATATTTGGTAGTGAGAGGAAACAAAAACCGGATGTCTCACATTTATACATGCAGTGAAATATCTGTCTCATCTATCTGTGCTATTGTTGAATTATCTAGTTAACATTGGTTAGCTAGCTAGTTTTGCATTGGACCTAACTTTAAACTTTAACATGGTTTGCTTGCTGAACAAGCTTGCATTAGTAGTAAACGAAAAACTCGTGTTTGATTGAGTTGATTTTGTCGTTCTTTGTGAGTGAACATTTCTCAGTAGCTAATTATACGGCCTTCGCTGTATTTATCTACTGTTGGCCGACTCGGTCCAAGTCATGTTTGTACCAAGGAAAATACAATTTGGCAGACTGTATTAAATGGCAGCAGCCATTTTGGTTGCACAATGCTGATGAATTGTTCACGGTTCACATGCTATAATGTGTTGGGAATGTATTATTTTTAAGGAATCAAGTCCTTTTTTTGTGGAATCGATTTAAAGGACTCAAGTCTTTTTTTGTGGATTTTTTATTTTAATTTTATGAAGGTTATAAAAAAAAAGAAAAAAAAGAAAACGAACCCATAACAAAACAGAAATTAGAAACTTTGCCTCGTACACTAACTAAAATAAAATAAATATAATGTTACATTATTGAGCTGGCTAAACTCAGTCTATTAGAACAGGCTAATCAGAAAAGTTTAAATGAAATATGATTTTGGAATTGATTCTGAAATCTCAATGGTCAAAAATATTAAGATTATGTAATCATAAGCACATAAGTGGTAAAGG
This sequence comes from Oncorhynchus mykiss, assembly GCF_013265735.2. Classification (NCBI taxonomy): domain Eukaryota; kingdom Metazoa; phylum Chordata; class Actinopteri; order Salmoniformes; family Salmonidae; genus Oncorhynchus; species Oncorhynchus mykiss. The sequence goes on along the minus strand of NC_048569.1, from coordinate 75,645,833 downwards.
GTTCTTTTGGCTGCGTTTACACAGGCAGCCCAATTAAATTTTTTTGCCCAATTATTGGCAAAATAACTGATCTGATTGGCCGAAAGACTAATTAGTGGAAAGAAGAAACTGAATTGGGCTGCCTGTGTAAATTCAGCCAAAGGGGCTCATATAGCCCACATGTCTTATCCATGTCTGGCCAAAAGGTTAACCCAACTAGCTACAGTACCAGCTAAGATGACCATTTAGAGCCCTTAGGTAAAGATTGAAATGTTGCACTAGATCAGTAACCTTAAATAGGTTATGTTTTCTTTTCACAGCTACCTATGAACAGGCCTGGATCAAACTTAAAAAGGCAGAGGAGACTTCTGATCTGCAGACTCTCAGACATTGATGAAGAAGAGTCAGGACTTAACTGTGGTAAAACAGCAACAGCAGCACTGCTCGAGGGGCTGATTTCCCTATGAATACTGTCATAAATGTGGAGGCGATGGAGCAAAAGTTACTTGACAGCTTTCCTGAATGGAGTTGTAGGGGCTATGAAAGGGATGTTTTACAACAGCAACAAAAAACTATGGTAATATTTTATGTTATATAAATGTTGCATGTTAGCAATCACGCAATCACGATAGAGTACTTTAAGTACAGGGCAAAAAGTGTGATGATGCAAATTATACGCAAATTACCAAAATGATTGTTCTATATGATTTGCATCACACTTGCTTTGTACTGCAGTGTTTCCCAATCCTGGTCCTAGGGGCCCAAAGTGGTGCACATTTTTTTTTTTTGCCCTAACATTCACACACTTCCTTTCACTAAGCAACTCATCATCAAACCTTTGAATTGAATAAGGCATGTGAATGCAAGGGCAAAAACTAAAATGTGCACCCCTTGGGACCAGGATTGAGGAACACTGGTGTACTGAAAGTCCTCTAGCTTGAGAACTTCACTACTGACATGCACATTTTTGGGATTGTATACAGGGTGAGGAAACCAATGTGTACATTTTGTCATTTTGATTGAACTATCGCTTTACTCAGAGTTCCTGCATTGCATTTGATCTGAGCATGTACTATAAATAAACATTTATATATTTTACAAAGAACTGCTTTAGTCATCTCTTAAGAAAGCTTGCTTGGGCAGCAGTATCTGGCTCCAACATGGAGACTGAGAACAAACCCAGGTTGGTCCCAGGTGGGCAGCCCAATTGAAAATCACATTCACAGCCTACCTATTGCCCATATACTGTAGTTCTCACTAGTACTGTAGATATGTGGTAGTGGTGGTGTAGGGGCCTGAGGGAACACAGTGTGTTGTGAAATCTGTGAATGTATTGTAATGTTTTACAATTGTATAAACTGCAGCTAATGGGGATCCATAATAAATACAAAAATACCAATTCTACCGAGTTCCAAACTTCCTCTGGAAGCAACGTCAGCACAATAACTGTTGGTCGGGAGCTTCATGAAATGGGTTTCCATTGCCGAGCAGCTGCACACAAGCCTAAGATCACCATGTGCAATGCCAATAGTCGGCCAGAGTGGTGTAAAGCTCGCCGCCATTGGACTTTGGAGCTGTGGACACGCATACTCTGGAGAGATGAATCACGCTTTACCATCTGTCAGTTCGACTGACAAATCTGCGTTTGGAGGATGCCAGGATAACGCTACCTGCCCCAATGCATAGTGCCAACTGTAAAGTTTGATGGAGGAATAATGGTCTGGGGCTTTTTTTCATGGTTTGGGATAAGCCCTTTAGTTCCAGTGAAGTGAAATCTTAATGCTACAGTATACAATGACATTCTAGACGATTCTGTGCTCCCAACTTTGTGGCAACAGTTTGGGGAAGGCCCTTTCCTCTTTCAGCATGACAATGCCCCTTGTGTACAAAGTGAGGTCCATACAGAAATGGTTTGTTGAGATCGGTGTGAAAGAACTTGACTGGCCTGCACACAGCCCTGACCTTAACCCCATCAAACACCTTTGGGATGAATTTGAACGCTGACTGCGAGCCAGGCCTAATCGCTGAACATCAATGCCCAACCTCACTAATGCTCGTTGGTTAATTGAAGCAAGACTCTGCAGATATGTTCCAACATCTAGTGGAATTCCTTCCCAGAAAAGTGGAGGCTGTTATAGCAGCAAAGGGGGGTGACCAACTACATATTAATGCCCATGATTTGGAATGAGATGTCCGACGAGCAGGTGTCCACATACTTTTGGTTGTGTAGTGTATGTAACCAAGAGCCCCCTGCATGAGGTCGACCACTGGGATAACATTCACAGGAGAGTACTGCCACCATGTGGGAATAAACTGATACAGCACAACATCCTTTCAATTCAATTCAAAGAGCTTTATTGGCATGGGAAACATGTTTACATTGCCAAAGCAATTAAAACAGATAATAAACAAACGTTAAATAAAACAATCAAAAAGGAACAGTAAACATTACACACAAGTTTCAAAAGAAGAGACATTTAAAATGTCATTATGGCTATGTACAGTGTTGTAATGATGTGCAAATAAATAAACATAAATACGGGTTGTATTTACAATGGTGTTTGTTCTTCACCAGTTGCTCTTTTCTAGGGGCAACAGATCACAAATCTTGCTGCTGTGATCGCACACTGCAGTATTTCACCCAATATAGTGGTTCCCAAACATTTTATAGTCCCGTACCCCTTCAAACATTCAACCTCCTGCTGCATACCCCCTCTAGCACCAGGTTCAGAACACTCTCAAATTTTGTTTTTTGACATCATTGTACGCCTGCCACACACACACTATACAATACATTTATTAAACATAAGAATTAGTTTTTGTCAAAACCTGGCTCGTGGAAAGTGACAAAAAGATCTTATAGGACCAGGGCACAAATAATAATATAATTATAATCAATCATTTTGCTCTTTATTTAGCCATCTTACATATAAAACCTTATTTGTTCATCAAAAATTGTGAATAACTCACCACAGGTTAATGAGAAGGGTGTGCTTGAAAGGATGCACATACCCCTGCACTGTTGGGTGTTATTGGAGAGAGTCTCAGTCTTAAATCATGTTCAACACACAGTCTATGCCTGTATTTAGTTTTCATGCTAGTGATGGCCGAGAATCAGCTTTCACATAGGTAAGGGGTTGCAAAGGGCATCAGTGTCTTAACAGCACAATTTGCCAAGGCAGGATACTCTGAGCACAGCCCTATCCAGAAATCTGGCTGCGGCTTCTGATTAAATTAAATTTTCACAGAACAACTTGTTGCAATTTAGATGAGGCTCTTGTTCAGATATCGGTAAGTGGACTGGAGGCAGTTGTTCAGTTGTTTTGGTTGTCCATTTCTCACTCAGATCATTCAGCAGAGAAAAAACGTCCCCCAGATTATCCAGTCGTGTGAGAAACTCGTCAACATGCTAGCAGTCAGTATGGTCAGTAAAGAAAACTAAGCTCGTCTCTCAATTAAAAAATATGTGTCAAAACTTTGACCATTGATAACCATTATAAAAGCGTTACATGGTCGCTGCCCATATCATTGCATATTGCAGAAAATACACGAGAGTTCAGGGGCCATGCTTTAACAAAGTTAACCATTTTTACTGTAGTGTCCAAAACGTGTTTCAAGCTGTCAGGCATTCCCGTGGCAGCAAGAGCCTCTCGGTGGATGCTGCAGTGTACCCAACTGGCGTTGGGAGCAACTGCCTGCACGAGCGTTACCACTCCACTATGTCTTATTAATAAATTATTTGACTAGGCTACCTGTATTTGACATTGTGTTGTTATTTCGCTGAACACTAGATGGTTTAATTTGATTTTTGGCAATGAAACGAGTCTACTCAGGTGAGAAAAAAACATCACCCATATATATAGCCCTGTTGGAAAATCTAAATGTACAGTTTTAAAATGTGAATTACATTGCGCGTTCCCCAGTTTGGGAATAGCCGACCCAATATATATGGTAGTTATCAAAATTGTATTTGTTTTCTAATTCTTTGTGAGTCTGTGTAATCTGGGGGAAATATGTGTCTCTAATATGGTCATACATTTGCCGGAAGGTTAGGAAGTGCAGCTCGGTTTCCACCTCATTTTGTGGGCAGTGTGCACATTGCCTGTCTTCTCTTGAGAGCCAGGTCTGCCTACAGCGGCCTTTCTCAACAGCAAGGCTATGCTCACTGAGTCTGTACATAGTCAAAACTTTCCTTAATTTTTGGTCACTCAAGGTGGTCAGGTAGCAGGAGACGCCAACCATTCTAATGCAGATCGGTGTAAAACTAGTAAAATAAATGTATGTTTATTTCAATGGGCGAGGGAGAAATAACTTGTAGTCTGTATATATGAATGGACAACGCCATCAATCACTTGACACCATTCATTCCTATGTGAAGACTCACTAGTGCATTGAAACCAAAGGAAGTTGGTTAATATGGCTTCTCATGGAGACATAAAATGCGCAGTTTGAGCTACTCCAGGAAGTGACATTCCAGGCTAGCTCAGTGCAGCCCTTCTTATTGAATAACTCCAGTTGAAGGCCAACCGGGGTACTGCAGGCTGCCATTGGCCAGTCAATTATCCTCATAACTTCTTCTGTGTGATTTTTAGATAATCGGTTCAAGGATATACATCTGGTGTAGTAGAAGCAATTATTGGTACCTTGATTGTCTTGGACACATGTTTTTATTTACACAAAGATTGCCATTTTTTCATTCACTATAATGGGGGATCCTGTTTTCTGAAAGCAACGCCTGCAGTACGCGGTTGGTCTTGAACTTCCATGGCTTCAATGATAGGGGGCGGTCGTTCTCCACTTAGGCGGAAGTTCTATGAGGGAACCACCAGTGGGGGTACTAGGCTTCTAAATAAAAAAGAAGCATTGAGCCCAGTTCTGTTTCCCCCCTTCTCCTCCCCCCTAATAGACTGGGGGGGAATTATTTTTAAAAGAATGCTTTCCAGCCAGCATTTAAAGGTTTTTATTTAATTTAAGGGCTAGTAAATAAATACACCTGGGCTAGGAACTTGTTATCAGACTAAGCTACAGTTGTTTACAAGCATTTCGCTACACCTGCAATAGCATCTGCTAAATATGTGTATGTGACCAATAAAATTAGATTTTGTCCTCTTCCACCTGTGGTTATGGTTGAAACATCTGCCTGTTCACATCCCAAGCTCTGAGGCCGTCGTCCTCCCACCACTCTCTCTAACCCCCAACAAATACTGTACTTTCCATAATATTTTGGCAGGGTGACATACAGTATGTTATCATAAGTTATGAGAAAGAGATGTTGGGGAGATGGAGAGAGGGAGGGAGAGAGAGGGGGTCCATATTTTCCAATAACTGCTAGGGAGGGAATTTTGGAGAGGGGGGGGGGGGGGTGCGTTGATGTCCCTTGAGTTTAAATACTTCTGAGGTTAAATGGAGATCCAATTTGGTTACATCTAACCTCAACTAGGGAGGATAGAGAGAGAGAGGGTGTGAGAGAAGGAGCAAGAGAAAAAGAGACGCAACTGCATGTGACACTCGAAGCGTGGGAAATGTTTTGCTGCGTGTCCCTAACGGAAAGGGAAAACTGTGCTATCCCCTGACCTTGGTCTCCATGGGGTTTAGATGCTCTATCCTCTGTAGATCACAGAGACCATCTCATAGGCCATTTCTCTGTTATTTCATTCAACTCACCATAAGACAAAGAAAATACTTAAATATGTATGATTTCCTACTGAGTGCCTGTTCATCACAGATATGTTCCATAAAAGCCCACTCACAACATCAGAAATACAAAAACCTTCCATAAAAATTGTCGATAGTTAATTCAAGAAAGTGTGTATTTAATTTTTGTTAACCTGAACGTGTTGGCTAACCTTATCTCAATCCACGGGCTCAATGTTAGATGAAGAGTGGCAGGAGACTGGACTGCTGTGACCTCAGCTTTGACTTGGCCTCTCCTCTTTAAGATCAACTAACACTAATTGAGCCTCAACCTTCACGTTCTCTGCTTTTATTCCTCTCCTCTGCACTCTGTACCTGCGTGAGATATCCATTCTGCGCTCCTCTGAGAACATTCTGTTACCTCTGAATAGAGGCACCCTTGATGAGGAACATAGTGATGAATATGAAGTAAGAAACAGACTGATGCTTTCTGGGCGACTGCACAAAACAAGCAGCAGGTTATTTGTTGTTTAGCTCTCCGAAATTAATCACAGCGTTCTTTGCATGTTGCTCCATGTTTGAATTTAACTCACATAGGACTGAGAAAATTAACGATCAGGCCTAATCTGCTAAATTCTGATACCAGGGAATGCTTGAGTACTGTACGTCTCTATAATAGGGAGAATAACGAGAGACTACATTAATGTGTTCAAGTCTTGCAGGCCAAACAAAGGGCGAAATCTCTCCTGTGAAAATATGATTTTTCTCAATACCTCAGATCTTATCTGACCTACCATAGTCCAAAAAGAATGCAGTTCAGGCCCACATAGTCAATTTAGTCAAATCTCTGTTAGATGTGTTCCTCTGTGTGAACCCCCTCCTCCCTCTCCCTGTCAGCCAGCCAAACACTATAGATTACAGTGAGCTCAATAGGCTACAGGGTATTTAAAATTCCACAAAGGGGATGTTTCACAAGCACAACTCAGCCTTCTGTTCCCCTCACCATCTCCAAGATCACACAACTGGTCACCTCAGACTGCAGCCATTTTCCATTATAAGTTTAGTTTGGTTTGGCCGTTTTCTAACTCGCCTCATTAAGGTCAAGCAGTCTGATCAAATCAAATCCAATCCAATATTATTTGTCACATACACATGGTTAGCAGATGTTAATGCGAGTGTAGCGAAATGCTTGTGCTTCTAATTCTGACAATGCAGTAATAACCAACGAGTAATCTAACCTAACAATTCCACAACTACTTCCTTAAACACATAAGTGTAAAGGGATAAAGAATATGTACATAAAGATATATGAATGAGTGATGGTACAGAATGGCATAGGCAAGATGCAGTAGATGGTATCGAGTACAGTATACACATATACATATGAGATGAGTAATGTAGGGTATATAAACATAAAGTGGCATAGTTTAAAGTGGCTAGTGATACATTACATAAAGATGGCAAGATGCAGTAGATGATATAGAGTACAGTATATACATATACATATGAGATGAGTAATGTAGGGTATGTAAACATTATATTAAGTGGCATTGTTTAAAGTGGCTAGTGATACATTTTTACATCAATTTCCATTATTAAAGTGGCTGGAGTTGAGTCAGTATGTTGGCAGCAGCCACTCAATGGTAGTGGTGGCTGTTTGACAGTCTGATGGCCTTGAGATTGAAAAACAGCTTCTGTCTCTCGGTCCCTGCTTTGATGCACCTGTACTGTCCTCTCCTTCTGGATGATAGAGGGGTGAACAGTCAGTGGCTCGGGTGGTTGTTGTTCTTAATGATCTTTTTGGCCTTCCTGTGACATCGGGTGGTGTAGGTGTCCTGGAGGTCAGGTAGTTTGCCCCCGGTGATGTGTTGTGCAGACCTGACTACCCTCTGGAGAGCCTTACGGTTGTGGGCGGAGCAGTTGCCGTACCAGGCGGTGATACAGCCCGACAGGATACTCTCGATTGTGCATCTGTAGAAGTTTGTGAGTGCTTTTGGTGACAAGCCGAATTTCTTCAGCCTCCTGAGGTTGAAGAGGCGCTGCTGCACCTACTTCACAACGCTGTCTGTGTGGGTGGACCAATTCAGTTTGTCCGTGATGTGTACGCCTAGGAATTTAAAACTTACTACCCTCTCCACTACTGTCCCGTCAATGTGGATAGGGGGGTGCTCCCTCTGTTCTTTCCTGAGGTCCACAATCATCTCCTTTGTTTTGTTGACGTTGAGTGTGAGGTTATTTTCCTGACACCACACTCCGAGGACCCTCACCTCCTCCCTGTAGGCCGTCTCGTCTTTGTTGGTAATCAAGCCTACCACTGTAGTGTCATCAGCAAACTTGATGATTGAGTTGTAGGCGTGCATGGCCATGCCTGCTTCTTCTGCTAAACCAAACACATCTAGACTTCAGGCCCAGATTGAATGTTTTGCCATAGTCATCCTCATTATTATGTGGAGAGACATCGGGTTCATCAGACACTGAGGTGGAGGTCTTCTGATTATCGTTAGTGCATTTTGTCCTTGATAACAACACATGGAAAATACAGTGCCTTGCGAAAGTATTCGGCCCCCTTGAACTTTGCGACCTTTTGCCACATTTCAGGCTTCAAACATAAAGATATAAAACTGTATTTTTTTGTGAAGAATCAACAACAAGTGGGACACAATCATGAAGTGGAACGACATTTATTGGATATTTCCAACTTTTTTAACAAATCAAAAACTGAAAAATTGGGCGTGCAAAATTATTCAGCCCCTTTACTTTCAGTGCAGCAAACTCTCTCAAGAAGTTCTGTGAGGATCTCTGAATGATCCAATGTTGACCTAAATGACTAATGATGATAAATCGGATTTGGCCGGATTTGGATACAAAAATATTTCCCAAGCTTTAAACATCCCAAGGAGCACTGTGCAAGCGATAATATTGAAATGGAAGGAGTATCAGACCACTGCAAATCTACCAAGACCTGGCGTCCCTCTAAACTTTCAGCTCATACAAGGAGAAGACTGATCAGAGATGCAGCCAAGAGGCCCATGATCACTCTGGATGAACTGCAGAGATCTACAGCTGAGGTGGGAGACTCTGTCCATAGGACAACAATCAGTCGTATATTGCACAAATCTGGCCTTTATGGAAGAGTGGCAAGAAGAAAGCCATTTCTTAAAGATATCCATAAAAAGTGTTGTTTAAAGTTTGCCACAAGCCACCTGGGAGACACACCAACCATGTGGAAGAAGGTGCTCTGGTCAGATGAAACCAAAATTGAACTTTTTGGCAACAATGCAAAATGTTATGTTTGGCTTAAAAGCAACACAGCTCATCACCCTGAACACTGTCAAACATGGTGGTGGCAGCATCATGGTTTGGGCCTGCATTTCTTCAGCAGGGACAGGGAAGATGGTTAAAATTGATGGGAAGATGGATGGAGCCAAATACAGGACCATTCTGGAAGAAAACCTGATGAAGTCTGCAAAAGACCTGAGACTGGGACGGAGATTTGTCTTCCAACAAGACAATGATCCAAAACATAAAGCAAAATCTACAATGGAATGGTTCAAAAATAAACATATCCAGGTGTTAGAATGGCCAAGTCAAAGTCCAGACCTGAATCCAATCGAGAATCTGTGGAAAGAACTGAAAACTGCTGTTCACAAATGCTCTCCATCCAACCTCACTGAGCTCGAGCTGTTTTGCAAGGAGGAATGGGAAAAAATGTCAGTCTCTCGATGTGCAAAACTGATAGAGACATACCCCAAGCGACTTACAGCTGTAATCGCAGCAAAAGGTGGCGCTACAAAATATTAACTTAAGGGGGCTGAATAATTTTGCACGCCCAATTTTTCAGTTTTTGATTTGTTAAAAAAGTTTGAAATATCCAATAAATGTCATTCCACTTCATGATTGTGTCCCACTTGTTGTTGATTCTTCACACAAAAATACAGTTTTATATCTTAATGTTTGAAGCCTGAAATGTGGCAAAATGTCGCAAAGTTCAAGGGGGCCGAATACTTTCGCAAGGCACTGTAAGTTGAGGTTCCTTAAGTAATACAGGTGGTGCGATTCCTGTTTCTTACCCTGTATGCTTGGTTTTTGGTTCTTGCTCATGATTGCTACTGCAATAAACAGCATCAGTGCCTGCCAAATATACAGTAATTACAGTTCAAGTCGGAAGTTTACATAGACCTTAGCCAAATACATTTAAACTCAGTTTTTCAGAATTCCTGACATTTAATCCTAGAAAAAGTCCCTGTCTTAGGTCAGTTAGGATCACCAATTTATTTTAAGAATGTGAAATGTCAGAATAATAGCAGAGAGAATGATTTATTTCATCACATTCCCAGTGGGTCAGAAGTTTACACACACTTAATTAGTATTACGTAGCATTGCCTTTAAATTGTTTAACTTGGGTAAAATGTTTCGGGTAGCCTTCCACAAGCTTACCACAATAAGTTGGGTGAATTTTGGCCCATTCCTCCTGACAGAGCTGGTGTAACTGAGTCACGTTTGTAGGGCTCCTTGCTCGCACACACTTTTTCAGTTCTACCCACAAATTTTCTATAGGACTGAGGTCAAGGCTTTCGAATACCTGGACTTTGTGGTCCTTAAGCCATTTTGCCACGACTGGAAGTATGCTTGGGCTCATTGTCCATTTGGAAGACCCATTTGTGACCAAGCTTTAACTTCCTGGCTGATGTCTTGAGATGTGGCTTCAATATATCTACATAATTTTCTTCCTCATGAAGCCATCTATTTTGTGAAGTACACCAGTCCCTCCTGCAGCAAAGCACCCCCACAACATGATGCCACCACCCCCGTGCTTCACGGTTGGGATGGTGTTCTTCGTCTTGCACACATCCCCCTTTTTCCTCCAAACATAACAATGGTCATTATGGCCAAACAGTTCAATTTTTGTTTCATCAGAACATAGGACATTTCTACAAAAAGTACAATCTTTGTCTCCATGTGCAGTTGCAGACCGTAGTTTGGCTTTTTTATGGCGGTTTTGGAGCAAGGCTTCTTCCTTGCTTAGTGGCCTTTCAGGTTATGTCGATATAGGACTCGTTTTACTGTGGATATAGATCATTTTGTATCTGTTTCTTCCAGCATCTTCACAAGGTCCTTTGCTGTTGTTCTGGGATTGATTTGTACTTTGTTCGCATAAAAGTATGTTCATCTCTAGGAGACAGAACGCGTCTCCTTCCTGAGTGGTATGCCGGCTACTTGTCCCATGGTGTTTACTTGCGTACTATTGTTTGCGCAGATGAACTTTTTCACTTTACGTTACAGCCTTAATTTAAGATGTATTCTATTGTTTTTATTCCTCATCACTCTACACATAATACCCCCAAATTACAAATCAAAAACAGGTTTTTAAAATACAGAAATATCACATTTACATACAGTACCAGTAAAAAGTTAGGACACACATACTCATTCAAGGGTTTTTCTTTATTTTTTACTATTTTCTACATTGTAGAATAATAGTGAAGACATCAAAACTATGAAATAAATATATGGAATCATGTAGTAACAAAAAAGTGTTAAACAAATCTAAATACACTACCGTTCAAAAGTTTGGGTTAAAATAACATCAAATTGATCAGAAATACAGTGTAGACTGATAATGTTGTAAATGACTACTGTAGCTGGAAATGGCAGAATTTTTATGGAATATCTACATAAGCCTACAGAGGGCCATTATCAGCAACCATCACTCCTATGTTCCAATGGCACGGTGTGGTAGCTAATCCAAGTTCATCATTTGAAAAGGCTAAATGAGCATTAGAAAACCCTTTTGCAATTGTGTTAGCACAGCTGAAAAATGTTGTCCTAATTAAAAAAGCAATAAAACTGGCCTTCTTCAGAATATTTGAGTATCTGGAGCATCAACATTTGTGGGTTCGATTACAAGCTCAAAATGGCCAGAAACAAGTACCCGCAAAACACCAGTCTAAACGTCAACAGTGAAGAGGCGACTCCAGGATGCTGGCCTTCTAGGCAGAGTTCCTTTGTCCAGTGTCTGTGTTCTTTTGCCCATCTTAATCTTTTATTTTATTGGTCAGTCTGAGATATGGATTTTTCATTGCAACTCTGCCTAGAAGGCCATCATCCCAAAGTCGCCTCTTCACTGTTAACGTTGAGACTGGTGTTTTGCTGGTACAATTTAACTTAGCGGGATAAAATTCGACAACATCCTGTTTGAACGAACTTTACCAGTAACCTTTGGGACTTCTTTGTCTGCGTGTTGAACGGGACGGGTGGATTACTGAACTCAATGACACCTACTAAACGGACATTTGGGGAAATAAAGGACTTTATCGAACAAACCGACCATTCATTGTGTAATTGGGACCCTTGGGATTGCCTACAGAGGAAGATCTTCAAAGGTAAGTGATTTATTTTATCGCTATTTATGATTTTGTGACGCCTGTGCTGGTTTGACATTTTTTTTGTTGTGGGGCGCTGTCCTCAGATAATCGAATGCTATGCTTTCAACGTAAAGCCTATTGTAAATCGGACAACTTGGTTCGATTACTAAGATTCTAAACTAAAGAACCGTGTATGACACTTGTACTTTCATGAATGTTTAATTTTACAATTTTGTCATTTGAATTTGGCGCGCTCCTATTTCACAGGATGTTGTCGAATTTTATCCCGGTGTTTTGCGGGTACTTGTTTCAGGCCATTTTGAGCCTATAATCTAACCCACGAATGCTGATGCTCCAGATACTCAACTAATCTAAAGGCAGCCAGATTTATTGCTTTTTTTAATTAGGACAACATTTTTCAGTTGTGCTAACATAATTGCAGCAAAAGGGTTTTCTATTGATCAATTAGCCTTTTCAAATGATAAACTTGGATTAGCTAACACAACATGCCATTGGAACACAGGAGTGATGGTTGCTGATAATGAGCCTCTGTAGGCCTATGTAGATATTCCATAAAAAAATTCTGCCTTTTCCGGCTACAAGTCATTTACAACATTAACAATGTCTACACAGTATTTCGGATGAATTTGATGTTATTTTAATGGACAAAAAATTTGCTTCTCTTTCAAAAACAAGAACATTTCTAAGTGACCCCAAACTTTTGAACAGTAGTATATTTTAGATTTTAGATTCTTCAAAGTAACCATCCTTTGCCTTGATGACAGCTTTGCGCACTCTTGGCATTCTCTCAACCTGCTTCATGGGGCTGCTGGAATGCATGGAATGCTTTGCAAGGTATGCCTTGTTAAATGTAAATTTGTGGAATTTCTTTCCTTAATACGTTTGAGCCAATCAGTTGTGTTGTGACAAGGTAGGGGTGGTATACAGAAGATTGCCCTATTTGGTAAAAGACCAAGTACTATTATGGCAAAACCAAATAAGCAAAGAGAAACAACAGTCCATCCGATGAGAAATTGTGTCCAAACCTTTGACTGGTACTGAAAGTATTCAGACCCTTTACTCATTACTTTGTTGAAGCACCTTTAGCAGTGATTACAGCCTTGATTTTTCTTGGCTATGACACTACAGGCTTGGCACACCTGTGTATGGGGAGTTTCTCTCATTCTTCTCTACAGATGCTCTTAAGCTTTGTCAGGATGGATGGGGAGCGTCGCTGCACAGGTATTTTCAGGTCTCCAGAGATGGTCGATCAGGTTCAAGTCCCTGGCTTGGCCATTCAAGGACATTCAGAGACATTTCCCGAAGCCACTCCTACGTTGTCTTGGCTGTGTGCTTAGGGTCGTTGTCCTGTTGGACGGTGAACCTTCGCCCCAGTCTGAGGTCCGGCAAGCGGTACCGGAGCGCCAAGTAGGACCAAAAGGCTCCTTAACAGCTTCTACCCCCAAGCCATAAGACTGCTGAACAATTAATCAAATGGCCACTATTACATTGACCCCACCCCCCCACCCCTCCATATGTTTTGTGCACTGCTGCTACTCACTGTTTATTATCTATACATACTCCCCTCACCCCCTACCTACATGTACAAATTACCTCAACTAACCTGTACACCCGCACACTGACTCGGTACCGGTACCCCTGTATATAGCCCCGTTATTGTTATGTTATTGTGTTATTGTTTTATCATTTTTTACTTTAGTTTATTTGGTAAATATTTGTAACTCTTCTTGAACTGCACTGTTGGTTATGGGCTTGTAAGTAAGCATTTTACGGTAAGCTCTATACTTACCGTCAAATCAAGTTTGATTTGACTGCTCTGGAGCAGGTTTTCATCGAGGATCTCTCTGTACTTTGCTTCGTTCATCTTTCCCTCTATACTGACTAGTCTCCCAGTCCCTGCTGCTGAAAAACATACCCACTGTCACGTTCTGACCCTAGTTCCTTTGTTTTGTCTTTTGTTTTAGTATGGTCAGGGCGTGAGTTGGGTGGGTTGTCTATGTTAGTTTGTCTATGATTTTCTATTTCTGTGTTTGGCCTGGTATGGTTCTCAATCAGAGGCAGTGGTCAATCGTTGTCCCTGATTGAGAACCATATTTAGGTAGCCTGTTTTCCATTGTGTTTTGTGGGTGGTTGTTTTCAGTCTTAGTGTGTCTACACCAGACAGAACTGTTCCGGTTGTTTCTTTGTTGTTTTGTTATTCAGTGTTCAGTTTACTTTATTAAAAAGATGAACACGTACAACGCTGCGCATTGGTCCTCGCCTTCTTCCACCCAAGACAGCCGTTACACACACAGAATGATGTTGCTGAGTTTGAGTTTGAGTTTATTTTTTATTTTTACAGGGACAGTGCACATTTATCAACATTTCAGTAAAAGTGCCGGTTTTAGCCAGCCGGCTAATTTTCAACTGCAGTCCCTGGGCAGGTTATTAAAAACAATTACAATATAGACAATAGCAGCATTGAACAAGCAATACATAGCAACATAGGACAAGCAAGACATAGCATACAGACAGAGCAACATAGGACAAGCAAGACGTAGCATACAGACAGAGCAACATAAAACAAAAAGCAGCAAGACAAAATTCATAAAAGCAACAAAGTGTTACCACCATGCTACCACCATGCTTCATCGTAGGGATGGTGCCAGGTTTCCTCCAGATGTTATGCTTGGCATTCAGGCCAGAGAGTTCAATATTGGTTTCATCAGACAAGAGAATATTGTTTCTCATGGTCTTAGTCCTTTAGGTGCCTTTTGGCAAACTCCAAGCGGGCTGACATGTGCCTTTTACTGAGGAGAGGCTTCTCTACCATAAAGGCCTGATTGGTGGAGTGCTCCAGAGATGGTTGTCCTTCTGGATGGTTCTCCCATCTCCACAGAGGAATTCTGGAGCTTTGTCAGAGTTTGGCCGGGTGGCCAGCTCTAGGAAGAGTCTTGGTGGATCCAAACTGCTCGACACAATCCTGTCTCGGAGCTCTGTGGACAATTCCTCATGGCTTGGTTTTTGCTCTGTGGGACCTGATATAGACAGGTGTGATAGACAGGTGTGTGCCTTTCCAAATCATATACAATGTGGACAGGTGGAGTCCAAGGAAGTTGTTGAAAGAACTCAATGATGATCAATGGAAACAGGATGCACCTGAGCTCAATTTCGAGACTCATAGCAAAAGGGTGTGAATACTTATGTAAATAAGGTATTTCAGATTTCATTTGTAAACATTTCTAAAACCTGTTTTCACTTTGTCATTATTGGCTATTGTGTGTCGATTGATGAGGGGAAAAAATAACTTCATCCATTTTATAATAAGGCTGTAACGTAACAAAATGTGGAAAAAGTCAAGGGCTCTGAGTACTTTCCCGAAGGCACTGTACATCTCTATAAAAATGATCTTATAGAGCCACTTAAAACCCTTTAGACTGACACCGTCCTTTCATTTGTGGTGGAAACAAATTTTTCTCTCAATGAGGATTCATTTATTTCTCTAAGGAGAGGAATGATAACTCACATATCTATTTATCTCCTGGCCTGTATTTAGCTTCGGGTACACTTGCATAATGGGAAAGAGAGAGAGGCATTGTAATTTAAAAGCAAATAATTTTAAGCAGGCGGGTTCTCCGGAAAAGCCTTTGCAAATAAACCTCCTTTATCTAAGCAATTAATGGTGCTGTGGGAAAAGCCATTTAATTTCCTCTCTCTTCTGGCCTGTGATAGCATTCTGGAGAAACATGACACCTCTGTAGGAATCCATCCAGGCCTGCCTGTCCTGGGTCAAGTCCAGTCCAGTTTGGAACAGTTTAAAAGTGTTGAGATCACTGGTGTAGCTCACATGATCATGATCATCTTCATCTTTTTCAGTGTCACGCCCTGACCTTAGAGAGCCTTTTTATGTCTCTATTTGGTTTGGTCAGGGTGTGATTTGGGTGGGCATTCTATGTTCTGTTTTCTATGTTTTTGTATTTCTATGTTTTGGCCGGGTATGGTTCTCAACCAGGGACAGCTGTGTATCGTTGTCTCTGATTGGGAATCATACATAGGCAGCCTTTTTCCCTTTTGTCTTTGTGGGAAGTTGTCTTTGTTAGGGGCACTATAGCCTTTGTAAGCTTCACAGTCGTGTTTGTTATTTCTTGTTTTTGTTGGCGTCATTAACAAATAAAAGAAAATGAACGCTCACCACACCTTGGTCTCATTCCGACGACGGCTGTGACAGAACTTCCCACCACAAACGAACCAAGCGGCGTGGTAAGGGGGAGCAGCGACTTCAGGAGGACTGGACATGGGAGGACATCCTGGACGGCAAAGGATCCTGGACATGGGAGGAGATCCTGGCCAGAAGGGATCGTCTTCCATGGGAACAGGTGGAAGCAGCTAGGAAGGCGGAGGCAGCGAGTAAAAGGGCCCAGCGTTACGAGGGAACACGGCTAGCACGGAAGCCTGAGAGGCAGCCCCAAAAAATTATTTGGGGGGGGCACTCCTCGTGTCTCCTCGCGTCTCTTCAGCCCAGGATATCCTACGCCGGCTCTGCGCACTGTGTCTCCGGTGCGTCTGCACAGCCCAGTGCGTCCTCACTCCATCACTCCAGTGATGATCCATGGCACGAAGCCTCCAGTGAGGAGTCATGGCATGAAGCCTCCATCGACGCTCTCCAGTCCGGAGTCCCCAGCGAGAGTCCCCAGTCCGGGGCCCACAGCGATGGTTCCCAGTCCGGGGCCCGCAGCGAGGGTTCCCAGTCCGGGGCCCGCAGCGAGGGTTCCCAGTCCGGGGCCCGCAGCGAGGGTTCCCAGTCCGGGGCACGCAGCGAGGGTACCCAGTCCGGGGCACGCAGCGAGGGTTCCCAGTCCGGGGCACGCAGCGAGGGTTCCCAGTCCGGGGCACGCAGCGAGGGTTCCCAGTCCGGGTCCGCAGCGAGGGTTCCCAGTCCGGTATTTTCAAACTGCACATTTTCTCTTAGACTCATGGCAAAATGTGTAGAATAGCAGGAAAATAACTCTAAACCAACAACATCTTCACTCGCCCTCATTGCAAAATGACTAAAATAGCATGAGATTAGCTATAAAACCGCACATTTTTCTCTCTGCTTGGAAATTGCGGGTTTCCTTGCTAAACTGTGCTACGCCACTGGTGGAGATAGCATTGGAAATAACAACGTGATTCAGAGGAGTTGGGTTAAATCAAATCAAATGTATTTATATATAGCCCTTCATACATCAGCTGATATCTCAAAGTGCTGTACAGAAACCCAGCCTAAAACCCCAAACAGCAAGCAATGCAGGTGTAGAAGCACGGTGGTTAGGAAAAACTCCCTAGAAAGGCCAAAACCTAGGACGAAACCTAGAGAGGAACCAGGCTATGTGGGGTGGCCCGTCCTCTTCTGGCTGTGCCGGGTGGAGATTTTAACAGAACATGGCCAAGATGTTCAAATGTTCGTAAATTACCAGTTAAATCCTTTCCGTGGCATCCCATTTGGTTTCATTGATCAAGCCTAGTCTCCATTCCATTTGTTTCATTCATACAGGCTCCATGATGATGCTTATTCTATGGTAATCTGCTTTATCAGCCTCTCTTGCTGTTGACCTTTGCCAAGGAGGAAGTAAAACGTCAGAGGGGCAGTCTGAGAGCCGCGCTAAGGCACTCAAGGAGTCATAACAAAGCACAGAGATTACAGCAGGATTGGTGCTCTGTGGTATTTTTGGAGAAATGTCAATGTGAGATTACACTCGCCTTCCTGTTTCGTCAAACACTCTGGCACCAGGAAGCCTGATATATTCTGATTTCCCAGGAAACCAGTGATTATGGCAAATACCATGGCTTATTGCACTTAAACGACCAAATAACAACATGATTAGTCATGTTAAGTGGAGATGGGAGATTTGAACGAGTCTTCCATTTTTGGAAAAGGGTCTTAGAAATTATAACTGGACAACTTGTTCTTTCTTCAGATCCCTTAGAAGTGAGGTGATTTTAGAAATAGTTCTATTGTACTATGCAATTTCCACGCAGGGGTTCTGCCTACTCTCTGAAGTGTGATTGGAATGGCATTCCAAATATTGTACCAAGATTAAAGTCAGATTTCATCCAAACTGAAATCAATAACGCGGTAATAACATATGCCCTCATTCACATGATGTAACCGAAGTTCAGATCCCCTGGTGCCAACATTACAGTTATTGAATATTCATCTTGGTGATAGAGCGTAATGTGAGGGTTGAAATACATGGCCTCGCTTTACATTACAAAACCATGTATTTGCTAGTTTAACTAACTACCATGTAGTACATAGTTAATATGTAAATACAACATTTGTAGTACCACTTATTCATTACGACCAAATAGTTAACGCATCTGGACCATTTTTTAGATTCCTGTCTAATTGCTCTAAATATAAGCACAAACTGTATGTGAAATGACAACTAAAACAATGACATCCCAGCCATTGGGGTTGCACGGCAGTGTTTTCCCTTGGCAGACCTTTCTTTGGGTCATTACATCCCTAAGCTGAGCATAGAGCATATGTCCATGGAACAAACAAACTGCCCGGCTGCCAACTGGTCCATGTTTATTTGAACTGCATTATAACGATCATCTTTGGCAGTTTGGGCTTCCAGTAAAGTCTGTAATCAAAACAAAGCTTTTGTGGTTTTGTATGCTTACATGGTCTCTGATCCGTTACCACTGATGCTGCTGCCTAGAGCACACAAACACTTTCCAAACATGTTAGCTTTTGATGGAGCTGCCACTAACAGAAAGTTATTTTGCTTTTTTTCTCAACCCCCATCTGCCTGACACAGTGCTGCTGTTCCACTGAGGCGGGGAAAATGTATTGTTTACCATGTCATCAAGATAAGACGAGCTGCTTGGTGCCCCTTTATGGTCCACTTGAAAACATGCCAGATGACATTCTGTTATCAACCATACTGAACCAATATCCATGTCTTCAGTTTCCATTTCTACAAACAAATGATCTGTCAATAGTCCAATATGTCACTGTTGATGTCTGGGGGTCTATAGATTAGATCCATAGCCTACATGTTCTATAGACAACACAGCACGCAAGGAGCAAAGACAAGTTAGCAAGTCTCAACGAATCTGGTCAAAATTTTAATTATTTGACCTTTGTTTTTGTAACTAAGGGGAAAACATTATCAAGAAAGTTTGATATTTCAATAGAACAATGTTAAGGCCCTTGTTTATGTAACTGGTGTGGTCCTGGTTTGTCTGGGACAGGAACGGCACCTTCTCCTATTCAGGAAACTGGCCACTGTTTTCTGTGCGCTCTCCAAATATCCCTCCCTGCCAAGCAGCCTAGTCTCTATAGCATGGCTACCGGCTGTAAATCATGTTCCATCGACCAGAGAATGGTATTGTTTTAGTTCCTGTCTTGGATTCTATTCAGAGATGCTCTCCAGCATCTCTGAGCCAAATGAAGGGTTCTCTTTTTTTCTTTGTACACAGAATGTTCTTCAGACAGTAGAAGGATCAGACTGTATGTCATGTTTACTTGTTCTTTGAGTATCATGAGTGTGTAATTGCAATTTTCCAAGCTTGTTCATCATTTGTTTTTGACATTTGTTGTATTTTTTTCCCCCATGTTCTTCTCAGAGGATTCCTCACATCAGATTTGGAGGGATTGTTTACTTTCAATGTACTGTAAACATGCAGATGAAGCATAAATGGTACCAAGGGACTGATTTACTGCATTATGGTAATTTGTTCAAAACAACTAACGGTTAACATTTATTGAATATATGTTGGACTTGTGGCAATTTAACCTCTAAAATGCCAGCACCATGATCCAACCAACCATGCTGATGTCAACCATGGTTACTGTGTGAGAAGTTGTCACAATTTACATTGTTTTATTTTATTTAACCTTTATTTAACTAGGCAAGTCAGTTAAGAACAAATACTTATTTACAATGACGGCCTACCAAAAGGTCTCCTGCGGGGACAGGGCCTGGGCTTAAAACTAGTGTCTAGTTTGAGAAACAGACGCCTCACAAGTCCTCAACTGGCAGCTTTATTAAATAGTACCCGCAAAACACCAGTCTCATTGTCAACAGTGAAGAGGCGACTCCGAGATGCTGGCCTTCTAGGCAGAGTTGCAAAGATAAAGCCATATCTCAGACTGGCCACTAAAATGAAAAGATTAAGATGGCCAAAATAACACCCACTGGACAGAGGAACTCTGCCTAGAAGGCCAGCATCCTGGAGTTGCCTCTTCACTCTTGTAATAATTGTATATGAACAAAAAATCACTGTCTCTAACTCCCATATGGATTAGAAGGTTTGGTCTTTCACCTTGTTTTCTTAAATGGCTGTAGATGGGATATCTGTGACTAAACGTTTCCTATTTATAGCTAATGATGTTTGCTTTGTGTGATGGTTGAAAAGGCCTAGCATACATTGCGCAAATAGTTCATGTTTATCTGAAAACATGTTTCTCCAGCTCCACTGGAGTTTGGGCTAGTCCTGGGACTGCAGTCTGCAGTCTATACTCAAACTTGAATTCACAACTGTTTTTTCTAACTGAGAAAGATAATCAAAAGGAACTAGAACACTTTATTTAAAGGTCCATAATAAATCATGTATAAGGCATTGACAGTTTGCTCACCATTTATTAAATCATTACGCCAACATTTGTAAATATTAGTATGTTAATTATTCACACATATATTTATATTTCCTTAAACATCCTGTTTTGTGTGATAATTGTTTTACCAGGTACCACAGGAATGTCTAGCAATGGCATGCCCATCTTTCATCTTTCTGTATTTATAAAGTATAGATAGAGTTCACTTTAGATTAGGGACTGCAAAAATACTTTACTAATGATTAGTAAATGGTTTATAAATGTGGGAGTAATTATTAATAAATGGTGAACACAATTTATAAATGCCTTTTTGTTATTAAGGACCTTTTAAATAAAGTTTTACTAAAGTGATCTTGATTTGCATGTTAATAAAAGGGATACGTTCGGATTTTGGCAATGAGTCAGATGAACTCGTGGATATACTTTTCATGTCTCTGTGTCCAGTATGAAGGAAGTTAGAGGTAATTCCTCGAGCCAATTTTAATAGAGTTAGCACAATGAATGGAAGTCTATGGGTATCTGCTAGCATGTATTTATCTAATAAATTACTTAACAAATGTATCTTTCACCACTTGATCAGTGGCTGAGTTCAGTGCAAATTCTTTATCTTTGTAAATGTAAGAATCTGATCACAAATCTGTGGTTAGGGATTAACCTCTACTTCCAGCCATACCAGTTCTAGCAGACCACTTCTCATGCAGTCGACCCTGACTCCTCTGCCTGCAGTCGCAGACATCCGTTTCATTGGCTAATGCTCTTGTCCCAAAGCCAATAGGCTCTCTGTATATAAACTCCCCAAGAGTGCTGAAGGACAAAGTCAAAAAGAAAAGGGACTCTGAATCTTACGGTGGTGGACTCACTCAACAAAACATCAAAAAGGAAAACTTCATAAAATGTGTAAAGGATTAGCTGCGTTGCCCCAAACATGTCGGATAAGGTGAGATACCAAAAGCAGTATGCTCTTCTGTTTCTCTGAAAGGGTAATCTTTCCTATTTTTGCCTGAAATAAGCCCAGAGAAACTACATTCAAAACTTTTATGAGTTGATTTCTTAGTCAGAAAATGTTTGACCTATATTCAAAATCTGATTTCTGTATTTATAGTTTTTTCTCATTTTGTAAAAATGCTGAGATGTTTTTAGTATGGTTTAAATTATTGAAATATGCTGTATAGTAATCTAGATTATTGTGAATATCGTTTGCTCTTCATTTTAAGACAAGTGGAAAGTTTAAAGTTGATTTAAATACTTGATCAAACATTTTTAACTGTCCAAAAAGTTTCCAGTTGCAGATATAAAGGTATTGTTTCATGATCTTAATTAATACCTGAAGGATAGCATCATGCTGACTCTATTCCCATTTGCAGCACCAACTCAGCTGCAGGTCAATTGCATCCACATGCAAGACAGGAATATTTAGCCAAGCTGAAAAGCAAAACAGAGGTTCACTATCTGCTCTTTGTCATCCTCTGGTCATGAATTTATAAAACAGCATAAGCAGCCAAATGGGAAAGCGGAATCAGTATGATATACTGCCCTGTTCCAGTTAAATGGGTTGATTTAATATAGTATTCATGCATATGATGAATACTTCTATATTGAGTTATGGATTTCCTAAATCAGACTATTATCTGGATAAGTATTTTTCTGAAATAGTAGGAAGTTCATGAATAACTTATGGCAATAACACAGGGCTGTTTTTCAAACAGGCATTCCCTGAAAGCCGCTCATCAGTCAAACAATTAGAACAGTTACCAGTTGATCAAAAACCAAAAATGTAAGATGCAGTATATTATCCTTTTCATGGGGGATTTATTTTTTAATTACACATCGTTACTTGGAGATGTCCTAAAAAAAAGTTACCTAGACCAATGCTACTAACACGTCTAAAAATCGTAACACATTATTTTCTTCTTCATGTGGGCTATCCTGATTTTATAACGTCAATGCCCTGAACTCCTGGGCAATCTCTTAATTACAGCTCTGGTTAGAATGAATATTCTGTAGAAACCCATGGAAATGTGTGGTCTGTCGTAGTTAGGGTTGAAAATTCCTGGAACTTTCAATAAATTCCTGGGTTTTCCAGAAATTGCAGTTGAAAGATCCCGGAGATAGGAGGGAATAAGCAGGATATCTGGAATCCTCCAACCAGGATTTCTGGAAAACCAGGGAATTGATTGAAAGTTCCTGGAATTTTGCAACCCTACCTGGAATCTATACTCTTAGAAAAAATGGTGCTATCTAGAACCTAAAAGGGTTCTTTGGCAGTCCCCATAGGAAAGCCCTTTGAAGAACCCTTTTTGGTTCCATGTAGAACCCTTTCACCAGAGGGTTCTACGTGGAACCCAAAATATTCTACCTGGAACCAAAAAGGGTTATATCTGGAACTAAAAAGGGTTCCTCCTATGGGGACAGCCAAAGAACCCTTTTGGAACACTTTTTTTCTAAGAGTGTAGATGTAGTTGGGTGTCATCCCCGGTCGGGAACAACAAGGTCTGTCTTGCTAACAAGAGGCTGCACGTGTGGCTGTGGTTTTAGTTGAGCCCATCTATTGATCGCTGACTACATGGATCGATGAAAGTAACAAAGAGGAATCAACTACGTGAGGCTCACCACGTCATACATTATTGATCAGACTTTGTTTTGTTTAGTTGTCTCTGCTGTTTTTCTAACCTGAGTAATGGGAGCAGTAGATAATGATAAAGGTGGGTATTCTATTCAAAGTATTTTTGGTTTAATCACTTAAATGTCCTCTTTGTAAAAAAATAATAATAATTTGATTATTGCCTTTTTGCAAATGGCAAGTAAAATTGTTAGTGTGTTATTGTGTCCACAAAATATTGTGGACACTCTCTTTAAGTTTGAGATGGCTTAGAAGTGGGTATTTTGATTATTAATAGTTAACATAATAAGCTGATTGAAGATTAAAATGAAAGTTATATTATAAAAATGACGTAACCTTTTAGCCCTTTTACATGTTATGATTACATTATAGTGTAATCTAACTCCTGACACTGTGCCATTGAAAGCAAAGGCTACATCACAGGACCTCTACTAATGGGTCTGATTCATCTGAGGATGTGTTTGTATTATCCTGGGTCTGACAGGGTACATTTAAGATCCAAATAAATGAATGTGAAGGCCTAGTTTATGATTAGTCCCTCCTTTTTAAGGTTGGGTATGTATTTTGCTCTGTTGCTGATTGCTGTTCAACTTGTATTATATTGAACTTTATTGATTAGTTATAGCTATCTGTGTCTCACTTGGTTTTTCTGAATACAATCTGCATTAGCCAAAGTCATTACTAGTGTTGTTATACTGTTCTCTCATGAATGTGTGCCATTTAAAACATTACAGCATCCTCCTAAATGGCCTTATTTCCTCATGACTTTCCTTTCTTAGGGCTAAAGAGATCAAGTCTAAGTTGGGGGTTCTCCTCCAGAAGCCTGAGAATGGCATTGACCTGATCATCCCATACCCAGAGAAACAAGAGAAGAAGCCAGAGAAGCTTCAGAAGTGAGTAGCACGGACCGTCCTCGCACACACAAAGATTAACAGGAACGCATTCTCTCTCGCATGAGTGCGTGAACACACCTTATTGCAACATGGTCTGTCAGTTATCCCAGTTATCAGTTATCCCTGACTCAGATTCAGTCCATTTTCAAGTGATGATTTTACTTCAAGTGCTCCTCAAAGGAGTGAAACGTTTAGGCCTTACTCTACTTCAAACAGTGTCAAATAGACAATTGTAAATTGCTTCCATGATTTACTGCTTGGCTTTCATCTCCAGATCTGACTTAGAAAGAGAGGGAGAGCCTGTCAGTATGCACGTTAGCCTCATAATTGATAGCCGTGCATGGACAGAGACCATTGCATGTACTGTATCAAATGAAGAGTTCAAAGGTTGAGACATCTCCATCCCAGGCACTGGAACTGACCAGACCAAGATAATGGTTGCTTATCACAAAAATGTATATACTGTACTATATGTGTTCAGTCTCTACAGTTTATCATGCACTACCTTCTACAGGGAAATAATCCGTTGTATGTATGATTACAGAAAGTGAGTGTTGAAGGAAGAGGAGAAAGAGAATGCAGTGGAGAGAGAATTTGGAGAGAACATCCTGTGAAGTGTCACTGTGATGTTTACATGTTAAATCATCTCCAAATTGACCATAAAAGCATTGCATACTGCGGCTGTGTCTTCCACTTAATTGCGTAACCTCTGACATAATGGATGTTTGCAAGCTATTTCCCCCACTAGCTCAGTAGAACAGCCATCAATAAAGATGAGATGCTGAAGGGCTCTCTCTCTGACTAGTGTGTGTGTGTTAGAGGGAGGGCAATCAAGGACCTCAATGACCTTACATGGAGCAGTATGAAGAGGCTGGGAGTGACAAACTTCTGACCCTGGGGTTAAAACACTGAACACTGATTCTCTGAATCCAGCTGTTAACAACATGGCCTTCTGATAATGGGCTGATGAAGATGAATAGGCAGGAAATATAGTCCAATCAAAGGCTAATGTTGTTTGGGCTTTCCAGTAGATAAGTTCTTCTTCTTCTTTGGTTAGTAAGGACTGACCGTGCTCATTTGCTTGTCTCATGTTAAATCAAGTTTACGGTGATTGACTATAATATGTGGGTGTTGTATTGTGTTTGTGTGTTGTACAGGCCCATTCCTGAGGAGGCTTCTCAGTGGCGTGAGTCCCTGGACCATGTGCTGACCAACAGTTGTGAGTATGCCCAGATCTACAGGCATGCGCACACAAACACACACACACACACACACACACACACAACAAATAAGTCCTTACGAAAAGCCATGAGGTCTTGTGTAAAACTATATATTTCTTCACCCCATCATATTAAACTTTACGAGTCATGCAAAATACAGAGCAGACAGACTAGTATAATATTACAGTAACTTTGATGGTATTGATTACAGTAACTTTGATGGTATTCACTCTTGTTATCCAGAGAAGTAACATTTCATAATCCATCTGTGGGCATAACGTCTATATTGTGTAATAAATTAAACCTGCATCTAAAATTAAACTGCTGGAAAATATGCCTTCCTCAAAGGCCTGGTCTAAATGTTCCAGTGTGGTGCATTCCTCCAGGGTGTGTGTGTGTGTGTGTGTGTGTGTGTGTGTGTGTGTGTGTGTGAATGCCAGGAATCTCTCCTTACTCATAACATACATAACTATTCTGACCCATTGACTTTTTCCACAGTTTGTTACATTAAACTTATTTTAAAATTGATTAAGAAAAAATAGTTATTTTTCCCCCTCATAAATCTACACACAATACCCCATAATGGCAACCCAAAAAACAGGTTTTTAGAATATTTGGAAAATGTAGAAAATAGACCCTTTACTCAGTACTTTGTTGAAGCACCTTTGGCAGCAATTACAGCCTTGGGTCTTCTTGGTTATAACGCTACAAGCAGTGTACAGCTATTTTCAGGTCTTGATTGGGTTCAAGTCCGGGCTCTGGCTGGGCAACTCAAGGACATCCAGGTCACTCCTGCATTGTCTTGGCAGTGTGCTTAGGGTTGTTGTCCTGTTGGAAGGTGAACCTTCACCACAGTCTGAGCTCCTGAGCTCTCTGGAGCAGGTTTTCATCAAGGATCTCTCTGTACTTCCATCTTTCCCTCAATCCTGACAAGTCTCCCAGTCCCCCCCACTCAAAAATATCCCCACAGCATGATGTAGCCACCACCATGCTTCACCATAGGGATGGTGCCAGGTATCCTCCAGAAGTGATGCTTGGCATTCAGACCAAAGAACTCAATATTGGTTTCATCAGACCAGACAATCTTGTTTCACATGGTCTGAGAGTCCATTAGGTGCTCTTTGGCAAACTCCAAGTGGGATGTCATGTGCCTTTTACTGAGGAGTGCCTTCCATTTGGCCACACTACCATAAAGGCCTGATTGGTGGAGTGCTGCAGAGATGAACTTCCTTCTGGAAGTTTCTCCCATCTCCACAGAAGACCTCTGGAGCTCTGTCAGAGTGACTATCAGGTTCTAAGTCACCTCCCTGACCAAGGCCCTTCAACCCAATTGCTCTGTTTGGCCGGGCGGCCAGCTCTAGGAAGATTTTTGTTGGTTCCAAACTTCTTCCATTTACAAATTATGGAGGCCACTGTGCCTTGACACAATCCTGTCTCGGAGCTCTACGGAGGCTTCCTTCGACCTCATGGCTTGGTTTTTGCTCTGACATGCACTGTCGACTGTGGGACCTTATATAGACCGCTGTGTGCCTTTCCAAATCATGTCCAATCAATTGCATTTACCACAGGTAGACTCCAATTAAGTTGTAGAAACATCTCAAGGATGATCAATGGAAACAGGATGCACCTGAGCTCAATTTTGAGTCTCAAAGCTAAGGGTCTGAATGCTTATGTAAATAATAAATATATATATATTACATTAACATTTGTAAAACTTCCTAAAAACCTGTTTTCACTTTGTCATTATGGGGTATTGTGTGTAGATTAATGAGGAAAAACATTTATTTAATCAATTTTAGAGTAAGGCTGTGATGTAACAAAATGTGGAAAAAGTGGGTCTGAATACTTTCCGAATGCACTGTACATGTGTAAATCATATATTCATCTGGGATCAGATATGTACAGTGCTTACATACATAAGTACATGATTTAGTGGGTTGTAATGGTACCACATGCTTTGATGTTAGTGCATGGTAGTAGCCCACACACACACACACACACACACACACACACACACACACACACACACACACACACACACACACACAACCATCAGATTCACCCAGTGGTGCAACTCCTCTGAGCAGACCCATCAGTCTCCTCTCCAGCAAAACTCATAGCTTGTAGAGTAGCTATGAAACTATGAGAGGTTAGGGATGTTATTGTAACATCCCCAGATAGAGCTCAGCTCAAAATTAAAGTGATTAATAACCCGGGAACTGGAAACTGCTGTGCTCTGATTATCTAATGAAGAACTTTGACATTAATATTACAGTTAATATGGATTCCCCCTAGTTTCCCTCATGGGGTTTAAATAGGTGTTGTTCAATGTTCTATATTTATTCTCAACCAAATGCTCTACTGTATTACTGCAAACAGTCATACAGCCACATCACTTACTCTAAAGTGTTATGTTCCACCAAGACAAACTCAAAATGTCGCTCACAAAGGGACCTAACAAAAAAATTATTGACAAAGAGAAAGGCATTCAAAAGGGGTTCTGAAAGGCACCCATGTGGGTGCCCCCTGAAAGTTGGCAAAGCACCTAGTAAGGGGTTCTGAAAGACACCCACCATGGATGCCCACTTGGATTGCCTCCGGAATGACCAACTGAAAGAAAAACCCACAACAACTTAGGATAGAGAGTGAAAACAATATGGAGCAAAACAAACATGGGAAACACCAAAACTCTGGCTTCTTTCAAACTTAAATAAGGTGTGCTCGAAATCGCATCACAGCTGACATAAAGTGCAGCTCTCCCCAACATCTCTCATGCGCAACTGGAGCACTCGGCCAGCCACTCCTAAATAGCACCTGGGCCAACACAGGTGAAACACCTTCCTACTAACGAGATGGCAACCAGCACAGGTATAACACATACTGACTGACGAGGGGACACCAATCGGTGCACCCTACGTGCTAAACGTGCTAAAGTTCAACCTCAAAATATAAATGGAAAACCCAAATCCTGTAATAAAAGCAATATTGTAAAATAGGGAACTAGTAGTTGTAGGGGCAGAAATCTTGCAGGAGGCAGACTGTTCTGTTGCAGAAGCTATGCTTTTACGTTCAGGTGGCGATTGTGGTCTAGACCCACAATCTGAAATATTTACAAAATAATAAAATGTACATTTACTTAAATGAAAAGAAATGCCTTGCAGGCAACCTGTCTATTCCATAAAGACTCAGGTTGGGGTATACCAGGCTTACATAAGCCTCCCCTTACAACTACCAAGATCACTCTGCCAAAGAAGCCAAAACCAGGAATTTAAATTCTCTCTGCCCCTCCCTGGGACAGTCGAAATGACAAATAAGCCACATACTGTAACTGGTGTTAAATGCAAAAGGCATAGGCCTAGTTCAAAATCTTTAATCACATATTAGTGTTAAGCAAACAATCAAAATCAGAACTCGTTCATAAAGGAACTTCATTTAATTCACAATTCACACTCATTCATAATATTGGCGTCCTGCTGGAAGCCCATGAACACACCCGCGCGAAATATCTAGGTAGCTACCTCCTCATTTGACTCAAGACTAAGCTACTACCTTGCATTCAGGCAACCTAGCTAGCTAGCTACACTTCAAACTCTAGCCCTCTAGGGATATCAGAAAATGTTAGCTAGCTAGCATTTAGGTTAGCTTAGTTATTTAACTAGCTAGCTAGAGAAAAACGTAACCACCAAGTCATGTAAAATGTGCCAAATAATTGATTTCCTCACATCCGCTAGCTAAATTGCTTTCTCAAACAGGTTTCCACTTATTGGTTCCTCAGTTTCCCCGTTGCCCCTCTGGCGCCAAAATCTAAATGAACATAGGACCTTTGAACCACTACCTGAGTGTTCCTTCATTTGCTAAATTGTATAAATGTTAGTTTGTGACATTGGAGGGTGTGGTTAACAAAACAAATAATTTCCTAATGTTTGTTTTGCAGTTTGAGTTTAAAAAAAGAATTTGTTTGTTCTCCAAAACTTCTCTTGAAAATGTTTATGGCCGCCATGCACTTCCTGTACATTTTAATTTAGACATGAAGTGCTTCCTGTGTGGCAATGATACATGTACAGTTTCTTTTCACATTCAATGTGGGAATTCTGCTTGGCACCCACAAGTGTACACTAAAGACCATTTGACACAAATGAGGAGCTCCAAGAACTAACCATCAAACAATCACATTTGATGGAAATAAATAAAGTGAAGTGGCTGAATCAGGATGCTGGTTATTTATTTATGTATAGTCATGCCCAGTATAATGTTCTCAATTCAGCAAACACTTTTATACAAAATGACTCACAGCAACATATATTGAGGATTAGCGGGCCATGTAAGAATCCAACCCAAACTCTGCTGTTGTAAACACTGTGCTACTGTACCAACCACATAAGCTATCGGAGCTAGTCCTATCACATCATCTAACAGTTTAAAACAGAGGCACAGTTGGCAGTTTGTCTCTGGAATTCAGGTCTCATGGGAGATGTTAGAAGATTGGCGCAATGCTCTCTGTGTGGCAGGAAAATATGGGACCACTTGTTCTCTCTCTCTTTCTCTATCTCTTCATCTCCAAGGTGGCCTGGCCATGTTCCGTAGCTTCCTGCGCTCTGAATTCAGTGAGGAGAACATTGAGTTCTGGGTGGCCTGCGAGGACTTCAAGAAGATCAAGTCTTCCATGAAGATGGCTGTGAAGGCAAGGAAGATCTATGAGGACTTCATCCAGACCGAGGGACCCAGAGAGGTGACAGAAAATGTGGCCATCAAATCTGTGGTTGTATTTGTTGTGGAAGCCCAGACTTACCTTTGCCTGCCTTTCTGTGTCTCTTTCTCGCTCTCTTCCTCCCTCCAGGTGAACATTGATCATTACACCAAGGATGTGACCCTGAGGAACCTGGTTGATCTTTCCCCGGGGACCTTTGACCTGGCCCAGAAGAGAATTTATGCTCTGATGGAGAAGGACTCCTTTGGCCGCTTCCTGAGATCTGAGCAGTACCAGGAGCTGGTCAAATAAGGAGATGATCACAGAATAAGGGTCAATTCCAAACCAATTGGATGTCATTTGAAGTGGATGGAATTAGGCCTTTTTTAAATAATTTGATGCAATTGACACAAGCGAGACTGCAGTTTTGATAACTAAGGGCAATCATAAAGATTTCTCATTCTATACCAACTTAAATCTATATTTCAAATGACTTCTATATTTGTCTTATCTACCTGCAGCCAATCAAAATGTCACATGTCAATTCAAAAAGTAAAGAGTGTGGAACATGCATTATGACAGTATTTGTTAAATGAGAGACAAACAAACCACCAATCAATTAAACAGTGATTTAAAGAAATACATTGGAAAATCACAATCTCTTGGGAAGATTTACCAAAGGTCACAAATATTGCAGACAAAATCTCTCGCAATCATTTTGTCCCATAGTCTAAATAAAAAGGAAGATCCTAGACAGACAAATAGACACACCATATTTGTACATCATAGCTTTCCCAGAAAAAAAACTGAAGTGGCTTTCAGAGTTTCTGGAGAGAACAATCTGACCTCTGCCTTGAGACTCTTAGTGACACATCCAGTACCCATCAAGTGTTCTAAATAGGGGAGAACGGGTGAGGGACTTGGCCAACCTAGCGTTCACACAGCCAAGTGATAAACAGTTTAAAAACAACAGACATAGAGACCAAGTGTCTTGAGTAGCTGTGAGTTGGCTCCAACGTGCTCTCAGGCCATCCTTGGGATCAGTGGTAGGCAGTTTGTTCAGTGGTTCATGGGCCACTGCATTGTAAGTTGCTAAAATGGGAAAACCAAGTAGGGGTGGATCTCAGAAAAGAAAATCACTCAGTATTTTCTCCAGATAATTATTTTTTACCCATTTGAACTAAGTAGGCATAAATTATTCCATTTTAGGTCATTTCAGCCATTCATTTCACCTACAGATGGTCATGAAGCAAAGGAGATGAGGAAAGGAAACACGCAATACAACAACATTTTAACGCTTAGGCACTTTACTAACTTAATCGAAGAGAAAGATATGCACTCAATTATTGACTAACTAATCTCATCCGGTATTTCAATACAGCTTTCGGCATTTCTGTTTGTCACTAACCATTCACTATAATAACTAGCCTTCACACCTTTTATAGTCAGAGAAGTATATGGTTTTGAGGGTGGAGGTCTTTGGTTATGCAAAGGTTCTCTCAGTCCCATGTAGCAATAATATATCACTACCTTACAGTGTGTTTTTATAATGCTCTTCTGTGTTTTTATGTATTTAAGAAGTGCAGCTGTCATAGCCATATCATTGAAGTACTATTACACAAATACTCAATACCTTAATAAGTCCTTATTGTTGCCCAATACAGCATTATTTGACTTTCTGCAACACTGCAGGTCAGGAGTTGACAATTGTGGTCATTTTAATTAACTGATTTTCCCATGTATTTTCACTTGAAGCTAAAGTGACAAAATGTTAGATCACATACTTTGTAATCACTTGACATCATATAGTAATTTAAAGTTTAGTAACAATACCAACACAAAAAACATGTTTCTAAAGTGGCATTGATAAGGGTATCCAGTTGCATAGATTGGCCAATCTACTGCTATTGCCCAAGGTGTCATGCCTTTAGTGAAAACACTTGATGAAAACATCAGTAAGGACTTATGTGGTGCTAAGTTAATATCTGACTCATACAGTCTGTGCATGTATTATTTGTAGTCACCCACATAAAAGGCATACATTAAATTCCTGAAGATGTATTTATTTTCCATGTCAATACAGTATCTACCAGTATTTAGTAGTATTTGTGTTGATTAAGTTATTCATGACTACCCCATTGGAATTCATGGGAGTTGTGGCCAAGAGAGCACCGGGGTCCAGGAGAATCTAGGAGAGGTCTGTCTTTTCATTGTCATAAAAGAGAAAACATCTGACTATCTATTGTCACTCTGTTTTTATTATCCAATATCGGAGGATTTTTTCCCCCTTTTTGTGATCACAAGTTTATCATTAACTGAAAACATCTCTCAACGTAGTACCCAAGAGAAGGCATACTCAAGGATTTCACATGCACATCTTATAAACACCAAGTGTTTCATGATAAGTAACTATGTGTCTTTGTGTGATGACATAAGGGATATTTATTAAACAGATACATACATATACAAAAGGAATAAAAAAAAAAAATAACCATTTAAAACCTTGAGCATGATAAAGCTCATTGAAAATAAACACCCACTAGGAAATTTTCCAACAACAAAACACGCAGCTTTTTGAGGCTGAGTTAGCTAACGTCCTTACTCTTGACTTCTCTTTTTCCCACACGGCAAGTGAGGGTGTTTTTCTTCTTCAGAACAAAGTGCGTCAGTCGGACCCCGGAGGAGTGTATCGTTTGCAGGCGAGCGAATGAAAATGTTGGAGTAGCGAGGGGAAACAGAAAGGAAGCAGATGCTCACTGGGACATACAGCCAACACAAACAGTGTCAAGTCCTAACATGTACTCACTCCTTATTACGGTCACAGTTCCTAGAATCACAGAAGGGTTGTGATGGCCCCTTGGGGGCATCGGTGAACCTGATAAACATCTCGTTGGATTTCTCTCTTCTCTTTTACATGTATTTACATCTTTTACATGTATACATCTACCCAAAGCTGTGTCATTGGAAAAGATCAAGAATATCAGTCAGACATCTTAGTAGATCTTTATAATATACATTTCATGAGCAAACCAACCCATTGTTTATAAGGAGTGCAAATACTATTATAAGCCAGACCAGATAACGTTACTTTATAATGTTAAGAAATAGCTGACATCTCTTTATACTGCCTGGCCAAGCAACACCACTACCATTCCATGAACCATGCAGGCCACTAGCCTTATGTCCAAATATATAACCAGAGAGTACACGCAATGCTAGCCCGGAGATGACAACCCACACACTGTGTAGATGGGCAGATAGCACCTCAATGCTTCTTATGGTCATCTGTTATATTGTTATACAATGCAACAAGAAGAGATTGTGGATTACAAAGAGGGCTAGGATTACCGAAACATCAAGCCTGCTCTTATAAATGATGTGTTTACAAACATAAGAAAAAGAGCTTCACCTTCTCTCCTCATTTGAACTTTTCAACTGCTCCTAGTCTCTTATTCTCTAGAAGCGAAAGCTTTCTCATTCTACAGCATACAGTGTAGAAGCTTCTCAGCTGAATTTACTAATCTGTCAAGGAACATCGCCAATAAGACTTGGGAAGAAAACTAAACTGTGCTTCTGTAACGGATGTGAAACGGCTAGCTTAGTTAGCGGTGGTGTGCGCTAAATAGCGTTTCAATCGGTGACGTCACTTCCTCTGAGACCTTGAAGTAGTAGTTCCCCTTGCTCTGCAAGGGCCGTGGCTTTTGTGGAGCGATGGGTAACGATGCTTTGTGGGTGACTGTTGTTGATGTGTGCAGAGGGTCCCTGGTTCGCGCCCGGGTATGGGCGAGGGGACGGTCTAAAGTTATACTGTTACATTGGTGCCGTGACCCGGATCACTGGTTGCTGCAGAAAAGGAGGAGGTCAAAAGGGGGGTGAGTGTAACGGATGTGAAACGGCTAGCTTAGTTAGCGGTGGTGCGCACTAAATAACGTTTCAATCGGTGACGTCACTTGCTCTGAGACCTTGAAGTAGTAGTTCCCCTTGCTCTGCAAGGGCCGTGGCTTTTGTGGAGCGATGGGTAACGATGCTTCGTGGGTGACTGTTGTTGATGTGTGCAGAGGGTCCCTGGTTCGTGCCCGGGTATGGGCGAGGGGACGGTCTAAAGTTATACTGTTACACTTCCTAGGGTCTCTAAGTTTAGATCCCACTGATGGATGGTGATCCTAAAGCTCTAAATAATGTTAACACTTTATTTGGATAGCCCATCTGTCGATGCTCCATAGATTATCAGTAACATTTCAACTAACTTTCTACTAACGCTAACCTTAACCCTTATCCTAACCCTAAACTTAACCCTAACCATAAACTCAGCAAGCAGTTGCTTATCAACAGATAGTTGGTTGATAGTATGACCATCTGTAGAGCATCTACCAATGAACTATTAAAATAAAGTGTGAGCAATATGATTGATGTTTACAATAGCTTTCTGAGAGCATTGTGAGCTTCTTACTCACTTGGCTCCACTTTAAAGACTGGAATGTTCTGTCCCTTTCACTGACATAGTCTGTAACATATGCAGGCACACACACACACAGACACACACACACTGAGGTCATTCATGCCCAATAACTCTGTGGCAATAACTCCAGAACTTTCTCATGAATTCTCAGAAAATATTTTTGATTTAAAGACTGATGGTAAAAAAGCAATGAATAATAGACAGAACAAACAGCACACTTGAACTTCCTTCTTAAAGCCACGCACGGGTGAAGGAGCCGGTAAAATTGTCCCGTCCCCACCCAATTATTTTTATATATAAATTTTAAAAAGCAGTCGGGGTCTCAACTTACTGTTGTGGGTTAGAAAAGTCGAAAATATAAGGTGCAATTTTAAATGTTGGTTGAATGGACCTGCAGTTGCTCTCCCAGAGCAAGGCTCCAGAGCTGCAGGCCCCCAGAACTCCAGAGATGCAGAGCTGCAGCCTGGGGGACTCAGTGTGATGACATTACTAACACCAGGTCCTCTCTGTTACTCTGTAAAGACCAGACATGCATGGCTTCTGTCCTGCCTGCAGCTACAGAGACACAGAGAGAGGAGGAAACAGAGGGAGAGAACAGAGAGAGAGGAAGAGAGAACCAAGGGAGATAAAGAGAAAGAGAGAATAGCGGGAGAGAGAGATAGAAAGAGAGAAAAATGGGGGGAAAGTCTGCTGTAATGATATGCTGCGGTTGGTAAGGATAATGTAGCTTTGCTAACAAATTGGCAGCCAACTTAACTTATTTGAAAAGTCATTACTTTATTACATTGCTCAATATTTTCTTAACATTTGTCATAATTAGTTAAAGCAATGAAATTGTATCCACTCTTGTCCGACTGCATATACAGTGGGGCAAAAAAGTATTTAGTCGCCACCAATTGTGCAAGTTTAATTTATTTGCAAATTATGGTGGAAAATAAGTATTTGGTCACCAATAAACAAGCAAGATTTCTGGCTCTCACAAACCTGTAACTTCTTCTTTAAGAGGCTCCTCTGCCCTCCACTCGTTACCTGTATTAATGGCACCTGTTTGAACTTGTTATCAGTATAAAAGACACCTGTCCACAACCTCAAACAGTCACACTCCAAACTCCACTATGGCCAAGACCAAAGAGCTGTCAAAGGACACCAGAAACAAAATTGTAGACCTGCACCAGGCTGGGAAGACTGAATCTGCAATAGGTAAGCAGCTTGGATTGAAGAAATCAACTGTGGGAGCAATTATTAGGAAATGGAAGACAAACAAATCCACTGATAATCTCCCTCGATCTGAGGCTCCACGCAAGATCTCGCCCCGTGGGGTCAAAATGATCACAAGAACGGTGAGCAAAAATCCCAGAATCACACGGGGGGACCTAGTGAATGACCTGCAGAGAGCTGGGACCAAAGTAACAAAGCCTATCATCAGTAACACACTATGCTGCCAGGGACTCAAATCCTGCAGTGACAGACATGTCCCCCTGCTTAAGACAGTACATGTCCAGGTCCGTCTGAAGTTTGCTAGAGAGCATTTGGATGATCCAGAAGAAGATTGGGAGAATGTCATATAGTCAGATGAAACCAAAATATAACTTTTTGGTAAAAACTCAACTCGTTTGTGTTTGGAGGACAAAGAATGCTGAGTTGCATCCAAAGAACACCATACCTACTGTGAAGCATGGGGGTGGAAACATCATGCTTTGGGGCTGTTTTTCTGCAAAGGGACCAGGACGACTGATCCGTGTAAAGAAAAGAATGAATGGGGCCATGTATTGTGAGATTTTGAGTGAAACCCACCTTCCATCAGCAAGCGCATTTAAGATGAAACGTGGCTGGGTCTTTCAGCATGACAATGATCCCAAACACACCGCCCGGGCAACAAAGGAGTAGCTTCATAAGAAGCATGTCAAGGTCCTGTAGTGGCCTAGCCAGTCTCCAGATCTCAACCCCATAGAAAATCTTTGGAGGGAGTTGAAAGTCTGTGTTGCCCAGCAACAGCCCCAAAAACATCACTGCTCTAGAGGAGATCTGCATGGAGGAATGGGCCAAAATACCAGCAACAGTGTGTGGAAACCTTGTGAAGACTTACAGAAAATGTTTGACCTCTGTCATTGCCAACAAAGGGTGTATAACAAAGTATTGAGATAAACTTTTGTTATTGACCAAATACTTATTTTCCACCATAATTTGAAGAAATTCATAAAAAATCCTACAATGTGATGTTCTGGATTTTTTTTTCTCATTTTGTCTGTCATAGTTGAAGTGTACCTATGATTAAAATTACAGGCCTCTCTCATATTTTTAAGTGGGAGAACTTACACAATTGGTGGCTGACTAAATACTTGTTTGCCCCACTGTATATATTTTCCACCATTTTCTTGAAATCTGAAAAAGTTGTGAAGCCACGCCCATTTTCAGAAGAATTGTATTATGGGCCCTAAATGCACGGAAATAATGTACAACGCTTGCATACTTCGTATTTTGGCGATTTTAGTATGGCATACGGGAGCTTTTGGCATACTAACTATATCCATACTATGACCAACAGCATACTACATACTACATTTACATCACAAATAGTATGGTTAGTGCAGTTAGTATGAGTATTCAAACACAGCTCACATGGCATTCTCAGATATCTCAATTCTTATTAGCCAATACCCATCACGTGATCAGGTCCTTCTCACAGGCATTTCCGTTAAGAAGTAGGCTACAAGTGAATGATGACAGACACATCGCGGAACGCAACTGCGCGTGTCCCTTTTATCGAATTCCGAGGCGCATATTGAAGAATTTATCATCAGCCAACAAGATTAATATGCCTAATGAACAGCAAAAGCACTAACTTATGTCAATCTACTATCCCCCATAAATAAATATTCCAAATATACTCTGGGACAGTTGTGGGATGTGATAGATCCCAAATAAATACACCACTCACGTAAAAAAAGGCATGTGTTGTTTCTTGCCTTACTGCACAAGCTGGGCATCATTCACAAGTGATGATACATTATTCCCAAGTGATAGGCTAATATTGTCACCCATCAGAATATTCTTAACTTCATATGGTCTTTTCTCCACAATTGGTAGTTACAGTCTTGTCCCATCACTACAACTCCCGTACGGACTCGGGACAGGCAAAGGTCGAGAGCCATGCATCCTCCGAAACACTACCCAGCCAAGCCAGACTGCTTCTTGACACTGCTCGCTTAACCGGCAGCCAACCGCACCATTGTGTCAGAGGAAACATCATCCAACTAGCGACCGTGTCAGCGATCTTGCGCCCGGCCCATCACAGGAGTTGCTAGAGCACGATGGGATAAGGACATCCCAGCAAGCCAAACCCTCCCCTAACCTGGACAATGCTGGACCAATTGTGCACCGCCTCAAGGGTCTCCAGGTCGCGGCCGGCTGCAACATAGCCCGGGATCGAACCTGGATCTGTTGTGACGCCTCAGCAGACCGCTGTATCAGTCTGGAGGCCCAATTTTATGTTGCCTTTACAGATGCTAAATAATATACGTGTGAAATTAGTTTTGATTTAGAATGGACAATTATAAAGCACCCGTCTCGGAACAGGGGCATGGGAAAAAATACAGCACGTCATCTATGTACTTACAGTGCATTCAGAAAGTATTCAGACCCCATGACCTTTTCCACATTTTGTTATGTTACAGTCTTATTCTAAAAATGTTTTTTTTTAATCCCACATCAATCTACATACAATAGCCCCTAATGACAAAGCGAAAACAGGTATTTAGGATTTTTTGCAAATGTATTAAAAATAAAATACTGAAATATTCAGATCATTTGCTATGAGACTCAAAATTGAGCTCAGATATATCTTGTTTACATTGATCATCCTTGAGATGTTTCTTGATCGGAGCCCACCTGTGGTAAATTCAATTGATCGGTCATGATTTGGAAAGGCACACTCCTGTCTATATAAGGTCCCACAGTTTACAGTGCATGTCAGAACAAAAACAAAGCCATGAGGTCGAAAGAATTGTCTGAAGAGCTCCGAGACAGGATTGTGTCAAGGCACAGATCTGGGAAAGGGTAATAAAAAATGTCTGCAGCATTGAAGGTCCCCAAGAACACAGTTGCCTCCATCATTCTTAAATGGAAGAAGTTTTGAACCACCAAGACTCTTCCTAGAGCTGGCAGCCCAGCCAAACTGAGCAGTCAAGGGAGAAAGACCTTGGTCAGGGAGGTGACTTAGAACCCGATGGTCACGCTGACAAAGCTCCAGAGGTCCTCTGTGGAGATGGGAGAAACTTCCAGAAGGACAACCATCTCTGCAGCACTCCACCAATCAGGCCTTTATGGTAGAGTGGCCAAACGGAAGCCATTCCTCATTAAAAGGCACATGACAACCCGCTTGGAGTTTGCCAAAAGGCACCTAATGGACTCTCGGACCATGAGAAACTAGATTCTCTGGTCTGATGAAACCAAGATTGAACTCTTTGGCCTGAATGCCAAGCATCACGTCTGGAGGATGCCTGGCACCATCCCTACGGTGAAGCATGGTGGTGGCAGCATTATGCTGTGGGGATGTTTATCAGTGGCAGGGACTGGGAAACTAGTCAGGATCGTGGGAAAGATGAATGGGGCAAAGTATAGAGTGATCCTTGATAAAAACCTGTTCCAGAGAGCTCAGGACTTCAGATGGGGCGAAGGTTCACCTTCAAATAGGACAACGACCATAAGCACACAACCAAAACAATGCTGCAGGAGTGGCTTCGGGACAAGTCTCTGAATGTCCTTGAGTGGCCCAGCCAGAGCCTGAACTTGAACTCGATCAAAAATCTCTGGAGATGCCTGAGAATAGCTGTGCAGCGATGCTCCCCATCCAACCTGACAGAGCTTGAGAGGATCTGCAGAGAATAATGGGAGAAACTCTCCAAATACAGGTGTGCCAAAATAATGTCTGTGAGTATAACAGAACTGATATGACAGGTGAAACCCGAGGAAAATCCATCAGGAAAATGTGTTTTTGAGGTCACAGGCCATTTCAATGCTAACCTATTGAAAAAACAAATAGATAGGACCCAGATTGCAGTTCCTATGGCTTCCACTAGCTGTCAACAGTTTTTAGAAAGCGTTTCAGGCTTGTGTTTTGAAAAACAAATGAGTAGTTGTAGTTTTTCCAAGGTGTCCCTCATTAGAAAAGTTGTCTTGTTGTGTGCGTGAATGAGGTGCGCCCTCTTCGTTATTTATCTTCCCTATTGAACATACTATTCTCCGTCTTAAATTGTATAATTTATTTAGACATTTAGAGTACCTGAGGATTAATTAGAAACATTGTTTGACTTGTTTGGACGAACTTTACTGGTAACTTTTTTGATTCGTTTGTATGCATGTTGAACGAGTGGATTACTGAAATCAATGGCGCAAACTAAACTGACATTTTTGGATATAAAGGGGGACTTTATCGAACAAATGACCATTCATTGTTTAGCTGGGACCCTTGGGATTGCAAACAGAGGAAGATCTTCAAAGGTAAGTGATTTATTTTATCGCTATTTGGGATTTTGTGACGCCTCTGCTGGTTTTGAAAAAGTATTTTGATGTGGCTTTTTTTTAATCTGTGAACACGGTTGGATTAACAAGAAGTAAAGCTTTTAAATGATGTAAGACACTTGTATTTTCATGAATGTT
This sequence comes from Oncorhynchus mykiss, assembly GCF_013265735.2. NCBI lineage: Eukaryota > Metazoa > Chordata > Actinopteri > Salmoniformes > Salmonidae > Oncorhynchus > Oncorhynchus mykiss. The sequence continues at coordinate 75,605,710 of NC_048569.1, read as the reverse complement.
TAATATTACGATTTTTGTATTTTGAATTTTGCACTCTGCAATTTCACCGGATGTTGTCGTAGTGGCACGCTAGCGGTACACCGATCCTATTGCAGACAGAGAAGAGCTCCAACTTCTTAATCATAGCCTCAATTTTGTCCCGCACATTGAATATAGTTGCGGAGAGTCCCTGTAAACCTAGATTCAGATCATTCAAGCGAGAAAAAACCACCCAGATAGGCCAGTCGTGTGAGAAACTCGGCATCATGCAAGCGGTCAGACAAGTGAAAATTATGGTCAATAAAGAAAGCTTTAAGCTCATCTCTCATTTCAAAATAACATGTCAATACTTCGCCTCTTGATAAACAGCGCACTTCTATATGTTGGAAAGCGTTACATGGTCGCTGCCCATGTCATTGCATAATGCAGAAAATACACGATAGTTCAGGGTCCTTGCTTTAACTAAGTTAACCATTTTCAGTGTAGTGTCCAAAACGTATTTTCATTTGTCAGGCATTCCCCTGGCAGCAAGAGCCTCTTGGTGGATCCTGCAGTGTACCCAAGTGGCGTCAGGAGCAACTGCTGGTTGGTTACCACTCCGCTATGTCTCCCTGTCATGGCTTTTGCGCCATCAGTACAGATACCAACACATCTTGACCATCAACGTTCATTTGATGTCACAAAGCTGTCCAGTTCTTTAAAAATATCCTCTCCTGTTGTCCTGGTTACCAGTGGTTTCCAGAAGAGGATGTCTTCCTTAATTGACCCCGCATAAACGTAACAAACATATACCAGGAGCTGTGCCAGACCCGCCACATCTTTTGACTCATCCAGCTGTAACACATGGAAATCACAGGCTTGTATGCGAAGCAATAATTGTTTTAAAACATCTCCTGCCATGTCCCTGATGCGTCGTGAAACAGTGTTGTTTGATGTAGTTTTTTTGGCCTTTTCCCCCAGCATTGTCTCAGCCTTATCCGTGGCAGCAGGAAGAATTATGCCCTCCACAATAGTATGGGGCTTTCCTGTCCTAGCCACTCATTAGTTCACCATATAAGACGATTCTAGACCCTTCTTATTAATGGTATCTGTTGCTTTTATACATGTCTTACTACTCGAAAGTTGTCTTAATTCTCACTCAGAAAACTCCCTTGGCTTATTTTCCGAGTTGTCATGTTTTGTTTCTAAATGTCTGCGCAAGAGTGAAGATTTCATAGAGTTGTAGTTCTAATCATATTTGCGCCTCTTCGATGGTCCAACATCCCTGTCTGTTGTTCCGTGCTTCCCTGGGTAAGGGGGCAGTAGCTCTTCAGCTGCATCAGATTCACAATTGTCAGTGTCCTTGCTAGCTGGGCTAGCAACAAATGTATAATTACTGATGATAGCATTGGATGTGCTCGTGGAAGCAGAACAACTTGTGTCATCAACAGGTGCAGGTGTAGTACTGCTGGTAGTAGCAGTACTACCAGTACAGCTGGTATGTGTCTCTATGGACGAGGGCCCTATTTTCAAAATATATTTTTTTAACCATTTTCGAGCAAATAGAATGAGCAGCAGCTACGTTTGGCTACATACGGACCGTTAGTGGAATTCCCACGAGAGAGTAATGGTTAATGTGATTGGATGTTACTTATTTGACTAGGCTACTGTACCTGTATTTGACATTGTGTTGTTATTTTGCTCAACACTAAATGTTTTAATTTCATTTTTGGCAGTGAAACGAGGCTACTCAGGAGAGAAAAAAACATCACCCAAATGTATAGCCCCATTGGAAAATCTAAACGGACTGTTTGAAAATGTGAATCCCATTTTTATTTGACGTACCCCCAATGGCACTGCGCGTACCCCTGCAGGCATAGCCTATAGAAAGGTTGCGCAACATGAACTCATGGGCGCTGATTAAGTGTTTGATTAGATTTTCAATTACATTTGCATTGATGTCAGAGTGATTTTTTCAAGACCATGGCCTTATTTCTATTACAGCATATACAGCATATACTCTCATTCATATTCCATTCACCCAGTTCATTGAAACAGCGATAGGTTTAGGCCCCATCAAGACATCAAAACTATGAAATAACAGATATGGAATCATGTAGTAATCAAAAATGTGCCAAACAAATCAAAACATATTTCATATTTGAGATTATTCAAAGTAGCCACCCTTTGCCTTGATGACAGCTCAACAACAATCATGAGGTAGTCATCTGGAATGCATTTCAATTAACAGGTGTGTCTTCTTAGTGTGTTTGAGCCAATCAGTTGTGTTGTGACAAGGTATGGGTGGTATACAGAAGATAGCCCTATTTGGTAAAAGTCCATATTATATGGCAAGGACAGCTCAAATAAGCAAAGAGAAACGACAATCCATCATTACTTTACGACAAAATTTCAAGAACTTGAAGAACTGAAAGTTTCTTCAAGTGCAGTCGCAAAAACCATCAAGCGCTATGATGAAACTGGCTCTAATGAGGACGCCCACAGGAAAGGAAGACGCAGAGTTACCTCTGCATCAGAGGATAAGTTCATTAGAGTTAGCAGCCTCAGAAATTGCAGCCAAAATAAATGCCTCACAGAGTTCAAGTTGCAGGCACTTCTCAATAAATCAAATCAAATACTCTTTATTTGTTACTTACTTACAAGCCATTAACCAACAGTGCAATTCAAGAAGAGTTAAGAAAATATTTACCAAATAAACTAAAGTAAAAACTAATCGAAAGTAACACAATAACATAACAATAACGAAGCCATACACAGGGGGTACCGGTACCGAGTCAGTGTGTGAGGGTACAGCTTAGAGGTAATTTGTAGATGTAGGTAGGGGTGAAGTGACTATGCATAGACAATAAACAGCGAATAGCAGCAGTGTAGAAAACAATTGGAGGGGGGTGGGTTAATGTAATAGTCCGGTGGCCATTTGATTAATTGTTCAGCAGTCTTATGGCTTTGGGGTAAAAGCTGTTAAAGAGCCTTTTGGTCCTAGACTTGGAGCTCCGGTACCGCTTGCAGTATGGAAGCAGAGAAAACAGTCTATGACTTGGGTGACTGGAGTCTGACAATTTTATGGGATTTCCTCTGACACCGCCTATTATATAGGTCCTGGATTGCAGGAAGCCTGACCCCAGCGATGTACTGGGCCGTACGCACTACCCTCTGTAGTGCCTTTTATTCAGATGCCGAGCAGTTGTCATACCAGGCGGTGATGCAACCGGTCAGGATGCTCTCAATGGTGCAGCTCTAGAACTTTTTGAGGATCTGGGGAACCATGCCAAATCTTTTCAGTCTCCTGACGGGGAAAAGGTTTTATCATGCCCTCTTCACGACTGTCTTGGTGTGTTTGAACCATGATAGATCATTGGTGATGTGGACACCAAGGAACTTGAAACTCTCGACCCGCAGCACTACATCCCCGTTGATGTTAATGAGGACCTGTTCGGTCCGCCTTTCCTGTAGTCCACGATCAGCTCCTTTGTCTTGCTTACATTGAGAGAGAGGTTGTTGTCCTGGCACCATACTTCCAGTTCTCTGACCTCCCTAACATCGTTGTCGGTGATCAGGCCTAACACTGTTGTGTCGTCAGCAAACTTAATGATGGTGTTGGAGTTGTGTTTGGCCACACAGTCATGGGTGAGCAGGGAGTACAGGAGGGGACTAAGTACACACACCCAGCCTTGAGGATCAGTGTGGCAAAAGTGTTGTTGCCTACCCTTACCCCCTGGGGGCAGCCTGCCAGGAAGTATAGGATCCAGTTGCAGAGGGAGGTGTTTAGTCCCAGGGTCCTTAGCTTAGTGATGAGCTTTGTGGGCACTATGGTGTTGAACGCTGAGCTGTAGTCAATGAACAGCATTCCAACATATCTGTTCCTTTTGTCCAGGTGGGAAAGGGAAGTGTGGAGTGCAATTGAGATTGCCTCATCTGTGTTTCTGTTGGGGCGGTATGCAAATTGGAGTGGGTCTAGGGTATCAGGGAGGATGCTGTTGATGTGAGCCATGACCAACCTTTCAAAGCACTTCATGGCTACCGACGTGAGTGCTACGGGGCTGTAATCATTGAGGCATGTTATCTTCTCTTCCTTGGGCACAAGGACTATGGTGGTCTGCTTGAAACATGTAGGTATTACAGACTCAGTCAGGGAGAGGTTGAAAATGTCAGTGAAGACACTTGCCAATTGTTCCACTCATGCTTTGAGTACATGTCCTGTTAATCCATCTGTCCTTGCAGATTTGTGAATGTTGACCTGTTTAAAGATCTTGCCCACATCGGCTACCGAGAGCGTCATCACACAGTCATCCAGAACAGCTGGTGCTCTCGTGCATGCTTCGGTGTTGCTTGCCTCGAAGTGACCATAAAAGGCATTTCGCTCGTCTGGTGGGCTCGCATCACTGGGCAGCTCGCATCAGGGTTTCCCTTTGCAGTTCGTAATAGTTTTCAAGCCCTGCCCCGTCTGACGAGCATCAGAGCCGGTGTAGAAGGATTCAATCTTAATCCTGTATAGATGCTTTGCTTTTTTGATCGATCGTCTGAGGGCATAGAGGGATTTCTTATAGGCGTCCAGGTTAGTGTCCCGCTTCTTGAAAGCGGTAGCTCTAGCCTTTAGCTCTGCAGATTTAGCTTGTAATCCATGGTTTCTGGTTGGAAAATGTACGTATGGTCACTGTGGGGATGACGTCGTCGATGCACTTATTGATGAAGCGAGGTGGTGTACTCCTCAATGCTATTTGATGAATCCCACAACATATTCCAACCTGTGCTAGCAAAACAGTCCTGTAGCGTTGCATCCTCGTCATCTGACCACTTCCGTGTTGAGCGAGTCACTGGTACTTCCTACTTTAGTTTTTGCTTGTAAACAGGAATCAGGAGGATATAATGATGGTCAGATTTTCCACATAGAGGGTGGGAGAGAGCTGTGTATGCATCTCTGTGTGTGGAGTAAAGGTGGTCTAGAGTTTTTTTCCTCTGGTTGCATATGTAAACATGCTGGTAAAAATTAGGTAAATCTGATTTAAATTAGCCTGCATTAAAGTCCCCGGCCACCTGGAGCACACCTGGTGAGCATTTTTTTGTTTGCTTATGGCCTTATATAGTTGGTTGAGTGTGGTCTTAGTGCCAGCATTGGTCTGTGTTGTGCTAAGTAGACGGCTATGAATAATATAGATGAGAACCCTCTTGGAATATAGTGTTGGTCTGTAGCTTATCATAAGGTACTCTACCTCAGGTGAGCAATACCTAGAGACTTCTTTAATATTAGACATAGTGCACCAGCTGCTATTGACAAAAAGACTCATACAACCACCCCTCGTCTTACCAGTTGAAGACAGAAGTTTACAGACACTTAGGTTGGAGTAATTAACACTCATTTTTCAACCACTTAACAAATGTCTTGTTAACAAACTATAGTTTTGACAGTCGGTTAGGACATCTACTTTGTGCATGACACAAGTAATTTTTCTAACAATTGTGTACGGACAGATTATTTCACTTATAATTCACTGTAATTCACAATTCCAGTGGGTCAGAAGTTTACATACCTAAGTTGACTGTGCCTTTAAACAGCTTGGAAAATTCCAGAAAATTATGTCATGGATTTAGAAGCTTCTGATAGGCTAATTAACATAATCTGAGTCAATTGGAGGTGTACCTGTGGATGTATTTCAAGGCTTACCTTCAAACTCAGTGCCTCTTTGCTTGACATAATGGAAAAATCAAAAGAAATCATACCAAGACCTCAGAAAAAAATGTAGACCTCCACAAGTCGGGTTCATCCTTGGGAGCAATTTCCAAAAGCCTGAAGGTTCATCTGTACAAACAATAATTTGCATGTGTAAACACCATGGGACCACGCAGCCGTCATACCGTCTCCTAGAGATGAACGTACTTTGGTGCGAAAAGTGTAAATCAATACCAAAACAACAGCAAAGGACCTTGTGAAGATGCTGGAGGAAACAGTTACAAAAGTATCTATATCCACAGTAAAACGAGTCCTATATTGACATAACCTGAAAGGCCGCTCAGCAAGGAAGAAGTCACTGCTCCAAAACTGCCATAAAAAAAGCCAGACTACGGTTTGCAACTGCACATGGGGGCAAAGATCATATTTTTGGGAGAAATGTCCTCTGGTCTGATGAATCAAGAATAGAACTGTTTGGCAATAATGACCGACCATCATTATGATTGGAGGAAAAGGGGGACGCTTGCAAGCTGAAGAAAACCATCCCAACAGTGAAGCACGGGGGTGGCAGCATCAAGTTGTGGGGGTGCTTTGCTGCAGGAGGGACTGGTGCACTTCACAAAATAGATTGCATCATGAAGGAGGAAAATGATGTGGATATATTGAAGCAATATATCAAGACATCAGTCAGGAAGTTAAAGCTTGGTTGCAAATGGGTCTTCCAAATGGACAATGACCCCAAGCATACTTCCAAAGTTGTGGCAAAATGGCTTAAGGACAACAGAGTCAAGGATTTGGAGTGGCCATCGCAAAGCAAAATTTGGGGTAGAACTGAAAAAGTGTGTGCGAGCAACGAGGCCTACACACCTGACTCAGTTTCACCAGCTCTGTCAGGAGGAATGGGCCAAAATTCACCTAATTTATTGGGGGAAGCTTGTGGAAGGCTACCCAATTAATTTGACCCAATTAAAACAATTTAAAGACAATGCTACCAAATACTGATTGAGTGTATGTAAACTTCTGACCCACTGGGAATGTGATGAAAGAAATAAACCTGAAATAAATCATTCTCTCTACTATCTACTCTCTACTTTCTCTCTACTAAAACTGAGTTTAAATGTATTTGGCTAAGGTGTATGTAAACTTCAGACTTCAACTGTTGCTTCTCTGTTCAGCCACGACTCGTTGAAACATAAGATGTTAATGATATTAAAGATTCTTAATGTCCCATTGGTAGGATAATCGTAATCGTAGGTCATTTTATTCGATTTTCCAATGATTGCATGTTAGCATGTTAGCAAGTAGAATTGAAGGCAATGGGAGTTTACTCACTCGCCTATGGATTTTCTAAAGGCAGCCCGATCTGCGTCCTCTTTTCCTCCGTCTTTTCTTCACGCAAATGACGGGGATCTGGGCCTGTTCCTGGGAGAGCAGTATCTTTCTCATTGGAGACGTTAAAGGAAAAAGCTTCTTCCAGTTCGTGGTGAGTAATCCCAGGTCTGATGTCCGTAAGTTATTTTCTGTCATAAGAGACTGTAGCAGCAACATTATGTACAAAATAAGTTACAAAATAAGTTACAATCACTGCAAAAAATCTAACAAAACAGCACAATTGGTTGCGGGCTTTTAAAACATCAGCCATCCTCTTCCATCCTCATCTTATTTAGGTTGAGGATCTGTTTAGAGAAGACTGCGTGAATCAGGCCTTCATGGTTGAATTGCTGCAAAGAAACCACTACTAAAGGGCACCAATAATAAGAAGAAACTTGCTTGGGCCAAGAAACACGAGCAATAAATATTAGACCGGTGAAAATCTGTCCTGCTCTGATAAGTCAAAATTTGAGATTTTTGGTTCCAACCACCGTGTCTTTGTAAGACGCAGAGTAGTTGAACGGCTGATCTCCACCTGTGTGGCTGCCATCATGAAGCATAGAGGAGGAGGTGTGATGGTGTGGGGGTGCTTTGCTGGTGACACTGTCTGTAATTTATTTAGAATTCAAGGCACACTTAACCGACATGGCTACCACAGGATTCTGCAGCAATACGCCGTTTGGGCTTAATGGGACTATCATTTGTTTTTCAACAGGACAATGACCCAACACACCTCCAGGCTGTGTAAGGGCTATTTGACCAAGAAGGAGAGTGATGGAGTGCTGCATCAGATGATCTGGCCTCCACAATCACCCAACCTCAACCCTATTGAGATGGTTTGGGATGAGTTGGACCGCAAAGTGAAGTAAAAGCAGCTAACAAGTGCTCAGCATATGTGGGAACTCCTTCAAGACTGTTGGAAAATTATTCCAGGTGAAGATGGTTGAGAGAATGCCAAGAGTGTGATAAAGCTGTCATCAAGAAAAGGGTGGCTACGTTGAAGAATCTAAAATCTAAAATCTATTTTGATTTGATTAACACTTTTTTTGGTTACTGCATGATTCCATATGTGTTATTTCATAGTTTGATGTCTTCACTATTATTCTACAATGTAGAAAATAGTAAAAAATAATAATAATGAAAAACACTTGAATGAGTATGTTTTCCAAACTTTGACTGGTACTTTAGCTAATACTTGACCAACCGGCTCGATTCGGTCTTTTGTAGCAAAATTTGAATTTGTGATTTTTATATTGGATAAAACTAGAAACACAGAGCTAGAAAATAGTATATAATACACTACAGTTGAGGAAAAATGGGAAAGTAATTCTGCTTTGAAAGTGGATCAACTTTGGCCCTTGAATGTTTTGGTACAGACTGGAGAGCTGTTCTTTGACTACACCCATTCAGCATCGTTCACACCCTTTTAAGCTAGAGCCCCATCCATCTCTTTAAGGATTAACATGTGAGGATATATACTAAACAACCAAAGATTTCAAGACTGAAGGCTAGTTTATACTACGGGTGTCTTCGTACATTTAATGTGGAGTGCCAGAGTGTGCTCTGGGCGTTGTTAGATTGGCTGTTGGTAAATTCAGAGCGTTTTGTTCACGGAGCGCACACTGGACACTGCCTGAAAAGTAGGGTGATGCTGGCAACAATATATTTACGCTTTTTTTTGCCAACATTTACTGACACCGGCCATATTCAACGGGTGTTGAGCGTTCGTAAATTTGTCAGTTATTCTGCGCTCTGGCACACTCGGACGAGAGTGCTCTGAATTCGGAGTAGATAGCCAGAGCAAATTACCAGCTACGTCTATTGAAAGTTCTATTGAAATAGTTACTTGCATAGAGGAGTCTTTTGATTAGACACATAGGTAGTTAGATAAACAATTAACCATAATCCCAACTCATAATTTTACTACCCTGCATGAAAATGGAGGTAGCTAAAAAAACAGGGTCAATGTTAGCTAGCTAACATTAGGCTATAACTAGCAATGCAAATGGCTCTGAGATACAAATAATAATGGCTCTGAGATACACAGATCATACATGTAACGTTAGCTAGCTAACAGTACACTTTACCTTGAAATGAAAACGACTTTCTAACTAAATTAGAAATGTGTATTATCAGAAAATGTAGCTAGCTAGACTCTCTTACCCGTACATGGATGGACGCTTCTCCCTCTCTGCTACGAATTCCATGGCTGCCCTGAGTTTGAAGATCCAGAGCCTTCTGTGTTCTCTTTTTGACTCTGTCTGCATATTTGCAATCAAACGCCAGAATTATCTTCATCTCCTTAGCTATAGCATACTCTAATTCTTGGTTTGGGGCTTTTTAAATTTTTTTATTTCACCTTTATTTAACCAGGTAGGCTAGTTGAGAACAAGTTCTAATTTACAACTGCGACCTGGCCAAGATAAAGCATAGCAGTGTGAACAGACAACACAGAGTTACACATGGAGTAAACAATTAACAAGTCAATAACACAGTATAAAAAAAAGAGAGTCTATATACATTGTGTGCAAAAGGCATGAGGAGGTAGGTGAATAATTACAATTTTGCAGATTAACACTGGAGTGATAAATGATCAGATGGTCATGTACAGGTAGAGATACTGGTGTGCAAAAGAGCAGAAAAGTAAATAAATATAAACAGTATGGGGATGAGGTAGGTAAATTGGGTGGGCTATTTACCGATAGACTATGTACAGCTGCAGCGATCGGTTAGCTGCTCAGATAGCAGATGTTTGAAGTTGGTGAGGGAGATAAAAGTCTCCAACTTCAGCGATTTTTGCAATTCGTTCCAGTCACAGGCAGCAGAGAACTGGAAAGAAAAGGCGGCCAAATTAGGTGTTGGCTTTAGGGATGATCAGTGAGATACACCTGCTGGAGCGGGTGCTACGGGTGGGTGTTGCCATCGTGACCAGTGAACTGAGATAAGGCGGAGCTTTACCTAGCATGGACTTGTAGATGACCTGGAGCCAGTGGGTCTGGCAACGAATATGTAGCGAGGGCCAGCCGACTAGAGCATACAGGTCGCAGTGGTGGGTGGTATAAGGTGCTTTAGTAACAAAACGGATGGCACTGTGATAAACTGCATCCAGTTTGCTGAGTAGAGTATTGGAAGTTATTTTGTAGATGACTTCGCCGAATTCGAGGATCGGTAGGATAGTCAGTTTTACTAGGGTAAGTTTGGCGGCGTGAGTGAAGGAGGCTTTGTTGCGGAATAGAAAGCAGACTCTAGATTTGATTTTAGATTGGAGATGTTTGATATGAGTCTGGAAGGAGAGTTTACAGTCTAGCCTGACACCTAGGTACTTATGGATGTCCACATGTTCTAGGTCGGAATCATCCAGGGTGGTGATGCTAGTCGGGCGTGCAGGTGCAGGCAGCGAATGGTTGAAAAGCATGCATTTGGTTTTAGTAGCGTTTAAGCGCAGTTGGAGATCACGGAAGGAGTGTTGTATGGCGTTGAAGCTTGTTTGGAGGTTAGATAGCACAGTGTCCAAGGAAGGGCCGGAAGTATATAGAATGGTGTCGTCTGCGTAGAGGTGGATCAGGGATTCGCCCGCAGCAAGAGCAACATCATTGATACATACAGAGAAAAGAGTCGGCCCGAGAATTGAACCCTGTGGCACCCCCATAGAGACCGGCAGAGGACCGGACAACATGCCCGGCAGTCATTAGAAAAACCCGAGGCTACTGAGTCTGCCGATAAGAATATGGTGATTGACAGAGTCGAAAGCCTTGGCCAGGTCGATGAAGACGGCTGCCCAGTACTGTCTTTTATCGATGGCAGTTATGATATCGTCTAGTACCTTGAGCGTGGCTGAGGTGCACCCGTGACCTGCTTGGAAACCAGATTGCACAGCGGAGAAGGTACGGTGGGATTCGAGATGGTCAGTGACCTGTTTGTTGACTTGGCTTTCGAAGACCTTAGATAGGCATTGCATGATGGATATAGGTCTGTAACAGTTTGGGTCCAGGGTGTCTCCCCCTTTGAAGAGGGGGATGACTGCGGCAGCTTTCCAATCCTTGGGGATCTCAGACGATATGAAAGAGAGGTTGAACAGGCTGGTAATAGGGGTTGCGACAATGGCGGCGGATAGTTTCAGAAATAGAGGGTCCAGATTGTCAAGCCCAGCTGATTTGTACGGGTCCAGGTTTTGCAGCTCTTTCAGAACATCTGCTATCTGGATTTGGGTAAAGGAGAACCTGGAGAGGCTTGGGCGAGTAGCTGTGGGGGGGGCTGAGCTGTTGGCCGAGGTTGGAGTAGCCAGGAGGAAGGCATGGCCAGCCGTTGAGAAATGCTTGTTGAAGTTTTCGTTAATCATGGATTTATCGGTGGTGACCGTGTTACCTAGCCTCAGTGCAGTGGGCAGCTGGGAGGAGGTGCTCTTGTTCTCCATGGACTTTACAGTGTCCCATAACTTTTTGGAGTTAGAGCTACAGGATGCAAATTTCTGCCTGAAGAAGCTGGTCTTGGCTTTCCTGACTGGTTTGCTGCCTCAGGGCCTGGACAGCTTGCTATCATCGACAGAAAAATGAATTCCCAAGTTTATCAAGACATTTTGCAGGAGAACGTAAGGCTATCTGTCCGCCAATTGAAGCTCAACAGATGTTGGGTGATGCAACAGAACAACAACCCCAAACACAGAAGTAAATCAACAACAGAAGGGCTTCAACAGAAGAAAATACACCTTCGTCCTGACCTCAACACGATCGAGATGCTGTAGCATGACATCGAGAGCAGTTCACACCAGACATCCCAAGAATATTGCTGAACTGAAACAGATTTGTAAAGAGAAATGGTACAAAATTTCTCCTGACCGTTGTTCAGGTCTGATCCAAATCAAATCCAATTTTATTTGTCACATACACATGGTTAGCAGATGTTAATGTGAGTGTAGCGAAATGCTTGTGGTTCTAGTTCCGACCATGCAGTAATATCTAACTTAACAATTTCACAACAACTACCTTATACACACAAGTGTAAAGGAATGAATACGAATATGTACATAAAAATATATGAATGAGTGATCGCCAAACGGCATAGGCAAGATGCAGTAGATGGTATAGAGTACAGTATATACATATGAGATGAGTAATGTAAGGTATGAAAACATTATTTAAAGTGGCATTGTTTAAAGTGGCTAGTGGCTAGTGATACATTTAATTGCATCAAGATGGCAAGATGCAGTAGATAGCGTACAGTGTATTCATATGAGATGAGTAATGTAGGATATGTAAACATTATATAAAGTGCCATTGTTTAAAGTGCTTAGTGATACATTTATTACATACATTTTTCCATTATTAAAGTGGCTAGAGTTGAGTCAGTATTTTGGCAGCAGCCACTCAATGTTAGTGATGGCTGTTTAAAGGTGTTTGTTGCGGCAATCCTTCATTGAAACATTAACAAAGTAGGCTCCCCACCACAGTTTCGGTAGAAAGCTGAGGGATGGGGTTGCAGAAATGCAAAGACTACACTATGGATGCAAGGACTAAGCCTCCATCAAATATTTTTTTTGTTTCATCCATGTTTTAAGCTATGCAGTGTTAGTTTATATTTACTTTGTTTACAGATTTCTTACAGGTGAAACTGCAAATTAGATTTTCACTTTCACATGTGGAATTGCAAGTTCACATGTGAAAAACTCACTTTCACATATAAGACTGTACATTTTGACATTTTATTATTTTTCACATGTGAACTTGCAATTCCACATGTGAAAGTAAGATTTTCATGTGAAACTGCATATCCGATTGTCACGTGGAAGTTTTGAAAATGTGAAACCTCAAATTTCACATGGAAGTTTTGAAACTGCAATTCACATATGAGGTGAATACATATTTTCATCCTCACCTATGAAGGGGTGGTGCTAACATGTAAGCTCTAAATTGAATATATGTGAAAATACGATTTCATGTGAAATTTAAGCTCAGCACGTGGAAACAGTTCTTTCACCAGTTAAACTGCAAATTTGACATGTTTTTTGTTGTTGTTTTAAGGGTTCTACCTGTGTTTGTGTCTGTGTTTCCTTGTCTATCAGGTCGGCATTCACTGATCCAGATACAGTGGCAAGAAAAAGTATGTGAACCCTTTAGAAATACCTGGATTGCTGCATAAATTGGTCATACAATCTGATCTGATCTTCATCTAAATCACAACAATAGACAAACACTGTCTGCTTAAACTAATAACCCACAAACAATTATACATTTTCATGTATTTCTGTGAACACACTGTGTAAACATTCACAGAGCAGGGTGGGAAAAGTATGTGAACCCTTGGATTTAATAACTGGTTGACCCTCGTTTGGCAGCAATAACCTCAACCAAAAGCTTTCTGTAGTTTGCAGTCAATCACGGACTACAAAAGAAAAACCAGCCCCGTTGCGAACCACGACCGCGATGTCTTGCTCCCAGACAGACGAAACAACTTCTTTGCTCGCTTTGAGGACAATACAGTGCCACTATCACAGCCCGCCACCAAAACCTGCGGGCTCTCCTTCACTGCAGCCAACGTGAGCAAAACGTTTCAACGTGTTAACCCTCGCAAGGCTGCAGGTCCAGACGGCATCCCCGGCCGTGTCCTCAGAGCATGCACAGACCAGCTAGCTGGTGTGTTTACGGACATATTCAATCAATCCTTAATCCAGTCTGCTGTTCCCACATGCTTCAAGAGGGCCACCATTGTTCCTGTTCCCAAGAAAGCTAAGGTAACTGAGCTAAATGACTACCGCCCTGTAGCCACTCACTTCCGTCATCATGAAGTGCTTTAAGAGACTAGTCAAGGACCATATCACCTCCACCCTACCTGACACCCTAGACCCACACCAATTTGCTTACTTCCCCAATAGGTCCACAGACGACGCAATCACAATCATACTGCACACTGCCCTAACCCTTCTGAGGAACACCTCTTGTCCAGATGGACATCGATTACAGCTCAGCATTTAACACCATAGTTCCCTCCAAAATCGTCATTAAGCTCGAGAACCTGGGTCTCGACCCCGCCCTGTGCAACTGGGTCCTGGAATTCCTGACGTGCCGCCCCCAGGTGGTGAGGGTAGGTAACAACATCTCCACCCCGCTGATCCTTAATACTGGGTCCCCACAAGGGTGCCTTCTCAGCGCTCTCCTGTACTCCCTGTTCACCCACGGCTGCGTCGCTATGCACGCCTCGAACTCAATCATCAAGTTTGCAGACGACACTACAGTGGTAGGCTTGATTACAACAACGAGATGGCCTACAGGTATGAGGTGAGGGCCCTCGGAGTGTGGTGTCAGGAAAATAACCTCACACTCAACGTCAACAAAACAAAGGAGATGATGGTGGACTTCAAGAAACAGCAGAGGGAGCAGCCCCCTATCCACATTGATGGGACAGTAGTGGAGAGGTTGGAAAGTTTTAAGTTCCTCCACGTACACATCACTGACAAACTGAAATGGTCCACCCACACAGACAGCGTGGTGAAGAAGGCGCAGCAGCGCCTCTTCAACCTCAGGAGGCTGAAGAAATTCGGCTTGTCACCAAAAACACTCACAAACTTTTAAAGATGCACAATCGAGAGCATCCTGTCAGGCTGTATCACCGCCTGGTACGGCAGCTGCTCCGCCCATAACCGTAAGGCTCTCCAGAGGGGAGTGAGGTCTGCACAACGCATCACCAGGGGCAAACTACCTGCCCTCCAGGTCACCTACACCACCCGATGTCACAGGAAGGCCAAAAAGATCATCAAGGACAACAACCACACGAGCCACTGCCTGTTCACATCGCTATCATCCAGAAGGCAAGGTCAGTACAGGTGCATCAAAGCGGGGACTGAGAGACTTAAAAACAGCTTCTATCTCAAAGGCCATCAGACTCTTAATAGAGTAACAGTATTAATATATGGTGCAATCCTCTCATGAGTAAGTTCTCTTTTGTGCAATTAATATTAGGCAAAACTTCTGAAGTCGAGAACAAAATTCTTAATATTGCAAACTAAAATAATAACATCAAATCAAATCAAATGTATTTATATAGCCCTTCGTACATCAGCTGATATCTCAAAGTGCTGTACAGAAACCCAGCCTAAAACCCCAGACAGCAAGCAATGCAGGTGTAGAAGCACGGTGGCCTAGGAAGAAACCTAGAGAGGAACCAGGGTATGTGGGGTGGCCAGTCCTCTTCTGGCTGTGCCAGGTGGAGATTATAACAGAACATGGCCAAGATGTTCAAATGTTCATAAATGACCAGCATGGTCAAATAATAATAAGGCAGAACAGTTGAAACTGGAGCAGCAGCACAGCCAGGTGGACTGGGGACAGCAAGGAGTCATCATGTCATGTAGTCCTGAGGCATGGTCCTAGGGCTCAGGTCCTCTGAGAGAGACAGAGAAAGAAAGAGAGAATTAGAGAGAGCACACTTAGATTCACACAGGACACCGAATAGGACAGGAGAAGTACTCCAGATATAACAAACAACTAGCCCCCCGACACAAACTACTGCAGCATAAATACTGGAGGCTGAGACAGGAGGGGTCAGGAGACACTGTGGCCCCATCCGAGGACACCCCCGGACAGGGCCAAACAAGCAGGATATAACCCCACCCATTTTGCCAAAGCACAGCCCCCACACCACTAGAGGGATATTTTCAACCACCAACTTACCATCCTGAGACAAGGCCGAGTATAGCCCACAAAGATCTCCGCCACGGCACAACCCAAGGGGGGGGCGCCAACCCAGACAGGAAGATCACATCAGTGACTCAACCCATTCAAGTGACGCACCCCCCCTAGGGACGGTATGAAAGAGCCCCAATAAGCCAGTGACTCAGCCCCTGTAATAGGGTTAGAGGCAGAGAATCCCAGTGGAAAGAGGGGAACCGGCCAGGCAGAGACAGCAAGGGCGGTTCTTTGCTCCAGAGCCTTTCCATTCACCCTCCCACTCCCGGGCCAGACTACACTCAATCATATGCCCCACTGAAGAGATGAGTCTTCAGTAAAGACTTAAAGGTTGAGACGGAATTTGCGTCTCTTACATGGGTAGGCAGACCATTCCATAAAAAATTTGCTCTATAGGAGAAAGCCCTGCCTCCAGCTGTTTGCTTAGAAATTCTAGGGACAATTAGGAGGCCTGCGTCTTGTGACCGTAGCGTACGTGTAGGTATGTACGGCAGGACCAAATCAGAGAGATAGGTAGGAGCAAGCCCATGTAATGCTTTGTAGGTTAGCAGTAAAACCTTGAAATCAGCCCTTGCCTTGACAGGAAGCCAGTGTAGGGAGGCTAGCACTGGAGTAATATGATAAAAAATGTTGGTTCTAGTCAGGATTCTAGCAGCCGTATTTAGCACTAACTGAAGTTTATTTAGTGCTTTATCCGGGTAGCCGGAAAGAAGAGCATTGCAGTAGTCTAACCTAGAAATGACAAAAGCATGGATACATTTTTCTGCATCATTTTTGGACAGAAAGTTTCTGATTTTTGCAATGTTACGTAAATGGAAAAAAGCTGTCCTTGAAATGGTCTTGATATGTTCTTCAAAAGAAAGATCGGGGTCCAGAGTAACGCTGAGGTCCTTCACAGTTTTATTTGAGACGACTGTACAACCATTAAGATTAATTGTCATATTCAACAGAAGATCTCTTTGTTTCTTGGAACCTAGAACAAGCATCTCTGTTTTGTCCGAGTTTAAAAGTAGAAAGTTTGCAGCCATACACTTCCTTATGTCTGAAACACATGCTTCTAGCGAGGGCAATTTTGGGGCTTCACCATGTTTCATTGAAATGTACAGCTGTGTGTCATCCGCATAGCAGTGAAAGTTAACATTATGTTTTCGAATGACATCCCCAAGAGGTAAAATATATAGTGAAAACAATAGTGGTCCTAAAACGGAACCTTGATGAACACCGAAATTTACAGTTGATTTGTCAACATAAACCCAAAATTATTAATAGCAAAATGAGGAGCAGGGCAACACATTTCTACAGTTTGCCTCAACCCAGCTAGCATGTTTGGTTCCTTGGAAATTGTAGCAACGTTTATTTTTGGTTTCAGATTGGTTATGGGAACGAAGCCCTACAGTATGTTTCCTGACTGGTAAAACATAACTTTTTGTTAACATTCTAACAACAGAAGCGAACCTTCTAGACTGTTCTGGGACTGTTTCTTTTTATGTTGCAGGTGTCACGAATATCACCGAAGGTGGCTCCCCTTCCCGTTTGGGTGGCGCTACCGATCCCTTTCCCCTTTCCGTTTTGTTCAGTCTAATTGGTTTCACCTGTTCCTTGTTGTTTTTTGGGGGGTTGGGGTTATTTAAGTTCAATTAGCCCGCCTGTGTTTGTGCGGGCTTGTTTGCTGTTTTGTCAAGGAGTGTTCCTGTTTTTTGTTGGGATTGCCGCTGTACAGCGTATGCACCAGTTAGTACATTGTTGGAGTGTTTTACGCCTGTGTTTCGGGGTCACCCGTTTGTGCGCTGTTACTGTACGGAGAATAAAGCGTTTCCCGAATCCTCTGCTCTCTGCGCCTGACTCCATACCCATCACTCTTCCAGCGTTACAGCAGGGAGGTTCTGAGCATTTTACTCAAGCTCCTTGACAGTTTTCCTGGGAGATTTTATTAACACTCTGAGAAGGGAAATTATAGATTATTTTAAGGTAATTAAGTAACAATCTGAGAATATTATCGAAATCTTTTGTTATGATTATTAGTGAAAGTTTTATTAACACTAAAAAATAAATGTAAATATTATTTGGAGGTTTTTAAATAACTTCCTTGAAAGTTTGACTGAATGTTTCAACAAGACTTTTAATAACACTTCTAGCTTATTTTAGGTTAACGTTTTTAAATTCAAAGCACAGATATGACAACTGAAAATGCTTAGGCATTAATCATGCAAGCACATTTATTTTTGATTGTGACACGGCATCACTGAGATTCAAACCTATAATTTGCGCTCGCTATCCATGGAATTAGTCCACAGCACCACGAGGATGGAGCTAGCATGCCATGTTTTTTTTACACATACAAAGCTGTTAATTTTAGACTATTCAAACAGACCATATTTTAAAGGAAACAAGGACTCATTAAGATCAAGTGTAACCAATAAGTGGGCCCTGAGCTTATTGATGTTAATGTGTGGAATTCCATTTTTTAGAACATTCTAGGAATATTGCCAAGAACTGACAGAAAGCAGAACCATACATTTTCTGAATGTTCTGGGAACATTGCATAAGTCAAGCGACAGTTTTAGCATGTAAATCATGGTGAAAAGAAATATATGTATGTTTTTATGCATGCCAGCAAAGCCACTACACAGCACAACACAATACTAAACAATACATTAATTGGACTATAATGGTGACAAACTGTGCCCACAAACTGTTAAGGCCTACATAAAGCTGTCCAAACAGCAGAGTCCCAACAGCAGTCCCAACACCTTACCACTGTTATACCTGGCTATCAGCGAAGCTTTGTCTGGCAGCGAAACAGTTCATTCAGCCTCATTTACTGCCTTTTTAAAAAATGTAGCTGATATGACTGACTTGCTTAAACAAATGTGGTTTTTACTGACAATTGAGATGTACAAACTATGGCATTAGGGGATAATGATTGGATAAGAGGCAATCCATTATTTCGATTATGACATTAATGAGCGAGCTAGGACGGATGTAGTCGATATAACTATTTGTTCAGCACTTTTGAAATGTACAGCAACATAATTCAGAACATGGGCCGTTCTTACAGTGTTCTCCCTGCACACCAATTCAGAACCGTAGGATAAATAAAGGGGGCATATAAGCAGACAATGGAAGCTCTTACAGTATTCAATGATGACATTTCTCTAAAACAGGCTATAGGCTACATGTGCACCACCAAGACAGAACAGTGGGCTAAATTATAAGGGAAAAGGGACCCAATTATTAGGGTGAGGGACATGGGCTGCTAATAGCTTACTACACAACATACACTTAGTATTACTTTCTTAGCTACAGTATACATCTCCCTGGCATATTAAATAATGTATTCAACAGCATACAATACATTTTTGGACTCACCTTCTTGGATGACTGTTCAAAATGTATTTTTCCTGTCAGAGCTAATATTTTCAGAGGTCCCAGTTGTCTTGAACTTACTGAAATCTGAGATTTCCCAGTTCCGAGTTTCCAGTTGTTTTGAAAGCGGAAGAAGTCATGCTGGATTGACAGCATGGCCCATGTTGAATGTTTATCCTTTTAAGCTTGTAAAGGAGACCCTTAAACCCAGACTTGGACCACACATCCACTCCACCGAATAGCAGACTAGTGATTGCTTTGCAATGCTTGCAGTTAGCCACTGATTCCTTCCAAACCACTCATTATTGAATTTGTGATTTCTAACTAGTTGTGTAATGTTTATGTCCAATGGCCGATGAGCACCGATATGTTTTATCTATAATTTCTCTTCATAATTTATCTTTATATGACAAGGATTAACATGTCAACTACAGAACTAAGCCAACCTCAGCGTGAGCTTTGGTTGCGAATGGTATGAACTTTGAACTCTTATTCACTACAGAAGTGATACCTCCTAGCTGTTGAGTTAGCAACATCAGCTGGAAATGCGGGCTAGGAAAGAACAGACAGAGTCTCCCGTCTACAAAACAACGACGTTACTACAACGTGTCCAATTGACCACCAGAGACATTCTTCAAAGGACAAAGGACTCGGTTTGGCAACACGGCCTTCCATCTACCACCAACCTACCGAAGCGCAGCTCAGAGTAAATATTTATTGTATTTTCCTTTTCCAAAAGGGAGGTAATTTAGAATGCATAAGATACTGTATTTAAGATAGCACACCTTTTCCCTTTGTCCCTCAGTCTTCCCGCTCTTTCACTCAAACCCAGACCCTTTTCTTTTGTGTAACCAGCTGTCATATCTGCTCCCTCCGCTTGGGACTTTTTCCTTTATGACGTAATTTGTAATCAAGGTACGATTCATTCTTTGTATACATAATTCTGTGTGATTAGTTAGGTATTTAGTAAATAAATAATTAAACCCAATTTTGTATTGCTATTTCAACTTGTTAGCCAGGGTTCGTGAAGATAACCAAGAATTTAAAACTTTCAGATGAGACTGAATTAAGATGACGATTAATATTGACTGCTATTGATGCAAAATATTACTAGGTCTTTAAGAGTTTATTCGGATGATAACAGCTTTATAAATATTATTATTACTCTAGTTAATTACATTTACATGATTATCTCAATCAGGTAATATTAATTACGGAGAAAGGATTTTATAGAATAGCATGTCATATCACTTAATCCGGCATAGCCAAAGACACGACAAATGTTTGTTTGCGGATTTATTAAGTCACAGATTTGTTTTTTTAACTTTGCTTGCAAACTGATATGTGACACGTTAATGTAAAAATAACATCCAAACAGGTATACAGGTGGAGTTCATAAATGTGGGGCTCTGAGGAAACCTGTGGGAAACATGCTGAAGTAATGAAATTCCCACCTAATGTATAATTGCACAGCACTGACCTTAGAGAGCCTTTTCATGTCTCTATTTGGTTTGTTTAGGGTGTGATGTGGGTGGGCATTCTATGTGTTGTATTTATTTGTGTTTGGCCGAGTGTGGTTCCCAATCAGAGGCAGCTGTCTATCGTTGTCTCTGATTGGGAATCATACTTAGGTAGCCTTTTTCCCTCCTGTGTTGTGGGATCTTGTCCTTGTATTGTTTCTGTTGAGCCCTACAAGGCTGTACAGTTTGTTGGGTCTCTCTTTCTTGTTTTTCGG
This sequence comes from Oncorhynchus mykiss, assembly GCF_013265735.2. Lineage (NCBI taxonomy): Eukaryota > Metazoa > Chordata > Actinopteri > Salmoniformes > Salmonidae > Oncorhynchus > Oncorhynchus mykiss. Next base: position 75,584,913 of record NC_048569.1, on the reverse strand, counting down.
GTTATCATTAAAGAATATGATTGACCTACCCCACACTGCATCTTGGTCTAATTCCACCAACGACAATCGTTACAATAATGTCAATTTACTTTTAATCCGTTTGTTTGCATATTTCAAGACATGGCATGTGAGGTTGCAATGAGATACCCGACGTGTTGGACGATACTTTTCAATCATTTAAAAAAAAACATATACTTAAAAACAGAAAATCAACCAATCCTGAAATTCTTTATTATCTAAATGTTGAAAGTGCGTGGGCTACGGAGAGAAACAAAATGGTGCAGTTTGATGCCATGTGGCGGAGATTGATGTGGGGGCAGGAGAAGGGGGTGTGAGCATGTGGGTCTGGACAGGGGTGATGTTGTGGATGTTTGTGTGCGTCGGTATGTTGTTGTTTGTAGAAGAATGTTGTTTCTTAAAGTTCTGTGAACTTTTTCAGAACATTCCCAATGTCAAACCATTTGGAGAACATGGCAAAAAAATTACCTAAAATGAAATTAAATATAACCATGTGTGAATCTTTAGGAAACATTCTGTAATGAAATCTGTTTTTTTGTTAAGTTCCTTAAAGTGTTCTAAAACCAAACTATCCTGCACCTTTCCCAGAAAGTTCTGGGAAGGTTGTATGAAAAATAACCATAGGACAACCATGCTCTCCCCAAGCTCTAAGAAACATACGTTTTGCTATCTGGAATGTCTGAAACACATTGTGTGGCCTCGTGGTAAGGGAACAGTGTTACACAATTCTACACTTAACTGATTACTTCACTGCTGTTCCAGAGACAGTCACTTACTGTCTGTGTGCGTATGAGAAATCATAGGTCCCGGGGTTTTGAATTATTTATTGCTCCCCCACTTCCTGGCACACCGTAATTATCTGTAAACAAATATGTGTACCAAGATGCAATTCGATGCGTGGTAAATTTACAGTTGAATGAAAAATACCTTAAAATAGAGCTATAATAACATTTGCCATGTGGCATAGGCTACAGTTGAGCAGAGTTGTTATTAGGATTTCCACATATGGGGAACCTTATTTAACAAGGCCAGAAAAAACATGGCATTTTAGAAATGCATTTCATGCAGAAGACAGCTGAATATTTTTTAAAACCACACAAATGGTCGAAATGAGTGGCTACTCAGACACTGACCATCTGAGAACATTCTGGTCTTGAATTCAAACAAACAATTACCGATGCCAATGAAGCAATACACAGACAGACCCCCCCCCCCACACCATCCCCGTTTTGCACTCAGAAAATAATTTTCTCAGGGCATGGACTCTACAAGGTGTCGAAAGCATTCCACAGGGATGCTGGCCCATGTTGACTCTAATGAATTAAGAAGTGACATAAATAAGGGATCATAGCTTTCCCCTGGAGTCAACTAGTCAGTCTATGTCATGGTAAGAGAAAGTAATCCTTAATGTTTTGTGCACTCAATGTATATACAGTGCCTTGCGAAAGTATTCGGCCCCCTTGAACTTTGCGACCTTTTGCCCCATTTCAGGCTTCAAACATAAAGATATAAAACTGTATTTTTTGTGAAGAATCAACAACAAGTGGGACACAATCATGAAGTGGAACAACATTTATTGGATATTTGAAACATTTTTAACAAATCAAAAACTGAAAAATTGGGCGTGCAAAATTATTCAGCCCCCTTAAGTTAATACTTTGTAGCGCCACCTTTTGCTGCGATTACAGCTGTAAGTCGCTTGGGGTATGTCTCTATCAGTTTTGCACATCGAGAGACTGACATTTTTTCCCATTCCTCCTTGCAAAACAGCTCGAGCTCAGTGAGGTTGGATGGAGAGCATTTGTGAACAGCAGTTTTCAGTTCTTTCCACAGATTCTCGATTGGATTCAGGTCTGGACTTTGACTTGGCCATTCTAACACCTGGATATGTTTATTTTTGAACCATTCCATTGTAGATTTTGCTTTATGTTTTGGATCATTGTCTTGTTGGAAGACAAATCTCCGTCCCAGTCTCAGGTCTTTTGCAGACTCCATCAGGTTTTCTTCCAGAATGGTCCTGTATTTGGCTCCATCCATCTTCCCATCAATTTTAACCATCTTCCCTGTCCCTGCTGAAGAAAAGCAGGCCCAAACCATGATGCTGCCACCACCATGTTTGACAGTGGGGATGGTGTGTTCAGCTGTGTTGCTTTTACGCCAAACATAATGTTTTGCATTGTTGCCAAAAAGTTCAATTTTGGTTTCATCTGACCAGAGCACCTTCTTCCACATGTTTGGTGTGTCTCCCAGGTGGCTTGTGGCAAAATTTAAACGACACTTTTTATGGATATCTTTAAGAAATGGCTTTCTTCTTGCCACTCTTCCATAAAGGCCAGATTTGTGCAAAATACAACTGATTGTTGTCCTATGGACAGAGTCTCCCACCTCAGCTGTAGATCTCTGCAGTTCATCCAGAGTGATCATGGGCCTCTTGGCTGCATCTCTGATCAGTCTTCTCCTTGTATGAGCTGAAAGTTTAGAGGGACGGCCAGATCTTGGTAGATTTGCAGTGGTCTGATACCCCTTCCATTTCAATATTATTGCTTGCACAGTGCTCCTTGGGATGTTTAAAGCTTGGGAAATCTTTTTGTATCCAAATCCGGCTTTAAACTTCTTCACAACAGTATCTCGGACCTGCCTGGTGTGTTCCTTGTTCTTCATGATGCTCTCTGCGCTTTTAACGGACCTCTGAGACTATCACAGTGCAGGTGCATTTATACGGAGACTTGATTACACACAGGTGGATTGTATTAATCATCATTAGTCATTTAGGTCAACATTGGATCATTCAGAGATCCTCACTGAACTTCTGGAGAGAGTTTGCTGCACTGAAAGTAAAGGGGCTGAATAATTTTGCACGCCCAATTTTTCAGTTTTTGATTTGTTAAAAAAGTTTGAAATATCCAATAAATGTCGTTCCACTTCATGATTGTGTCCCACTTGTTGTTGATTCTTCACAAAAAAATACAGTTTTATATCTTTATGTTTGAAGCCTTTATGTTTGAAGCCTGAAATGTGGCAAAAGGTTGCAAAGTTCAAGGGGGCCGAATACTTTTGCAAGGCACTGTATATATATATATATATATATATATATATATATATATATATATATATATATATATATAGATATATATATATATATATATATATGTATGTCCTCTGACTCTACAACACATTTTCTATATTTGCGGGTTAGTGTCGGGTGCGGGACTTTTCACTTTATCACATACAGTTGAAGTCCAAAGTTTACATACACTTAGGTTGGAGTCATTAAAACTATTTTTTCAACCACTCCACAAATGTCTTGTTAACAAACTATAGTTTTGGCAAGTCGGTTAGGACATCTACTTTGTGCATGACACAAGTAATTTTTCCAACAATTGTTTACAGACAGATTATTTCTCTTATAATTCACTGTATCACATTTCCAGTGGGTCAGAAGTTTACATACACTAAGTTGACTGTGCCTTTAAACAGCTTGGAAAATTCCATAAAATGATGTCATGGCTTTAGAAGCTTCTGATTGGCTAATTGACATAATTTGAGTCAATTGGAGGTGTACCTGTGGATGTATTTCAAGGCTTACCTTCAAACCCAGTGCTTCTTTGCTTGACATAATGGGAAAATCAAAAGAAATCAGCCAAGACCTCAGAAAGTAAATGTAGACCTCCACAAGTCTGGTTCATCCTTGGGAGAAATTTCCAAATGCCTGAAGGTACCACGTTCATCTGTACAAACAATAGTAGGCAAGTATAAACACCATGGGTCCATGCAGCCATCATTCCTCTCAGGAAGGAGATGCATTCTGAGATGAATGTACTTTGGTGCGAAAAGTGCAAATCTATCCCAGAACAACATCAAAGGACCCTGTGAAGATGCTGGAGGACATAGGTACAAAAGTTTCTATATCCACAGTAAAACAAGTCCTATATTGACATAACCTGAAAGGCCGCTCAGCAAGGAAGAAGCCACTGCTCCAAAAACGCCATAAAAAAGCTAGACTAAGGTTTGGAACTGCACATGAGGACAAAGATCGTACTTTTTGGAGAAATGTCCTCTGATGAAACAAAAATGGAACTGTTTGTCCATAATGACCATCGTTATGAAAGAGGAAAAAGGGGGAGTCTTGCAAGCCGAAGAGCACCATCCCAATCGTGAATGCCGGGGGTGGAAGCATCATGTTGTGGGGGTGCTTTGCTGCAGGAGGGACTGGTGCAATTCACAAAATTGATGGCTTCATGAGAAAGGAAAAATTATGTGGATATATTGAAGCAACATCTTAAAGCATCAGCCAGGAAGTTAAAGCTTGGTCACAAATGGGTCTTCCAAATAGACAATGACCCCATGATTACTTCCAAAATTGTGGCAAAATGGCTTAAGGACAACAAAGTCAAGGGATTGGAGAGGCCATCACAAAGCACTGACCTCAAACCTATAGAACATTTGTGGGCAGAATTGAAAACGCATGTGCGAGCAATGAGGCCCACAAACCTGACTCAGTTACACCAGCTCTGTCAGGAGGAATGGGTCAAAATTCACCCAACTTATTAGGGGAAGCTTGTAGAAGGTTACCCGAAACGTTTGACCCAAGTTAAACAATTTAAAGGCAATGCTACCAAATACTAATTGAGTGTATGTAAACTTCTGATCCACTCGGAATTTGATGAAATCAATAAAAGCTGAAATAAATCATTCTCTCTACTATTATTCTGACATTTCACATTCTTAAAAAGGTGGTGATCCAAACTGACCTAAGACAGGGAATTGTTACTAGCATTAAATGTCAGAAATTGTGAAAAACTGAGTTTAAATGTATTTGGCTAAGATGTATGTATGCTTTCAATCACCGTATTCTTATCAGCAGACTCAATAGCTTTCGTTTTTCTAACGACTGCCTCGCCTGGTTCACCAACTTCTTTGCAGACAGAGTTCAGTGTGTCAAATCAGGTGGGCATGTTGTTTGGACTTCTAGCTGTCTCTATGGGGGTGCCACAGTGTTCAATTATCAGGCCAGCTCTTCTCTCTGTATATATCAATGATGTTGCTCTTGCTGCGGGCGATTCCCTGATCCACCTCTACGCAGACGACACCATTCTACATACTTCCGGCCCGGACACTGTGCTATCTAACCTCCAAACGAGCTTAAATGCCATACACAACACTCCTTCCTTGGCCTCCAACTGCTCTTAAACGCTAGTAAAACCAAATGCATGCTTTTCAACCGTTCGCTGCCTGCACCCGCACGCCTGACTAGCATCACCAGCCCTGGATGGTTCCGACCTTGAATATGTGGACATCTATAAGTACCTAGGTGTCTGGCTAGACTGTAAACTCTCCTTCCAGACTCATAGTAAACATCTCCAATTAAAAATAAAATCTAGAATAGGCTTTCTATTTCGCAACAAAGCCTCCTTCACTCACGCCGCCAAACTTACCCTAGTAAAACTGACTATCCTACCGATCCTCGACTTTGGTGATGTCCTCTACAAAATAACTTCCAACACTCTACTCAGCAAACTGGATGCAGTCTATCACAGTGCCATTCGTTTTGTTACTAAATCACCTTATACCACCCACCACTGCGACCTGTATGCTCTAGTCGGCTGGCCCTCGCTACATATTCATCGCCAGACCCAGGTCATCTATAAGTCTATGCTAGGTAAAGCTCCGCCTTATCTCAGTTCACTGGTCTCGATAACAACACCCACCCATAGCACACGTTCCAGCAGGTGTATCTCACTGATCATTCCCAAAGCCAACACCTCATTTGGCCGGCTTTCCTTCCAGTTCTCTGCTGCCAGTGACTGGAAAGAATTGCAAATATCGCTGAAGTTGGAGACTTATTTCCCTCACCAACTTTAAACATCAACTATCTGAGCAGCTAACCGATCGCTGCAGCTCTACATAGTCCATCTGTAAATAGCCCACCCAATCTATCTACCTCATCCCCATACTGTTTTTATTTATTTAATTTTCTGCTCTTTTGCACACCAGTATCTCTACTTGCACATCATCATCTGCTCATTTATCACTCCAGTGTTAATCTGCTAAATTGTAACTATTTGCCCCTATGGCCTATTTATTGCCTACCTCCTCATGCCTTTTGCACAAATCAAAATCAAATCAAATCAAATGTATTTATATAGCCCTTCGTACATCAGCTGATATCTCAAAGTGCTGTACAGAAACCCAGCCTAAAACCCCAAACAGCAAGCAATGCAGGTGTAGAAGCACGGTGGCTAGGAAAAACTCCCTAGAAAGGCCAAAACCTAGGAAGAAACCTAGAGAGGAACCAGGCTATGTGGGGTGGCCAGTCCTCTTCTGGCTGTGCCGGGTGGAGATTATAACAGAACATGGCCAAGATGTTCAAATGTTCATAAATGACCAGCATGGTCGAATAATAATAAGGCAAAACAGTTGAAACTGGAGCAGCAGCACGGTCAGGTGGACTGGGGACAGCAAGGAGTCATCATGTCAGGGGCATGGTCCTAGGGCTCAGGTCAGTTGAAACTGGAGCAGCAGCACGGCCAGGTGGACTGGGGACAGCAGGTAGTCCTGGGGCATGGTCCTAGGGCTCAGGTCCTCCGAGAGAGAGAAAGAAAGAGAGAAGGAGAGAATTAGAGAACGCACAGGAGAAGTACTCCCGATATAACAAACTGACCCTTGCCCCCCGACACAAACTACTGCAGCATAAATACTGGAGGCTGAGACAGGAGGGGTCAGGAGACACTGTGGCCCCAACCGAGGACATCCCCGGACAGGGCCAAACAGGAAGGATATAACCCCACCCACTTTGCCAAAGCACAGCCCCCACACCACTAGAGGGATATCTTCAACACACACTGTATATATACTTTCTTTTTTCTACTGTCATTGATTTGTTATTGTGTTATTGGCTTGTTTATTGTTTACTCCATGTGTAACTGTGTTGTTGTCTGTGTCACACTGCTTTGCTTTATCTTGGCCAGGTTGCAGTTGCAAATGAGAACTTGTTTTCAACTAGCCTACCTGGTTAAATAAAGGTGAAATAAATCAAATAAAAATGTAAACTTCTGACTTCAACTGTATGTATACAGTACCAGTCTAAAGTTTGGACACACCTACTTATTCAAGGGTTTTTCTTTGTTTACTATTTTTTACACTGTAGAATAATAGTGAAGACATCAAACTATGAAATAACACATATGGAATCATGTAGTAACCAAAAAAGTGTTTAACAAATAAAAATATATTTTGGATTTTTGATTCTTCAAAGTAGCCACCCTTTGCCTTGACAGCTTTGCACACTCTTGGCATAAAGAAAAACATTTAAATGAGTAGGTGTTCTAAAACTTTTGACTGGTAGTGTATACTGTATATATAATATAATCTACTGTATGCTGTATAAACTTCCATACGTTTTATTTTACTATTCTTTTTGGGCCTATGTGCTTCATACCCGGTAAGCCACTGCATTACTCCGGCCCTGTGTGTGTGTGTGTGTGATTATGTTCTTCACGGACTGTTTGAAAGATAAGGTCTTTTACACACACATGCTCAATATCTGCAGCTCTCTGTGTATAGCGTATACGGCAGGCCTCCGCTTTTCATCAGCTAGATGCCATGAAGGCTCACTCTTATTTTCAGTAAAGAGCTCAGAGTCAATACCAAACATCTATCAGATTGTTCAGTAAAAGTCTAAGCTTAAACCTTTTTATGTTTCTTGGAGTCAGACCTGGGTCAAATACTTGAGCTGACTGGGATTTACAGTAATTACCAATGGAATAGTTCCAAAAGAGCATACTCCAGCTAAATCAAACTACCTTAAATATCTCTAAGTATTTGAAAGTATCTGACATATGTATTGTACACGGGTCATGTCGAGGCCGCCTGTGTTGTCCCTTGTAAAAGCTCTGTTAGACAGTATATTGGTGACAGGCCTTCTCCTGCGTCATCCAACAACCACCTCAGGCTACCGATTTTATAATGTACCTCTAAATATCAGCCCAGACCCATTTTCCTCTGCTTAATCTATCCAGATCCATTCTCACCAGTTAGCTATCTAAATCTGTACAGACTCATTCTTCTGCTACAACCAGGTTGGCAGCGTGATCACACTATCTTGGCTATACTAATATTTGAACATATTTTCCCTTATTCTGTCAATTAAAGTTAGAATTTAGACTCACCAAGAGAATACTTATGTAACATTGGATTAAAAGTGTGTACAGATTTGATCACACTTTTGTTGTTGAGAATATTCCTGTACAGCAGGAAATGCAAATGCAGATGAAATACACCTTTGTGATTGACATTCATTTACTGAAAACCCACACTAACAGATATTAACAGTATTGCAATTTTCATGTAGCCTAATTTTGGCCAGCTATAGCCTAACAACCAATCAAGCAAGATTATGGAGATTGCATGGCTGTGTGCTCCATTTTATACACCTGTCAGCAACAGGTGTGGCTGAAACAGCCGAATCCACTAATATGAAGGGGTGTCCATATACTTTTAGTCTTGTAGTGTATCTTCAGTGTGGTTCTAAATAAACAAGCTTTAATGGCCAAACAAATTACCCTGACTGTTGTTGGCACCCATGAGAGCTGTGCGAAAGGTAACATTAAAATAAAAAAAAATGTAATATGTCCACTCGTGCTTTCAGAGCCACACAAACAACCTTTAAATCGACGTGATCTGCATCAGGCCACTGACGTAAGACCTTATCTTTCTAAATATGGCTTGTTATAGGACGGGTCAAGACTACGTATGGGAGAAGCAAAGAGTGAGTGAACGTAGTCTTCTCTACAGTTGCTTCTTCTATTTTTGCCCAACTCTTATGCCAAGTTGTATGTATGTAAATACTGTCTTTTCCACATTAAAGCTGCAGTCTGTGGTAATAAACTAGTTGGAATAGTGTGTACTGGAGCATATCTTCTGTCACTGGCACTGTGACCTATACCGTGGGAGGTAAAATCAATATTTATACTGAGAGCAGTCCATAGTTTCAAGTAGTTTAATCTAGTGTCTGTGTAACTCTCTGTCATCCCGTTTCTCTGTTTATCAACAAATGAACTAATTAAATCTGCATTTTTTTGTGGTGATGTATTCAGTTTATTCAGGGCAAAGGAATGATTGGACTACATGGTCGTAGGAAACTGCATATTGCCTTAAATAGAATACGTAGAGCTAGTGTGCTGAAATTTGGATATGTATGTTTTCGAAACTGGTACATTTTACAATATTGGCCTTTCGTTCATTGGGATAAATGTATGAAAACAAGTAACCATCTCTGTTGATGCATTGTTTTATTCACAAATAAATGATGAATAAACGTGTCAAGAAAACAACAAGAAAATAAATATGAAGATGATTATTACATTGTATAATAAATATGTAGCCATCATCATTGGAGGCGAGTAGGAGTAATGTTTTAACAAAACGTACAGAACCATATAATGATATCAATATCATTACCAATAACCATATAATGATATCAATAGCATTACCAATAACCATATAATGATAAAGTATCAATATGTTTTCTTCATAAGCACATCAGGAAAGGATCAGCTGAAGCAAGTCGCTGAATTGCTCAAATGGGAGTGTGTGTGTGTCTCTGTGTGTGTTAGGGGTGGATAGAGTAGTAATTCCATATTGTTTCTGTAACGGTTTTCCGTATGAGAAGGAGAGTCGGACCAAAATGCGGCGTGTCTATTGCAATCCATGTTTAATGAAGAAACGTAAAACACGAATCAATGCAAACACTACAAAAATAAAGAACGTGATGAACGTAACGAAAACCTAAAACAGCCTATCTGGTGAAAAACACATAGACAGGAACAATCACCCACAAACACACAGTGAAACCCAGGCTACCTAAATATGGTTCCCAATCAGAGACAATGACTAACACCTGCCTCTGATTGAGAACCATATCAGGCCAGACATAGAAATAGACAAACAAGACATCCAACATAGAATGCCCACCCAGTTCACGTCCTGACCAACACTAAAACAAGGAAAACACACACGAACGATGGTCAGAACGTGACAGTACCCCCCCTCCAAGGTGCGGACTCCGGACGCACAACTTAAACCTATGGGGGAGGGTGTGGGTGGGCATCTGTCCGCGGTGGCGGCTCTGGCGCTGGACGTGGACCCCACTCCATAACAGTTTTAGTCCACCTCCTTAGCGTCCCTAGATAGGTTACCCTCCTTAAAGACCGCTCGGGACAGAGGGGCAGCTCGGGACAGAGGTAGCTCGGGACTGATGGGTAGCTCAGCACTGAGAGGAAGCTCAGCACTGAGAGGAAGCTCAGCACTGAGAGGAAGCTCAGGCAGGTGGTTGGATCCGGCAGATCCTGGCTGGCTGGCGGTTCTGGAAGATCCTGGCTGACTGGCGGATCCGGAAGAGTCTGGTCGACTGGCGGATCCGGAAGAGTCTGGTCGACTGGCGGATCCGGAAGAGTCTGGTCGACTGGCGGATCCGGAAGAGTCTGGTCGACTGGCGGATCCGGAAGAGTCTGGTCGACTGGCGGATCCGGAAGAGTCTGGTCGACTGGCGGATCCGGAAGAGTCTGGTCGACTGGCGGATCCGGAAGATTCTGGTCGACTGGCGGATCTGGAAGATTCTGGTCGACTGGCGGATCTGGAAGATTCTGGTCGACTGGCGGATCTGGAAGAGTCTGGTCGACTGGCAGATCTGGAAGAGTCTGGTCGACTGGCAGATCTGGAAGAGTCTGGTCGACTGGCAGATCTGGAAGAGTCTGGTCGACTGGCAGATCTGGAAGAGTCTGGTCGACTGGCAGATCTGGAAGAGTCTGGTCGACTGGCAGATCTGGAAGAGTCTGGTCGACTGGCTGCTCTGGCTGCTCCATGCTGACTGGCTGCTCCATGATGACTGGCAGCTCTGGCTGCTCCATGCTGACTGGCTGCTCCATGCTGACTGGCAGCTCCATGCTGACTGGCAGCTCTGGCTGCTCCATGCTGACTGGCTGCTCTGGCTGCTCCATGCTGACTGGCTGCTCCATGCTGACTGGCGGCCCTGGCTGCTCCATGCTGACTGGCGGCCCTGGCTGCTCCATGCTGACTGGCGGCCCTGGCTGCTCCATGCTGACTGGCGGCCCTGGCTGCTCCATGCTGACTGGCGGCCCTGGCTGCTCCATGCTGACTGGCGGCCCTGGCTGCTCCTTGCAGACTGGCAGCTCTGGCGGCTCCTTGCAGACTGGCAGCTTTGGCGGCATCCTGCAGAAAGGCAGCTCTGGCGGCTCCTTGCAGACTGGCAGCTCCTTGCAGACTGGCAGCTCCTTGCAGACTGGCAGCTCTATGCAGACTGGCAGCTCCTTGCAGACTGGCAGCTCCTTGCAGACTGGCAGCTCTATGCAGACTGGCAGCTCCTTGCAGACTGGCAGCTCCTTGCAGACTGGCAGCTCTATGCTAACTGGCAGCTCTATGCTAACTGGCAGCTCTATGCTAACTGGCAGTTCTGAACAGGCGGGAGACTCCGGCAGCGCTGTAGAGAAGGAAGGCTCTAACAGCGCTAAACAGGCGGGAGACTCCGACAGCACTGGAGAGGAGGAGGGCTCCGACAGCGCTGGACAGGCGAGGCGCACTGTAGGCCTGATGCGTGGTGCTGGCACTGGTGGTACTGGGCCGAGAACACGCACAGGAAGCCTGGTGCGGGGAGCTGCTACCGGAGGGCTGGGGTGTGGAGGTGGCACAGGATGGGTTAGACCGTGAAGGCGTACTGGAGATCTTGAGAGCGGTGCTGGCACAGGACGTGCAAGGCTAGGGAGGTGCACAGGAGGCCTGGTACGTGAGACTGGCACCATCTTCACCAGCCGACTAGCACGCACCTCAGGACGAGTATGGAGCGCTGACCCAGGTGCCATCAAATCCCCGACACGCTCCGTCGGGCGAATTCCATGTTTAAAACACCAACACAGCAACTCCCTCATTTCTCTCTCCTCCAATTTCCCCATTAACTCCTTCACAGTCTCTGTTTCGCTCACCTCCAACACCGGCTCTGGTTCTGGTCTCCTCCTTGGCTCCTCACGATAAACAGGGAGAGTTGGCTCAGGTCTGGCTCCTGACTCTGCCACACTCTCCCTGAGCCCCCCCCCAAGAAATTTTTGGGGCTGACTATGGGGCCTCCGTCCGCGCCGCCTTGCTTGCTTCGCAAACTCCATTCTCCTATATCCTTCCGCGCACTGCTCCATCGAATCCCAGGCGGGCTCCGGCACTCTCCCTGGGTCGACCGCCCACCTGTCTATCTCCTCCCAAGAAGTATAGTCCATACTGTACTCCACTTTGGGCTGTTCCTGCCTGTTGACACGCTGCTTGGTCCCTTTGTGGTGGGTGATTCTGTAACGGTTTTCCGTATGAGAAGGAGAGTCGGACCAAAATGCGGCGTGTCTATTGCAATCCATGTTTAATGAAGAAACGTAAAACACGAATCAATGCAAACACTACAAAAATAAAGAACGTGATGAACGTAACGAAAACCTAAAACAGCCTATCTGGTGAAAAACACATAGACAGGAACAATCACCCACAAACACACAGTGAAACCCAGGCTACCTAAATATGGTTCCCAATCAGAGACAATGACTAACACCTGCCTCTGATTGAGAACCATATCAGGCCAGACATAGAAATAGACAAACAAGACATCCAACATAGAATGCCCACCCAGTTCACGTCCTGACCAACACTAAAACAAGGAAAACACACACGAACGATGGTCAGAACGTGACAGTTTCTCCCTGTGTTGTGAATCAAAACATCACCTAGTCATGACTTTGTTGTCAGGTTAACAGAAGGCCAGTGAGTTACACCTTAACAGTGCATGAACTGGCCACAGGTAAAGTAAAGACAGAAAAACAGAGTCAAACAAACAACAGTCAGGTGAAAGAAGTTTTTTAACACCAATCCATTCGGAAACTATCATCTAATTTAACACTCAGTTTGAAGAAGTGCATTTTCATTATTGGTGTTTAAGCATGACTTAGCATGGAGCCCTTGATTAAAACCAGACAGAGGGGACACAGGGAACTAGCCAGGGTGAAATACCTAAATGCTTGTTTGAACCATTTGAATATTTTTAGAGATCTGGAAGATGTTCAGTGTAAAGAAAGCAGACCCTCGCACAACAATGAAAATCAGAGAATGGAACATCCTTTCAGGAGCATATTTCTCCTGAAAAATAACTCTTGACAGTTCTCTCCCTCTCCAATTGTCCCCTCGTCTCAAAAATAATCTATTTGTGATGCGTGTTGAAATGGTTATCTGGAACAATGGACAGAAAAAATAAAACCCCACCCACTCATAATAATGTTTTCTCTTCAAGACTACCTGCTCTTTCCCTCACAGATTGACAAAATGTTACACATTCTTCAATCCGTCCTTGTTTCTCTCTCCATCTCCATCTATGCACCACATCTGTTCTCAGAACAGACTATTTTTCCTCCTATCTTCTTCAGTGCACAGAGTGGGGTGGTGGTGCTCAACAGGGACAGATCCTGGATCAGTTTGGAGTGGAGGAACCTTCTGTATGAGTCTTTCTCCATCAAATTGAAGATCTTCTGCTGGGCGTCATTGAAACAGGATAAGCCGGCAATAGACAGGTTCTGTCTGGTCTCCTCTCGCGTTGCTGAGTCCAGGTTCACCTGATAGGGAGAGGGAAAAAGAGATATACACTGTATAAGTAAAGCAATACAACATGGGTACTGTATCAACAAAATGTGCCACCAAAAGTGCTATACAAATCCAAAAGGACAATCCCGAAGGAAAAACTACAGGTGTTTTTCGAAAGGGGGGACTCATTGAAGGGGAAATCCTCAGTTGAAACAATAACAAAGCGTGCTTTGTTGAGGGATGGGTGAGGATGGAGAAATGTAACCACTCTCAAATTCATAGATATCAAAATGATATATAAAAAAAACTATAAAAATTATAGTTTAAACCATCTTTTGAGAGTGGTTCTCAGTTGGTATAGGTTGTGTTGCTCTTGTTAACATAATATTTGCATATGTTCAGGCCGTCATTGTAAATAAGAATTTATTCTGTCTTGTCTGTCTTGTCTGGTTAAATAATGAAATATAATCATTTAAAAAAGCCATAAACATGCCAATCATTATTCCCATTTGACCTCATTTGGAGAGTCTGCCTCAATGTACTGTTCGTAGATCTCTTTAGCTTTGGCCGCCATCTTGTTTGGGGAAGACTTTTTGTATTCCTCGCAAGCGTTCCAGAATTCCAAGTTCTCCTGGCTGAGCTCTGACTTCAGGAACGCAGTGAACACTGTACGACCACCTGATAGACAGACAGACAAACAAACAGAGAAAGAGGTTAGGTTAGGTCAGTCTCAGATCCTCTTACTTAGCATGTGTAACATCCAGAGAAATTTCCAGGGTGCTGGGTTGAGTGTTCGATATGAAACCACACACTATTAAACTATCCAAACTGCTTTTCTCTATTAGAAGGTAGGGGGTGGGGGTGTTTTGAGAGAGAGAGAGAGAGAGAGCATCCCTCTGTAGGGAGGCAGTGGTGGAGGTCAAGGCCTGGATGGTTCTCAGGAGGCATTGTTCCTGCTCTGAGTCCCAGCCTGGTCTCAGACTAGACGTAACATAGTAAAAGTAAAAACTACAATATGTTTGGTATGGTTACATAAGACAGATGGTTATTGAGGCAAAAACAAAAGTATGGTGGTTGGTTGGGGTGGATGGGTAGCCATTTCAGGCAAACATCTAGCAACCCAAAGGTTGTGAGTTCAAATCTCATCACGGATCATTTTAGCTAATTAGCAACTTTTCAACTACTTACTACTTTTAGCTACTTTTCAACTACTTATCATGTTAGCTAACCCTTGCCCTAACCCTAACCTTTAATCTAACTCCTGAACTTAACCCTAACCTCTAACCCTAACCTCTAGCCTAGCTAACGTTAGCCAACTAACTAACGCTAGCAATCTAGTTGGAATTCATAACATATCATACATTTTGCAAATTCGTAACATATTGTACATTTTGAAAATTGTTAACATATAACACGAATTGTAGTGAGTAACATATAATACGAAATGGGTGCTGGACATATACAAATTATATATGGTGTCCCCACGGGTGTCCCCATACACACACACTGTTTGTTCACCAGCAACGGCTAATAACCCAACCACCAGAATATACAGTAGAAGTCGGAAGTTTCACTACACCATGGCCGAATACATTTAAACTCAGTTTTTCACAATTCCTGATGTTTAATCCAAATAAAAATTCCCTGTCTTAGGTCAGTTAGAATCCACTTTATTTTAAGAATGTGAAATATCAGAATAATAGTAGAGAGAATGATATATTTCAGCTTTTATTTCTTTCATCACATTCCCAGTGGGTCAGAAGTTTACATACACTCATTTAGTATTGGGTAGCATTGCCTTTAAATTGTTCAACTTGGGTCAAACATTTCGGGTCGCATTGCCTTTAAATTGTTTAACTTGGGTCAAACATTTCGGGTAGCCTTCCACAAGCTTCCCACAATAAGTTGGGTGATTTTTGGCCCATTCCTCCTGACAGAGCTGGTGAAACTGAGTCAGGTGTGTAGGCCTCGTTGCTCGCACACACTTTTTCAGTTCTGCCCACAAATGTTCTATAGGATTGAGGTCAGGGCTTTGTGATGGCCACTCCAATACCTTGACTTTGTTGTCCTTAAGCCATTTTGCCACAACTTTGGAAGTATGCATGGGGTCATTGTCCATTTGGAAGACCCATTTGAGACCAAGCTTTAACTTCCTGACTGATGTCTTGCTTCAATATATCCACATCATTTCACTTCCTCATGAAGCCATCGATTTTGTGAAGTGCACCAGTCCCTCCTGCAGCAAAGCACCCCCACAACATGATGTTGCCACCCCCGTGCTTCAGGGTTGGGATGGTGTTCTTCGGCTTGCCCCATTATCCTCCAAACCGAACGATTGTCATTATGGGCAAACAGTTTCATTTTTGTTTCATCAGACCAGAGGGCATTTCTCCAAAAAGTACGATCTTTGTCCTCATGTGCATTTTCAAAAGGTAATCTAGCTTTTTTATGGCAGTTTTTGAGGAGTGGCTTCTTCCTTGCTGAGCGGCCTTTCTGGTTATGTCGATATAGGACTCGTTTTACTGTGGATATAGATACTTTTGTACATGTTTTCCTCCAGCATCTTCACAAGGTCCTTTGCTGTTGTTCTGGGATTGATTTACACTTTTCGCACCAAAGTACGTTCATCTCTAGGAGACAGAACGCATCTCCTTCGTGAGCGCTATGACGGCTGCATGGTCTCATGGAGTTTATGCTTGCATACAATTGTTTGTTCAGATGTACGAGGTACATTCAGGCGCTTGGAAATTGAACCAGACTTGTGGAGGTCTATATATTTTTTCTGAGGTCTTAACTGATTTCTTTTGATTTTCCCATGATGTCAAGCAAAGAGTCACTGAGTTTGAAGGTAGGCCTTGAAATACATCCACAGGTACACCTCCAATTGACTCAGATGATGTCAATTAGCCTATCAGAAGCTTCTAAAGCAATGACATAATTTTCTGGTATTTTCCAAGCTGTTTAAAAGGCACAGTCAACTTAGGTATGTAAACGTCATCTGACCCACTGGAATTGTGATACAATGAATTATAAGTCAAATAATCTGTCTGTAAACAATTGTTGAAAAAATGACTTGTGTCATGCACAAAGTAGATGTCCTAACCGACTTGCCAAAACTATAGTTTGTTAACATGAAATGTGTGGAGTGGTTGAAAAACAAGTTTTAATGACTCCAACCTAAGTGTATGTAAACTTCCGACTTCAACTGTATGTGATAAAGTGAAAAGTCCCGCACCCGACACTAACCCGCAAATATAGAAAATGTGTTGTAGAGTCAGAGATGGCAGAACGATTTATTGAAAGGGGGCACAGAATTTTTTCTGCTTATAATTTCCAACATTTTGGTTGGTTATTTGTTAGTCAACTTGTCTACATGCATCTTCTCTTCTGTCAATACTTGTTATCCTAGAAGACTAAATAAACACTTGCTCAACAGAATAATGTCATAAATCGATGGAATTAATGCTTCAATCTAGTTGACATGGTAAATTCTCTTTCATCTTTTCAAAGCAAAGGTGTTTAGGGACCGGGAAGAAAATGCAATAAAGATTTTCCATGCAAAATGTGCAAATTACATCCGTTTGACCGGTTTTAAGGAAATTAAAAGCTGTGAAAACCACTCAAATTGTTTATGATAAGATTTCAGTTCGCCTTGGAAGCATATTTTATGTTTTGAAATACTATCAGCTTTTATGATGCTGATAAAGATAGCACCTTTACAGATGGCCCATAACCACGCATGACTTATCTCAAGATCAGTGGTGTAGTGTTATTATTTTTAGGTTGGCTACCAGAGATAATTTTGTAAAAAATGATGTCCAAATTTCTCAATGAAAGTTTGTTTCGACATGTAGCCTATTGTGTAATATCATTTTGAAATATAGGCCTACTTACAAGGCATCATCCAACTTGCACAATTGTGTATGCCAACACATAGTGGCTCAAAGACAAAAGTCTGTTTTTAAAACACCACATTAGGCCTACCTTATTATAAATTAGGCCATCACTGTCAATCGTGAATGATAATTCTTCACTTTTTATGCATGAAACATCCATGCTGCATCTGCATTACAACATTTAATCGCTATCAGTTTTATCATGGGAATATGTACTTCAATCTTCTTGAATGAAATACACATAATTAGTTTAATAATGTTTAATCACATTTTAGAGCAGATAGAGGTAAGAAGCTACACAGCCACCTGTATTTGTTTTCAATCGAAGTATATTTAGCTTCATGTACATTTGGTGTATAATTTTAGAGCAAGAAATGCTTAATCCTGCGTAAATTACCCTAATATTATATCAGGCTATGTGAGAGGTTATAGACCTACAGTCAGATGTCCAGATTTCAGTTTGGCTACTATTCCATTTAACCCATCTGAGACTACAGTTCCCTTGATGTGCCATATTGAAGTCCCCGTCTTGTATAGCGCCATACAATCATCACACATAGCATAGTCGGCATTGCTATCATCCTCTTTACATCAAAATTTCCCAAGCATTGCTGTTCAGTCCCTCCCTTCTCTTTATTTTCAAGTCAACTCTCCATTTCACAGCATTCCTCTTATTTAATAAAAATCCAACATTTTTATTTTTGCCTCAGTGGATCGTCGTTAAGTTTTTCAACCCAAGTTCCCAAAAGCATTTGTCGATTGGTGTGTATTTGACATGTGTACAGTTAGGCACTAATGCCAGATAACATAATGAAAAAATGTAGCCTATAAGATATGAATTTCACAAGAATTTACATTTATGGATTTTGTGTATGCATTGTTTTCCATTTATTCAACTTGACCACCACCCACCCGCCCTTCATCCACACAATTTTTAATTACCCTAAACCCTCCCGCCGCGTGGATATAACCGCGGGGACTGAGAGTTATGGTTCATCGTGTGCATCACACACACACACAGGGAGGGAGCAGAGCAGCAGGCGTTTAGGGGCTACCCAGCGTACCCTCTAGACACATAGCACACGTCCAGAGCATGAAAACGTATCCTGAGAGCTGGCTGAAGTTCCCAACTACACACAGCTAAACCCACAAGTACCCTACAGCCCACACAGGCATCATGACATCAGTCTTTAAACAGAAACCCAGAGAGTGATAAAGCCCATTGAATTGAATTTAATTTAATTGGGGTCGGAGAGACAGGAGGAGAGGGGGTGAGGGAGATACAAATGTCACTCAAGTTTTGAAGAAATGTTGTTCCGTGGTCTGGCTTGGTAATAGGTCATGGTAGAGCTTTGACAGAGATTCAACACAAGACGCAGTAGAGAGCTTCAATTAAATTCAAAATCAATACATCTTTTCAATTCAGTAAACCACCATAACATTTGAGCAAGATCGACTCCCCAATCCTACAGTATTCTAAAGATGTCGCATTGATTTGTAAGAAACTCACTTTCACAATTCATCAGGTTGTTGAAGGACAGCTTCCATTTCTCCACATCAGCAGGTGAAACTCTAAAACCAGAGAAATAACATAATTATTATACTGTACACCTGTATTACTGGGAGAAACAATAATATTATTAATATTTCAGTTCATCTCTTGTGTGATATCTCACAGTTCTTAACCTGCATATTGCTGATGACCTGTATTTTAATGATAGCCTACCAGTAGATGTCATATCTACCATCTTACATAATGTTCTTTACAACAGGACATACTGTATTTGACTACTATATTGACTACTGTATTTTCCATGAGCATCAGCCACACCAGATGCACCTCTTCAAGCTATTGAGTAACCAACCACTTATTTACATTACTCACCTATTTGAGCTAATGAGTAACCAACCATTTTATAACATTATAAACTGTGTGGTTCGAGCACTGAATGCTAATTGGCTGAAAGGTGTGGTATATTTAAGCAATAAGGCACGAGGAGGTGTAGTATATGGCCAATATACCATGGCTAAGTGCTGTTCTTACGCACGACGCATCACGGAGTGCTTAGACACAACCCTTAGCCGTGTTATATTGGCCATATACCACAAACCCTGAGGTGCCTTATTGCTATTATAAACTGGTTACCAACATAATTAGAGCAGTATAAATACATGTTTTTTGTCATACCTGTGGTGTACGATCTGATATGCCATTGCTGTCAGCCAATCAGCATTCAGTGCTCAAACCACCTAGTTTATAATAGACCATATACCACGGGTATGACTAAATATGTATTTTTACTGCCTTAATTACGTTGGTAACCAGTTTATAATAGCAATAAGGCACCTCAAGTGTTTGTGGTATATGGCAAATAAGCCACGTCTAAGGGCTGTATCCAGGTACTCCGCGTTGCGTCGTGCGTAAGAACAGCCCTTAGCTGTGGTATATTGGCCATATACCACACCCCCTCTGGCCTTTTTGCTTAATTATACACCTCTTTGAGCTAATGAGTAACCAACATTTTATAATATTATACAACTCTTTGAGCTAATACGTTACCAACCATTTTATAACATTATCAGGCAGATCGCTCAAGAGAGACTTCAAAATTCTATCCATGTTCTGAGGACGTCGGAAAATGGCTTCAAAACCGGCAACTAGGGGCAACAGTGAACGCTACTACCATCAAGTAGGCTAGGGTTTTGCCAGGTTGTGAACAGAGTGGTGGATGGGCGTAATCCCATGACTCTGGACTCTTACCTTAACCATTCGGAATGAGTCCATGAACTTAATGTTTTAACCCTATCCAAAACCTTAACCCTTAACCATATAAATGTAAAGTTTGGAGCAACTTAGAAATGTTTGTTTGGAGAAACGGAATAATACTGAGCAGGAGGACTCCTTATTATGCACCCCCTTATAAATGTAAATAATGTTTCCAAAATTATATAATTACTCCTGTCTAATCACACTGAATTTGGGAAGAAAAAATGCCAAATATCGAACAGATTGTTGCGTTGCGGACATAAAAATATAATCTATAGCAGCTAGCACATAACATTTTGAGAACCATATGTTCTCAGAGCGGGGTTGTCCTATGGTTATTAGGCATACAACCTTCCCATAACGTTTCCTACAGGTTTCCTCGTGGTCCTATTTAAAGTCATGTTCTCAGTACGTTCAGAGAACGTTAAGAAGCAACGTTCTTCTGTGTGGATATCAGTACTTCAGAATAATGTTTTCTACAGGTGTCGTCATGGTTCTTTTTAAAGTCATGTTCTCAGAACGTTCAGAGAAGGTGGAAAAACAACAGACTTCTGTGGGAATTCCAGTACTTCAGCATAAAGTTTTCTGCAGGTTTCCTCATGGTTCAATTTAAATACTCTTCTCAGAACATAAAACCACAAAAAAACATCAGTAACATTCACAGAATGTTCTAAGAATGTTATTTAAAAACATACTCAGCATCAAAAAAACAACCTTGTCAGCTCAGGGATTCAATCTAGCAACCTTTCAGTTACTAGTCCAATGCTCTAACCACTAGGCTACGCTGGCACCATGTTCTCATAATGTTATTCAATTACCTTCAGAGCTTCCCTGTAACCTAAAAATGCACATTCCCAAAACAGCTGAAATGTTCCATTCTGTTCTCAGAACGTTAAAAAAACTTTACATTTTAACAGTCAGGAAACATATGGCTTCGTTCCCAGAACCATTGGAAATCAAAAACATAAGTTCCCACAACTTTCAAGGAACCAAATGTGCAAGCTGGAAAAGGGCTGATGCCCTTTAATTTGGAGACTTGCATTTCCCTCACTAACTTTAAACATCAGCTATCTGAGCAGCTAACCGATCGCTACAGCTGTACATAGTCCATCCAATCTACCTACCTCATCCCCATATTGTTTTTATTTACTTTGCTGCTCTTTTGCACACCAGTATCACTACTTATACACCATCATCTGCTCATCTATCACTCCAGTGTTAATCTGCTAAATTGTAATTACTTTGCTACTATGGTCTATTTATTGCCTTACCTCCTCATGCCATTTGTACACACTGTATATAGACTTTATTTTCTTTCTATTGTGTTATTGACTGTATGCTTGTTTATTCCATGTGTAACTCTGTATTGTTGTTTCTGTCGCACTGCTTTGCAGGTCGCAGTTGTAAATGAGAACTTGTTCTGAACTAGCTTACCTGGTTAAATAAAGATGAAATAAAAAATAAATAAAAAAATTAAAATTATATTTATAATTATTTATTTATTTATATCATTTTTTTCTACTTATCTATTATTTTACTTATTTTTCTTTAAAATGCATTGTTGGTTAAGGGCTTGCAAGTAAGCATTCACTGTAAGGTCGACACCTGTTGTACTCAGCGCATTTAACAAATAACATTTGATTTGATTTGATTTGGGGTGAAGGTTACCTTCCAACAGGACAACGACCCTAAGCACACAGCCAAGACAACTTAAGAGTGGTTTCGGGACGAGTCCCTGAATGCCCTTGAGTGGCCCAGCAAGAGCCCGGTCTTGAACTCGATCAAACATCTCTGGAGAGAGCTGAAAAACAGTGCAGCGACGCTCCCATCCAACCTGACAGAGCTTGAGAAGATCTGCAGAGAATAATGGGAGAAACTCCCCAAATACAGGTATGCCAACCTTGTAGCGTGTGCCAAATGTGCTTCAACAAAGTATTGAGTAAAGTCTCTGAATACTTTATGTTAATCTGATATTTCCGTTTAATTTTTTTATGCATTTGCAACATTTAGTTTTGTCATCATGGGGTATTGTGTGTAGATTTATGAGAAAAAACAAACAATTTTATCAATTTTAGAATAAGGCTGTAACGTATCAAAATGTGGCAAAGGTCAAGCGGTCTGAATACTTTCCAAATGCACTGTATAATAGTTATATATTGTACAATCTGTGTGTTTCCCTTCTTTTTATTGGTCCTGGGCCAGGTCAAGGTCTGGTATCTCAAAATCATCTTAAGGCTAAATTCATCTTATTGTAGGATCCTATTTTCAACAATGAACTTAGCCTAAGATGCGTTTATATTTATCTGTTGGACAGTGTCAGAGTGCCACTCATTTTGATCATTTGTGTAGTATTAAAAAATATTTTGATAATGTCTCCTGTCTTGTAGGCCTAAGATCTTCCCACTACATGTGTAAATCCTAAAAATGCTTCTGCTGAACTGTATGCGACTAGGCAAATGCAATGACAGAATGCGTTATATTAAAGGATTTTTCTTTACTGAAAGTACCATTTACATTTTTGATCTCAAAGTAAAATGAGTTCACCTACATTGGCTACAATCAGATAATCAAAGTTGGTCAATATTAATTCAAACTGTGGGGTTGCAATTAAGGGGTTGTGTTCATTTATTCTCATCATGAGGGCATTGATTGGATTTAGTGCTAATGAAATCAAAAGTCAGGCTGGATATTGTCTAATGATAAAATAGATCCTTAATCTCAAAGAGATGTCCTTTTATAAATAAATTATAAATAAATCAATACATTCAAAGTGTCACTGATCTCCTGTACACTCACCTCTTGACAGCGGTTGTCTTCTCTTTGACCTGTTTCTGGTCTGTTGGAAACTCAGGCTTCTGGAGCAGAAAGCCAATCTTGTGTTTGATGTCTTTGGCACTGAGGGAGGAGAGAGAGTGGGTAGTGTTTGGCTACAGAATGTATTAAAACATCTCACAGTCGTGTGTCCTGTTATATGTAGTGCACTTACTGTATAACAGAACCAAGATGCCTGGCACACAAGGCTCGTATTCAACATACATTACTGTCTGAAAATATCCCATTGCAGCACAGACATGACACCTTTCAATTGTTAGAATCTCACATGACATGTTGCATTACTTTTGTTGCATCAAATTTTAAACCAAGCATTTTCCAACTGTTACTGTTGCATTTATCCTCTTCCATACAACTCAATACATGTTCCATACACGTTGATAGTGATCTACAACAACATGCTAACAAACTAGAATAACCATCTTACCTTTTTAAGCAGGTTGCTGGCAGTGTTGCTAATCCCTTACACATGTTGTATGTTTGCTCAATCCAAATCTAGGAAAATTATTTGCAGTGGTTTGGAGTTAAGAGGAGAAGTCTGTAATAGTATGACTGTTAGTCCTCACAGTGTTTCAGTGGTATGCTGTGTCTTGGTGAAATCTCCCACAGTTGGGGTTTTATACAGCCACAGTGCTCACACATAGACGGAGAGCCAATCACAGCCCTCACTGGGCTAAGTATGCTCAATCAATTCTCTCAAAGGGGGGAAATAATATGAGCAGGTATTTGTCAGTGACTGCCTGTTACCCACTGAAGTGGGCATAGCAGCGTGTGGAGGAAATGTAATGCAGTGAAACTGTTATGTGTTTTTCATTGAAGAGAAGGTTATTTCCATTGCCCTCCCTCTTTGGAACGATTTAGGGTAATTATGTTCTTGTAAAGAAGCCAAAGATGGACAAATACTTTCTTTATTTGCCAATATGATTTGTCCAATATTGCTTTTGCCACCTTGGATTATCGTGTGCTCTTCTCAATGTTTTGGATCAGTGGCTTGTGGATGGTGTTGACATGTATTGACTTACACATTTGTGCATGCACATGATGCATGAGGACAAGGTATGAATGGCTCGGATTGAACCTGTGTCGTTTGCACACCACTAGACTGTGTTAGCCTGCTGAGCTAAAGTCTAGGTAATAGTTCAGAGAGAATCTTCAGGTCTCAGGCTAGGATAATCCTTATGCGAGCGTGGTTCACCAAACCACCTCTGTTACAAAAAGGTCCATTGACATGGCATTGACATCATCATCAACTCCCCTCATTTCAAACTCCACATCCCCAGAACATTCCCTCAGCCTCTCCTTTCATCAACGGCCCAAACTCAGCCTCCTTTGATCTACATGCAGGCAGTGGTGTGCTTAAATACCTTAATTAAGTAGTACTTAAGTAGTTTTTGGTGGTATATTTTTAACAACTTTGACTTTTACTTCACTACATTTCTAAGGAAAATAATTTACTTTTTACTCCATACATTTTCCCTGACACTCAACCGTACTCGTTACATTTTGAATGCTTAGCAGGACAGGAAAATGGTCCAATTCACACACATATCAAGACAACATCCCTGGTCAGCCATACTGCATCTGATCTGGCGGACTCACTAAACTCACATGCTTTGTTTGTAAATTATGTGTCAGTGTTGGAGTGTGTCCCTGGCTTTCTGTAAATAAAAAAAACAATAATATGGCTCAATCTGATTTGCTTAATATAACGAATCTGAAATTATTTGTATTTTTACTTTCATACTTAAGTATATTTTAGCACTTACATTTACTTTTGATACTTTTAGACTTTTACTCAAGTATTATTTTAGTGGATGACTCACTTTTACTTGAGTCATTTTCTATTCTTTACTTTTACTCAAGTATGACAATTGGGTACTTTTTCTACCACTGCATGCAGGGTAGCAGAAACACACACACATACAGTGCCTTGCGAAAGTATTCGGCCCCCTTGAACTTTGCGACCTTTTGCCACATTTCAGGCTTCAAACATAAAGATATAAAACTGTATTTTTTTGTGAAGAATCAACAACAAGTGGGACACAATCATGAAGTGGAACGACATTTAATGGATATTTCAAACTTTTTTAACAAATCAAAAACTAAAAAATTGGGCGTGCAAAATTATTCAGCCCCTTTACTTTCAGTGCAGCAAACTCTCTCCAGAAGTTCAGTGAGGATCTCTGAATGATCCAATGTTGACCTAAATGACTAATGATGATAAATACAATCCACCTGTGTGTAATCAAGTCTCCGTATAAATGCACCTGCACTGTGATAGTCTCAGAGGTCCGTTAAAAGCGCAGAGAGCATCATGAAGAACAAGGAACGCACCAGGCAGGTCCGAGATACTGTTGTGAAGAAGTTTAAAGCCGGATTTGGATACAAAAAGATTTCCCAAGCTTTAAACATCCCAAGGAGCACTGTGCAAGCGATAATATTGAAATGGAAGGAGTATCAGACCACTGCAAATCTACCAAGACCTGGCCGTCCCTCTAAACTTTCAGCTCATACAAGGAGAAGACTGATCAGAGATGCAGCCAAGAGGCCCATGATCACTCTGGATGAACTGCAGAGATCTACAGCTGAGGTGGGAGACTCTGTCCATAGGACAACAATCAGTCGTATATTGCACAAATCTGGCCTTTATGGAAGAGTGGCAAGAAGAAAGCCATTTCTTAAAGATATCCATAAAAAGTGTTGTTTAAAGTTTGCCACAAGCCACCTGGGAGACACACCAAACATGTGGAAGAAGGTGCTCTGGTCAGATGAAACCAAAATTTAACTTTTTGGCAACAATGCAAAACGTTATGTTTGGTGTAAAAGCAACACAGCTGAACACACCATCCCCACTGTCAAACATGGTGGTGGCAGCATCATGGTTTGGGCCTGCTTTTCTTCAGCAGGGACAGGGAAGATGGTTAAAATTGATGGGAAGATGGATGGAGCCAAATACAGGACCATTCTGGAAGAAAACCTGATGGAGTCTGCAAAAGACCTGAGTCTGGGATGGAGATTTGTCTTCCAACAAGACAATGATCCAAAACATAAAGCAAAATCTACAATGGAATGGTTCAAAAATAAACATATCCAGGTGTTAGAATGGCCAAGTCAAAGTCCAGACCTGAATCCAATCAAGAATCTGTGGAAAGAACTGAAAACTGCTGTTCACAAATGCTCTCCATCCAACCTCACTGAGCTCGAGCTGTTTTGCAAGGAGGAATGGGAAAAAATGTCAGTCTCTCGATGTGCAAAACTGATAGAGACATACCCCAAGCGACTTACAGCTGTAATCGCAGCAAAAGGTGGCGCTACAAAGTATTAACTTAAGGGGGCTGAATAATTTTGCACGCCCAATTTTTCAGTTTTTGATTTGTTAAAAAAGTTTGAAATATCCAATAAATGTCGTTCCACTTCATGATTGTGTCCCACTTGTTGTTGATTCTTCACAAAAAAATACAGTTTTATATCTTTATGTTTGAAGCCTGAAATGTGGCAAAAGGTCGCAAAGTTCAAGGGGGCCGAATACTTTCGCAAGGCACTGTACTGTATCTCTGTATACCTGTTTAGCCGGCATAGGTATTTCAACTCTGGATGGCTGCCAAGAGCATAGCAGCGTGTGGAGGAAATGTTATGCAGTGAAACTGTTATGTGGCTGATTGCTGTAAATTATTTTCTAATGGCATCAATCAGAAAACTTTTAAATATCAGCAGATGTAAGAAGGGCTTTATGAATAAGCTTGATTTGAATTAAAAGTAACCGAGGTGAGTTAGTTAAATTCCCTCCTCAGGTTGAAGTACCCTGACCCGAGCCATCAAATTACTAACTTCTTGGTGGTGCAGCTGGCTAATGTGTTTCAAGAGTGCCAGTCATGTGTGTTTGAAAGACAAAAGCCACAAGATCAAGGCCCAGTGTGGGCTTGTGAGTAAGAAAGCAAATCTGTTAAGGGACAATGTGATGCTGGTTACACTTGCTTTCACAAAATGGTCATTAACAGAACACTAGCCTGCCTGAAGCATGTGTGTGCATGTATGTGCTTGTCTTCCAATGTAACACAAAATCAGACATATTCACACTGGACATTGCAGTGTACATGTATACAGAAAAGCAGTCATTGACATCATGGTGTATATGACTTGCCCTGTTGAAAGGCTACAGGGCAAAGCACAGTGGACACAAGACATGAGTCATCCACAGAGCAATCTCCTATGACCTCATAGACTCTCCAACGATTACTGCATAATTGATCTAGACCTGGGCCAAAGATGAAAGACAAAATTATTCTGGATTGTATAAGGTGTGTGTGTGTGTGTCAAAGTATGGTCTTTCAGTATCAACCCTGGGCAATAAAACTGAGATCTACATGATTTTGAGGATATTAACCCTGTGTTATCTCCCTGAAGAGTTCACAAAGATATTCACACCTACTGACAGACACAGTGATAACAACATAAGTCGCTCTCGCACATACACATACTAACACAGGTAATCAGTCATTTCCCAGAAAAGTATGGCTCTTTTGTATAAAGCAAGACTTATAAAGCCAGGTGCAAGGCAATAAGAAATTGTTTCTATGCTGTAGCCTTCCCAACTGTAGGCATACTGGTAACTGCCAAAATAAAGGAAACACTTGGGTAAACAAGGGATACAAAGTACACTACATACAAAAGTATGTGGACATCTGCTCGTCGAACATCTCATTCCAAAATCATGGGCATTAATATGGAGTTGGCTCCCTTTGCTGCAACAGCCTCCACTCTTCTGGGAAGGCTTTCCACTAGATCCTGCAGGGATTTGCTTCCATTCAGCAACAACAGCATTAGTGAGGTCGGGCACTGATGTTGGCCGATTAGGCCTGGCTCACAGCCGGCGTTCCAATTCATCCCAAAGGGTTTTGATGGGGTTGAGGTCAGGGCTCTGTGCAGACCAGTCAAGTTCTTCCACACCGATCTCAGCAAACCATTTCTCTATGGACTTCGCTTTGTGCACTGTCGTGCTGAAACAGGAAAGGGCCTTCCCCAAACTGTTGCCACAAAGTTTGAAACACAGAATCATCCAGAAAGTCATTTTATGCCGTAGCCCGAACCTTAAAAAGCAGCCCCAGACCATTATACCTCCTCCACCAAACTTTACAGTTAGCACTATACTTTAGGTCAGGTAGCGTTCTTCTGGCATCCTCCAAACCCAGATTAATCCGTCGGACTTCTAGATTGTGAAGCATTATTCATCACTCCAGAGAACGCTTTTCCACTGCTCCAGAATCCAATGACGCAAGCTTTACACCACTCCAGCCGACACTTGGCATTACAAGTGCTTATTTGCAGCTGCTTGTGTCGTCTAACATTTTGCGGCTTAGCAGTTGTTGCTCCTAGACATTTCCACTTCACAATAACAACACTTACAATTGACCGGGGCAGCTCTAGCAGAGCAGAAATTTGACGAACTGACTTGGAAAGGTGGCATCCTATAACGGTGCCATTTCTTTCATTTTTTTTTCTTTCTTTTTTTTGGGTTTACTGCCCCTTCGGCCCCCCACAGGCCTCAACCTGGGCCCAGGGGCTTCAGCCCCAGTAAACCCCTGTATTAAGCCGGCCCTGGCCAGGTGGTAATGACATTTTCCTCTAGGCCTGAACACACCTGTTTCTGTACTGACACTGAGGCAGGCTTGCCCACCTGGCTATCAGTAGCCCCTTTCCGTCAGGGCTACACACAACAAACACCCATTGTGTTCTGTCAGCATGGGGTTGACTGAGGGATATGTGCAGTTCAATAAACAGATCTTCTCATTACCATGACAATCTGGAATGTATTTCAGGATGTTTTGTCTCATTAGTTAGTTAACTGAAACCTCACATTCTGGAAGTGCGAAGTGAATGTCTGACAGAAATAGGGACAACAATTTGTGGTGATTCAATTTGTTGATAAAATATGGGACATGGTTGTTTAGTTGCGTGACAAAAGACCAAATTTCAGAGAGAGAGAGAGAGAGAGAGAGAGAGAGAGAGAGAGAGAGAGAGAGAGAGAGAGAGAGAGGTGTGCACCAGCAGCATTCGGGTGTTATGCTACTAAACCACATTTTTGTATTTGTGACTCTGCAAAGCCTTCATGATTGATGGCACACATACAGATCGACAGAGACAAAAAGGTTGGTGTCCGAGGAAGGCCTTAAAAATGGTCAGACTCCAGCCACCCAGGGCATAGACTGTTCTCTCTGCTACTCCACGACAAGTGGTACCGAAGTCGGGAACCAACAGGACCCTGAGCCATAAGACTGCTAAATTGTTGGTTCAATTGTTAACCAAATAGCTACCCAGACTATCTGCATTGACGCTTTTTGAACTAACTTTTTTGACTCATCACGTACACTGCTGTTTATTATCTGTCACTTTATTTCTAGTTATATGTACATATCTACCTCAAAAACCTCGTACCCCGGCACATCGACTCTGAACTTGGCTTTATACAAGGGGTACCAGTAATCATTGTCTATCTATTATAAAAAAAATGTATTACTTGTTTTACTTTTCTATTATTTCTCAATTTTCTTCTTCTTTGTTGGAAAGGCTTGTAAGTAAGCCTGTAAGTAAGCATTTCATTATCAGTCCAGACCTGTTTTTTACGACACGTGACAAATAACATTTTATTGGATTTGATTGGATTTGTCTGTGCATGATCAATCAGTGTGATTAAGAGAAGCAGAGGAGACAGAGATGCCTGCTTTTCTGTGTCCAGACTATAACTCATAATCACAACTGACACATCAAAATATTCATGCTACCCTGTTCTGCATCCTACATACTGTAGTTTATTTGACTGATGTTATTTTCAACTGACGGACTGACTGACTAACTAACTTCGTCATTACATTTTCAAAACATGAAAGAATGAGAAAGAACGAAACCCCTGATTAGACTGTTGTCCTGACGTTACACACTTGGAACTCAAATGTTCTGACAAAACTAACAAGCAAGCCTTTCTTCGCTTAATCAACTGACCCGTAGACAGGTAGCTAGTCTGGGTTGGGGAGGGGGCACATGTGCACATTGTTTAGTCATCTTGTCAGTCATTGGTGGATGTGTTATCAACAGCTGTGAGGCTACGTGCAGCACAGCACAGGGCAAGAGATGGATATCAGACCAGATGCCGCTGAGTGACCGGCTTCTCCTCTTTCATCTGAGGCATGGTGGGGTGGGGCTGGGGAAGGTGGGTTGGATGCTGGCGAAGGTGGGATGGAGGCTGAGGATGGGGCCGGCGGTGTGTAGGGCTATGGAGGTGGGCTGGGGCTGGAGTCTGTAAACAATACATTGTATGGACAAACACCTGGCCAGAATCTATCCAGGCTGAATCTTCTAGAAGTCTGAAGCCACTCTCTATCACTGAGGTGTGTGATAATAGGTTTTATTAGGCTTCAGTCACTCCTCCAGTCCCTCTTAGTAGATGGACGTTCTATTCAAGTTGGATTACTCCTGGGCTACAGCTCCCAATGACAGATGGATAATCACTTTTAAGAGTAGAACACACCAGATTTTTTGGACACTATAAATTTAGCCACCAAGATTGGTCCCTATTTTTAACCACATTCGTCATAGCTTTTCATTAACTACATTTCAGAGTTCATTTGATTTTATTTGCTTTCAACAGAAACATCAGAACAGTCCTCGTTGATAGTTAAACATTTACATAAAATGTTGAATATAAATTAAACTATTATATACTATTAACAACATAAATGAACTTACTGACGTGAATCATATATAACCATTAAGGCCTTTCCTCAATGGATGGAAAATGAACATCTTCTGTACGAGAGCCACTGGGGTGCTTGTGTTGCATGAAATCTCCTCCAGGAATAGTTTGACATGGTGTCTCTGTCCTGTAGGGGAGAGTGAGGTAAATTGACCAATTTTTTACATTCAGCATCACTCCATCAAGGGGAATATAATATTATTTTTAACAAAATTATCTACAAATATTTTAGGTTGTTGTGTATCTGTGGAATAATTCAGAATTCATGTTAACAAGTTTTTAAAACATAGCTTGCCCCAAAAAATGGTCTCTTGGCACAACTTGGTGTGAGTTGTAAGTTGATCTGCTGAACAGGGTACGTTAAGCCACTTACAAATGTCTGTTCTGAATGAAATATTATCACTACTTTTTTAAACTATCTTAATTTCCAAAACACAATTTAACAATCAGAATTGCCTTTTTCTCTTCAAATAATGTTAAGCATCTTTTAAAACAGCCTTAACACTTTTAACGGACCAGGTCCTGTTACCTCAAATCCCAGCAATAATGCCTTGTATTACACCTGGGAAGAAAACACTTCAACTTGCCATTGGCTCAATTTACCAGAGCAAAAAAAGTGAAGTCCAATATAATTTATTTTGTTTTGCTGACATTGAGTGAGAGGTTATTTTCCTGACACCACACTCCGAGGGCACTCACCTCCTCCCTGTAGGCTGTCTCATCATTGTTGGTAATCAAACCTTCCACTGTACTGTCGTCTGCAAACTTGATGATTGAGTTGGAGGCGTGCATGGCCATGCAGGCGTGGGGGAACAAGGAGTACAGGAAAGGGCTGAGAACTTACCCTTGTGGGGGCTCAGTGTTGAGGATCCTACCTTCACCACCTGAGCAGCCTGTCAGGAAGTCCTGGACCCAGTTGCACAGGGCGGGGTCGAGACCATCAATCAATAAAATAAATTTATATAGCCCTTCTTACATCCATTGATGTCAAAGTGCTGTACAGAAACCCAGCCTAAAACCCTAAACGGCAAGCAATGCAGGTGTAGAAGCATGGTGGCTAGGAAAAACTCCCTAGAAAGGTCAGAACCTAGGAAGAAAACATAGTGAGGAACCAGGCTATGAGGGGTGGCCAGTCCTCTTCTGGCTGTGCCGGGTGGAGATTATAACAGAACATGGCCAAGATGTTCAAATGTTCATAGATGACCAGCAGGGTCAAATAATAATAATCACAGTGGTCGAGGGTGCAACAGGTCAGCACCTCAGGAGTAAATGTCCGTTGGCTTTTCATAGCCAATCATTCAGAGTATCTCTACCGCTCGTGATGTCTCTAGAGAGTTGAAAAAAGCATGTCTGGGACAGGTAGCACGTCCGGTGAACAGGTCAGCGTTCCATAGCCGCAGGCAAAACAGTTGAAACTGGAGCAGCAGCACGGCCAGGTGGACTGGGGACAGCAAGGAGTCATCGTGCCAGGTAGTCCTGAGGCATGGTCCTAGGGCTCAGGTCCCCCGAGAAAGAAAGAAAGAGAGAGAGAGAATTAGAGAGAGCACACTTAAATTCACACAGAACACCGGAAAGGACAGGAGAAGTACTCCAGATATAACAGAATGACCCTAGCGCCCGACACAAACTACTGCAGCATAAATACTGGAGGCTGAGACAGGAGGGGTCAGGAGACACTATGGCCCCATCCGACGATACGCTCGGACAGGGCCAAACAGGCAGGATGTAACCCCACCCACTTAACCAAAGCACAGCCCCCACACCACTAGAGGGATATCTTCAAACACCAACTTCCCATCCTGAGACAAGGCCGAGTATAGCCCACAAAGATCTCCGCCATGGCACAACTCAAGGGGGGGCGCCAACGTGGACAGGAAGATCACATCATTGACTCAACCCACTCAAGTGACGCACCCCTCCTAGGGATGGCATGGAAGAGCACCAATAAGCCAGTGACTCAGCCCCTGTAATAGGGTTAGAGGCAGAGAATCCCAGTGGAGAGAGGGGAACCGGCCAGGCAGAGACAGCATGGGTGGTCCGTTGATCCATAAAAATGGAGCTCTATAGAAGAAAGCCCTGCCTCCAGCTGTTTGCTTCAAAATTCTAAGGATAGTAAGGAGGCATGCGTCTTGTGACCATAGCGTACATGTAGGTATGTACGGCATGACCAAATCGGACAGATAGGTAGGAAGGAGCATGCCCATATAATGCTTTGTAGGTCAGCAGTAAAACCTTGAATTCAGCCCTTGCCTTAACAGGAAGCCAGTGTACAGAGGCTAGCACTGGAGTAATATGATCCATTTTTGGGATTCTTGTCAAGATTCTAGCAGCCGTGTTTAGCACTAACTGAAGTTTATTTAATTCTTTATCTGGTTAGCCGGAAAGTAGAGCATTTCAGTATTCTAACCTAGAAATGACACAAGCATGGATACATTTTTCTGCATCATTTTTGGACAAAGTTTCTGATTTTTGCAATGTTACGTAGATGGAGACCCAGGGTCTCAAGCATAATGATGAGTTTGGAGGGTACTATGGTGTTGAATGCTAAGCTGTAGTCAGTGAACAGCATTCTACATACAGTGCCTTGCGAAAGTATTTGGCCCCCTTGAACTTTGCGACCTTTTGCCACATTTCAGGCTTCAAACATAAAGATATAAAACTGTATTTTTTTGTGAAGAATCAACAACAAGTGGGACACAATCATGAAGTGGAACGACATTTATTGGATATTTCAAACTTTTTTAACAAATCAAAAACTGAAAAATTGGGCGTGCAAAATTATTCAGCCCCTTTACTTTCAGTGCAGCAAACTCTCTCCAGAAGTTCAGTGAGGATCTCTGAATGATCCAATGTTGACCTAAATGACTAATGATGATAAATACAATCCACCTGTGTGTAATCAAGTCTCCGTATAAATGCACCTGCACCGTGATAGTCTCAGAGGTCCGTTAAAAGCGCAGAGAGCATCATGAAGAACAAGGAACACACCAGACAGGTTCGAGATACTGTTGTGAAGAAGTTTAAAGCCGGATTTGGATACAAAAAGATTTCCCAAGCTTTAAACATCCCAAGGAGCACTGTGCAAGTGATAATATTGAAATGGAAGGAGTATCAGACCACTGCAAATCTACCAAGACCTGGCCGTCCCTCTAAACTTTCAGCTCATACAAGGAGAAGACTGATCAGAGATGCAGCCAAGAGGCCCATGATCACTCTGGATGAACTGCAGAGATCTACAGCTGAGGTGGGAGACTCTGTCCATAGGACAACAATCAGTCGTATTTTGCACAAATCTGGACTTTATGGAAGAGTGGCAAGAAGAAAGCCATTTCTTAAAGATATGCATAAAAAGTGTTGTTTAAAGTTTGCCACAAGCCACCTGGGAGACACACCAAACATGTGGAAGAAGGTGCTCTGGTCAGATGAAACCAAAATTGAACTTTTTGGCAACAATGCAAAACGTTATGTTTGGCGTAAAAGCAACACAGCTGAACACACCATCCCCACTGTCAAACATGGTGGTGGCAGCATCATGGTTTGGGCCTGCTTTTCTTCAGCAGGGACAGGGAAGATGGTTAAAATTGATGGGAAGATGGATGGAGCCAAATACAGGACGATTCTGTAAGAAAACTTGATGGAGTCTGCAAAAGACCTGAGACTGGGACGGAGATTTGTCTTCCAACAAGACAATGATCCAAAACATAAAGCAAAATCTACAATGGAATGGTTCAAAAATAAACATATCCAGGTGTTAGAATGGCCAAGTCAAAGTCCAGACCTGAATCCAATCGAGAATCTGTGGAAAGAACTGAAAACTGCTGTTCACAAATGCTCTCCATCCAACCTCACTGAGCTCGAGCTGTTTTGCAAGGAGGAATGGGAAAAAATGTCAGTCTCTCGATGTGCAAAACTGATAGAGACATACCCCAAGCGACTTACAGCTGTAATCGCAGCAAAAGGTGGCGCTACAAAGTATTAACTTAAGGGGGCTGAATAATTTTGCACGCCCAATTTTTCAGTTTTTGATTTGTTAAAAAAGTTTGAAATATCCAATAAATGTCGTTCCACTTCATGATTGTGTCCCACTTGTTGTTGATTCTTCACAAAAAAATACAGTTTTATATCTTTATGTTTGAAGCCTGAAATGTGGCAAAAGGTCGCAAAGTTCAAGGGGGCCGAATACTTTCGCAAGGCACTGTAGGTATTCCTCTTGTCCAGATGGGATAGGGCAGTGTGCAGTGTGATGGCGATCGCATCGTCTGTGGACCTATTGGGGCAGTAAGCAATTTGGAGTGGGTCTAGGGGGACAGGTAAGGTGGAGGTGATATGGTCCTTGACTAGTCTCTCAAAGCAATTAATGATGACAGAACTGAGTGCTACGGGGCAATAGTCATTTAGTTCAGTTACCTCAGATTTCTTGGGAACAGGAACAATGGTGGCCATCTTGCAGAATGGGATAGGGATTGACCGAATATGTGCATGCTCTGAGGACGTGGCTAGGGATGCAGTCTGGGCCGGCAGCCTTGCGAGAGTTAACACGTTTAAATGTCTTACTCCAATCGGCCACGTAGAAGGAGAGCCCACAGTCTTTGGTAGCAGGCCGTGTCAGTGGCACCGTATTGTCCTCAAAACGTGCAGTTGTTTAATTTGTCTGGGAGCAAGGCGTCGATGCCCGCGATGGGGCTGGTTTTCTTTTTGTCTGTAGACCCTGACACATACGTCTTGTGTTTGAGCCGTTGAATTGCGACTCCTTATTGACACTATACTGATACTTTGTTTGTTTGATTGCCTTACGGAGGGAATAACTACACTGTATATATTCGGCCATGTTTCCAGTCGCCTTGCCATGATTAAATGCAATTAACTGTAATTTGCTGTCATCTAGTGGACATTTTGCTCAATTGCCCTCAGCTATGTTTAGACTGTTGTTGTTATTGTTTGCTGTATTCTAGTGTACTATGGAATATATTGCTTTCTTATTCTTGATACCTCTCCCAGTCATATTTAAGGTTAGAACTACCTTTCATTTTGAAGCGTAGAATCCAATTGGTCAGACCAGAGATGGATAGACCTAAGCACGGGCGCTTCCTGTTTTAGTTTCTGCCTATAGGAGCAACAAGATGGAGTCATTGTCAGATTTGCCAAAAGGAGGGCGGGGGAGGGCCTTGTATGCATCGCAGAAGTTACAGTAGCAGTGGTCGAGTGTGTTACTCGCTCGTGTACTGCAGTCAACATGCTGATAGAATTTAGGTAGCCTTGTTCTCAGATTAGCTTTGTTAAAATCCCCAACTACAGTACATGCAGCCTCAGAATATATGGTTTCCAGTTTGTATAAAGTCCAGTGAAGTTTCTTGATGGCTGTCTTGGTATCTGCTTGCGGGGTGATACACAGCTGTGACGATAACCGAGGAGAGTTCTCTTGGGAGATAATACGGACGGCATTTGATTGTGAGGAATTCTACAGGTCAGGTGAACAAAAGGACTTGAGTTATTGTATGTTGTTACAATTGCACCAGGAGTCATTCATCATGAAAGATACACCCCCGCCCTTCTTCTTACCAAAGAGATGTTTGTTCCTGTCTGTGCGATGCACTGAAAATCCTGTTTGCTGTATAGACTCCGACAGCATGTCCGCAGCTAGCCATGTCTCCGTGAAACAGAGTATGTTACAATCCCAGATATCTCTTTGGAAAGCAACTCTTGCCCTAATTTTAACATATACTCGGAAGCGGTGGGTGGTGTGCATCCAAAGCCTCACTAGAAGACCGCTCCGGCACCCTCTCCAAACACGGCGTTGTTTTGGGTCGACCTCTGGAATAATTTCAAATGTGCTTGTGGGAAAATCATATTCCTGATTGTAGTGCTGGTTGTGCTGGTAAATTGATGTCTCTCTGATATCCAATAGTTCTTCCCGGATGTATTTAATAACACTTAAGTTCTTCTGGGCTAACAATGTAAGAAATAATACATAAAAAAAACTAAATACTGCACAGTTTCCTAAGAATTTGAAGCGAAGCTGCTATTTCTATCGGCGCCATCTCGCACATCTTGAGGTATTAAAGTGACTATGCAGAGATAATAACAAAGAGCAGCAGCAGCGTAGAAGGGGGGATAATGCAAATAGTCTGGGTAGCCATTTAAATAACTGTTCAGGAGGTTTATGGCTTGGGGGTAGAAGATGTTTAGAAGCCTCTTGGACCTAGACTTGGTGCTCTGGTACCGTTTGCCGTGCAGTAGCAGAGAGAACAGTGACTAAAGTGGCTGGAGTCTTTGACAATTTTTAGGGCCTTCCTCTGACACCGCCTGTATAGAGGTCCTGGATGGCAGGAAGCTTGGCCCCTGTGATGTACTGGGCCGTACGCACTACCCTCTGTAGTGCCTTGCGGTCAGAGACCGAGCAGTTGCCATACCAGGCAGTGATGCAACAAATCAGGATGCTCTTGATGGTGCAGCTGTCAAACCTTTTGAGGATTTGAGGACCCATGACAAATCTTTTCAGTCTCCTGAGGGGGAATAGTCTTTTTCGTGCTCTCTTCACAAATGTCTTGGTGTGCTTGGACCATGTTAGTTTGTTGGTGATTTGGTTACCAAGGAACTTGAAGCTCTCAACCTGCTCCACCTCAGCCCAGTTGATGAGAATGGGGGTGCCCTCGGTCTTCCTTTTCCTGTAGTCCACAATCATCTCCTTGGTCTTGATCACGTTGAAGGAGAGGTGTTGTCCTTGTACCACATGGTCAGGTCTCTGACCGCCTCCCTATAGGGTGTCTCATCGTTGTCGGTGAACAGGCCTACTGTTGTGTCATCAGCAAACTTAATGATGGTTTGGAGTTGTGCATGACCGTGCAGTCATGAGTGAACAGGGAGTACTAGAGGGGACTGAACAGGCACCCTGAGGGTCCCCTGTGTTATGGATCAGCTTGGTGGATGTGTTGTTACCTACCCTTACCACCTAGGGCGGGCCGTCAGGAAGTTCAGGATCCAGTTTCAGAGGGAGGTGTTTAGTCCCAGGGTCCTTAGCGTAGTGATGAACTTTGAGGGCACTATAGTGTTGAACGCTGAACTGCAGTCAATGAATAGCATTCTCACATACTGTAGGTATTCCTTTTGTCCAGGTGTGAAAGGTTAGTGTGGAGTGCATAGAGATTGTGTCACCTGTGGATCTGTTGGTGCAGTATGCAAATTGGAGTGGGTCTAGTGTTTCTGAGATAATGGTGTTGATGTGAGGCATGACCAGCCTTTCAAAGCATTTCATGGCTACAGACGTGAGTGCTAAGGGTTGGTAGTCATTAAGACAGGTTACCTTAGTGTTCTTGGGCACAGGGACTATGGTGGTCTGCTTGAAACATGTTGGTATTACAGACTCAGACAGGGAGCAGTTGAAAATGTCGGTGGAGACACTTGCCAGTTGGTCAGTGCATGCTCAGAGTACACGTCCTGGTAATCTGTCTGACCCTGCAGCCTTGTGAATGTTGTCCTGTTTAGAGGTCTTACTCACATCGGCTGCGGAGAGCGTGATCAAACAGTCGTCCAGAACAGCTGATGCTCTCATGCATGTTTCATTGTTACTAGCCTTGAAGCGAGCATAGAAGTTATTTAGCACGTCTGGTGGGCTCGTGTCACTGGGCAGCTCGTGGCTGTACTTCCCTTAACTTCTGCAGGGCGCCAAATTCAAAAACAGAAATCTCATAATTAAAATTCCTCAAACATACAGGTATTATACACCATTTTAAAGAAACTTCTCGTTAATCCAGCCACAGTGTCTGATTTCAAAAAGGCTTTACGGTGAAAGCACACCTTGCGATTATGTTAGGTCAGTGCCAAGTCACAGAAAAACATACAGCCATTTTCCAAAGAAGGAGAGGTGTCACAAAACTCAGAAATACCGATATAAATATTCACTTACCTTTGATGATCTTCATCGAAATGCACTCCCAGGAATCCCAGTTCCACAATAAATGGTTGTTGTTGTTCGATAAAGTCCATAATTTATGTCCAAATTCCTCTTTTTTGTTTGCGTGTTTAGCCCAGTAATCCAAGTGCACAGTGTGCAAGCAATTAGTTCAGACAAAAAGTTTAAAAAGTTATATTACAGTTCGTAGAAACATGTCAAACGATGTATAGAATCAATCTATAGGATGTTTTTAACATAAATCTTCAATAATGTTTCAACCGGACAATTCCTTTGTCTTTAGAAATGAAAAGGAATGCAGCTAGCTCTCACGGTCGCATGCCTGACTGAGCTCATAGCATTCTGCCAGACCTCTGACTCAAACAGCTCTTATTTTCTCCCCCTTCACAGTAGAAGCCTGAAACAAGGTTCTAAAGACTGTTGACATCTATTGGAAGCGTTAGGAAGTACAATATGACCCCATAGACACTGTATATTGGATAGGCAAAGACTTGAAAAACTACATACCTCAGATGTCCCACTTCCTGGTTGGATTTTGTCTCAGGTTTTTGCCTGCCATATGAGTTATGTTATACTCGCAGACATCATTCAAACAGTTTTAGAAACTTCAGAGTGTTTTCTATCCAAACATACTAATAATATGCATATTCTAGCATATTTGCATATGCTTTTGGGCCTGAGTAGCAGGTAGTTTACTCTTATTCATCCAAGCTACTCAATACTGCCCTTGTTCCCAAAGAAGTTAATAGTTTGCAAGCCCTGCCACATCCGACGAGCATCGGAGTTGGTGTAGTACAATTCGATCTTAGTCCTGTACTGATGCTTTGACTGTTTGATGGTTCGTCAGAGGGCATAGCGGGATTTCTTATAAGCTTCCGGGTTAGAGTCCCGCTCCTTGACAGCGGCAGCTCTACTCTTTAGCTCAGTACGAATGTTGCCTGTAAATCCATGGCTTCTGGTTGGGGTATGTATGTACAGTCACTGTGTGGACGATGTCCTCGATGCTCTTTTTGATAAAGTCAGTGACTGATGTGGTGTACTCCTCAATGCCGGAATAATCAGAATAATCCTGGAACATATTCCAGTCTGCGCTCGCAAAACAGTCCTGTAGTTTAGCATCTGCTTCATCTGACCACTTTTTTATAGAATGAGTCACTGGTGCTTCCTACTTACATTTTTGCTTGTAAGCAAGAATCAGGAGAATATAATTAGTGTCAGATTTGCCAAATGGAGGGTGAGGGAGAGCTTTGTACGCGTCTCTGTGTGTGGAGTAAAGGTGGTCTAGAATTTTATTTCCCTCTTTTTTCCCCTTTTTTTCTTTTCAGGGTAGGGACAGAGGCTGAAGCCACTGTTCAACTCAGGTTGGAATGGGAAAGATGGGGCTTACTTTTTTGGGGGGGGGGGGGGGGGGTTTAATGTCCAATTTCAAATTACAGTACATTGACATTTAACATGTGGAGTGACATATGGTGTCAGTATATTCAGTTCTTGAAAAATAGCTTAAAGTCTGTGTAGGGATGGGTGCGAGGTAACGCAATGGGTATGTCTGTAAGAACACAAGGAGTGGGTAACCTTTCAACTTTTTTTAGAACAGCTTTGTTAGTGTTTTGTAGCCTTCAAATGTCACAGCTGAAAGATGTTGATGTCTAGGTAAACAGAAACATGACGTTAAAATAAAACAGAGGCACATGGTAAGTAAAGGGCAAACATATCCAAACTAAAATATTCCAAATGGTACAGTGTTACACAACTAGCAAATAAGGGAAGTGCACTTATATGCACAACAATCAAACAATATAAATCTACATAGCAATATGAACAAAATACCTTGGCCGCCACTCCACACTCATGTAATACACATTCAATAACCTGTCTGTAGTGGTCCTTTCTGGTTTGGTTGAAAGAGGACTAATGACTGCAGGTGGGGGCATTTAAAGGGTTATCTGTGATCTGGTTGATTTAGTTGAATGAGGTGTGTGGTGACTAAAAGGGTGGCAGGCTCCCCTCCAGGGTAGAAGGGAAGCAGGAGGAGTTTTGTACAATTTGATTGTACATATGAGTTAGCTATGTTGTTTCTAGCAGCCACTCCCCACCAGACCTTTCAATTATGTGTACTTTGATCCACATTTGTTATCCATACAACCTGCTAAACAGGTTCCATAAACCACTCCTTATCTGAATGAAGGTTTCAGAGTAAACTAAACTTAACTCAGACTCACTCCCAGTCTACATGTCAACACAACATTTCCTCTACACTTGATGCATTTAACAACCACGATGTATGTGTTCGTGAGAGTCTCAGCTTTCGATGGTGGGTTCATATTCGTTTCTATCCCAAACCGTTCGAACACTGCAGATGTTTTTGTGAGAAGACACATTTTCGGGATGTCTCCTGGTCTGACAAACACTGCTGTAGCTTTGTAACCTTCCACCACAGATGCAGCAGCCCATGCAACAAAAAAAACATATCTCTAGCTTAACCAGACAAATTTTGATGGGGAATTTTGTAGTATGCTAATTAGATTGACATGCGGGCGAATCAATCAATCGATTCTAGGGGGGTTAAGACTGTAGTGAAATTAAATGTATTATTTTCTTGATGATATTGCTATGCAGAATATAGATGATTATTGCTGTTAAGGCTGTTATTGTTTTAAAAAATCAACATTAAACTGAATGGTAACGTCAGAAGTCCATAATGGTTCCCAAGTGTGTCCCATTTCTCTGCTTGTCTTCTTTCACCTGCACTGACCTGAGAGAACTGGACAGACCAAAGATATACTGAACAAAATTCTGATGAGCTCTAGTGACACCCTGTGGTTAGGCTAAAACATATAGAATCTGCTGCTTCTATTACTCTCAAGTAACGTGGAATCAGTGGATTTAAAATGTTTTAGTGCTTTTTATTTCTCTACTCTTTCTTCTACCCATAAAGGATGCAACACACAATGTCAAAGACATATTTATTCAAACCATGTCAGGGATGTCATGAAGCCTCTCCAGTTCCATGACTCGCCACATGGACACAACCACTCCACACAAGGGTGTTAATTAATCACCTTGTTCCTTAGCCCCCCGAGGACTCAGACATTTACCTGCAAATGCATTTGCATTCATCAAGCTATGCTTTCAGACAATGGTCTAAGAGTATATAACCCTCTATAGCACCCTACATGCAAAGAGTCAACTAAACGCTTTGTGCACTTTAAATCACAAAGTCCACCTTCTTTACACGTAATATCTCTGGCTCCTGCTGGTGGGGGATCAACTCTGCAGCCTGCAGTGAAGGCCTATCCAACACAATGAAGTCCTCAGGGGGACCATTCGTTCCCTCAACCCTATTAACCGCCTCTGTGTATGAAATGCACTGGACGGCTCTGACTTTGGCAACTTCATTCTCTTTCACCCTCGACGGGCTCTCCAAAGATGTAGTAACATGATTTCCAACAATTCACAGTTTGTTCCTCACATTCACCATGACCTTCTTTTCCACACCTTCCACATCTATGAATCTTCCACCTGCAGACACTTTATATCCATCAATGAGACATTGCAGCATATATTATGCCAAAGATATCAAGTCACATTTTCTCCAGCCATGTCAGAGACTTCATGAAGAAAGTCTCTCCAGTTCCATGACTCACCACATGAAAAAAAGCCACATGAAACAACCACACCACCTGAGGGTGTTAATGAATCACTTTGTTGCTTATCCCGCGAGAACTCAAACCTTTATCTGCAAATGCGTTTGCATTCATCAAGCTATGCTTTGTGTATAACCCTTTAAAGCCCTCCTTTATAGCACCCTACATGCATTTATTTGACTGAACTCATTGTGAACGTAATCATGAACTGTATCTTGAGAAAACCTTTTAAGTGAAACTTACAGTTTTGATTTGCAGCCATTCTAAGTCCATTCTACAAACCACTCCTTAGAATAGCTTTCTATGACATGGCATATTTTGATCTACAATCTTCATACATACAACCTGTTAAACAGGTTCCATCAGCCACTCTTTATCTGAATGAAGGTTTCAGAGAAAACTAAACTTAAGTCAGACTCACTCACCTCCGTTTTACAACTCAACACAACATTGCCTCTACACTTGATGCATTTAATCGGATGGTCTGTACTCTTTACTTTTTTTTTAATTATTGGAACTCATTGCAAGTCTGTAGACCTGCCTGTTGACAAGAAAATAGCAGCTGCTAATATTTCTGTTGCTAGGGACCAATTCTGTCATTCGATCTGTCTGGACATATTGAAAGATCCGGTGGCAATTCCTTGTGGACACAGATACTGTATGGACTGTATTGAGGACTGCTAGGATCAGGATGATCAGAGGGGAGTCTACAAATGCCCCCAGTGCAGACAGACCTTCTTCCCAAGGCCTGTTTTGAACAGAAACACAATGCCTGCTGAATTGGTGGAGGAATTGAAGAAGACAGGACTCCAAGCTGCTCCACCTGCTCACTATTACACTGGACCTTTGGAATTGGAGTTTGATGTCTGCACTGGGAGAAAATTCAAACCTGTCGAGTTCTGTCTTGTGTGTCACACCCTGATCTTGTTCACCTGTCCTTGTGATTGTCTCCACCCCCTCCAGGTGTCGCTTATTATCCCCGGTGTATATATCCCCTCCAGGTGTCGCTTATTATCCCCGGTGTATATATCCATGTGTTTCCTGTCTTTCTGTGCCAGTTAGTCTTGTTTGCCAAGTCTACCAGTGTTTTTCCCTGCTCCTATTTCTCCCAGTCTCTGTTTGTT
Organism: Oncorhynchus mykiss; assembly: GCF_013265735.2. Classification (NCBI taxonomy): domain Eukaryota; kingdom Metazoa; phylum Chordata; class Actinopteri; order Salmoniformes; family Salmonidae; genus Oncorhynchus; species Oncorhynchus mykiss. The sequence continues at coordinate 75,541,356 of NC_048569.1, read as the reverse complement.
TCTAGTCTTCCTGGTTTCAACCTTTGCCTGTCCTGACTCCGTACCCGCCTGCCTGTCACTCTGCCTGTTCTGATTACCAGCCAGCCTATCCTCTTGCACTGTTTTGGACTCGGATCTGGTTTCTGACCCCTGCCTGGCCTGACTTTGAAATTGCCTATCGTCTGGTACTGTTTGGACTCTGACCTGGTTTATGAACTCTCGCCTGTCCCTTACCTGCCTTTGCCTACTCCTTTTGTTTTAATACATATCAGAGCTCTACCATCTGCCTCCTGTGTCTGCATTTGGGTCTCGCCTTGTGCCCTTATAGTACGAACTGGCCATGACAGACCCAGCAGACTTGGACCAGCTCCGTCACGTTGTCTCCCTGCAGGGAGCCACCATTGGGAGGCATGAGGAGGTACTTCAGGACCTTTTGGAAGGGCTTCATTCCCTGACGGAATGCCATGACCAAGGGTTCAAGGCGATAATGGAGCAAATCAGTGAATTAGCTCATAGGCAGCACGTTATGTCTGAGACCTCCCAACCACCCAGTAACCTTCCTACTAGTGGTGGATTGGTTCCCCAAGAGCCCCGCTTACCTCCTCCGGAACGTGCGGGGCGTTCCTTTCCCAATGCTCTCTCATATTCAAACTCCAACCCTCTTCATTCCTGTCGGACCGTTCAAGGATAGCGTATTTAATCACGCTAATGTCTGGAAGGGCACTCTCCTGGGCAACTCTCACGTCCTGACCATAGAAATCCTTTATTTTCTATGTTAGAGTAGGTCAGGGCGTGACTAGGGGGGGGTTAGTCGAGTTTATATTTTCTATGTGGGGTTCTAAGTTGTTTTTTCTATGTTGGGGTTTTGGTATGATTCCCAATTAGAGGCAGCTAGCTATTGTTGTCTCTAATTGGGGATCATACTTAGGTAGAATTTTTTCCACCTGTGGGTTATAGGATATTGTTTATGTTTTGAGTAAATGTATGTAGTACCTCTGTTGTCACGGTTTGTTGTTTTGCAAAGTTTCACTATTAAATATTATGTGGAACTCAACATACGCTGCGCCTTGGTCCGTCTATACAACAGCTGTGTGGGAGCAGCAATCTGCTGTGTGCAAGAGCTTGGAGGAATTCATGGCAGAAGTGAGGAATGTTTTTCGATTCTCCGGTGCCCGGGAGGGAGACCGCTCAAAGTATTGCAGGTACATCTGAACTCCCATAGTGTGGCAGACTACGCAGTAGATTTTCGCACATTGGCCACCGTGAGTTCCTGTAATCCGGAGGCTCTGTTCGACACCTTCCTCCATGAACTGTCGGAGGGGATAAAGGACAAGCTCGCAGCTTGGGAAATACCACTGGACCTCAATTCCCTTATTAGGATTGATGGCCGCCTATGACAACGCCGGTGTGAGAGGAGGTTGGGCCTCCTCAAACACTTGTTTGTCTAATGATGGCACTCGTCCTAAGGAATCCGGAAATCCCCAACGTACGTATTTCCGAGGAAAGCCCGAGGTACCCCGAGAATCATCAACGATGGGTGAGTTGGATACTCCTGAGCCTATGCAACTGGGAAGAGCTATTGGTTATCGGTTGGGGAATGCTCATGTAGGCTGAGTTCAAACTGTTTTCTGTACTGTGGAGGGGCAGGACATTATATACCTGCCCTGTTAGGAAACCCTTGTTTCTGGTGGGTACAAGTACTCTGGTGAGCCAGACTGGGTGTTTCCTAATTCCCAACACCTGCACTTTTTTGTGCTTTTGCTGTGGGAAGACCAATCTATCTGAATGCTCATTGACTCTGGGGCTGATGAAAGTTTCATGGATGCTACTATTGTTTCTGAACTTAGTATTCCCACTCAACCCCTCTGTCCCCATGGATGCAAGGGCACTGGACGGCCGCTCAATTGGAGGAGTCACCCATAGTACAGTGCCAGTTCATATACAGGTTTCAGGAAACCACAGTGAGACCATACAGTATCTTCCCATGTTCCTGTTGTCTTGGGATTTTCCTGGCTCCAAAAACACAACCCTGTTATTGACTGGACCATGAGCTCCATCCTGGGTTAGAGCCCATTTTGCCATTCCCACTGTCTTAAAGCAGCACAGCCGTCCCCGAAACGTCCTCCTCAGGGCATTAGCAAGGCTTTGGATGTCTCTGCCATTCCCACTAAATTCCATGACCTCCTGGAAGTTTTCAGTAAGGCACGTGCTACTTCTCTTCCCCCACACCTTCCTTATGATTGTGCCATTGATCTCTTCCCGTGCACCACACCACCCCATGGTCGTCTATATTCTCTATCCGGGCCGGAGACCAAGGCCATGGAGGAATACATAGAGGAGTCTCTGGCTACTGGAGGCGTCCGTCCGTCTGCATCTCCTGCCGGAGAAGAAGGTCAAGACCCTTCGTCCCTGCATTGACTACCGGGGTCTGAATGACATTACGATTAAAAATTGTTACCCACTACCACTCCGCTCCTCGGCTTTTGAACCTCTCCAGGGGGCCACCATTTTTTCCAAGCTGGACCTTTGGAATGTCTACCACCTGGTTTGGATATGCGAAGGAGATGGGTGGAAGACAGTATTCAACACATTCAGCAGACATTATGAGTACCAGGTCATGCCGTTTGGTCTTACCAACTCTGTCTTCCAGGCTCTGGTAAACGATGTGCTCTGGGACATGCTAAACCGTTTTGTGTTCATCTACCTTGACGACATTCTGTTTTTTTTCCCGGTCTGCCCAAGAACATGTTCTTCATGTCAGACAGGTCTTTCAGTGCCTCCTGGAGAACCAATTGCTCGTGAAAGCCGAGAAGTGTGAGTTCCACCTCTCGACAATCTCCTTTCTGGGGTATGTCATCGCTGAGGGAAATGTCCAAATGGATCCTGGAAAAGTGAAAGCTGTGGTAGATTGGCCTTAACCTACGTCCAGGGTGCAGTTACAACGTTTCCTAGGTTTCGCTAACTTCTACCGCCGTTTCATTCGGGGCTACAGTACCCTGGCAGCCCCCCTCTCTGCACTCACCTCTTCCAAAGTACCGTTCACATGGTCTCCAGCTGTCAACAGAGACCTTGTGGACCTGAACCATCGGTTCACCACAGCACCCATCCTCGTCCATCCGGACCCGTCTCCTCAATTTGTGGGTGATGAGGGTGATGCTTCTGACGTTGGAGTGGGGGCCATCCTGTCCCAGCGATCTGCCCAGAACCAAAAGCTTCATGCCATGGCTTCCTGTCCCATCGTCTCAATCCCGCAGAGAGGAACTAGGACGTAGGCAACCGGGAACTCCTGGTGGTCAAGATTTTGTTGGAAGAGTGGAGGCAATGGCTGGAAGGAGCAGAACAGCCATTCTTGGTCTGGACTGACCATACATTTTTTTGAATATCTCCGTACAGCCAAGCGTCTTAACTCCAGGCAGGCCCGGTGGGCTCTCTTGTTTACAATATTCAACTTCACCATTTCCTACCGCCCAGGGTCCAAAATGGGGAGCCTGATGTCCTCTCCCGCCTCTGCAGTTACTCTGCCACACCCTCAGTCTTTGAAGCCATCCTCCCTACCTCATGCCTTGCAGCCTCAGTGGGTTGGGGGATTGAGACCCTGGTTTGCAAGGCACAACGTTCCCAGCCTGAACCTGAAGGGGGTTGTTTGTCACTAATTCAGTATGCTCCCGGGTCCTGGAATGGGCTCATTCCTCCAGGCTGACCTGTCATCCAGGTTCCCGCTGTACCCTAGCCTTCCACAGACAATGTTTCTGGTGGCCCAAAATGGTTCCTGATGTCTTAATCGCCGCATGCACAGTGTGTGCTCAGAACAAGACTCCACGGCAAGCTCCTTCTGGCCTTCTTCAGCCACTACCGGTCATCGTCCCTGGTCCCATATCTCTCTGGACTTTGTCACTGGGCTTCCCCTGTCTGATGGCAACAACGTCATTCTTAACGTTTAACTACTTCTAGACTTTCAACCAATTTTAATAGTCCAAGTCTGTATACCTATCTATTGGCAAGAAAATAGCAGCTGCTAATATTTCTGTTGATAGGGACAATACGGTTTTTCGATCTGTCTGGATCGACTGAAGGATCCAGTGGCAACTGCCTGTGGACACAGATACTGTATGGACTATATTGAGGGCTGGTGGGATCAAGATGATCAGAGGAGAGTCTACAAATGCCCCCAGTGCAGACAGACCTTCTTCCCAAGGCCTGTTTTGAACGGAAACACAATGCTGGTGGGATCAAGATGATCAGAGGGGAGTCTACAAATGCCCCCAGTGCAGACAGACCTTCATCCCAAGGCCTTTTCGGAACAGAAGTATAATGCTGGCTGAAGTAGCAGAGAAACTAAAAAACGCTAGACCAGTAAAAAAAGGAGAACATCCTGTCTGGTGTGTCTGGCCTTACTGCGAGTCTCATCTCCAGCCTCACTTTGAATCTCCTGCCTTTAAGAAGAAAGAGCTGGTCAAAGCCTCCACACAACTACAGCAGCAGATCTGCTCTCATCATGATAAACTGCAGCAGATTTACTTGCCATACCAATCAGCAGTGTATCTGTTATGTGTTTGTTAGATGAACATAAAGGTCATGATACAGTCTCAGCTGCAGCAGAAAGGACAGAGAAACAATCAGTTGAAATTGAAACAGGAAACAATCCAACATAAAATAAACTGGGGTAGATTGAGAGGTTCAGAAAAAGCTATGATGCCACTGAAACCCTCTGCCAATGTAGCAGTAGAGGACTGTAAGAGGATATTTGCTGAGCTGATCTGCTCCATTGAAAGAAGGGGCTTTGAGGTAAAGGAGCTGATCAGAGCCCAGGAGAGGGCTGAAGTGATTTGGGCTGAAGAACGCCTGGAGCGAATGTGGCAGGAGGTGGCTGAGCTAAGGAGGAGAGACTGAGCTGGATCTCTCACACACAGAGGACAACATCTATTTCCTCCAGAGGTACAAAGACCACTATGATCATATTGTGTCTGAAAGATTGCTTATACCACCATCATGTGTGGCTGTTGGTAGAGCATGGTGCTTGTAAAGCCAGTGTTTGAGGTTCGATTCCCATGGGGAACCAGTACGAAAATGTATTAAGTCGCTCTGGATAAGAGCATTAGCTAAAATGTAAACACAGGCTGTGATTTTGGGAAGGTGAAGGAATCTTACCTAAAGCAACAGCTGGAAAGCTACTGTAAGAAGGGGCTGTGGAAAATGAAAGTTCCAGTATATTTGATCATTTTAAACAAGGTACACATACAAAATGATGCCCTCATCAAGGATAAACACAAAGTACACAACTTATTTCCATTGTGGTCCTCTTTCATGATACCATTTGGCAAGTTTGGCATATGTGGCAGGACGAAAAAACAGATGCTAAAATGGCAGGCCAATTTGTTTATTTAGTCAGTGCAATCTGTCCACATGATGCAACCAGTACAGCTAAGCTTGGGAAAATAATTACCAGTGCGATCTCCTTTTGGAGCCAATACAATTCCAAATACTAGTTTTTGCAGTTATTGTGAAGAATTTGGTGATGATGTTTTTGATTGTCCTTGCCACTCGTGGAACGATTTAGGAGACTTGGGATCTACAGGTAGTGGGATCTACAGGTAGTGGGCACTTAAGCGTAGTGGGTGCGGAGTCAGGCGCAGGAGACAGAAAGTACTGAGTAGTGCTTTATTAGGCACGGGGAAAATCATGCGCGCCAAAACTCACAGGCACAACAAACACGATACCCAAAACCAGGACCTAACAAGTCCAGAGGGAAAACCCCAAAACGAAACACGCTACCAATACACTACCACACACAAGCAAAGTGGGAAGAATAAGCCCGCACAAATAGCAGGCGGGCCGACCAGCTTAAATAGCCTAACTAAACGTAAACAAGAAACAGGTGTAACTCATAAGACAAAACCAACAGAAAAGGGAAAAGGGATCGGTGGCAGCTAGTAGACCGGTGACGACGACCGCTGAGCACCGCCCGAACAGGAAGAGGAGCCACCTTCGGTAGGAGTTGTAACAAGGATAGTGTCGGATTTGCTTGACTTCATGAAGATACTCTTATATTATGAGATCAAGTAAAAATTCAAAGCAAAACATGTTTTAAAGAGATGTGGGTCTTTCTATAAGTAATGGGGTCAATGTGTGACTTTGGGATCGATATTTAAAAATCGTTTGAAACAAATAAAAGTATTTTTATGCAGTTCCACGAATGTACTTAGAGGAATACAAGTGAATATATGCAAATTGGCCCATAAGTCCACCTACAGTGCATTCGGAAAGTATTCAGACCCCTTGACGTTTTCCACATTTTGTTACGTTACAGCCTTATTCAAAAATGGATTAAATACTTTTTTTCCCTTCTCTTGTTTCTCATGGTCTGGGTCCTTTATTTGCCTTTGGGAAAACCCCAAGTGGGCTGTCATGTGCCTTTTACTGAGGAGTGGCTTCTGTCTGGCCACTCTACCATAAAAGCCTGATTGGTGGAGTGGATGCAGCAATGGATGTGCTTTTGATTTTCAAAATAGTATTACATTCTAAAATATGTAAGAATAATGTGGACATTGCCAGACTAAATATATTGCTTGGATGCATGAATGGCAATTTTTCTGTAGCCTACGTAGCCGACACAGGCACACATAGACCTTTTAAAGCCATGAATAGCAGTAACATTGTTTAATGAGAAAGTGATCAAAAACCAGGTTTCATTTTTCATGGAATGATTTGTATGGAAAGCCAGGATGAAGCCAACGTTAGATGTCTTCCTCATAATACCCACATGTGGTTTTACCACAGCAGAGAACGGCAACACCCCTTAATTGAAGCAGCAAAAACACACAAAACAATACAAATTTTAAAAAAGAAACGTGAAGCAATGGAGTGCTCACAGGCAACTACACATAAACAAGATCCCACAAACAACCAGTGGGGAAATAGCTGCCTAAATATGATCCCCAATCAGAGGCAACGCTAAACAGCTGCCTCTGATTGGGAACCATAACAGCCCAACATAGAAATAAACCTAGATTACCCACCCTAGTCACACCCCAACCTAACCAAAATAGAGAATAAAAAGGCTCTCTATGGTCAGGGCGTGACAAGCGGGCAACAAATTTAGGTGCCCAAATCTCTCACAAAAACGGATCAAAAATGAAAACAGATCATTATAAGGGAGCAGGAGAATTTATAAATTGTCTACAATAATTGCAAGGACATATCAAGAACCAAAATTAGGAAATGTCGGATTTTCAAAAAAGGCCTATTCCAGTATTTGAATTTCTGAGTTCAAGTAGGCTACTTCAAGCCCCTTGTATTGTTTAAAATTGCAGGTGCAACATGAAAAACAAACACATTTTATTGAATATCCAGTAGCTATGATCTCCCTTATATCTTAATGTAATGACATAAAACAAATGTGCAGATTATTATCAATGACTTATCAACAGCTGTAACATGTTGTCCAGTATAGGAAATCCTTACTGGTACCCTAGTTTATAGAAATACCCATGTATTTGTCGGGGTTTGGGGACTAGAAAAATTAGATAAGGGAGTTTAAAGTAAGATTGAGGAGTTAGTTCATCACTAATCAGTATACAATATAAGAATTCTGTTAAATTGTATACTGTGGTTAGACATTACTTGTCTGGGCTTACATCTTGTATTATGTTTTATGTAGGCCAATGCTGTTGATTTAACTTTAGTTTCTGAATGTTCATATGCAATTAAAGATTGGTAAAGATTTGTGTAAGGATTGAATTCAAATCAAATGTATTATTTTCATGAATTAGACTTGTAATGCTGTTATTGGTGTAATAAATATGTTATTTAACAAATTATTTTTGACATTAAACTGAATGGTAACGTCAGAGGTCCATAATGGTTCACGTAATGGTTCTCCTCGTCTTCTTTCCTTCATCTGCACTGTTCTGAAAGAACTGGACAGGTAATTGAAAGTTACATTTCAATTAAATTATTAAGATATCTAGTGACACCCTGTGGTTAGCCTAAAACAAAGAATGTGGTGCTTTTATATCTTGTCAAGTACCATGGAATTACACGTTTTGTAGTGCTTTATATTTCTCTACTCCTTATTTTACCCATAAAGCCTGCAACATACAATGTCAAAGTTATTCCGTTGCCTCCAACTGCTCTTAAATGCAATGCTCTTCAACAGATTGCTGCCCGCACCCTCCCACCCGACTAGCATCACAACTCTGGACGGTTCTGACTTAGAATATGTGGACATCTACAAATACCTAGGTGTCTGGTTAGACTGTAAACTCTCCTTCCAGACCCACATTAAGCATCTCCAATCCAAAATTAAATCTAGAATCGGCTTCCAATTTCACAACAAGGCCTCCTTCACTTATGCTGCCAAACATACCCTCGTAAAACTGACTATCCTACCGATCCTTGACTTCGGCGATGTCATTGACAAAATAGCCTCCAACACTCTATTCAGCAAATTGGATGTAGTCTATCACAGTGCCATCAGTTTGGTCACCACAGCCCTAAATACTATCCACCACTGCGACCTGTATGCTCTCGTTGGCTGGCCCTCACTACATATAAGGTAGTTGGGTGGGCTATTTACAGATGGGCTATGTACATGTGCAATGATCGGTAAGCTGCTCTGACAGCTGATGCTTAAAGTTAGTGAGGGAGATATTAGTCGAAATAGTAGTGATCTGTTTGTTAATTTGGCTTTCAAAGATTTTAGAAAAGCAAGGCAGGATGGATATAGGTCTATAACAGTTTGGGTTTAGAGTGTATCCCCCTTTGAACAGGGGGATGACCGTGCCAGCTTTCCAATCTTTGGGAATCTCATACGATATGAAAGAGAGTCTGAATGGGCTAGTAATAGGGGTTGCAACAATTTCGGCGGATAAATTTAGAAAGAGAGGGTCCAGATTGTCTAGCCCAGCTGATTTGTAGGGATCCAGATTTTGCAGCTCTTTCAGAACATCAGCTGTCTGGATTTGGGTGAAGGAGAAGCGGGGGTGGGGGCTTGGGCAAGTTGCTGCAGGGGGTGCTGAGATGTTGGTCGGGGTAGGGGTAGCCAGGTGGGAAGCATGGCCAGCCATAGAAAAATGCTTTTTGAAATTATCGATTATCGTAGATTTATCGGTGGTGACAGTGTTTCCTATCCTCAGTGCAGTGGGAAACTGGGAGGTGGTGCTCTTATTCTCCATGGATTTACAGTGTCTCAAAACTTCTTGGAATTAGCACTACAGGAAGCAAATTTCTGTTTGAAAAAGCTAGTCTTAGCTTTCCTAACTGACTGAGTATATTGGTTCCTGACTTCCCTGAAAAGTTGCAGACCTGGCTCTCAAGAGAAGACAGGCTATGTGCACATAGCCCACAAAATGAGGAAACTGAGCTGCACTTCCTAACCTCCTGCCAAATATATGACCATATTAGAGACACATACTTCCCTCAGATTACACAGACCCACAAAGAATTTGAAAAAACAAATCCAATAAACTCTCATATCTATTGGGTGAAATACCACAGTGTGCAATCACAGCATCAACATTTGTGACCTGTTGCCTCAAGAAAAGGGCAACCACTGAAGAACAAACACCTTTGTAAATACAACCCATATTAATGTTTATTTATTTTCCCTTTTGTACTTTAACTATTTGCACATCATTACAACACTGTACATATACATAATATGACATTTGAACTTTGGAACCTTTGGAACTTTTGTGATTCTAATGTTTACTGCTAATGTTTATTGTTTATTTCAGTTTTGGTTATGATCTATTTCACCTGCTTTGGCAATGTAAACATGTTTCCTATGCCAATATATATATATATATATATATATATATATATATATATATATATATATATATATATGAGAGAGAGAGAGAACGAGAGAGAAAGCTAGATAGAGAGGCATTAGTGCTTGAGTGCTTGAGTAGATGGCTGTCTATTGTGTGAGCTAAAGAGTGTGCAGATCGAAGGCAAATCATCGTCAATCAGAGCATCCCTTTCTTTCGCCAGTCCCCCTCTTCTTCTTTCTCCCTCCTCTTTCTCCCAGCCTCTCTTTCTTTCTCTTTTCTTTCACACCTCTGGGTAGACTAATTATGTGAATTTTAGAGTAGAGTAGGTTGCAGTTGGAGGAAAAGACAGAGTTTAGAATGATGCCCACACAGAATTACAAAAAATACATTACAATGATCACGGCCTTAGATCTCCTGTGGAGAGACTCCATCTTGTAGTGCTGTACATGCAGGCATAACTGAAAACATCTATTCATACCCCGTGGACCCCTCTTTCTCTGTGTGTAGATCCAAGTGAGCAGATGAGAAAGGCAGAGTAGCTTAAATGGTGCGTTAAAAAATATTGAGAGAGAGAGCGAGAGAGAGAGAGAATTTAGACTAATGCCGTAATGATACCTTCCATTTGTCATCATGTCATCAGTCTGTCTCTGTACTGAGTGCTGACTTGTGTTAATCTCTGCAGTTGTTGTGCCCCTATGGGAGCAAGTAATATTACACCCACAATGTGAACCTTGAACAGGAGCTTCTCATTCATTACATCAGAGTAAGGAGACAAGAGAGAGAGAGCGAAAAGAAGAGCGAGAGACAGAGAGAGTAAAAGAGTGTCTATGTTTCTCAGATAGCAGGATGGAATATGTGCTTGAATGGTCGCTCATCTTTGGGGTTAATTAACAATGTGAAAGACACGTCATTGCTCAAATCCTTTCTGCATCTATATTCAAAAGCTTTATATTGTTGCACACAAAGGCACTTCCAGCTCTCCAAGTGATGTACTGCATGCAAACAAGGAAGTGACTGCGTAAAAGCACCCCAGGTTAATCATCTGCAGGACCAGAGAGTAATGTGGTGTGGATGAGTCTCTGTGTTTCTTCTAACTGCATAACAGTTTATGTTCTTCCTGCATACCGGGCCACGGCAATAACCATCTGTTAAAAGATTTTTTGACAATTTTGCCTTTTGACTGACTGTATTGGATGATATTGGATGTTTTACGCTCTCTTCATCCACCCAGTTAACTCAGTAAATCTCCAGCTTCCCCTCATTGAAATCAGTTTTGCCACTTCTCTTTCTGTGTTTCTCTCTCTCTCTCTCTTTCTGTCTCTCTCTCATCTTTCCCATGTACAATGTCCTTGGGATTTGGAAAGCAGCAAATGAAATGTAACATTATTCTAAACTCTGTCTGTTTTTTGTGAACATGAGATTGGGAAATGGCACAATCATTTTATTATTATTTTCTCTTTCTCTCTCCTCCTCTTCTATCTCTCTCTGCTTGTCTCTGGGGAGTGGTCCATCCCCTGCTTGTGTCACTTGCCCCACATTCTTAAAGAAATGCCATGATTAATTCAGATTAAAATACTCCTGGTCTAGCTGTGTGTGTATGTGTGCGTGTGTGTGGAATGGAGCTCATAGCAGCAGCAGGGGCTATTAACGGAACAGCATGCCTCTCTTCTGTTCTGACCCACTGCCACCGAAGACATCCTCAGCCTGCACAGCTAAACACACTAATTAAAACACTACGTGTATCACAGCACATTAAATACTGTAAATGATCACAAGGTTATTACTTCATAGCCATTTTAGATGCACTAGAAAATGTAGAACCACCTGAGGTAGGAATAATTGTTGCTGATAATCAGCAGCAGTAGCCTAATCGCAGAAATGGTCAGTGACGGCAGAATCAGAGATCCCTCTTCTAAAGAATCAGGAAGCATAATGACTGATGTCCAAAATCCACTTGATGTTGGGAGCATAGTATGCTTTCAAAGCCAGCACAGTATTGAGCACACACAGATGGAAATGGAGACCAAAGACTAAAGGGAGATTATCCATGATGTTATTTCAAGAGAGGGCTAGTGAGACTTGGGCTGCTTCGAATAGTCTAAAGTTGCTTCCTCTCCTTTCCTTCATCCACACTGACCTGAAAGCACAGGACAGGTGATAACAGATGGCCCAAGGCATCCCTAAATTATCCATATGATTTTCACCCAGGAGACGAATCAACTTTAGACTTTAGATGTACGCCTTTACTGCAATTATCTATTTCACTGCTTGGGACAACATGCTGATGATTAATGAGATGAGGAGATGAAGCCACTTAAGACTATTGAGATGCAGCCTCAGACAAGTTAGTCAGTACAGTGACAGCTTTTAGCCTCTGCCAGTGAAGTGTTGAGAATGTGAATTAGTGCTGCTCCAATTCCCCACACATCTGAGACACCTTGAGGAGCAGAGCACTGCTTCTTACTGTAAGTTGCAGTGCAGGTGACACAGGTGGACTCTGCATTATACAACACCAAGCAGCATTCGTGCACTTCATGTACAGAGCATGATATACAGAATATTGCCTGCATTGCATAATAAGTGCCATATTACAGTCATTAGCTTAGGTGACCACTAGTAGGTAGTCTTGCTCTTTCTAAATCTCAAGCAGCTGTTTATCCATTGCTATCACCCTATCTTATATCTGCCTAAACAACACCACTATTCTACATAATCATAATTTAACGTCTAATAAAGATACCTGATCTAAAACATTGTTGGGTGAGGGAGAATTTACAAACACTTAGTTTGAGTTGGTTTAGTAATGCAATGCATAAGCATAACAATGTGTTTTAATTTTATACAAACTTCAAACAGGTGTTATAACAGTTATACGTAGGCCTACAGTTTTTATTATTTGTTAAACCTTTATTTTACTAGCTATAACCACTAGGCTACCCTGCCGCCCCAAAGTGTGCACCTACACTGCAAGTAGGTCTACACTGTAGCCGCCTACATGCCTACGTAACTCATTAATCACTACCATGTAACTACATAGGTTTTAGGAAAGTTGGACCGAAAGAGCAACAATTCCTTCACGTTAAACTGCTGGTTGACATTCACGGCTTTCCTGGGGCTGAGTTCGAGCGTTTCTCCCTCCTACTATTCCATGATGTAACTCTGTTCCAATGAAAACAGGTGGAATTCCCAGATTCCTCCAATCCCGATCTGCCTTGAGAATCCGTGGGAGAGAGTGAAGAGGCTGGTCATGGCGCTGTAGTGAAGTTCGGCAGGGGAAATTCGGCAAGACCAGAAAAGCACAAATTTGGACTATTGTGTATAGTGTTTTTGGTTATAAGTGCTTTTACGTTGTTGGAAGTAACCTTGGGCTACTTATTTTTGGAAGTGAGTTGATTCGCAAGAGAGCGACGATTGTTTTTTATCAGAACGGGAAGCCAGCCTACTTGCGTGAGCAATAGATACAAAGTTAACGTTCGTTACACCTAGCCCACTGGATATACTAGTGTGACATTCAGGTGTGGGATGAGTCCAGTTGCTACGATGGACCACTGGAATTAAGGAATTTGGGACTCCTGATTTTTGTCTGGCGGCGTTTTGGATTAACAAGTAACGTTAAATTCCTTTCCGTGTGTTGCGAAAACGGAAAGTCGGCAGTCATGCCAGCGAAAACAAAGTACAATCTTGTTGACGATGGCCATGATTTGAGAATTCCATTGCATAACGAGGAAGCATTCCAACATGGGATCAACTTCGAAGCCAAGGTGAGTTGTTTATATATGTTATTGTATTGATATCATTTGCTAAACTATCATTAACTTTTGACAAACCAATGTTTGATTTTGCTTAATAAGGTTTGCTAAGTATCAGCCTAGGCTATATCCTGGGCTAATCCCCCTTCTACGTTTCCCACGTTAATGGTGTTAATATTGTTGTTTGAATATCGCAGTAGTAAAAACAAATATGGTAACATTTATATAATTGCTTTCTGTTTTGTTCCTAACCAGTACATCGGCAGTCTGGACGTGGCGCGGCCGAACAGCAGAGTGGAGATCGTGGCTGCTATGAGAAGAATACGGGTTAGTTATGCCCTTCATCCAAACAAACTAGTCACCGATCTCGGCTACTGATGTTCCATTGCGAAACAATGCCATAATGCCCATGTAGGTAGGTTAGGCCATGCGATAAATCTGGCTGGATTTGATGACAAGAAGAACGTGAAAGAACTAAGCACAGATGCGCTTATAAAAGTGTTTCTATCTGGGTGGCCTGGCTGCGTACCGGCTCCAGCGTAATTTACCACGCCACTAGAAAGTGTGACAAATCAATCGACAAATGACTCTGCTTTGCAGAACTACATCGGGCTCGTTAAGCAAAATATATTACTCGGGTTTATAGGCTCCTGAAAATTGTACGGGACGTTTTTTCTTGTTCTCATGTGGTCCATGCGGTCGGACGGTGATCAGGGATGGCGCTTTTTGAAGTGAGGCAATGGGGTGGAAATGCTTTATAGAAACGTTTCGCGGTCTCGTGCTCTTCATTGGTCTTATATTGTCTAATCGTTAGCCTATGTTCATCTTAAAATATTGATCTCAATATTCACCACCATCCCGTGTTTCTTGTCTTGTGACCATTTACTTGTTTTATGTCCTGTTGAATATCCTGATCATTCTGGCTGTTTGGTGAAGGTAGGCGATGTCATTACTGTTTAACCAGTACAAGCAAAGGTTATAGGGTCAATATTTGCTCATGGCCCTGGCTTACAAGTTCTTGTAAGTGTGTGTGCAGTTTGAGTTTTATCTCAAGAAAGATTACTATGGAATATCACTTCTCTTCAGGAGAAAGTTTTTTATCTGTGTTTTTCAAATATGTGGAATATCAGAGAGATGAGATACTCCCACCACACAACGGGGCTTTGTATCATTGTTTGTTATTTTTAGACATTGTTCCTCAGATGTTCTCTTGTCTAGTCAACTCACACACACATACACACACACACGCACACACATACACGCAAGGTGCAAATGATCCTATTAATTGTTTGAAAGCCGAGACCCCCTGCCCATAGTGCGGACCCCTGCTGGGGCAAATCAGCAGCTGTTGTTGTTGGCAGCAGAAAAGGATCTACCTCTTACTGTGTGAAAATAGTTAAAACGGGCCTGGTCAACACAAAGGACGGAAACAGGCATCTGGGCCTGGACAGACTGTTCGTATGGACTTCAAACTTTCAAGTCACATTTTTACATTGCGGTGTACTTATTACTGTGTAATTATTCCTGTAAGTACAGTGTACTCCTAATAAAAATAGTGTACTTTGTTCGTATTGAACAGTATGGTATTAGTTTAAAGGTCAATATGTAGGCTTGTTGTAAAATAACTGTGTTGGTTTGTCTCACTGTTAACTTATCTCGCTAGTCTAGCAGCAAATTAGTGTTCATCAGCTTTTTTCCCTGAGTCATGTGTCATTGCGGTTGCTAAGCAACTTGTTGATAGTGTGTGTGTCACCTATCAGAACTGCCATACCTGGTAACCAATAAAAAAATAGAACAGCCAGGAAATGCCAATTGTCCGGAATAAGAAAAAATCCTATTGGGAAATAATGCTTTTTAGCCTATTGATTGATGAAATACCAGTCAATGGAAATACATTTGATTGGTCATGCTTATTGATCTATAAATTCATTTTCATAATTTAGTGGAATTAAATGGGCACGTATGTACAGTATATTCGTTATGTAGGCCTATCTTATTTATCATGCATACAGCATACATATACAGAGCCGTTTCATGGAAAACTGTTAGACAGCGCAAGAGCTGCTGCCACAGCATCTCAAACAGCAAACATATTCAACGGAAGGCAGGCTTCATCAGTGTGTCACACCACTTTGCAATGAGCTAGTTGCAGTATGCATTTTGAAAACATATACTTAATTGTTTGAAACCTCAACATTTGAATACATATTATGAGGGGGCCTTGCTCGGACCTTGTGGGGAGCCCCGCAAAACTGTGCTGTGCCACTGACGCACACACACATACGAGTCATCCACACACACACTTTTGCAGAGAGCCCATATTTCAAATAATCCATTCTTCACTGAGTATTAAATGAAATTTTATATGAATGATTTACACCGGAGCATTATGAGAAATCTGTGCTGGGAGATAAATAGTAGAAGGGGAAGAGAATCAGGCTCTACATCTTAACTTAGCCTCCCTGTATAGCCTCAGTACTGGAGCTGCAGCTCTTCAGAGGAGAAGAGACCTTTGCAGTGTCTTAAAGGGATTAATTTCTCATTAATCTGCTTTAGCTGGGTTAATTGATGGTGCTCTGATAGACCAGCAGAAGGAAATGATTAGAGACAGACCAAGGATGAGAAGAGAGCTCCACTGCTCCAGAATACATCAATTGACTATGACTAGCTTCTAATTCGGCTGTCTAGATGATGCTCTGATGCCCTTTGAACCATCATCATCAGTTTATCCATATGTGACCGACTGCCTCGATTGGGTCTAATGTAGTAACATTTAAATTGTGTTTTTTACATTGGATAAAAGTAGAGACTCAGAGCTACAAAATGGTATATCATACACTGCACTTGTAACCCGCCTTTTGAGAAAATGTTCCTTAAATGTTTTGGTACACCTACTGGAGAGCTCTTCGTCTACACCTATTCAGCACCGTTCACACCCTCTTAAGCCTTAGCCCCACCCATCTCTTTAAGGATTCACATATGTGGCCATCTGCAAAACAGAGTGAGTTAGATATTGTAGTAAACAACCAAAGTTTTCAAGACTAAAAGAGGTTAAAGTAGTAGCCTACAATAAGACAAATCTCCAGGTAAAAATACCCTTTATCTAGTCCTTGGCCTATATCCTAATCTGACTTTTGTGCAGGTCATGATGTTCTTCACATTACCGTCATAACCACACTATATCAAATAAAATCAAAGTTTATTGATTTCTTTTGGGTGCGTCAAAACTGTTGACAGTTGAGCTCACTCAGTTTATCTCAGTGCTGATTGGCTATTCTTTTATACTTTTTTTGTATTGAGGGATGTCAAATGCTCGCTGGCTTCCCTTGCATTCAACAATGTCATACTCTTTATGACAGGACAGAATCAGATAGATTGTCTCTGTATGTATAGGCTGAGGGGCGCTGTTTCACTCGCTTGGATGCTTTCTCCGTTGAGATACAATCAGGCTCTTGCGAATTGAAGGACAATTGGGAAAACATAGAGAGACTAAATAAAGTATTTTATATGTTTGTTAAAAAAAAAAAAGGTGTGTGGGGGGGGGGGGGGGGGCTAGCTTCCCTTGGCGTTCATGAAAACACACCACTGATCATGAGTATCATCCGATCCAAATATCAACTGTCAATTTACGGATACGATTATGAATACGAGTATGGTCATGTCGGCACACCCCAACCAGACACACTTGTCTAAATTGATGGGTCATGTGAAAGAAATGCTATAACCACCCCCCAGCCACATAGCTGAGTGGATGGTTCACTATTGTCTAGACAAGTACACATGTTCATGAAATACTACAATAGATGGCCGTAATCAACCCCAGACACTCCTGGCTAACTTGATGGGTTATGGGGCTGCTGGTCACCTAGTGGGGCGGCTGGTCGCCTGGGCCAGTAACCGAAAGGTTGCTAGATCAAATCCCTGAGCTGACAAGCTAAAAATCTGTTGTTCTGCCCCTGAACAAGGCAGTTAACCCACTGTTCCCCGGGAAGACTTCATTGTAAATAAGAATTTGTTCTTAACTGACTTGCCTAGTTAAATAAAAATGAAATCATCTGGCAAAGTGGAGTCTTTGGCTAACTAGCTAGCTAAGCAATGAACTACTAGTAATACAAACTGATTGTCATAGCTAGCCACATGAAATGTTGTGGTATGAATCTTCAGGTAGCTAAACCTAGCAAACATTAGGCTATAACTAGCAATGCAAATGGATTTCTGAGATACAAATAATATTACTACACAGATCATACACGTAACGTTAGCTAGTGAGCCAGCAAGCTAATGTTCACTAGCTGGCTAACAGAACGCTTTAACCTGCAAAGAACATGACTTTCTGACAAAATTAGAAACGTATAATATCTGAAAATGTAGCTAATGTAAACTCACTCACTTTTGTACATCGCCTTGGTCCGTACAATTTACCATATTTTAGCGCCCCAAAAACGTAATACTTCCAGATCAACTGTAATGTCAATACCATTGTAAAGCACAGTATCTCCCCTTTCCAACAGAATCAATTACATGACCCCCACGCTGCCCGTTTCTGCATAATTCAACGAGGCAATGAGCTCGGATCATTGGATCATTTTGGATCATTGTCTTGTTGGAAGACAAATCTCCGTCCCAGTCTCAGGTCTTTTGCAGACTCCATCAGGTTTTCTTCCAGAATGGTCCTGTATTTGGATCCGTCCATCTTCCCATCAATTTTAACCATCTTCCCTGTCCCTGCTGAAGAAAAGCAGGCCCAAACCATGATGCTGCCACCACCATGTTTGACAGTGGAGATGGTGTGTTCATGGAGTGATCATGGGCCTCTTGGCTGCATCTCTGATCAGTCTTCTCCTTGTATAAGCTGAAAGTTTAGAGGGACGGCCAGGTCTTGGTAGATTTGCAGTGGTCTGATACTCCTTCCATTTCAATATTATTGCTTGCACAGTGCTCCTTGGGATGTTTAAAGCTTGGGAAATGTTTTTGTATCCAAATCCGGCTTTAAACTTCTTCACAGCAGTATCTCGGACCTGCCTGGTGTGTTCCTTGTTCTTCATGATGCTCTCTGCGCTTTTAACGGACCTCTGAGACTATCACAGTATTACACACAGGTGGATTGTATTTATCATCATTAGTCATTTAGGTCAACATTGGATCATTCAGAGATCCTCACTGAACTTCTGGAGAGAGTTTGCTGCACTGAAAGTAAAGGTGCTGAATAATTTTGCACGCCCAATTTTTCAGTTTTTGATTTTGTTAAAAAAGTTTGAAATATCCAATAAATGTCGTTCCACTTCATGATTGTGTCCCACTTGTTGTTGATTCTTCACAAAAAAATACAGTTTTATATCTTTATGTTTGAAGCCTGAAATGTGGCAAAAGGTCGCAAAGTTCAAGGGGGCCGAATACTTTCGCCAGGCACTGTATATCTTTAAAAAAAGCTGTATTTTGTATCAAGGATTATCTACATATACTGAGCAGCTCATGTTAGACAGAAGCCTGCTACATTGCAGACCAATCCGAACTCATCTCTCGGCATGCCCAGCCCATCCATTATCTCAGCCAATCATAGCTAGGAGGAAGGTTCCTGACTTTTTCCGTGGCTAAACCAACTAAGCTCGTAATTTAAACATTTTATTCATATTTACAGATGGCATACCAGTTTATCATTAAGGCAGATTAAAGTTCACATTTTCTAGAAAGTATTTCGGTCCAGAAACACATTTTGATAAAATATATGTTCAAATGCCTTTCCTGTGAAGTAGTGACATGCGACATACACCTAGTTTTAAAAAAATGTGTCACATATGCTATCATTTATAAGCAAGTTATAAATGTATAGTAATGTTGCCTATGATATATTTACATACAGTACCATTCAAAAGTTTGGACACCTGCACGCTTGGCATTCTCTCAACCAGCTTCATGAGGTAGTCACCTGGAATGCATTTCAATTAACAGGTGTGCCTTGTTAAAAGTTAATTTGTGGAATTTCTTTCCTTCTTAATGCGTTTGAGCCAATCGGTTGTGTTGTGTCAAGGTAAGGGTTGTATACAGAACATAGCTCTATTTGGTAAAAGACAAAGTCTGTATGGACAGCTCAAATAAGCAAAGAGAAATGACAGTCCATTACTTTAAGACATGAAGGTTACTTAATCCAGAAAATGTATAGAACTTTTAAAGTTTCTTCAATTGCAGCCGCAAAAACCATCAAGCACTATGATGAAACTGGCTCTCATGAGGAACGCCACAGGAAAGAACGACCCAGAGTTACCTCTGCTGCAGAGGATAAGTTCATTAGAGTGACCAGCCTCAGAAATTGCAGTCCAATAAATGCTTCACAGAGTTCAATTGACAGACACATCTCAACATCAACTGTTCAGAGGAGACTGCCTGAATATGGCCTTCGTGGTTGAATTGCTGCAAAGAAACCACTACTAAAGGACACCAATAAGAAGACACTCGCTTGGGCCAAGAAACACGAGCAATGGACATTAGACCAGTGGAAGTCTGTCCTTTGGTTTGATGAGTCCAAATTAGAGATTTTGTATTCCAACCGCTGTGTCTTTGTGAGACGCAGGGTAGGTGAACGGATGACCTCTGCATGTGTGGTTCCCGCCGTAAAGCATGGAGGAGGAGTTGTGATGTGTGAGGGTGCTTTGCTGGTGACACTGACATGTATAGTTTTGAGTAATCCGCAAAGTAGCCACCCTTTGCCTTGATGACAGCTTTGCACACTCTTGGCATTCTCTCAACCAGTTTCATGAAGTAGTTACCTAGAGTGAATTTCAATTTACAGGTGTGATTTTTTTAAAAGCACATTTTGAGGAATTTCTTTCCTCAATGCTTTTGAGATAATCAGTTGTGTTGTGACAAGGTAAGAAGGGTATACAGACGATAGCCCTATTTGGTAAAAAAAACAAGTCCATATTATAACAAGAACAGCTCAAATAAGCAGACGCCTCAGATGTCCTCAACTGGCGGCTTCATTAAATAGTACCCGCAAAACACCAGTCTCAACGTCAACAGTGAAGAGGCGACTCCGGGATGCTGGCCTTCTAGGCCTCTGTCCAGTGTCTGTGTTCTTAGCCCATCTTAATCCCTTTTTTTATTGGCCAGTATGAGATATTACTTTTTCTTTGCAACTCTGCCTAGATGGCCAGCATCCCGGAGTCGCCGCTTCACTGTTGACGTTTCTCAAACTAGACACTCTAATGTACTTGTCCTCTTGCTCAGTTGTGCACCGGGGCCTCCCACTCCTCTTTCTATTCTGGTTAGAGTCAGTTTGCGCTGTTCTGTGAAGGGAGTAGTACACAGCGTTGTACGAGATCTTCAGTTTCTTGGCAATTTCTCACATGGAATAGCCTTCATGTCTCAGAACAAGAGTAGACTGACGAGTTTCAGAAGAAAGGTCTTTGTTTCTGAACATTTTGAGCCTGTAATTGAACCCACAAATGCTGATGCTCCAGATACTCAACTAGTTTAAAGAAGGCCAGTTTTATTGCTTCTTATATCAGTACAACAGTTTTCAACTCTAACATAATTGCGAAAGGTTTTTCTAATGATAAATTAGCCTTTTAAAGTGATACATTTGGATTAGCTAACACAATGTGCAATTGGAACAAAGGAGTGATGGTTGCTGATAATGGGCCTCTGTACGCCTATGTAGATATTCCATAAAAAAATCGGCCGTTTCCAGCTACAATAGTCATTTACAACATTAACAATGTCTACACTGTATTTGTGATCAATGTGATGTTATTGTAATGGACAAAAAAGGAGCTTTTCTTTCAAAAACAAGGACATTTCTAAGTGACCCCAAACTTTTGAATGGTAGTGTACATGTAGGAAGAGTTATTAAAGTGACTGCATAGATAATAACAGAGAGTAGCAGCAATGTAAAAGAGAGGGGGAAGGGCAATGCAAATAGTCTGGGTAGCCATTTTATTATTTACCTGTGTTTGTTTGATTGACAGTAATGAGATGGGACTCAGGCGATGGTCTAAATAATCAACCCTTGCTCCATTAATGTTCTGTCCTGTTCTCTGAGGCAGGGATGCTGCTTTTGCTGAGTGTTAAAGTCTTAATGTGATGCTACTGCTGCTCTGTGAAGCTATAGCAAGCCCTTACGAGACTATGACACCCCAGAAGGGGCAGACGGAGCGGTCTTCTGGTCAGGCTCCGTAGACGAGCACATCGCGCACCGCTCCCGAGCATACTACTCGTCAATGTCCAGTTTCTTGACAACAAGGTAGACGAAATCGGTGCAAGGGTAGTCTTCCAGAGAGACATCAGAGATTGTAACGTTCTTTGTTTCACGGAAACATGGCTCACTCGAGACACGCTATCGGAGTCGGTAGAGCCAGCTGGTTTCTTCACGCATCGCGCCGACAGAAACAAGCATCTTTCTGGTAAGAAGAAGGGCGGGGAGGTTTGCCTTATGATTAACGAGACGTGGTGTGAACATAACAACATACAGGAACTCAAGTCCTTCTGTTCATCTGACTTAAAATTCCTCACAATCAAATGCCGACCACATTATCTACCTAGAGAATTCTCTTCAATTATAATCACTGCCGTATATATCCCCCCCCCCCCCCCCAAGCAGTCACATTGATGGCCCTGAACAAACTTTATTTGACTCTTATGTAAACTGGAAACCACATATCCCGAGACTGCATTTATTGTAGCTGGGGATTTTAACAAGGCTAATCTGAAAATAAGGCTCCCTAAATTCTATCAGCATATCGATTGTGCAACCAGGGCTGGCAAAACCCTAGATCATTGTTATTCTACCTTCCGCAACGCTTATAAGGCCCTCCCCCACCCTCCTTTCGGAAAAGCTGACCACGACTCCATTTTGTTTATGCCAGCCTATAGACAGACACTAAAACAGGAAGCAACCGCGCTTAGGTCTGTTCAATGCTGGTCCGACCAATCGGATTCCATGCGTCAAGATTGCTTCGATCACGTGGACTGGGATATGTTCCGCATTGCGGCGAACAACAACATTGATGAATACGCTGATTCGGTGAGCAGGTTTATTAGCAAGTGCATCGACGATGTCGTACCCACAGCGTCTATTAAAACATTCCCAAACCAGAAACTGTGGATTGATGGCAGAATTCGTGCAAAACTGAAAGCGTGAACAACTGCTTTTAATCAGGACAAGGTGACCGGAAACATGACCGAATACAAACAGTGTAGCTATTCCCTCCGCAAAGCAATCAAACAAGCTAAGCTTCAGTATAGAGACAAAGAAGTGTCGCTATTCAACGGCTAAGACACAAGAGGTATGTGGCAGGATCTACAGTCAATCGCGGACTATAACAGGAAAACCAGCCCCGTCGCGGACCAGGATGTCTTGCTCCCAGACAGACTAAACCACTTCTTTGCTCGCTTTGAGGACAATACAGTGCCACTGACATGGCCCGCTACCAAAACCTGCGGGCTCTCCTTCACTGCAGCCGATGTGAGCAAAACATTTAAATGTGTCAACCCTCGCAAGGCTGCAGGCCCAGACGGCATCCCCAGCCACATCCTCAGAGCATGCACAGACCAGCTGGCTGTGTTTACAGACATATTCAATCAATCCTTATCCCAGTCTGCTGTCCCCACATGCTTCAAGAGGTTCACCATTGTTTCTGTTCCCAAGAAAGCTAAGGTAACTGAGCTAAATGACTACCGCCCCGTAGCACTCACTTCCGTCATCATGAAGTGCTTTGAGAGACTAGTCAAGGACCATATCATCTCCACTCTACCTGATACCCTAGACCCACTCCAATTTGCTTACTGCCCCAATAGGTCCACAGACAACGCAATCGCAATCACACTGCACACTGCCCTAACCCATCTGGATGAGAGTATTACCTATGTGAGAATGCTCTTCATCGACTACAGCTCAGCATTTAACACCGTAGTACCCTCCAAACTCGTCATCAAGCTCGAGACCCTTTTTCTCGACTCCGCCCTGTGCAGCTGGGTCCTGGACTTCCTGACGGGCCGCCCCCAGGTTGTGAGGGTAGGTAACAACATCTCCACCCCGCTGATCCTCAACACTGGGCCCCCACAAGGGTGCGTTCTGAGACCTCTCCTGTACTCCCTGTTCACCCACGACTGCGTGGCCATGCACTCCTCCAACTCAATCATCAAGTTTGCAGACGACACTACAGTGGTAGCCTTGATTACCAACAACGACTAGACGGCCTACAGTGAGGAGGTGAGGGCCATCGGAGTGTGGTGTCAGGAAAATAACCTCACACTCAACGTCAACAAAACAAAGGAGATTATCGTGGACTTCAGGAAACAGCAGAGGGAGCACCCCCCCTTACCACATCGACGGGACAGTAGTGGAGAGGGTAGAAAGTTTTAAGTTCCTCGGCGTACACATCACGGACAAACTGAAATGGTCCAACCACACAGACAGCAGCAGTTGCGCCTCTTCAACCTCAGGAGGCTGAAGAAATTTGTCTTGTCACCAAAAGCACTCACAAACTTTTACAGATGCATAAACGAGAGCATCCTGTCGGGCTGTATCACCGCCTGGTACGGCAACAACCGTAAGGCTCTCCAGAGGGTAGTGAGGTCTGCACAACGCATTCCCGGAGGCAAACTACCTGCCCTCCACGACACCTACACCACCCGATGTCGCAGGAAGGCCAAAAAGATCATCAAGGACAACAACCACCCGAGCCACTGCCTGTTCACCCCGCTATCAGCCAGAAGGCGAGGTCAGTACAGGTGCATCAAAGCAGGGACCGAGACACTTAAAAACAGCTTCTATCTCAAGGTCATCAGACTGTTAAACAGCCATCACTCTCATTGAATGGCTGTTGCCAACATGCCGACTCAACTCCAGCCATTTTAATAATGGAAATATTGATGCAATAAATGTATTACTAGCAACTTTAAACAATACCACTTCATATAATGTTTACATACCCTACTTTACTCATCTCATATGTATATGCTGTACTCTATACCATCTACTGCATCTTGCCATCTTGCTGTAATGTATCACTTGCCACTTTAAACAATGCCACGTTTATATGTTTACATACCCTACATTACTCATCTCATATGTATATACTGTACTCTATACCGTCTACTGAATCTTGCCATCTTGATGTAATTTATCACTAGCCACTTTAAACAATGCCACTTTTTATAATGTTTACATACCCTACATTACTCATCTCATATGTATATACTGTACTCTATACCATCCACTGCATCTTGCCTATGCCGTTCTATACCATCACTCATTCATATATTTTTTATGTACATATTCTTATTCATTCCTTTACACTTGTGTGTATAAGGTAATTGTTGTGAAATTGTTAGGTTAGATTACTCGGTGGATATTACTGCATTGTCGGAACTAGAAGCACAAGCATTTCGCTACACTCTCATTAACATCTGCTAACCATGTGTATGTGACAAATACATTTTGATTTGATTTGCATCAGGGATCTACAATGTATCCGAAAAATGTTCAACCCCTTGACTTTTCCACATTTTGTTACTTTACAGCCTTATTCTAAAATGGTTTAAATTATTTTGGTCCCCTCATCAATCTACACACAATACCCCATAATGACAAATCGAAAACAGTTTTTTTATTGCAAATGTATTAAAAATAAAAAAACAGAAATACCTTATTTACATAAGTTTTCAGACCCTTTGCTATGACACTCGAAATTGAGCTCAGGCGTCTCATCCTTGAGACGTTTCTCCAACTGGATTGGAGTCCACCTGTGGTAAATTCAGTTGATTGGACATGATTTAGAAAGGAACACATCTGTCTATTTAACCTCCCACAGTTGACAGTCCTGTCAGCGCAAAAACCAAGCCGTGACTGGCTTCCCTGCAGGGAGACTGCGTTGGCTGACAGTAGCTGTGTATCTGTGGAGGCTCCTCAGAAGAGGAAGGGGAGGGCATTCTACTCAGTGAATTTTATAAAAATCTAAATAGTGAAACATTAAAAAAGTTATCCTTTTTAGATAAAACTATACTAAATATATTCACATCACCAAATAACTGATTAAAACACACTGTTTTGCAATGGTCTACATAAACCTCAACAGCACATTCTTGGGTAGCACCATGGTGTAGCTGGAGGACAGCTATGTTCTGTCTTCTCTAGGTACATTGACTTCAATACAAAACCTAGGAGGCTCATGGTTCTCACTCCCTTCCATAGACTTACACAGTAACTATGATGACTTCCGGTGGACATCCTCCAACCTATCATAGAACAATGCTGTAAGTAAATCATTTGCCACGGAAATAAAGCACTCCACACTTCATCGTCGTTAACAGTTGGGAAAAATGGCAGAGAGTGAAACAGGGAAGTGACTGCAGTGAAGGCCAATTGTGCGTCGCCCCACAGACCTCCCGGTCGCGGCCAGTTACGACAGAGGCTGGGCGCGAACCCAGAATCTCTGGTGGCACAGCTGGTGCTGCAGTACAGCACCCTTAACCACTGCGCCACTCGGGAGGCCGTATGGCAATACTTTGAGTTGGTGATGAAATGCAAACTTTGCAAGGTAGAATTGAGCTACAGTGGGTGCAATGCTGAAAGGGAGGCACCGTGAGCCCCAAACCGTTGCAGGCAGCAGTGCGATAAGGACGGAGTGAGAAAATTACAGCACTGATTACAGAAATTATTGCAGTTGATATGCAGCTTCAATACCCTAATGGCATATCTAGAACCAGACTACAAGATGCTATGTCATAAAACCGTGACGGCCCCGATGGAAAAATTGTACAATGATTCAACGCCACCATATGTGGCGTTAACAACAGATTGTTGGACGTCTATGAACACGCTGTCATACATCACTGCAATGAGCCATCACATTGATGAGAAGTGGGACATGAAGTCCCATGTGCTGACAACTGAGAACATGGAGGAGAGGCACACATAAGAGAACCTAAAACAATATTAATAAGATCATTGCTGAGTGGGTGGGGAACAGGAGTACGGTGAGCAGCGTCTGGAAGGTAGCCAGGACTGTGGTAGATTGAACTGCATTACAGTTCAATCTAGCGGTCATACGAAGGATCATATCTGAATTGAGAATTCACGTCATTTTATGATCTTTTTTGTACTTTTAAACAGTAAAAAAATGACTGTTTAAACATGAAGAAAAATGTAACATGTGTCACATCCCTATTACTAGTGTGTTAATTATAGTAGCTCCTGTAAAATTTTAATTAAATGCAGAGTCTCAAATAGTCGCCTGACCCTTTTAATATTTTATTTTTTAAATTTTAAATTTACATTTTTAAATTTCACCTTTATTTAACCAAGTAGGCTAGTTGAGAACAAGTTCTCATTTGCAACTGCGACCTGGCCAAGATAAAGCATAGCAATTCGACAAATACAACAACACAGAGTTACACATGGAATAAACAAAACGTCTATATACACCGAGTGCAAATGAGTTAAGGTTAAGGGAGTTAAGGCAATAAATAGGCCCTAGTGGCAAAGTAATTACAATATAGCAATTAAACACTGGAATGGTAGATGTGCAGAAGATGAATGTGCAAGTAGAGATACTGGGGTGCAAAGGAGCAAGATAAATAAATAAATACTGTATGGGGAGGAGGTAGGTAGATATATGGGCTGTTACAGATGGGCTATGTACAGGTGTAGTGATCTGTGAGCTGCTCTGACAGCTGGTGCGTAAAGCTAGTGAGTGAGATATGAGTCTCCAGCTTCAGAGATTTTTGCAGTTCGTTCCAGTCATTGGCATCAGAGAACCTAAAGGAAAGACAACCAAAGGAGGAATTGGCTTTGGGGGTGACCAGTGAGATATACCAGCTGGAGTGCGTGCTACGAGTGGGTGCTGCTATGGTGACCAGTGAGCTAAATCGGGGCTTTACCTAGCAGAGACTTGTAGATAACCTGTAGCCAGTGGGTTTGGCGAGGAGTATGAAGCGAGGGCCAACCAACGAGAGCGTACAGGTCGCAATGGTGGGTAGTGTATGGGGCTTTGGTGACAAAACGGATGGCACTGTGATAGACTGCATCCAGTTTGTTGAGTAGAGTGTTGGAGGCTATTTTACAGATGACATCGTCGAAGTCGAGGATCGGTAGGATGGTGAGTTTTACAAGGGTATGTTTGACAGCATGAGTGAAGGATGCTTTGTTGTGATATAGGAAGCCAAATCTAGATTTAATTTTGGATTGGAGATGCTTAATGTGAGTCTGGAAGGAGAGTTTACAGTCTAACCAGACACCTAGGTATTTGTAGTGGTCCACGTATTCTAAGTCAGAGCCGTCCAGAGTAGTGATGCTGGACGGGCGAGCAGGTGCGGGCAGTGATCGGTTGAATAGCATGCATTTAGTTTTACTTGCGTTTAAGAGCAGTTGGAGGCCACGGAAGGAGAGTTGTATGGCATTGAAGCTCGTCTGGAGGTTAGCTAACACAGTGTCCAAAGAGGGGCCAGAAGTATACAGAATGGTGTCGTCTGCGTAGAGGTGTACCAGAGAATCACCGGCAGCAAGAGCAACATCATTGATGTTTACAGAGAAGAGAGTCGGCCCGAGGATTGAACCCTGTGGCAACCCCATAGAGACTGCCAGAGGCAGGCCCTCCGATTTGAAACACTGAACTTTATCAGAGGAGTAGTTGGTAAACCAGGCGAGGCAATCATTTGAGAAACCAAGGCTGTCGAGTCTGCCAATAAGAATGTGGTGATTGACAGAGTCGAAAGCCTTGGCCAGGTCAATGAATACTTCTGCACAGTAATGTCTCTTATCGATGGCTGTTATGATGTCGTTTAGGACCTTGAGCGTGGCTGAGGTGCACCCATGACCAGCTCTGAAACCAGATTGCATAGCTTTTAAGGTATGGTGGGATTCGAAATGGTAGGTAATCTGTTTGTTAACTTGGCTTTCGAGGACCTTAGAAAGACAGGGTAGGATATATATAAGTCTGTAGCAGTTTGGGTCTAGAGTATCACCCCCTCTGAAGAGGGGGATGACCGCGGCAGCTTTCCAATCTTTGGGAATCTCAGACGATACGAAAGAGAGGTTGAACAGGCTAGTAATAGGGGTTGCAACAATTTCGGCAGATCATTTTAGAAATAGAGGGTCCAGATTGTCTAGCCCAGCTGATTTGTAGGGGTCCTGATTTTGCAGCTCTTTCAGAACATCAGCTATCTGGATTTGGGTAAAGGAGAAATGGTGGGGGCTTTGGCAGTTTGCTGCAGAGGGTGCCGGGCAGTTGACCGGGGTAGGGGCAGTCAGGTGGAAAGCATGGCCAGCCGTAGAGAAATGCTTATTGAAATTCTCAATTATAGTGGATTTATCGGTGGTGACAGTGTTTCCTAGCCTCAGAGCAGTGGGCAGCTGGGAGGAGGTGCTCTTATTCTCCATGGACTTTACAGTGTCCCAGAACTTTTTTGAGTTAGTACTACAGGATGCCAATTTATGTTTGAACAAGCTAGCCTTAGCTAGCCGGGCAATGGCACACATTCAGCAAATAAAGGCCTGTTTCAAATAAACAGCGGGTCTAAATGAACTGTTTACGACCTGTGCACCTACGTTACAAACTTTAATTTGGGTCATGAAGGGTTTAGGGCAAATTGAAGTATCATGTAGTAGCCTAAACCTATTCATGTTACATTGAGCTGGGTGAATGGAATATGAATGACAGTCATCCAATATGGTGTAATCAATAATAAGGCCATGTTCATAAAAAATGATCGTCCTCCCTAATCTTAAACGGCACCGACCACCAGTACTGTGTATGAATAGCTCAGTAGCTTTACTGGAAACTTTCATCAGTGTGGCTAAACTGTTGGGCCTTAGGGAGTATTGCTGTGGGGATGAGTGATCGCTAGCTAGCCTAGTGTTGTACCAGACACTTAACTCACACAGAGGGGCTGTGGGGCTATACAGTCATTGGTGTAGAGCAATTAGATATGCAAAAGGCTCAGCTGAGGGTTCCTCTCCCATCTGTTCTCTCTGGACAGTCTTTCTGTCAGTGGGCATGCTGTGCCTGCCCTCTCTCTATTCTCCCCAAAGAGCCTCTCACACACCGAGTTTGTGTGTATGTGTGTGTGTGTGTGTGTGTACTCTCACTATCGGCAGCAGCAATGTGTCCTCAGCAGCACTGGCCCAGAGTGTGGAAACAGAGCCAAGACATAGTCGGACCCCTGCACTTGTTTCCCAGAGAGACTGACAGCTCTAAATCAAACCAGACCCCCTCCCCCCTCCAAACCTTCCTCCTACACTCTCTTTTTCTCTCTTAATCTCTTTCGCTTCCTCAGCATTTCTCCCTGACAGTCTCCCTCTCTCTATCTCTTTCCCTCCGTCCCTCCTCCATTGAGCGAGTAATTCCCTCCCCACCCCCCACCCCACCCCTCATCAGGAGGGAAACTTAAGCTGGGCGATATGGCCTAAAAAATCATAAAATGTTTTATGTTTTCTCTAAATAAGCTTTGTTGTACAATTGATGGTGAAATACACTGCATTTCAGTGTCAGCATAGTCAACAGTCAGCATAAGCTAATGAATCAATGATCTGGCTTTCAAGTCTGTCTATGAAAATACCCTTTTTGTTCCAAATGTAACCAGAACCATACATAATGCACATTCACTAATAATGACTAACTTCTTCTAGCTGTCATTATCGAAAACACATAAACAATATCTAAAGCACAAGCCCACTTGCTAGTGAGTAGCCAGCTAATCTTTATAGGAATCCTTATATTTCAAGTTTAGCCTTATTCGATCTATTTGCTAGCTAACAAGGCAAAACAGTAGAATTGCTATAAACACACCCTTCTTTATGTCTCCAACTGTTTGAACAACATGTTAGCCTGCCCACTTTGTTCAGATGTTGAGATCAAGACACCTTCCTTATTTCTCAGAATGAGAACGAGTTGCCCATTCCTTATATAATTGTGTTTTATTCTTATTGCACATTTATAAAACACAGACTAGCTAGCATAATAGTATTTGGCTAAATGCTACTAGTGTGACGTGGTACCGCAATGCTGCATGCAACAAACTGAGCAAGAATTTTCCCAGAATCAATGTTTATCAATTGATACTCCCATTTTAGGGGTGTTTGCTCTGTGCACAATTTGAGCAGTTGAGCCATAAAGGGTTTCATTAGAAAGGTTAACTTCTCCTCTATTACAGTAAATGAATGGCTCATTTTGTTTCGTTGTTCATATGACTGATTCTGTTGGACCAGTGATCAAACGCAAATAGCGAGTGGCTTCACTCTCGCCAAAATCTGTCCAAAATAAAGCCAATGCATTTCAATAGGCTTATTTTGGACTTAAGCTTGTCGCCTGTCTTCCCGCCTTTGGGACAACAACTCCCATTGTTAGGGCAGAGACATGATCATCTCGTCATTATATGCAGTGCATTCGGAAAGTATTCAGACCCCCCTTGACTTATTCCATATTTTGTTACATTACAGCCTTATTCTAAAATGGATGAAATTGTTTTTTTCCTCAGCAATCTACACACAATACCCCATAATGACAAAGCATTTTTGCAAATTTATAATTTTTTTTAAATGGAAATATCACGTTAACATAAGTATTCAGACCCTTTACTCAGTACTTTGTTGAAGCACATTTGGCAGTGATTACAGCCTTGAGTCTTCTTGGGTATAACGCTACAAGTTTGGCACACCTGTATTTGGGGGGGGGTTTCTCCCATTCTTCTCTGCAGATTGTCTCAAGCTCTGTCAGGCTGGATGGGGAGAGTCGCTGCAAAGCTATTTTCAGGTCTCTCCAGAGATGTTCGATCAGGTTCAAGTCTGGATTCTGGCTGTGCCACTCAAGGACATTCCCGAAGCGACTCCTGGGTTGTCTTGGCTGTGTGCTTAGTGGCGTTGTCCTGTTGGAAGGTGAACCTTCGCCACAATTTTAGGTCCTGAGCAGGTTTTCATCAAGGATTTCTCTGTACTTTGCTCCTTTCATCTTTTCCTTGATCCTGACTAGTCTCCCAGTCCCTGCTGCTGAAAAACATAACCACAGCATGATGCTGCCACCACCGTGCTTCACCGTAGGAATGGTGCAAGGTTTCCTCCAGGCGTGACACTTGGCATTCAGGCCAAAGAGTTCAATCTTGTTTTCATCAGACCAGAGAATCTTGTTTCTCATGGTCTGAGAGTCCTTTAGGTTCCCTTTGGCAAACTCCAAGCGGGCTGTCATGTGCGTTTTACTGAGGAGTGGCTTCCATCTGGCCACTCTAGCATAAAGGCCTGGTTGGTGGAGTGCTGGAGAGATGGTTGTCCTTCTGGAAGGTTCTCCCATCTCCTACAGAGGAACTCTGGAGCTCATTCAGAGTGACCATCGGGTTCTTGGCCACCTCCCTGACCAAGGCCCTTCTCCTCCGATTGCTCAGTTTGGCCGGGCGGCCAGCTCTAGGAAGAGTCTTGGTGGTTTCAAACTTCTTCCATTTAAGAATTATGGAGGCCACTGTGTTCTTGGGGACCTTCAATGCTGCAGGACATTTTTGGTACCCTTCCCCAGATCTGTGCCTCGACACAATCCTGTCTCGGAGCTCTGAGGACAATTCCATCGACCTCATGGCTTGTTTTTTGCTCAGACATGCACTGTCAACTGTGAGACCTTATATAGATAGATGTGTGCCAATCAATGTCCAATCAATTGAATTTACCGCAGGTGGACTCCAATCAAGTTGTAGAAACATCTCAAGGATGATCAATGGAAACAGGATGCGCCTGAGCAAAATGTTGAGTCTCATAGCAAAGGGTTTGAATACTTATCTAAATAAGGTATTTCAGGTTTAAAGTTTTTTTTAATGAATTTGCAAAAACGTCTAACCCCCTGTTTTCGCTTTGTCATTTTGAGGTATTTTGTGTAGATTGATGAGGGCAAAAATGATTTTATCAATTTTAGAATAAGGCTGTAATGTAACAAATTGAGGAAAAAGGGAAAGGGGTCTGAGTACTTTTCCAAATACACTGTACATATCTGTGGTATAAATGGGAAGGAGCGTAGGAGACTAGACCAAAAAGACAACATGAACAAGCAGCTTATAAAAACGTTTTAAAAACCACGTTAATCAAAATAGGCATTGTAATGAATCTAATTAATTCAACATATTGCCCAGCCCTAAGTTTAAACTTTTTCTGATTCACTGTTTATCTTAGAAGCAGGCTGCCTTTTGTCAGGTTCTACAGTAACTAATGGAGATGCCTCTCTGATTTCAGACTGCTTTTTAGATTAGCCAAACCCGTAGTGATCCGCTGCTCCAGGAGCCACAGAGAGGTTAGTAATGCACTGTATCCAAATAATTACTCAATAAAAAGGTACAAATGTTCTGTTTTGAGAAACAGATGCCTCACAAGTCCTCAACTGGCAGCTTCATTAAATAGTACCCGCAAAACACCAGTCTCAACGTCAACAGTGAAGAGGCGACTCCGGGATGCTGGCCATCTAGGCATAGTTGCAAAGAAAAATTAATATCTCAGACTGGCCAATAAAAAGGAAATATTAAGATGGGCAAAATAACGCAGACAAAGGACAGAGGAACTCTGCCTAGAGTGCCAGCATCCCGGAGTCACCTCTTCAACAGTTTTCAGCTGTGCTATCATAATTGCAAAAGGGTTTTCTAATGATCAATTAGCCTTTTAAAATGAATGACTTGGATTAGCTAACACAAGGTACCATTGGGACACAGGAGGGATGGTTGCTGATAATGGGCCTCTGTACTCCTATGTAGATATTCCATTAAAAATCAGCCATTTCCAGCTACAATTGTCATTTACAACATTTACAATGTCTACACTGTATTTTGATGTTATTTTAATGGACAAAAAAATAGATTTTCTTTCAAGAACTGGGCATTTCTAAGTGACCCCAAACTTTTGAATGGTAGTGTATATATATTTCCTACTGCTTGACAAAAAAGAATATTGGTCGACCAACAGCCTATCAACCATACAATCGACCAGCTGACTAAATGGGTTGAGCCATAGCTTCCATCCATCCATCCCTCCACACACACACACACACACACACACACACACACACACACACACACACACACACACACACACACACACAGTCTTGCGCAGCTAACCTTGTGGGGACATACAATTCAGTCCCATTCAAAATCCTATTTTGCTTAACCCCTAACCCTAATACGTACCCTTTCCCTAATCCTAACCTTATGCCTAACCGTAACACTAATTCTAACCTTAACCCTAAAACCCCCTAGAAATAGCATTTGAACTTGTGGGGACCAACGAAATGTCCCCAGTTGGTCCAATTTTTGTTTGTTTACTATTCTTGAGGGAGCTTCTGGTCCCCACAAGTATAGTTACACATGTCCACACACACACACACACACACACACACACACACACACACACACACACACACACACACACACACACACACACACACACACACACACACACACACACACAGCCTTGGAGCCCAGCGACACTCTTAATCTTGTCACAGGGCCCAGATGCTGCAGGCATCCTTACACCTCTGATCGTATTTCATTTAGTTATGTAGAAAAGGTGGTTACTTTATTGGAGAGGGAATGGCTTTCTCCCCAGCAAAATGTCAGTTGAGAAATCCCCCTGACTGTACCTTTCATCCTGGCTGCTAGGCTCTGAGAATGAATGGAGGCACATTGAACTGGCTGCCCTACACAGGCTTGCACATACACGTACACACACACTCACACACACAGCAACACCATGGACATCTCAAGGGGAGGTCTGGAGAGCTGTGATCTACTATGCTGATTTAACACTGGTGAATTACTGTCATAGTCCTGTACCAATAGCCTCCTCCAGAGAGAGAGAGAGGGAGAGCTGCGTATCTATTCTCAGTGGGTCAGTGTTTTATCCCAGAATGGATGGCTTACATTAACACACTCACAGTCATGCACACACACACACACACAAGGGATAATGTTAATATAGTCATGTCCATCTCTCCCCCTGACCTTGGCTCTCCTCTCATCTGTCAACTCCTGTTCGGCTGCATCTCAACACTTCTAATGGCTCTTCCTCTCCTCCTCTCCTTTCCATCATTTGCACTAATGTTCAACACGTACTTTCAGCTATCCAGGGTTAATAGTCTCATACTCCCTAAGTGACAGCATGTTCCTTTTATTCAGCAGCTGACCCCACACTACTGATATACTACTTCCACAGCCTCAGTGCCCCTACTTTCTCTTGGTCTTTATATTTATTCACCTCTCAGTCCCTCCCTCACTCACTATCCCTCCTTCTCTCCCCGTCTCTGTAAGTGGTGGAGCAGGACCCAGGGCCAGACTTTTACTTACTGTCGTTTTTCACCCTGACTGACAGGTCATCTATTGTGCCGTGTGTCAAAAAAAAGAAATGATCCAGCTACACATGGCTGATTGTCTCACATTTACCGAGAGGCGGGAGCAGGCCTCATTTGTTCTAGTTTAGCTGAGTCAATTTGCATAGAGCCTATTCATCACCTGGGTCCTACCTCAGCTCTCTCTCGCTTGCTCGCTATCTCCCCCTCTCTCACACATACACCTCTCTCCCCTCCCCTCTCTCTCTCTCCCTTTCTCTTTCCCCTCTCCTCTCTCAGCTCAACACCCCTTCTCCATCTCTCTCTCTCGCTCTCTCACATATACACACTCACCTCTCCCCCATCTCTCTCTCTCCTCTCTCTCGGGTCGCTGCAGGTGTTTCTACATGATTGACGTTCAGAGTGGAGTCAGGGCGACTTGGCAGAGAGTGAGGCAGTGAGAGGCCTTCTGTCAGGTTGATGCTTGACTGCCAGATCTGCATTATAAAAACATTGAGAACTCTCAGAGTGTACGTCCACTTCCAGCTGATTTATAGACTGGTCTTTTCAAGTCCCAATCATCTGTGTTGTCAACAGAACTGTGTGGAGCTGACACTGCAGCTGGGATGATGCTGATGCATTTGATCCATAACTAGCAGAGCACCCAACACGCTCTTTGGGTTTTTCTTATATGCAAATGTCCTAAGTAGAGGTCAGTCGCGGAGCAGTGGAGTTATAGGAGATGTAAAACAGATCTGAGCAGCCAGCCATGCAGGCCAGGCCAGTCACAAACGATGCCACTATGTCTAACTCAGACGGCAGAGCATTTTAATTCCAGGAAATTATGTTTTGCCTCGTATTGGACACACAAATAGCTGAATATCAATTTCTTTAATGTGGTGATTGGACATATGTAATTAACTGATCCCGTTCTGTGTTTACAGCCTCTATATATTGCTCTCTGTTGGGCACCAGTTATTAGCCCACATTATGGTCTGAGAGGGATGTAATAGCCATAATAGCAGGCTTAGGCAGGAAAGCACAGCACAGATTTTCTATTTCCCGATGTATAGGCTAATGAACAACAGTGTAAAACATAACCATGTTCAATGATTTCATTAAAGCACCCCAATAAACAGTCTCTAAAATAGTTATTAAAAAACTTAGACTTAAGACAGAGGCAACTATGTCTCCCTGTGGAAATGTTCTTCCATAAAGGATTCATATTGACCCAGTTTTTGGGATAAATAACATGTTTTTCTTCACCAGGTGATGTATCTTTACTTTCATAAACAGGTTTACAACGTAATTGGCATGTATGAACCAAGCATGTTTGCAGGCTGTCAGACTCAGCTCACAGGAAGGGTCATTCATTCATAACATTTGAAGTCAGTGGAGTAGGCCTGACTTATCTTTTTAAGTTTAAACACTAAAACATTTGACTGTGTACATGCTGGCATGTGTAGGCCTCTGTATCATTACATGGCAGTTATTGTGTGGAAATGGGGCCGCCTGCTAGCAGCATTAAACACCAGTCCTCACAGTACATATTCTAACACATGATCAATCAGAAGGCCGTGGAATAGGGGCTGTGTGTGTGTGTGTGTGTGTGTGTGTGTGTCTTTTTACATCTTCCTCTGATCTGCTTTGATTGTGTTTAGGACAGTTTTTGATTGGCTTGTCGTGTACGGGAGAGAAAGTAATGGGGCTTGATCAAGGCTCTACAAGACACCACTGAAACTTTCATGGAGGGATAGAAACAAAATGAGGAAACCACAGAAACACAAACAACGGAATAACAGCTGTTTCAAACCCTGTTCCTTCAGCCTAACATGCTGACCAGACCGAACACGCGTGCTCAGGCATTGCAAAATAAATGTACACATACATGTTATTCAATCATTGCACCCACACTGCTCGCGCGCGTCAGCGAGAGTCTGCATAGCCAATTGCTAAAATAGAACTTGGTTCTATTTGTGACGCTGGTTTTTAGAAGCACATACCCATGTGGGTGATTGAAAGATGAACTGAGGTCCACACTCCAGTCGGTTGTGGTAATGCATCTTTAAGTTGGTTGCCAACCGCCATATATAGTCCACATTTTTTGTTATTTTTATTTCACCTTTATTTAACCAGCTAGGCCAGTTGAGTACAAGTTCTCATTTACAACTGTGACCTGGCCAAGATAAAGCAAAGCAGTGTGCCAAAAACAACAACACAGAGTTACACATAAACAAACGTACAGTCAATAACACAATAGCAAAATCTATTTATAGTGTGTGCGAATGTAGAAGAGTAGGGAGGTAAGGCAATAAATATACTATAGAGGTGAAATAATTATAATTGAGTGATAGACGTGCAGATGATGATGTGCAAGTAGAGATACTGGGGTGCAAAAGAGCAAGAAGATAAATAACAATATGGGGATGAGGTAGTTGGGTGTGCTATTTACAGATTGCCTGTGTACAGGCACAGTGATCGGTAAGCTGCTCTGACAGCTGAGGAAGATATAAGTCTCCAGCTTCAGTGATTTTTGCAATTCGTTCCAGTCATTGGCAGCAGAGAACTGGAAGGAAAGGCGGCCAAAGAAGTGTTGGCTTTGGGGATGACCAGTGAAATATACAGTGCCTTGCGAAAGTATTCGGCCCCCTTGAACTTTGCGACCTTTTGCCACATTTCAGGCTTCAAACATAAAGATATAAAACTGTATTTTTTTGTGAAGAATCAACAAGAAGTGGGACACAATCATGAAGTGGAACGACATTTATTGGATATTTCAAACTTTTTTAACATATCAAAAACTGAAAAAGTGGGCGTGCAAAATTATTCAGCCCCCTTAAGTTAATACTTTGTAGTGCCACCTTTTGCTGCGATTACAGCTGTAAGTCGCTTGGGGTATGTCTCTATCAGTTTTGCACATCGAGAGACTGAATTTTTTCCCCATTCCTCCTTGCAAAACAGCTCGAGCTCAGTGAGGTTGGATGGAGAGCATTTGTGAACAGCAGTTTTCAGTTCTTTCCACAGATTCTCGATTGGATTCAGGTCTGGACTTTGACTTGGCCATTCTAACACCTGGATATGTTTATTTTTGAACCATTCCATTGTAGATTTTGCTTTATGTTTTGGATCATTGTCTTGTTGGAAGACAAATCTCTGTCCTAGTCTCAGGTCTTTTGCAGACTCCATCAGGTTTTCTTCCAGAATGGTCCTGTATTTGGATCCATCCATCTTCCCATCAATTTTAACCATCTTCCCTGTCCCTGCTGAAGAAAAGCAGGCCCAAACCATGATGCTGCCACCACCATGTTTGACAGTGGAGATGGTGTGTTCAGGGTGATGAGCTGTGTTGTTTTTATGCCAAACATCACGTTTTGCATTGTTGCCAAAAAGTTCAATTTTGGTTTCATCTGACCAGAGCACCTTCTTCCACATGTTTGGTGTGTCTCCTAGGTGGCTTGTGGCAAACTTTAAACAACACTTTTTATGGATATCTTTAAGAAATGTTTTTCTTCTTGCCACTCTTCCATAAAGGCCAGATTTGTGCAATATACGACTGATTGTTGTCCTATGGACAGAGTCTCCCACCTCAGCTGTAGATCTCTGCAGTTCATCCAGAGTGATCATGGGCCTCTTGGCTGCATCTCTGATCAGTCTTCTCCTTGTATAAGCTGAAAGTTTAGAGGGACGGCCAGGTCTTGGTAGATTTGCAGTGGTCTGATACTCCTTCCATTTCAATATTATCGCTTGCACAGTGCTCCTTGGGATGTTTAAAGCTTGGGAAATCTTTTTGTATCCAAATCCGGCTTTAAACTTCTTCACAGCAGTATCTCGGACCTGCCTGGTGTGTTCCTTGTTCTTCATGATGCTCTCTGCGCTTTTAACGGACCTCTGAGACTATCACAGTGCAGGTGCATTTATACGGAGACTTGATTACACACAGGTGGATTGTATTTATCATCATTAGTCATTTAGGTCAACATTGGATCATTCAGAGATCCTCACTGAACTTCTGGAGAGAGTTTGCTGCACTGAAAGTAAAGGTGCTGAATAATTTTGCATGCCCAATTTTTCAGTTTTTGATTTTGTTAAAAAAGTTTGAAATATTCAATAAATGTCGTTCCACTTCATGATTGTGTCCCACTTGTTGTTGATTCTTCACAAAAAAATACAGTTTTATATCTTTATGTTTGAAGCCTGAAATGTGGCAAAAGGTTGCAAAGTTCAAGGGGGCCGAATACTTTCGCAAGGCACTGTACCTGCTGGAGGGCGTGCTACGGGTGAGTGTTGCTATGGTGACCAGTGAGCTGAGATAAGGCGTGGCTTTGCCTAGCAAAGACTTATAGATGACCTGGAGCCAGTGGGTTTGTCGACGAATATGTAGCGAGGGCCAGACAATGAGAGCATACAGGTCGCAGTGGGGGGCAGCATATGAGGCTTTGGTGACAAAACGGATGGCACTGGGATAGACTGCATTCAGTTTGCTGAGTAGAGTGTTGGAAGCTATTTTGTAAATGACATCGCCAAAGTCAAGGATCGGTAGGATAGTCAGTTTTACGAGGGTATGTTTGGTAGCATGAGTGAAGGAGGCTTTGTTTTGAAATAGGAAGCCAATTCTAGATGTAATTTTGGATTAGAGATGGTTAATGTGAGTCTGGAAGGAGAGTTTACAGTCTAACCAGATACCTAGGTATTTGTAGTTGTCGACATATTCTAAATCATAACCGTCCAGAGTAGTGATGCTTGTCGGGCGGGCGTTTGTGGGCAGCAAGAGGTTGAAGAGCATGCATTTATTTTTACTACCATTTAAAAGCAGTTGGAGGCCACGGAATTAATGTTGTATGGCATTGAAGCTTGTTTGGAGGTTTGTTAATCGGAATGGCCGATTGATTAGTGCCGATTTCAAGTTTTCATAACGATCGGAAATCGGTATTTTTGGGCGCCACTTTTTTTTTTTTATTACATAAAAAAAAAAACTTTATTTAACTAGGCAAGTCAGTTAAGAACACAATCTTATTTTCAATGACAACCTAAGAACAGTGGGTTAACTGCCTTGTTCAGGGGCAGAACGACAGATTTTCACATTGTCAGCTTGGGGGATCCAATCTTGCAACCTTACAGTTAACCTGTTAGAGCTCTAGGGGCGCTATTTCATTTTTGGATAAAAAACGTTCCTGTTTTAAGCGCGATATTTTGTCACGAAAAGATGCTCGACTATGCTTATTCTTGACAGTTTTGGAAAGAAAACACTCTGAAGTTTCAGAATCTGCAAAGATTTTGTCTGTAAGTGCCCCAGAACTCTACAGGCGAAACCAAGATGATGCATCACCCAGGAATTAGCAGAATTTCTGAAGCTCTGTTTTCCATTCTCTCCTTATATGGCTGTGATTGCGCAACAAATGAGCCTACACTTTCTGTCGTTCGCCCAAGGTCTTAGCAGCATTGTGACGTATTTGTAGGCATATCATTGGAAGATTGACCATAAGAGACTACATTTTCCAAGTGTCCGCCTGGTGTCCTGCGTCGAATTCGGTGCGCAATTGCCAGCTGCTTCTACTTTACCATTTGATTCAGGGGAGAAAACATGTGTCCAAGAACGATGTATCAATGAAGAGATATGTGAAAAACACCTTGATGATTCATTCTAAACAACGTTTGCCATGTTTTCAGTCGATATTATGGAGTTATTTTGGAAAAAAGTTCGCGTTTTGAGGACTGAATTTTCGGATTTTTTTTGGTAGCCAAATGTGATGTATAAAACGGAGCTATTTCTAATACACAAGGAATCTTTTTGGAAAAACTGAGCATCTGCTATCTAACTGAGAGTATCCTCATTGAAAACATCAGAAGTTCTTCAAAGGTAAATGATTTTATTTGAAGGCTTTTATGTTTTTGTCAATGTTGCGTGCTGGATGCTAACGCTAATGCTAACGCTAAATGCTAACGCGAAATGCTAACGCTAGCTAGCTACTTTTACACAAATGATTGTTTTCCTATGGTTGAGAAGCATATTTTGAAAATCTGAGATGACAGTGTTGTTTACAAAAGGCTAAGCTTGAGAGATGGCATATTTATTTCATTTCATTTGCGATTTTCATAAATAGTTAACGTTGTGTTATGCTAATGAGCTTGCTGATAGATTTACACAATCCTGGATACAGGGGTTTTTTCATAGCTAAACGTGACGCAGAAAACGGAGCGATTTGTCCTAAACAAATAATCTTTCAGGAAAAACTGAACATTTGCTATCTGAGAGTCTCCTCATTGAAAACATCTGAAGTTATTCAAAGGTAAATGATTTTATTTGAATGCTTTTCTGTTTTTTTGTGTAAATGTTGCCAGCTGAATGCTAATGCTAAATGCTACGTTAGCCTACAATACTGTTACACAAATGCTTGTTTTGCAATGGTTGAGAAGCATATTTTGAAAATCTGAGATGACAGTGTTGTTAACAAAAGGCTAAGCTTGAGAGCTAGCATATTTATTTCATTTCATTTGCGATTTTCATGAATAGTTAACGTTGCGTTATGGTAATGAGCTTGAGTCTGTATTCACGATCCCGGATCCGGGATGGGGAGATCAGAAAGGTTAACTAGTCCAACGCTCTAACCACCTGCCTCTCATTGCACTCCACGAGGAGCCTGCCTGTTACGCAAATGCAGTAGAAGCCAAGGTAAGTTGCTAGCTAGCATTAAACTCATCTTATTAAAAACAATAAATCAATCATAATCACTAGTTATAACTACACATTGGTGATGATATTACTTGTTTATCTAGCATGTCCTGTGCTGCACATAATCGATGCAACACTGGGGGATGATTTAACAAAAGCGCATTTGCGTAAAAAAGCACAATCGTTGGACGACTGTACCTAACCATAAACACCAATACCTTTCTTAAAATCAATTCACATAAGTATATATTTTTAAACATGCATATTTAGCTAAAAGAAATCCAGGTTAGCAGGCAATATTAACCAGGTGAAATTGTGTCATTTCTCTTTTGTTCATTGCACGCAGAGTCAGGGTATATGCAACAGTTTGGGCAGCCTGGCTCATTGCAAACTAATTTGCCAGAATTTTACGTAATTATGACTTAACATTGAAGGTTGTGCAATGTAACAAGAATATTTAGACTTAGGGATGCCACCCGTTAGATAAAATACCGAACGGTTCCGTATTTCACTGAAAGAATAAACGTTTTGTTTTTTAAATGATAGTTTCCGGATTCAACCATATTAATGACCAAAGGCTCGTATTTCTGTGTGTTATTATGTTAGAATTAAGTCTATGATTTGATAGAACAGTCTGACTGAGCGATGGTAGGCAGCAGCAGGCATTAATAAGCATTAATGTAAGCATTAATTCAAACAGCACTTTCGTGCGCTTGCCAGCAGCTCTTCATAAGCACAGCGCTGTTTATGACTTCAAGACTATCAGCCTAATGGCTGGTGTAACCGATGTGAAATGGCTAGCTAGTTAGCTGGGTGTGCGCTAATAGCGTTTCAAATGTCACACGCTCTGAGACTTGGAGTAGTTATTCCCCTTGTGGCTTTTGTGGAGCGATGGGTAACGATGCTTCGAGTGTGGCTGTTGTCGATGTGTTCCTGGTTTGAGCCCAGGTAGGGGCGAGGAGAGGGACAGCAGATATACTGTTACACTGGCAATACTATAGTGCTTATAAGAACATCCAATAGTCAAAGGTATATGAAATACAAATGGTATAGAGAGAAATAGTCCTATAAATACTATATTAACTACAACCTAAAACCTCTTACCTTGGAATATTGAAGTCTCATGTTAAAAGGAACCACCAACTTTCATATGTTCTCATGTTCTGAGCAAGGAACTCAAACGTTAATCGGTATCGGTATCAGCGTTGAAAAATCATAATCGGTCGACCTCTAGTGTGAACAGGTGATCAGAAGACAGGTGATTGGGATCTGGAGAGTGAGCTGCGTTCAGGGGATCTATGTGTCTGAGAGTGAGAGCTGGAAGCAGACGTTACAGTACAATGATGGCTATTTGTTCTATTTGTATTTGTTTTGTCTATTTGTTTAAAATGTATCACTTGATGGTTTAATTTCAGAGGCAAAAAATCATGGTATTTTGCAAAATGCTAAATATCCACATAACTCTCTGATAAATAAGTAGTACTCCTAGGTTTGACACAGTCAAATGAAACAAATTATACATTTGTGACATCAATATAAATTATAATTAAATACAGTAATATGAGATATGTAAAACATTTACATTTCACGTTTTAGTCATTTAGCAGATGCTCTTATCCAGAGCGACTTACAGTACGTGCATTCATCTTAAGATAGGGGAGACAACCCCATATCACAGTCAAATATACAGGATACAAACAATCCAGAAGGACAACCATCTCTGCAGCACTCCACCAATCAGGCCTTTATGGTAGAGTGGCCAGACAGATGCCACTCCTCAGTAAAAGGCATATGACAGCCCGCTTGGAGTTTGCCAAAAGGTACCTAAAGGACTCTCGGACCATGAGAAACAAGACACTCTGGTCTGATGAAACCAAGATTAAACTATTTTGCCTGAATAGCAAGGGTCACATCTGGAGGAAACCTGGCACCATCCCTACGGTGAAGCATGGTGGTGGCAGCATCATGCTGTGGGGATGTTTTTCAGCAGCAGGGACTAGGAGACTTGTCAGGATCGAAGGAAAGATGAACAGAGCAAAGTACAGAGAGATCCTTGATAAAAACCTGCTCCAGAGCGCTCAGGACTTCTGACTAGGGCGAAGGTTCACCTTCCAACAGGACAACAACCCTAAGCACATAGCTTAGGGACAAGTCTCTCGGGGCAAGTCTCTGAATGTCCTTGAGTGGCCCAGCCAGAGCTCGGACTTGAACCCGATCAAACATCTCACCTGAAAATAGCTGTGCAGCGACGCTCCCCAACCAACCTGACAGAGCTTGAGAAGATCTGCAGAGAAGAATGAGAGAAACTCCCCAAATACAGGTGTGCCAAGCTTGTAGAGTCATACCCAAGAAGACTTGAGAATGTAATCGCTGCCAAAGGTGCTTCAACAAAGTACTGAGTAAAGGGTCTGAATACTTATGTAAATGTGATATTTCCATTGTTTTTATTTTTTATACTTGCAAAAATGTTTTTAAAAAACAGTTTTTGCTTTGTCATTATGGGGTATTGTGTGTAGATTGATGAGGGGGGGAAACAATGTAATACATTTTAGAATAAGGCTGTAATGTAACAAAATGTGGAAAACATCAAGGGGTCTGAATACTTTCCGAATGCACTGTAGGTATATGGTTTCTTAAACTTTGCAATTAATGGTTTTTGCTTGGCATACATTCTTCCCTACAGTAAGAGAGGAAAACAGTGACACAAAACAATACGTGAGAGATACAGAGCAAGAGAGAGAGAGAGAGAGAGCGAGAGAGAGAGAGAGCGAGAGAGAGAGAGAGAGAGTTAGTTCCCAGAGCCTCGTCATAGCCGGGTCAAACAGGGCTAGCAGCTTGTCTGTATGACATGAATGTCTAGCGGCCGGGAAGGAAGGTCAAGTTTGTTTTATTCACTGCTTTAGCACACTCCGCCAACCCTGATGTCCTAGCCGTGTCTGAATCCTGGCTTAGAAAGGCCACCAAAAATACTGAAATGTCTATCCCCAACTACAACATTTTCCGACAAGATAGAACTGCCAAAGGGGGCGGAGTTGCATTCTACTTTAGA
Source organism: Oncorhynchus mykiss (assembly GCF_013265735.2). NCBI lineage: Eukaryota > Metazoa > Chordata > Actinopteri > Salmoniformes > Salmonidae > Oncorhynchus > Oncorhynchus mykiss. The sequence goes on along the minus strand of NC_048569.1, from coordinate 75,496,858 downwards.
AACAGCCTGCAGAGGTCTGTCATACTATCCAGGTATGTGCCTCAAAAATTTGAGCTGCTACATTTAAAAATCCACCTTTCCAGAAACACGTTTCTTACCTTTGCTGCTTGTTATAGACCCCCCTCAGCCCCCAGCTGTGCCATGGACACCATATGTGAATTGATTGCCCCCCATCTATCTTCAGAGTTCGTACTGTTAGGTCGTCCTACAATCTAAGTTAGATGACCTCAATCTCAGACAAATTATCAAGGAACCTACCAGGTACAACCCTATATCCGTAACCATGGGCACCCTCTTTGATATCATCCTGACCAACTTGCCCTCTAAATACACCTCTGCTGTCTTCAACCAGGATCTCAGCGATCAATTCCTCATTGCCTGCGTCCGTAATGGGTCCACGGTCAAATGACCACCCCTCATCACTGTCAAACACTCCCTAAAACACTTCAGCGAGCAGGCCTTTCTAATCGACCTGCCCCGGGTTTTTAGGGGTAAATAGTTTAATTTGGTTGCTTTTCTTATTTTCGGGAAAATGTTGCCTGCTGCCAGCAGAGCCTAGCATAGCATTATGCCATGATAAACTTACACAAATGCTTGTCTAGCGTTGGCTGTAACGCATATTTAGAAAATCTGAGATGACAGTGTTGTTAACAAAAGGCTAAGCTTGTGTTTGAATATATTTATTTCATTTCATTTGCGATTTTCATGAATAGGAAAAGTTGCGTTATGGTAATGCGCTTGAGGCTATGATTACGCTCCCGGTTACGGGATTGCTAGTCGCAAGAAGTTAAAACCTCTTACAGCTACCCCCCTACTTTTTTCAATTTCCGCCTGAAGACATACCCAAATCTAACTGCCTGTAGCTCTGGCCCAGAACCAAGGATATGCATATTATTGGTTTCATTTGAAAGAAAACACTCTGAAGTTTGTGTAAATGTGAATTGAATGTAGGAGAATATAACACAATAGATCTGGTTTAGATAATACAATGACAAAAAACATACGTTTTTTCATTTTTATTGTTGTATCATGAGCTTTAAAAATGAACAAGGCAAAACAAACATTCAGATAGGATGATGGGGACTATTTCAGTGAAAAACATAAGAGGGCAACAGTACTTTTTCAAAGTTTCAGAATGATAACTTCCAAAATGAGTGTGCTACATGACATGTATCATGATGTCACCCAGGTGTCCCACACAAGTAGCCCAAATGAACCCAAGTGGCCAAATTGGGTGAAGTTATACATTTTGAATGGAATAACTATATACAAAATACCAAAATGATATTCTAACACACCCCCCCCCCAAAAAAAAAAATTGAGAAAAAACATGAAAAGAATATATAAATATACATTTACAAAATAACACTTTCAATATTTGGAAGACCCTCAGTCCTCTACACAATATTGTGCTGCTGCCAGGTGCCATATCAGTCTCTTTCTGCTGTAAAGCAGGGGGTCACCAAGCATGTGGTGCAGGTGATGGGGGACTTCATTTTGCAAAGAACACAGCGACGCCTCCAAGCTGTGCCCTTTTGGCCCTGAGCCACATCCATGCCTGCAGAAATAAATGTGGGCGGATGAACACCACTTGTGGCAGGAGCTGGATGAACCAGCTTCTGTGGGGGATGGACACCTTGGCACTGGGGGCTCCCATTCGGAGTCAGTGTCACTGTGAAAGAAAATGTTCAGTTAGAATAGTTTCACATTTGAGCCCGGCAGACACACGCATCTCGGCCATGCTCCCTCTAATCCACAATATGTATATATACACACACAAACATAGGCTATGGGTCATAAACACACATACAAACATACCCCCACCCACAATGTATAGCCAACGTGAACTTTTCACATTTCATGACATTTTTATATTTTGGTACTAAAAAATTAAAAAATCACAAATAATATTTTATATTATTAATTTCAAACAACGGCATTAGCATGAGAAGAACTTACCAGTCCAAAACGATGTCCTCTCCGTTCAAAAAAGAATCCTCAATTTGGGAATCAAAGCTATGCTAGCTAAATGAATTGTCCTCCAACAATCTCTATCTCACTTTCCCGATCAATTCCTTCTAAAATTGTGTGTACATCTGTATATCTAGACTTAGATTTAGCTTTCCCTGATTTAGTCGCCATACTGATTGATATATAAACAGCTGAAGATGCGCTTTACCAAAAAAATGCTGTGCGTAACATGCGCTCCTTCCAGTATGAATCTTCAATGGTGAATGACCCTCTTTACGCCAGAGTTTACTACATGGGTTGGTCTTCCAACACATAACCATTACATATTGCCGTTTACCTCAGCTCATTGGCTATCTACCCAGCTAGATTTCAAGACGATCAGTGGTCATTGGGTTAAAATACAGTCAATCAACGAAACAGCGGTCATATCATTGGTGCACAATGATGTCATTATTTGTTGTCTTCAAATCGATTTCTTTCAGTCAATACGTCCCGCGAAATGACCCATCAAGTTTGGTTGTGTTACAAACAAACCAGTTGATTGCAATGAAACCAAACATGACTGGAAAAGTCACGTTTAAGTGTGTGTATTTACATCGAATGTGTCATCGAAAATTGAGTGAGACAGAATTCACGACACAAGCGGTTCACAAAATGTTTCGTGTTAGGCTATAAAAATTTATTTTATCAAACAAAAGACCATTCATTGTGTAACAATGAGCATTGGGATGGCAAGCAGAGGAAGATCGTCAAAGGTAAATAGTTTATTTTATTGCAATTTGTTATTTTGTTACGCCTGTGCTGGTTAAAATAGTTTTTTTTATGGGGCTCTGTCCTCAGATAATCACATCGTATTCTTTCGCAGTAAACCCTTTTTAAATCTGACAACGCAGTTGGATTCTAGGCTTTCGTATCATGTGAGACACTTGTATTTTCATGAATGTTTAATATGACTATTTATGTTGTCATATTCTGACCTTTATTTCCTTTGTTTTGTCTTTATTTAGTATGGTCAGGGCGTGAGTTGGGGTGGGCAGTCTATGTGTATTTTTCTATGTTGGGGTTTTGAGTTCAGCCTAGTATGGTTCTCAATCAGAGGCAGGTGTCGTTAGTTGTCTCTGATTGAGAATCATACTTAGGTAGCCTGGGATTCACTTTTGAGTTGTGGGTGTTTGTTTTTCGTGTGTGTGTTTGTTGCCACACGGTACTGTTTCGGTTTTGTTCGTTTCACGTTTATTGTTTTGTAGTGTTCAGTTCATGTCTTTAAATAAACGTTATGTACACTTACCACGCTGCGCATTGGTCCTCCGATCCTTCTCGCTTCTCAGAAGAGGAGGAGGAATGCCGTTACAGAAACACCCACCAACAAAGGACCAAGCAGCGTGGTAAAGGGCAGCAGCAGCAGCAGCAAAGAACATAGGACTCCTGGACATGGGAGGAGATTCTGGACGGCAAAGGACCCTGGGCACCGCCAGGGGAATATCACCACCCCAAAGTAGAGCTGGAGGCAGCGAAGGCAGAGATGCGCTGGTATGAGGAGGCAGCACGGCGGCGCGGCTGGAAGCCCGAGAGGCAGCCCCAAAAATGTATTGGGTAGAGGAACACGGGGAGTGTGGCGAAGCCAGGTAGGAGACCTGCGCCAACTTCCCGTGCTTACCGGAGAGAGAGAGGGACCAGGCAGGCACCGTGTTATGCGGTGGAGCACACAGTTTCCCCGGTGCGGTACATTCCAGCTCCTCGTATTGGCCGGGCTAGAGTGGGCATCGAGCCATGTGCCATGAAGCCAGCTCTACGCATCTGGTCTCCAGTGCGTCTCCTCGGTCGGCGTACATGGCACCAGCCTTACTCATGGTGTCCCCGGTTCGCCAGCACAGCCCAGTGCGGGCTATTCCACCTGGCCCCACTGGCCTGGCTACGGGGAGCATTCAACCAGGTAAGGTTGGGCAGGCTCGGTGCTCAAAAGCTCCAGTGCGCATTCACGGTCCGGTCTACCCAGTGCCACCTCCACGCACCAGCCCTCCGGTTGCAGCACCCCACACCAGGCTGTCTCTCTGTTTTCTCCCTACAGGTGCTCCCGCCTGTCCAGCGCTGACAGAGCCTTCCTCCTCTCGTGAGCCGCCAGAGTCTCCCGTCTGTCCTGAGCCGCCAGAGTCTCCCGTCTGTCCTGAGCCGCCAGAGTCTCCCGTCTGCCCTGAGACGCCAGAGTCGCCCGTCTGCCCTGAGCCGCCAGAGCCTCCCGTCTGCCCTGAGTCGCCAGAGTCTCCTGTCTGTCCGGCGCTGCCGGAATCTCCCGTCCATTCGGGACCCATTTCTAGGTTCCCCAGTCCGAGGTCGGCGGCGAGGGTCGCCGTGTTTAAGAGGCCACGGAGGCGGACAATGAGGCGGAGAAAAACTGTGGTGAAGTGGGCTCCACGTCCCGCTCCAGAGCCGCCACCGCGGACAGACGCCCACCCAGACCCTCCCCTATAGGTTCAGGTTTTGCGGCCGGAGTCCGCACCTTTGGTGGGGGGGTGTACTGTCAGGTTCTGAACCTTTATTTCCTTTGTTTTGTCTTTATTTAGTATGGTCAGGGCGTGAGTTAGGGTGGGCAATCTGTGTGTTTTTCTATGTTGGGGTTTTGAGTTCAGCCTAGTATGGTTCTCAATAGAGGCAGGTGTCGTTAGTTGTCTCTGATTGAGAATCATACTTAGGTAGCCTGGGTTTCACTTGAATTGTGGGTGTTTGTTTTCCGTGTGTGTGTTTGTTGCCACACGGTACTGTTTCGGTTTTGTTCGTTTCACGTTTATTGTTTCGTAGTGTTCAGTTCATGTCTTTAAATAAACGTTATGGACACTTACCACGCTGCGCATTGGTCCTCCGATCCATCTCGTTTCTCCTCCTTAGAAGAGGAGGAGGAATGCCGTTACATATGTAGCGATCACCGTATGTTGTCGAATTTAATCCCGCTAACGGGTTCGGTGCGCAGAGAGGTTAACCTTCTTTTATATAAAACCTTATTTGTTCGTCAAATTCTGAATAACTCTCCACAGGTTAATGAGAAGGGTGTGCTTGAAACGATGCACATAACTCTGCAATGTTGGGTTGTATTGGAGAGTCTCAGTCTTAAATCATTTCCCACACAGTCTGTACCTGTATTTAGTTTTCATGTTAGTGAGGGCTGAGAATCCACTCTCACATAGGTACGTGGTTGCAAAGGGCATCAGTGTCTTAACAGCGCAATTTGACAAGGCAGGATACTCTGAGCGCAGCCCTATCCACAAATCTGGCAGTGGCTTCTGATTACATTAATTTTTCACAGAACCGCTTGTTGCAATTTCGATGAGGCTCTATAGTTCAGAATTTGGTAAGTGGACTGGAGGCAGGTCATGAAAGGGATAACGAGTCCAATTGTTTGTCTCTTCCGTTTCGGGAAAGTACCTGCGTAATTGTGCACCCAGCTCACTCAGGTGCTTCGCTATATCACATTTGACGTTGTCCGTAAGCTTGAGTTCATTTGCACACACAAAAATCATATGATGGAAAGACCATCCTTGTTAATGCAGACAGAGAAGAGCTCCAATTTCTTAATTATAGCCTCAGTTTTGTCCCGCACATTGAATATAGTTGCAGAGAGTCCCTGTAATCCTAGATTCAGATCATTCAGGCGAGAAAAAACATCACTCAGATAGGCCAGTCGTGTGAGAAACTCGTCCTCATGCAAACGGTCAGACAAGTGAAAATTAAGAAAACGTTAAGCTCGTCTCTCAATTAAAAAACATACGTGTCAATACTTTGACTCTTGATAACCAGCGCACTTCTTCTGTATGTTGTAAAAGTGTTACATGGTCACTTCCCATATCATTGCATAGTGCAGAAAATACACGAGAGTTCAGAGGCCTTGCTTTAACAAAGTTAACCATTTTCACTGTAGTATCCAAAACGTGTTTCAAGTTGTCAGGCATTCCCTTGGCAGCAAGAGCCTCTCGGTGGATGCTGCAGTGTACCCAAGGGCGTCGGGAGCAACTGCTTGCACGTGCGTTACCACTCCGCTATGTCTCCCTGTCAAGGCTTTTGCGCCATCAGTACAGATACCAACATGAGCAGGAGCTACGTTTGGCTACATACGAGGCAGTTAGTGGAATTCCCGCGAGAGAGTAACGGTTTATGTGATTGGTTGTTAATTATTTGACTAGGCTACCTGTATTTGACATTGTGTTGTTATTTTGCTGAACACTAGATGTTTTAATTTTATTTTTGGCAGTGAAACGAGGTTAATCGGGCGAGAAAGAAACCTCACCCAAATGTATAGCCCCGTTGGAAAATATAAATGGGCTGCTTGAAGATCTGAAGAAAAAATATGTAAAAAACCAACAAAAAAAAACATCAATATATATTTTTTGAAATGTGAATCACATTTTTATTTGGCATACCCCGGACGGAATTCGCGCAACCCCAGTTTGGGAATACCTGCTCTAAAACATTGTCAACTATTTAACCTCTAAGTGTCCACTTCTACCATACACACAGTATACCGTTAGTCAAGGACCATTATTCCTCTAATCCATAATAGGAAGGGTTTAACGAGGCAGCTCACACAATGGTGTGAAACTGGCACCAATACCAAAATACATAAAACATTTTTAGTTAAATGTCAAAGTGCCCTCCCCCTTAATCCTTTATGTACCTTCCCTTTTTCATTCCCTACTCCCCTTCCCCATTGTTCATGCAGTAATGGATCATGGGTTGGCAGTAGCAGTAGAGTAGTGGACAGCAGGAGTAAAGCACTGCCCTCAATTATAGTGGTTTTTGAAAGAGGGAGGGTGTATGTGGGTGCATTCAATCCTTGTGGTGTTGGGTGTATGGAGGCAGAAGCCTATCGTATTGCTCCGCTAGTAATATGGCCTTCCCATTAGATTGTGATTGTTCTCTAATAGAATAGGATGAGCCTGTGACCGGTGGCTCCATGGCACTCCATAGCATGATTCATTCCCTCATCTCTCTCTGCTTGTCATACGCTATCCGCTCCGATAACACTGTTTATATACATAATTATTCACACTTTCACTGGTGACGCTGAGAATGCCAATCACCTCTCCACTAACCAGAGGCACGACCTTCTCTCTGATTGGATATGTCCGAGGAATAAGAATCAGGAGGGAAGTGGGCTGGCAGCCATATTCGATACACTATTACACTACACTATACAGTTGAATGAACTTGTTCTCTTCTCTCCAGAGTGAACCATTGCTCATTGCTCATAGATACTCCAATGCTTCTCAGTGTTAACTGGTTTTAATATGTTTACCTGGCTGGCCCACAATATACACCAGTATACAAAGCATGTGGACACCCCTTCAAATGAGTGTCTTGGCTATTTCAGCCACACCCGTTGCTGACAGGTAGATAAAGTCGAGCACACAGCAATGCAATCTCCATAGATAAACATTGGCAGTATAATGGTCCGTACTGAAGAGCTCAGTAACTTTCAACGTGGCACCGTCATAGGATGCCACCTTTCCAGCAAGTCAGTTTGTCAAATTTCTGCCCTGCTAGAGCTTCCCCGGTCAACTGTAACTGCTGTTATTGTGAAGTGTAAATGTCTAAGAGCAACAACGGCTTAGCCGCGAAGTGGTAGGCCACACAACCTCACAGAACAGGACCGCCGAGTGCTGAAGTCTGTCCTTGGTTGCAACACTCACTACCAATTTCCAAACTGTCTCTGGAAGCAACGTCAGCACAATAACTGTTTGTCAGAAGCTTCATGAAATGGGTTTCCATTGCCGAGCAGCCGCACACAAGCCTAAGATCACCATGCGCACTGCCAAGCATGTAGTGTAAAGCTCGCCGCCATTGGGCTCTGAAGCAGTGGAAAGCGTTCTCTGGAGTGATGAATAACTCTTCGCCATTTGGAAGTCCGACGGACAAATCTAGGTTTGGCGGATGCCAGGAGAAAGCTACCTGCCCAAATATATAGTGCCAACTATAAAGTTCGGTGGAGGTTCAATAATGGTCTGGAGCTTTTATTCATGGTTCGGGCTAAGCCCCTGAGTTCCAGTGAAGGGAAATCTTAACGCTACGGCATGCAATGACATTCTAGACGATTCTGTGCTTCCAACTTTGTGGGGAAGGCCCTTTCCTGTTTCAGCATGACATTGCCCCCGTGCACAAAGCGAGGTCCATAGAAAAAAGGTTAGTTGAGACGTGGAAGAACTTGATTGGCCTGCATAGAGCCCTGACCTCAACCCCATCGAACACCTTTGGGATTAATTGAAACGCAGACTGCGTTTCGACTTTACTAATGCTCTTGTTTCTGAATGGAAGCAAGTCCCCGCAGCAATGTTCCAACATCTAGTGGAATGTCTTCCCAGAAGAGTGGAGGCTGTTATAGCATCTAAAGGGGGACCAACTCCATAAGAATGCCCATGATTTTGGAATGAGATGTTTGAAGAGCAGGTGTCCACATACTTGTAGTGTACTTTTGCCTGCCTCACAGGCAATTCTGTTTAGAGCTTGGGCAGTAGACTGATGTTGCCTCTACACACTGATGTATGGTCAGTTTTGAGTTAACGCTCCATAATAGTTTTGGGTAAGCGGATCCTAAATCTCTATAGACGACCAACAGCTACCCAAAACTATCTCAGCCAGTTTGAAACCATGTTTCTTGGGCCTCTATATTAAAGATCAATTCATCTAGTATTTTTGGTCTGGCTTCCTCTGCTCCTGCGTTCCTGCCAGGTCTTTGAACCTCTCCTTTCAGAGGATTACTACTGGATAATTATTTCACAGCAGAGCCAGTCAGTGGAGGGAAGTTACTAGCTCAGATAGAAGTGTAATCTATCATGTCTCTTCAGAATTAGGGCCTCAGTAGAATGCCTGCTTTCATCCTATTACACAGACTCAGAATCAATGCTTTCAGAATCCCCAGGCCATTGATACAGCTAGAACTACATGACAAGCTACCAAGTTCAGCCAAAGACCCCCAATATATAGTTTCGGTATACAGTCATAACTATGAAGTGGATGCACATTTGTTCAACATGGGTTGAATTAGGATCTGGCTGACACTTAGTTAAAAGCAATATGGACAATTCCACAGTAACAGAGTGATGCTGAGACTTACTTGACCAATTATTGCAAACCATACCATTGTATGCACAATGACTACTTCGAAGAATTTCATAAAAAATAAAAACATTTACTTGAAGAAAGTTTGCTAAAAGAATGACGGTTTGCTGTTTGTGGCATCATTCTGTAACCAAACTTTGCATCTGAACTGTTCTTCAAGTAAATGTGTTGTAAAGTTTTCTGTGGAAATTCTTAAAAGTAGTCCTTGTGCATAGAGTTGTGTGGTTTGTTTGATTTTGCAATCATTGGTTTTGTTTGTGACAAATTTTAGTCTCAGCATCGCTCTGTTACCATAGAATTGCCCCTATGTAAACACAACTTATAGCCTATTAATCTTCATCGTCAATATCCTTTTGTCCAGCGTTTCCCTCTGTTATGAAGTGTATAATGACAGCATTGTGACCAGTGTTGTTGTTGTTGTGTAATACAGTCAGCTCATTTGATATTGCGTCCGTTGTGGTCTGCCAGCCGATATGTCTCAGCTGAGATTTGACCCAGTGTGATCTCTGTCTTAAGTGTTATCACTGATGGCCTGGGTAATGGCAGGGCTGGGCCAGAACATGTCTAGTCAAGCACTCCAAATAATTCACCATCAACCCATTTAGAGTGTTATAATTGTATGATGATTACAGTGTTTAATCATGCTTTGTGCCCAGCAAAACACTGGCTGTTTAAACCCAGCTCTGTGGTCATAGCACACAATGGCTGCAGTTAACAGAAGCATATCTGACGGACTGAGAGCTGGCTCAGTCACTATGTGATCTGGGATGTCAGTGTTTGAAGGTGTTGATAAAGCCCATAGCCAGACTCATCCTGAGGTGATGGTACGTCAGAGTGAATCAGTGACGAATGCACAGACAGTGCTACGAAAGAGCTCTCTCTCTCCCTCTCTCAATTCAATTCAAGGGGCTTTATTGGCATGGGAAACATGTGTTAACATTGCCAAAGCAAGTGAGGTAGATATACAAAAGTGAAATAAACAATAAAAATGAACAGTAAATATTACACTCAGTTTCAAAACAATAAAGACATTACAAATGTCATATATATATATATATATAGTGTTGTAGCAATGTACAAATGGTTAAAAGTACACAAGGGAAAATAAATAAGCATACATATGGGTTCTATTTACAATGGTGTTTGTTCTTCACTGGTTGCCCTTTTCTTGTGGCAACAGGTCACAAATCTTGCTGCTTTGATGGCACACTGTGGAATTTCATCAAGTAGATATCACAATTGGATTGTTTTCGAATTCTTTGTGGATCTGTGTAATCTGAGGGAAATATGTCTCTCTAATATGGTCATACATTGGGCAGGAGGCAGCTCAGTTTCCACCTCATTTTGTGGGCAGTGAGCACATAGCCTGTCTTCTCTTGAGAGCCATGTCTGCCTACGGCGGCCTTTCTCAATAGCAAGGCTATGCTCACTGAGTCTGTACATAGTCAAAGCTTTCCTTAAGTTTGGGTCAGGTATTCTGCCACTGTGTACTTTCTGTTTTTTTGTTAATTATTTCCAATGTGTCAAGTAATTATCTTTTTTCTCTCTCACACACACACACACACACACACACACTCACACACTCCATTCATCTCCATACCTCTTGCTTTCTCTCTTTCAATTGTTGACGAACTGTGAAACAAGGGTGCAGAACTAGAAGAACAGAACTAGTGGAACTATAGAGCAGAACATTAACATCTCTCACCCAAGGAGAGGTAGATTAGAAGAATGAAACATACAGTGCATTTGGAAAGTATTCAGACCCCTTGACTTATTCAACATTTTGTTTTGTTACAGCCTTATTCTAAAATTGATTTTTTTTAAAATCCCTCATCAATTTACGCACAATGCCCCATAATGACAAATTCCTAAAAAATTTAGATAAGTATTCAGACCCCTTTTCAGACCCCTTGCTATGAGACTTGAGCTCAGGTGTATCCTTTTTCCATTGATCATGCTTGAGATGTTACTACAACTTGATTGGAGTAAACCTGTGGTAAATTCAATTGATTGGACATGATTTGGAAAGGCGACCCTAAGCACACAACCAAGACTAAGCAGGAGTGGCTTCGGGACAAGTCTCTGAATGTCCTTGAGTTGCCCAGTCAGAGCCCGGACTTGAACCCGATCTAACATCTCTGGAGACACCTGAAAATAGCTGTGCAGGGTCGCTCCCCATCCAACCTGACAGCTTGAGAGGATCTACAGAGAAGAATGGGCGAAACTCCCCAAATACAGGGGTGCCAAGCTTTTTGCTGTAATCGCTGCCAAAGGTGCTTCAACAAAGTACTCAGTAAAGGGTCTGAATACTTAGGTAAATGTAATGTTTCTGTTTTTTATTTTTAATACATTTGGAAAAATGTCTAAAAACCTGTTTTTGTTTGTCATTATGGGGCATTGTGTGTCGATTGATGAGGGGGAAAAAACAATGTAATACATTTTAGAATAATCAAATCACATGCGCCGAATACAACAGGAAGAGGCACTGCTCCAAAAAAGCCAGACTACGGTTTGCAACTGCACATGGGGACAAAGATCATACTTTTTGGAGAAATGTCCTCTGGTCTGATGAAACAAAAATCAAACTGTTTGGCCATAATGACCATTGTTATGTTTTGGAGGAAAAAGGGTGAGGCTTGCAAGCCAAAGAACACCATCCCAACCATGAAACACGGGGGTGGCAGCATCATGTTGTGGGGGTGCTTTGCTGCAGGAGGGACTGATGCAGTTCACAAAATCGATGGCATTATGAGGCAGGAAAATTGTGTGGATATATTGAAGCAACGTCTCAAGACATCAGTCAGGAAGTTAAAGCTTGGTCGCAAATGGGTTTTCCAAATGGACAATGACCCCAAGCATTCTTCCAAAGTTGTGGCAAAATGGCTTAACCTTTCTAGCGAACCCCTCGACAACATTCCGCTGAAAAGGCAGTGCGCGAAATTCAAAAATATTTTTTTGAAATATGTAACTTTCACACATTAACAAGTCCAATACAGCAAATGAAAGATAAACATCTTGTTAATCTACCCATTGTGTCTGATGTAGGTAGGGTGAAGTGAAGTAGAGTTGCTATATGTGGAATGAGTATGTGTGCTGCACCCAGACATGATATCAGTGTGGTGTATGTTGAGTAGTCTATGTTATTCTCGAGATGTGTGCCCTTATTTTTGTTTTCAGTTAGCCTAAATATATCCCATAAGGGCTATGTGCCTTGTTCCCTGGGGTGTTTAATGCATCTCTCCAGGCACTGCAATGGCTGAAAGAGGCTGTCTTCTGAGACAATCAGCCGGCGGTGATCTCTACATGGGGCTAAATTAAATCCAATAGGAGGAGTGGTGATATGAAGAGACGAGCAGAATCTGATCTATCCTGTCAGGGATTGGAGTTTGGAGGTGTGTGTGCATGCGTGAGAGGGTCTGGATGCTGTGGGCCTCTTGATCAGAGTTATAACACAGTGGTGTTTGTGGTAATAGAGGCTCACACTTTCTCCTTGGCTCTAATGTGTTAAGGTAGATGCCTTGTTATTTCAGAGACAAATTATGGATCTTCAGGGCCATTGAGTGGTTTGCAGAATATAATTACTTTGGCTCTGAAATCAATCAAAACTAGTTTGCCTCGCACGTTTATCAAGCCAGAGGGGCGGTTAGCTAGAAGAACATACGCTGTTTTCATTGGAAATTACAATGGGATGTGATTGTGTTTGACTGGACAGTGAATATGGTTGGATAATTTGTCTTTCCACACCAGGAGAATGGACCTGGGGAAGTGACAGGTGAGATTTGAATATTTGCATGAGAGAAGGGGTCCTGTTTCTTGTGTACAGAGAACAATTCTTTAAAGATGCATTATGCAGAAATAGCTCCACCATTTCCTGGTTGCAAAAATTCCTACTTTCAGTTTATGTGAAAAAACAAGCAACTAAAGTGTAGAGAATCATTGTACCTGTAACGTCTGCTTCCAACTAGAACCCTCAAACACGTAGATCCCCTGAACGTAGCTCACTTTCCAGCCCACTTTCTAGCTCACAGTCTCAAACAACTAGATCCCCTGAACACAGCTCACTCTCCAGATCCCAATCACCTGAATTCTAATCACCTGTTCACACACCTGTATGTCATTATCACATACTATTTAGTTCAGTTCTTTGCACCCCATCACTGTGAGGTATTGTTTGTTTTGTGACACATGTCTTTCGGGGCGCTGATTTTCCCTTGAGTTACTCCTCCTGTGTATGATAGTTTTTGCCCACCTCACTAACAGCGCCTATTCCCTGCCTGTACTGTTGCCCTTTTGGACCCCATGTGTATGACCTTCTGCCTCCTCCTGTGGTCCTTGTATTACATGAAGATGGCAAGATGCAGTAGATGGTATAGAGTACAGTATATACATATGAGATGAGTAATGTAGGGTATGTAAACATTATATTAAGTGGCATTGTTTAAAGTGGCTAGTGATACATTTTTTACATTCATTTTTCCATTATTAAAGTGGAGTTGAGTCCGTATGTTGGCGAAAGCCACTCAATGTTAGTAGTGGATGTTTAACAGTCTGATGGCCTTGACATAGAAGCTGTTTTTCAGTCTCTTGGTCCCTGCTTTGATGCACCTGTACTGACCTCGCCTTCTGGATGATAGCGTGGTGAACAGGCAGTGGCTTGGGTGGTTGTTGTCCTTGATGATCTTTATGGCCTTCCTGTGACATCGGGTGGTGTAGGTGTCCTGGAGGGCAAGTAGTTTGCCCCCGGTGATGTGTTGTACAGACCTCCCTACCCTCTGGAGAGCCTTATGGTTGTGGGTGGAGCAGTTGCCTTACCAGGCAGTGATACAGCCCGACAGGATGCTCTCAATTGTGCATCTGAAAAGTTTGTGAGTGCTTTGGGTGACAAGACACATTTCTTCAGCCTCCTGAGGTTGAAGAGGCGCTGCTGCGCCTTCTTCACCACACTGTCTGTGTGGATGGACCAATTCAGTTTGTCTGTGATGTGTACGCCGAGGAACTTAAAACTTTCTACCCTCTCCACTACTGTCCCGTCAATGTGGATAGGGGGGTGCTCCCTCTGCTGTTTCCTGAAGTCCACGATCATCTCCTTTGTTTTGTTGACGTTGAGTGTGAGGTTATTTTCCTGACACCACACTCCGAGGGCCCTCACCTCACCTCAAGCCTACCACTGTAGTGTTGTCTGCAAACTTGATGATTAAGTTGTAGGCGTGCATGGCCACACAGTCGTGGGTGAACAGGGAGTACAGGGGAGGGCTCAGAACGCACCCTTGTGGAGCCCCAGTGTTGAGGATCAGCGGGGTGAAGATGTTGTTACCTACCCTCACTACCTGGGGGCGGCCCATCAGGAAGTCCAGTACACAGTTGCACATGGCGGAGTCGAGACCCAGGATCTCGAGCTTGATGATGAGTTTGGAGGGTACTATGGTGTTAAATGCTGAGCTGTAGTCGATGAACAGCATTCTCACATAGGTATTCCTCTTGTCCAGATGGGATTGCGTCGTCTGTGGACCTATTGGGGCGGTAAGCAAATTTAGGGGTGCGACTGTATCTAGGGTATTGCGGATGGTTAAATTGAGTTCTTCAACTGATTTTTGTACTCTGACGTCATTGGGTAGGCGGAGGGAGTCTGGAAGGGCATCTAGGAATCTTTGTGTTGTCTGAGAATTTATAGCACGACTTTTGATGATCCTTGGTTGGTGTCTGAGCAGATTATTTGTTGCGATTGCAAACATAATAAAATGGTGGTTCGATGGTCCAGGATTATGAGGAAAAACATTAAGACATCATTTATTCCACGGGACAAAACTAGGTCCAGAATATGACTGTGGCAGTGAGTAGGTCTGGAGACGTGTTGGACTAAACCCACCGAGTTGATGATGGCTCCGAAAGAATGTTGGAGTGGGTCTGTGGACTTTTCTATGTGAATATTAAAGTCACCAAAAATTTGAATATTATCTGCCATGACTACAAGGTCCGATAGAAATTCAGGGAACTCAGTGAGGAACGCTGTATATGGCCCAGGAGGCCTATAAACAGTAGCTATAAAAAGGGATTGAGTAAACTGCATAGATTTCACGACTAGAAGCTCAAAAGACGAAAACATAATATATTTTGGGAGGGGCAGAAAACTGTTTTCAACCAGCGATTGAGTTGTGAGACTGCTGTAGAGCGCATCACTCCCCCTAACTGGGAGGGGGCCAGAGACAATTACTCGATGCCAACACATCTTTCTTGCTGATTTACACGCTGAAGCTATGTGACCTCTGACTGTTTCATCCTAACATCGTTGGTGCCGACGTGGATAACAATATCCCTATACTCTCTACACTTGCCAGATTTAGCTTTAAACTGCACCATCTTCAGATTAGCCTTAACGTCGGTAGCCCTGCCCCCTGGTAAACAGTGTAAGATCGCTGGATGATTCGTTTGAAGTCTAATACTGCAGGTAATGTAGTCGCCAATGACAAGAGTTCTCAGACCCCGTAACGGGAGGAGTAGAGACCAGAGAAGGCTCGGCCTCTGACTCCGACTCACTGCTTAATGGGGAGAACCGGTTGAAAGTTTCTGTCGGCTGAATGAGCGACACCAGTTGAGCATTGCTACAGCATCTTCTAACGATCTAGTCTCATCGTTGCAACTCCCCAATGGGCTCGGGAGAGGCAAAGGTCGAGTCATGCGTCCCCCGAAACATGACCCGCCAAACTGCGATTTAATACACCTGCTCGCTTAACCAGCCTGCAGACGCCCGGCCTGCCACAAAGAGTCGCTAGAGTGCAATGAGCAAAGGAAAGCCTGTCCTGCCTAACCCGGACGGCGCTGGACCAATTGTGCGCCGCCCAATGGTATTCCCAGTCACGGCTGGTTGTGACACAAACAAACAAACCCCAGGCTGTAGTGACGCTGCAACACTGCGATGCAGTGCTTAGACCGCTGTGCCACTTGGGAGGCCTTATAACTCACATTTCTATGTGGATTTGGTCAGGTTGGCCAAAAAATGACATATTGCAGCTTTAAGTCATGATGTAATTTCTTGAAAGTCCTCACACATTCTACCCAATTGAAATCCCTTTACGTACAGTTAGGTTTTGTGTGGAGTCCTGGCATGATATAGCCTAGTTAATCATTTCAGTAGCTATACAGGCTACCTGAAATAATATGCTGAAATTGATGTCCATATTAGTTTATGATGAATTAAACTTTTTAATTCCTGTTTTTGAGAAATGACTCCATTAAACGTGCATCAGTACTGGGTGCATTTACAGTTAACAATATCTAAGTAAGATGTGTTACTGTTCACTGCTAATGGGTCCATCAACCAGAAGTAATGTCCTCTTAATAATGTCGCACAAATAATATTTTATGACTGGTTATTAACTAAGTTCATTTATCATCAGAAGCCCCAGGGCTGAGGACCAGCCATGAGATGGGGTGCCACTGCAAAGCAGGTACTCACTAATGGAACTCAGAACTAATGTGAAAAGTAGGAAGGAAGGGAGTTACTAAGTTTTATCTCACAAAGTTGGACAGAACTGCATAATTTGACTGTCAGTTGATAGCTAGGTAGCACAAAGGTATGGCATGTGTATTTAAAGTTTTAAAATTCTGTAGGAAAGTGTATGCAAGCTCATATGTGCTTGTGCCTGTGTGTGTGTGTGCCTTATGTGTGTGTGTGCAGCGGCACATTGTCTGACAGGGATAACAGAAACAAACATGGACAGTGTAGAGGATCTGTTCCTGCCAGCCGCTCTGTCACAGAGCTGTACCCAGGAATGCAGATGAACTGTGTGTGTGCGTGCGTGTGCATGGTTTTATGTCACTGAGCTCTATGCAAGAATACAGATGGACTACAGCTAGTTCTCTCTGCAGGGGCATGTGCAGAGAGAAGTGATTGATCAAGTTAATTGTGATGCGTCATCCATTATTGTGAGAATGAATGAAAATCCTGATAATGATTTGCATGTACTGTATATAGCTCTTTTTATGTAAGTGTTCAACCACCTTCCCACCACTGCAATCGAGCTAGCAGATAGGTTGAAGTATGACAGTCTATACTTCCTTTAGAAAAAAGTATACTACAGTGGCCATGACTGAAAATATCAGTTTCTACCATCCAGACCAATATTAATTAGTGGTCGATTGATTAATCGGAATGGCCGATTAATTAGGGCCGATTTCAAGTTATCATAACAATCGGTAAACTGCATTTCTGGACATCGATCATGGCCGATTACATTGCACTCCATGAGGAGACTGTGTGGCAGGCTGACTACCTGTTATGCGAGTGCAGCAAGGAGCCAAGGTAAGGTGCTAGCTAGCATTAAACATATCTTATAAAAAACAATCAATCTTAACATAATTACTAGTTAACTACACATGGTTGATGATATTACTAGTTTATCTAGCTTGTCCTGCGTTGCATATACAGTGGGGCAAAAAATAATTTAGTCAGCCACCAATTGTGCAAGTTCTCCCACTTAAAAAGATGAGAGAGGTCTGTAATTTTCATCATAGGTACACTTCAACTATGACAGACAAAATGAGGAAAAAAATCAAGAAAATCACATTGTAGGATTTTTTATGAATTTATTTGCAAATTATGGTGGAAAATATGTATTTGGTCACCTACAAACAAGCAAGATTTCTGGCTCTCACAGACCTGTAACTTCTTCTTTAAGAGGCTCCTCTGTCCTCCACTCGTTACCTGTATTAATGGCACCTGTTTGAACTTGTTATCAGTATAAAAGACACCTGTCCACAACCTCAAACAGTCACACTCCAAACTCCACTATGGCCAAGACCAAAGAGCTGTCAAAGGACACCAGAAACAAAATTGTAGACCTGCAGCAGGCTGGGAAGACTGAATCTGCAATAGGTAAGCAGCTTGGTTTGAAGAAATCAACTGTGGGAGCAATTATTAGGAAATGGAAGACATTCAAGACCACTGATAATTTCTCATTTTGTCTGTCATAGTTGAAGTGTGCCTATGATGAAAATTACAGGCCTCTCTCATCTTTTTAAGTGAGAGAACTTGCACAATTGGTGGCTGACTAAATACTTTTTAGCCCCACTGTAATCGATGCGGTGCCAGTTAATTTATCATTGAATCATAGCCTACGCCGCCAAACGGATGATTTAACAAGCGCATTCGCGAAAAAAGCACTGTCGTTGCACCAATGTGTACCTAACCATAAACATTAACGCCTTTCTTAAAATCAATACACAAGTATATTTTTTAAAACCTGCATATTTAGCTCATATTGCCTGCTAACATACATTTATTTTAACTAGGGAAATTGTGTCACTTCTCTTGCGTTCTGTGCAACAGAGTCAGGGTATATGCAGCAGTTTGGGCTTGATTTAACAAAAGCGCATTTGCGAAAAAAGCATGAATGTACCTAACCATAAACATCAATGCTTTTCTTAAAATCAATACATATAAGTATATATTTTTAAACCTACATATTTAGTTCAAAGAAATCCAGGTTAGCAGGCAATATTAAACTAGGGAAATTGTCACTTCTCTTGCGTTCATTGCACGCAGAGTCAGGGTATATGCAACAGTTCGGCTGCCTGGCTCATTCCGAACTAATTTACAAGAATTTTACGTAATTATGACATAGCATTGAAGGTTGTGCAATGTAACAGGAATATTTAGACTTATGGATGCCACCCGTTAGATAAAATACGAACGGTTCTGTATTTCACTGAAAGAATAAATGTTTCGTTTTCGAAATGATAGTTGCCGGATTTTACCATATTGATGATCTCAGTCTCGTATTTCTGTGTGTTATTATGTTATAATTAAGTCTATGATTTGATATTTGATGGAGCAGTCTGACTGAGCGATGGTAGTCAGCAGCAGGCTCGTAAACATTAATTCAAACAGCACTTTCATGCGTTTGCCAGCAGCCCTTCGCTCTGCTTCAAGCATTGAGCTGTTCATGACTTCAAGCCTATCAACTTCCGAGATTAGGCTGGTGTAACCAATGTGAAATGGCTAGCTAGTTAGCATGGTGCGCGCTAATAGCGTTTCAATCAGTGACGTCACTCGCTCTGAGACCTTGAAGTAGTTGTTCCCCTTGCTCTGCAAGGGCCGCGGCTTTTGTGGAGCGATGGGTAACGATGCTTCGAGGGTGGCTGTTGTCGATGTGTTCCTGGTTCGAGCCCAGGTAGGGGCGAGGAGAAGGACAGAAGCTATACTGTTACACTAGCAATACTAAAGTGCCTATAAGAACATCCAATAGTCAAAGGTATATGAAATACAAATGGTATAGCGAGAAATGGTCCTATAATAACTACAACCTAAAACTTCTTACCTGGGAATATTGAAGACTCATGTTAAAAGGAACCACCAGTTTTCATATGTTCTCATGTTCTGAGCAAGGAACTTAAACGTTAACTTTTTTACATGGCACATATTGCACTTTTACTTTCTTCTCCAACACTTTTTTTGAATTATTTAAACCAAATTGAACATGTTTCATTATATATTTCAGGCTAAATTGATTTTATTGAGGTTTTATATTAAGTTATTATAAAAGTGTTCATTCAGTATTGTTGTAATTGTCATTATTACAAATAAAAAAAATAAAAAAAATGGCCGATTAATCGATATCAGCTTTTTTGGTCCTCCAATAATCGCATCGGTATAGGCGTTGAAAAATCATAATCGGTCGACCTTTAATATTAATACAGTTGTATTAGGTTCTAGAGACCTAACTAAAAACCTGTAGAAGTGGGGACTGAATGACTGGTAACTCTGTAAGCTTGTCTATCTGTCATGCTGGCAGATTTCTATCTCGCCTGTGTCCTATCTTATCAGACAGACAGAGACAACATTACTCCCTATAAGACACACACATCTCTCTTTCCTCAGTTGAAGTTCTACAGAGTGTTTGTTGCCAATGTCTGCTAGACATGAACACACACACAAGAAATAGACATATTTTTTTGTGCTGGCCCTCTGTAGTTGTTAAATTTGGATTACTCCGGGGCTATAGCACACAAAGATGCACATCTACCCTACGCTTTCCTGTTCAGAGTTTCCATACTTTTTCAATCACAGCTGCCAGATTCTTCAGTCACACAGGGGAACTTCCTCCTCGCCTGTCGCCCCTGCAATTCCCTACTATTCTTCATATTATGCAAATACAGATCAGAGATTCCAATAGGTTCTGGAATCTTACGAAAATGACAATGGAAACAGCGGGCGTGTTACCAAGGTCATCTCTGACAAATCAGAGTAGGGTAACAGCTGGAGGTAGAGGAAGAAAATTGAGAGTTTAGAAAGAGTTAGATACATTTGTCCTGGTCTGCACAGACAGACAGTATCTGTTTCTAAAGCTCCCCACAGGAAAGGGAAACTGACCTTGTACTGTATGGAATTGGTTGTCAATTAAAAGCTTTTGTGGAAACATGTCAGATAAAACCATCAGTATCTCCCAGGCGTGGGAGTCAGAGAGAGAGAGAACGTTGACTGTCCAATGCCTTGCATACAGGGAGGAGACCAGTGAATTCTGTCAGCTTTGATGCATTTCTCGTAAAGAGGCTGAGCTTTGAAGGCTCTCCAATTACAGGGATTTCTACACTGTCAGCCTGCCTGTCTCAGGACCACCGTTACAGGGCTGTCAGAGGTGCGTGTCTAGTTTTTCTTGTCGCTTGCGATTATATTAGGGTTACGAATAGTTGAAAAGGGGTGTCCAGTAGGTGTCCAGTAGTTCTGAATACTTCCTTTAGCTGCCTAGTGTAACAGGCCGAAAGGTTTAGGGCACTGTGATAAGGTACCAAGCAGAGATAGGCCTACACACTTCGAGGGCATAACTGCTCTGGCCATGCGAGAGAACAGGCTTTGGCTACAAAACACATAGAAGGCTGTTTGAAGTTGCCATCTTGCTTTGGTTATCCTCTATCTGGGCATCCCTTCTCAGAAAAAGTAATCTCTTGAAAGTTGAGAAAGTTGAAACACTTTGAAATTCCCCAATCTGTTCATATTGAGATATGTGTCATTTACTTTGTACTAGTCAGTGTCAGAGTAGGCGCTGAAAAGCATTTTCCTCAACTTCAAACTGGTCAGCAGGCCTGCAGTAGAACTCTGATGAGTCAGTCAATGTTCCAGTTCTAGAATGCTGATTCCTGCTACTGTAGCTAACCTGCCCGCGGCGCTAGCTCCTCTGAGGGAGCTTTCTTAGCTCTTCCAGCTCTCTGACTTTTGATCAAAGCAACGTGTCATTCAGACTCGGGCTCTCTCCAGTTATGTGTTGAGTAAACACGGCCCAAACTAGCCCCACATTCTGGTTTCCACGCCTCCCACTTTGAGCCTATGGCTGCTGAGCACTCAGCTCCACGGGGGAGAGCAGAGACAGATTTGGAGGAGAAGCGGGACAGCTTGGATGATTGCTCGCTTTTTGAGCTCCTGTTCCTCTTATAGAATATTAGCTCAAAAGTATTGTGGAGCTCCTGCACATAAATGTAAACAGTAGCTGCACCCAAAATGAGTACCAGCACCTCTTTCAGTCCAAGTCAAGCACTAGCTAACATCATCAGTTGTGAGAGAATTAATTCATAGACTTTGGGTTGTATGAGACAGGGAGGGTTCTTCAACCCTGAAAGCTACAGCGGAATGACTGAAATATAGATTAGTTTCCTCTCTCTGAGGAGAGGTTCAATAATTATGCCGTCCGTCACTTTTAAGGAATTTCTAATTTGCACAGAGCGGAATTGTTCAAGGGACAACAGCGAGAGAAATAATGGAAGAGAAGCACATTATATGCGTTCAACTAATGAAATATCACACAGGATGATATGAATCACTGAGGAACAGTTGGTGAATGTAAATTGCTTTGTAAATGGCTTTTGCTACAACTGTTTTGCAAGAGAGATTTCATCATATTTAGCCTACATTACAGCAACACCTAACTTGTCTTTAGTTCTGTTTCCTTCTGTTTTTAAATTAGACTGCATAAATACTGGAAGAGAGTGATTGACAAACCAGGCCTGCTATTCAAAATGAAGGAAATCTCAGAGTAGCATTAGCAATAAAGACGTGTGTCGTGTCCCAGATGTGATATCTAACAGCCCGTCATTTAACAACAACTAGGACCTGGCAAATGGACAGACATTATCTCTCACTCTTTCCGTCTCGCTCTCTTTTAATCAGTTGAAGGGATCTTTTCTTTACAGACACAATGCATGAAGAGCCTCTCTCCAATAAAACACCTCTCCTCTCTTCGTCTCTCTCACTCTCCACCTCTTTCTTAGTCTGCCAATTACCACCCTTCTCTCGGAGCAGTGTCAACCAGATTTCACCCTGTGGTGACGTATGGGGTGTGACGCATGGCGTGTGATGGGGCCAGGCAGACCAACGGAGAGAATGGATTGCAGTACTGCTAGTGTTGGGTGTTGAATTGAGCCCACTGAAATGTTTATGAACCGGCCAAAGATGCATTTTAGGGAGAGAGTTTATTTAACCTTTATTTTGACAAGGAGTCAATGCTGAGACCAGATGAGCCCTGTATAGCACACCTATACACATCACAATACAATAAACGCATTAAACTACACATTCATATACACATTAAAATACATGTAATTATACACAACGATACATGAAAAGCAAAACACAATCATAAAAAACAGACACATTCTTCAGTAAAAAGGTCCCCTAACAATCTCTGAAATGCCCTAGAGCCGCTAATTCCTCCAATTTTAAAGTGCATTGTAGATCATTCCACACGTAAGGTGCAAGGAAATTAAAGGCTGATTTACTTAACTCTCTGGACACCAAAGGAGTCTCCACAGTTAACCAACCGTGTGAACAGGCTTGATAACTTGTCATTTTAAATCTTAACAGAAAGGAATGAGAGAAAAAAATAGATTGTTTTAAGTTCACCAACTTTACTTTTTAGTCCTGTTGGCAGACAAGCGACTAACTGCTCACTGAATCGTAATATTCAAATGTATTCTGCATTTGGATATTTTCTAAAAAGTTTTTTTCTTTTATTGAGTTCTGTCAAGTGGAAGATTCCATTAAAGCTATGACACAGACCCGTCAGAAGGGTGCTCACTCAGTCAGACATTTAGAAGTTGAGTCGAGGAAAGTTTTGGGAGGTAAATAGTTGCCTATTGTAGAGAAGTCTCAGCTCTCAGCCCCTCTCAGTGTTAAACAGTTCGACAGTGTGCTGTTAGCACTCAGTCAACACTCAGTCAGAATGATTTTGACAGTGGGGTTATCTGCTGGTATTTAACTGAAATTGAAAAGTCTTAACTATTGACAGGACAGTTACCCAAACCACTCAATCTGTCTGCTCAGAAACTCTTCAGGATCCATTGGACCGGGTGGAGAGTTGTGAACCCAGCCATGCATTGTGGAGAGGTTTAAAAGCTTACACCTCAAGGAAAATGGTCCAGTGGAGAAACGTCAGAGAGAAATAAATAACTTCTCAGTCAGGGAACAGTTCTCTAAAGAAAATGTGGACAGGAGTACCGATACAAACAGAAAACTGACAATTAAAACTCGTAACTTTCTCCAGCTTTCGGTCTGCTACTTTGAATGGAAGATTCCCCACAATATTCCTCACAAATACTCCTCAGAGCCAGAGTAAATTAAGTCAACCATCCTATAACAGCAGCCACATCCCAGTCCACTCCAATCCACAGAGGCTCTTGGCAGCTGGAATTGCCTTCCCAATAACCCTTCAGTGTGAGGTTAAGACCATAATAGTTGTGCTGCTCCTGAGAAGACCCTTTTAGCCGACAGTTCCTGTGTCATCTGGCCTACATTATGACTATGAAATGCCTCTCGCGCCCCACTGGCTCCCCTCTCGCTCCCCTCTTGCACCCCTCTCGATCTCCTCTGTCTCCAAACCACTTTCCTTCCCCTCTCTCCCCTCTCCCGCTGAAAAACGACCAGGGTGATTAGGTAGCAACCCAGAGCGGCTGGGCCACCGTGTGTGCGTGTCCTTTAAACAATAGACACAATGGTGCCTGGCCTGCTGCATAACCCCTCTGTGAAAACAGTCATCAATGCAGCACAGCACTGTTTGTGTTTTATTGCACAGCAGTGGTTGATAAGATCGCAGGAGAGAGCAGGCCACTGGTGTCTCTTTAACAACAAGGACAGGCACACTGTGAAAACACAAGGATGTACCTCACTGTGTTTGTGTTTTACAGTGATGGCAGGGCCAGAGATAGTTCCCTGTAGTCCTCTCAGAGCTGTTCCTCTCCATTGTGTGGTTGACTCAGGCAGTTTCTGTTTTACAGAGAGAACTCCCTCAGGGTGGATAAACCATGGTTAGGGTAAACATATCCTCTCCTGTCTCGTCCTTCATCTAAGCACACTCTGGGTTTTCCTGTACGTGTGTGTTTGTGATGGTGATATAGTGGGCTGATGGTTTGCCAAGCTAATAAAAAGGCAATTTCCATGATTCTAGATGGAATGGGAATGCTGTGGTCATCATTCTGATTTCTACATTCTGTTTCTAATGCTTTTACTGTTGGCTATATTAGAGAGCAGAAATATGGACTACACTCAGGTCTCCTGGCTTTATGACGGAGGGGGACAGACAGAGATACTGTAGATTAACAGAGAGAGAGAGAGAGAAAGAGAGAGAGACACACACACACAGGGATAAGGACTAGCCTGTATGAGGGGTCGGGCGGTATTGTTTGGATACAGTGGACGCGTTCTGAAGCTATTACCATCACCATCAGAGAGGCAAGGAGAGGGGAGATACATACAGGTGGTGTAGAAGTCATCACTGCTGATGAGATTTAGAGGCTTTATGCCACAGTGAACTTGTCCTCGCTGCTGTTCCCTAGCTGTGAGAATGGAGGCTAAAACAATCTCATATCCTCCTCCTGTCTGTCTTATTGATGCACCCGCCCAGACTTCCGGCTCCCGACTGCTACACGCACAATGATTTCTTATTTCACACGCGCACAAACACACACAAATGAATGTAGAATAGATGCTACTGTACTTAGAATGGGGTCTTTTAACCAAAGCCTTTCAGCTGGGAGTCTCAAGCCCCTTTAGAATGAATGTTTCTTCATGCAGTTGTTGTTATTTAAAGGAGCGTGAACCAATAAGACTCTTGCATGTATATGACTGTGTGGTTATCGTATCATAATAGACTCCTACTCCTCTGTTCACTGTAATTACATTCCACTGAAGCTATCTCACCTTGTCAACACTGGAGAGTTTTCACTGTGTAATTGTGTGTGTGTGTGTGTGTGTGTGTGTGTGTGTGTGTGCGTGCGTGCGTGCGTGCGTGCGTGCGTGCGTGATGTGTTCATTATTGAGTCAAGGGATTGTATCTGTGTGATGATCAGATAAGTTGAGGAATAAGAGAGAATTGCATGTGTAAAGTATCTTTGTAACAGCAATGAGTTTCATACAATGATTCATCAGTTTTTTGTTCTAACTGACAAAAATATAACTGACAAAAATGTTCTGATTTTGATCACTCTAAATCAGATCATGACCCCTCTAGTTTTCCCTCAGACTGATGTGATGACTGATGCTTTTTGCATTTTTTATAACCAAATTGTCCACCCCAAGCATTCATTTTAGACACACTCATAGACTCGTAAGTTGATGAGCCTCTGACTCACTTGGCTACCAAAACTCCCTCGTCTGACATATTCTCTGTTTCTGCATTTCTGTGTTCTGCTGACTAGCCCTGTCATTAGGCTGGGTAATAAAGCAGTAGATATGGGGTTCAAAGGCCTTCATTAGCTGTAGGATGAGAGGACTACCCCCCCCCCCCCCCCCCCCCCCCCGCCCGCCAGAAGTGAGACATTAAATAAATAAGGCCACCCACGTTAAGAACATATTCTGTAAACTGCTCCATCTGTGAGAGAAAGAGGGAGAGAGCGAAAGAGAGATATTGCGAGAGAGAGAGAGACAGGGCAAGCCAGAGAGGGAGAGAGTCTCTTTAAACTACAGTTGAAGTCGGAAGTTTACATACACTTAGGTTGAAGTCATTAAAACTCATTTTTTCAACCACTCCACAAATGTCTTGTTAACAAACTATAGTATTGGCAAGTCGGTTAGGACATCTACTTTGTGCATGACACAAGCAATTTCTCCAACAATTGTATACAGACAGATTATTTCACTTATCACTGTATCACAATTCCAGTGGGTCAGAAGTTTACATACACTAAGTTGACTGTGCCTTTAAACAGCTTGGAAAATTCCAGAAGGTTATGTCATGGCTTTAGAAGCTTCTGATAGGCTTATTGACATCATTTGAGTCAATTGTAGGTGTACCTGTGGATGTATTTCAAGGCCTACCTTCAAACTCTGTGCCTCGTTGCTTGACATCATGGTAAAATCAAAAGAAATCATTCAAGACCTCAGAAAAAATTGTTGACCTCCACAAGTCTGGTTCATCCTTGGGAGCAATTTCCAAACGCCTGAAGGTACCACGTTCATCTGTACAAACAATAGTATAAACACCATGGAACCACACAGCTGTCATACCGCTCAGGAAGGCGACGCGCTCTGTCTCTTAGAGATGAACGTATTTTGGTGCGATAAGTGCAAATCAATCCCAGAACAACAGCACAGGATCTTGTGAAGATGCTAGAGGAAACAGGTACAAAAGTATCTATATCCACAGTAAAACGGATTTAATGTCAGGAATTGTGAAAAACTGAGTTTAAATGTATTTGACTAAGGTGTATGTAGGCTTCTGACTTTAACTGTAAATCCCAGAACTCCTTCACTGTCATTATTGCTCATAGATTGGCCCTGGAAATACTCTATTGCAAAATGGCTTCCAAATTGGGTTTGTCTTGTGTTGTGACACAGATCCCTGTTCTACTCCAACCAGACTAGATAACTGTATTCAATCACGTTCCCTCTCCCATGATCAATAGAAAGAGAAGCGAAAAGATAAGAGCGAGAGGGGGAGCCCGGCTTCACCTCAGTAATGGAATAGACTACAAAGCGAGGCTGGAGACAAGACAGGAAACTGTTAGCACCTTTTCTTCGTTACCCTCTCTCCTTTCCCTCTCTTTCCCTTCCTATCTTCATTGTACTTTCACTCTTTCTTTCTTTCTCTCTCTATATCTCCCTGCATCCCACTCTCTCGCATCTTTTCATACTGTCTGATAAAATATATGAAATTCAAGAAAGAGAGAGATAGAGAAATGAAAAGGTGTACAGCAGGGTTCCTTTGGTGATTTTACTTAGCCCCCCCAAGTTTTCTGGGGGGGGGGGGGGGTGTAAAAGACTGTGAAAATACCGGTAAAAACGCTAAATAGAGATATGTGATCGTATACAAATGTCAGCAAGGTTTGGAATGATTATGTTTTAGTCAAATATATCTGTTTGGGCTTCTTGCAGTCAATTTGCAGTCTACAAATTCTAAAGAATAAATCGACCCGCGGCTAAATCTAGTTGATGATCCCTGGTGTACGTTGTATTCCCGATAGTGTGTTTATTCTGCTCTACCTGTCAGTACATTCCTCTCTTCCCTGTGATGTACAGCTGGAATATAGTTTGGCACTGTATTCCACAGACAGCTACAGTATCTGCGGTGTAACAGACAGACAGCTACGGTATCTGTGGTGTAACAGACAGACAGCTACGGTATCTGTGGTGTAACAGACAGACAGCTACGGTATCTGTGGTGTAACAGACAGACAGCTACAGTATCTGTGGTGTAACCGACAGACAGCTACAGTATATGTGGTGTGACAGACAGCTACGGTATCTGTGGTGTAACAGACAGACAGCTACGGTATCTGTGGTGTAACAGACAGACAGCTACGGTATCTGTGGTGTAACAGACAGACAGCTACGATATCTGTGTTGTAACAGACAGACAGCTACGGTATCTGTGGTGTAACAGACAGACAGCTACGGTATCTGCGGTGTAACAGACAGACAGGTATGGTATCTGCGGTGTAACAGACAGACAGCTACGGTATCTGCGGTGTAACAGACAGCTATGGTATCTGCGGTGTAACAGACAGACAGCTACGGTATCTGCGGTGTAACAGACAGCTATGGTATCTGCGGTGTAACAGACAGACAGCTACGGTATCTACGGTGTTACAGACAGAGAGCTACGGTATCTGCAGTGTAACAGACAGACAGCTACAGTATATGCGGTGTAACAAACAGACAGCTACGGTATATGTGGTGTAACAGACAGCTACAGTATCTGTGTTATAACAGACAGACAGCTACAGTATCTCTGGTGTAACAGACAGACAGCTACAGTATCTGTGTTGTAACAGACAGACAGCTACAGTATCTTTGGTGTGATTACTGCTGTGGGATAGCTTTCTAATGTTCCTAATAGGATGAGGGGAATGAGATATCTCCTTTCTACTGGCTGCTGTAGCAACCCAAACACTCCCCATTGTTTCACATCTAGATGAAACCACTGTCTTTTTCAAAGACTAGATGAGAAGATGGAGGCCTTTTATAGATAGATAGCATTCAATATCTTCTGCCTCCACCTCTGTTGATGCACTGTTACAGACTGGACTCTCTCACACTCTCTAACTGCTCCTAGCTTTAATTCACACATTGCTTTGTTGTGGTTGTACAACTGTGACATCGCTGAATGAGAACTGCTTACTGGGTATTGAATCAGCCACAGGCCAATGGGTTTGTATTCTATATTCCCATAGATTTTATTTTTCATTGGGGGAGGCTTGGTGAATGTGTGCTGTTCTAGCAGAGTTAATATGACATGTTTCTAGTGGGATGAGAGAGATATCACTCTATGTCCCTCTCTTTCTCACTCTATTTCTCTCTCTCTCCATTGGCCAATGTTATAGATCCTTAGTGAAATATGAGAGAGAGAGCTTGATAGAAAGGCAGAGGGCAAGAGTAAGAACATGAAAAATAACTGAGAGAGAGAGAGAATAACAGAGAGAGGGGTCTAATGATGACATGGTAATGACTCTCTCTAGATGAATGCTTCTGGAAGAAATCTTGATATTCTAACGAGTCGCCATGGAAACCCCTCGCTGTCCTCTCATGGCTCCGCTAGCCATTGACACAGGGCATCTCTAAGTTTTAATTGATGGCCTATGGCCGATCACTTCAATCGACAAAACGCAAACCTGATTATAGCAATATCAATTAAAGTGATTTGGGATCTAATGGTCCCCCGTGACTTGTCTTATAACACTCCAAGCCCCGAGCCACTTGTGGAGATCTTGAATGATAGGAACATGGCTGGAGGGTAAGATGAAGCTATTACCTTATTACTTATCTAATCTACTCAGATCTCCGTGCGTGGGGGCTAGGGGCTACAAAGGCCTCCTGTAATGTGGGCACTAGGTTGTGTTTAACCCCATAAAGTCGACTCACTCACCGTCAAATCCCCATCAAAATGTCAGTTCAAGCTAGAGATGTTTGTCTTTTTGCATTGGATGCGTCTCAATCCACCACCTCCACCAGTGTCGTACTTCTGCACCTGCGGTGAAAGTTGGCCGAGCTAGAGAGCGGTGTTTGTCAGATCCCAAAAATCGGTTGTCTTATGAAAACGTCTGTGGCGTCCGAACGGTTTGACCTACAAAACTGTTATGACCCCATGGGAAGGGGAGACTCATGAACACGAGGGTGTTCTCCGTTTTGCTCTACAACCCCCACAGTCAGGAGACTCGTCTGAAGTCGGTACCGTCGATGTGCGACCTTCTGTTTGGTAGCATCCAAACCGTTTGGGCTGCAAACTAATGGGACTCCACTGTGGAAAAGGGAGATTCTCACGACACGATGGTGCTCTCTTTTTTGCCCTATGACTCACACACACACACACACACACACAAGTGTCACAGGACCCGTCTGAAGGTAACTGGCACCAGTTTTAAAAAAGCTAATGGAAGTAAGAAATAAAGGTTGTTTTGTGCCTACTGTAAAAAAAAAAGGGGTTAAATAAGTGTGAAACAATTAGTTTTTTTATTCCTCCTAGATTTAGTACAGACACTTCAAAACCTTGTTTCTTATGACATATTTGTTGACTGTCCTTTTTTGCCATTTATGAATGTGTTATTCAATGTGTTCCTATGTGCTTCAGAAGTAAAGGCCAAAATGTGTTATCTCCTACTCGATACCATCGTGATACTCGATACCAAAATGAATGACACTTGATCCAGACAGATTATCTCAGCTACTGCTCTCTTCAGTCTTTGGGCATCTTTTTAGTTCACTATCATTGCGTTTGACATTTTTTACGTCAACAATTTTAATAAGTTATAGAATCAATTTGACTTTGTTTTTACCAATCTAACTACATAACAACATAATGCTAATCATTTATTTGAATGATACATCTCTACTGATAAGCTGGGCAAATCAAAATGTAGCCTTTTTCAAAATACAGGTGAATGAATATTCAATAGGAGTGTGTGCCTGCATTGAGTTATTGAGCTTGTTTTGGCTGATTTCATGGGGCTACAGATTACAAACAATCTGTTTTCCTTCCATTTGGGGAATATTTTATTGTACTGATCAACAACATTTGCATAGAAGTAGCTTAATTCATGACATCATTAACGAGGAAGGGGGGGGGCAGAACCCCATTCACACACAGTCAGTTCGCTGAGGCAATAGATCATCTTTGGAAGAGACATGAGAGAGATCGATTATGTGAATGAATAGCCAAGTACTTTGTTTTGGTGGCAATCAGCCTTGAAATCAATATATTTTGCATTATGGTTAGCATATTATCACAAACAAAGTACTTGGGTAGTGAATTGATGTTAGCTTCAGCTGTGAGCTAGCAAGCAGGAGTTAGCCCACAAAGCTGTATGCTACCGGTATCTTATTCCATTGTAAAGTGTTCTAGCCTGCATGGACATTGTTTTGCGATCAGTAATGAACGGTTTAAACATTTCTACATGTCGTGTCGCATTATCAAATCAAATCACAGAAAAAAAGCGAAATAGTAGAAAAAGAAATAACAATAATAATAATAATAACACAAGGAATAAATAGATAAATAAAATCACAAGGAATAAATACACAATGAGTAATGATAACGTGCATATATGCACAGGATACCAGTACCAAGTCAATGTGCAGGGGTATGAGGTAATTGAGGTAGATATGTTCATATTGGTAGGGATAAAGTGACCATTAAAGTGTGTTCACTTCTGTGCAGCATGAGTGGTGAGCTAACATGATGCAGCTCAGACTCCCAGTGCAGGCTAAGTGCAGGCTGTAAGGGGGACATCGGCTGCACTGATAGACATACTTGATCCGTGAGACACATTTGACAGAAGTACCGAAAGTAAAAAAAATTCTAGTACTGTTAGTGTAAACAATACTGGAGAGTTGAGACCAAATCACGGACGCTGGACAGAGTGGATTTCAGTTGTAACAAAAGACAGTTTTAATGAGTCAGAGATATCTTGTCCCGCAGTTTTACGTGCACGGACCTAGTTCACATAACTCGGCAAGGAGCCAGGTGAAAAAGAGGCCTATACAACGGTTACATTCATTTTTATACATAGAATAAAGTAGGTGGAGTCTTGTCGTTTCGGTCTTCTTGACTGGTCGGAGGGTTGGAGGCGGGCCTTGCTCTAGCCAGAGCAGAAGCCCCATTGGTGCACAGCAGTGCCTTATCCTGAGCATCCGACCAATAGAGGGGGTCAGTCTTGTGGCTGGGTGTATGTGTTCTTACGACGGAATGTCTTTGTTTATATGAGCTATGTGTATGAATACTTATATAACAGTACCAAACCGTTTTTTATGTTTTAGTATCAACACTACTAGACATCTAGCTGGCTGAGTGCTTCTGGAAGACATTTTGCAGTGGTTTACTGTCTGATGATGTGTGTGCCTGCGTGTGTACGTACGTAAGTGCGCGAGACGAAACTGCTGCATCCAAACTCGCTGAAAAGGTTTATTATTGTGACAGTCATCGATGGATGGCCCGGTCTCATTGGTGGATCAGATTAAGGGGTATTTGTATGTGTGTGAAAATAGCCTTTGAGATTGAAGATGCCATTATGTTTGTCTGATGGTATTGTTATTGCTATGATGGATTACAGAGCGAACGGCTGGTGGCCGACCTTCAGGAAATAATTACCTGCTTATCTGGCAATATGGAGGCTAAATGTTAAATAGATCACATGCTGAGACACACACAATACAGTCTTTACATGACAAGTCTTTATTGTTACGTAAGGATTTGTTTTCTAAGCCCTGTCTTCTTTACAAGATCTAATTTTCAAAATGGCAGCACAAAAATTGTATGGCCTGTGCCTTTTTTAGCAGGGAGCCATTGTGGTGTTGACTGTCGTAATGAGGTCCGTTTATTTGGTCGTTTCATGTGTTGTTGAACATCCTATCATCAGTATTAGATGTAGATTGGAAATTGAAAGTGAATGTGCTGTGGCACCTCTTTACGAGCCTGCCAGACCAGACTAGTTGATGTGATTTACTGTGAGATGGAGCAGGATCATGAGGGATAGACAGGCCTATTTAAAGATTGTCACATTACTCCACATAGATGCATATACTGTATGTGCCAGCCGTTCATTGAGAGGCATTAGATAGACGCTGTAATCTGTAAAGAGGTCACTCACAATGAACACTTACGGTATGCACACACACACATGTCGCACAGACAGCCACAATACTGTACTGTACGTCTGTCTGTCTGTCTGTCTGTCTGTCTGTCTGTCTGTCTGTCTGTCTGCCTGTCTGTCTCTCTGCCTGTCTGTCTATCTATCCCAGCTGTCTGTGTTATCCACTGACCTGGTAACAGGTAGTGGTCAGCAGATTATTCCTCCACAGGGTTAGCAAGGGATGAGATTCCTGGCAGGCCTCATAGCAGACTGTCTAATATCAAAGATACTGGTAATACTCTCCTGGAATGAATACTCTCCTCCAGAGAATGGAGCTATGCTCAAAATCCTGACTGCTGAATTAAATAAAATATGTAATTATGTTACCAGGGAATTGCCCTGCACTGAACAGGCCAGGTAGACCCACATGATCTCATTGTTTCCCTTCGAAATACGACGTATTAAGGATGATTATTTTTGAAGATTTGATTTTGTGTGGTTACAGGGTTAATTCCACATGGTTACAAGGTTAAAACATAAACAACTCAAATGTTAATAGTTTAGGCACTCATTCTGAGAGGTTAAGGTTACGGCTATGGTTTGGGGAGGGCTTAAAACAAAGTCATTAAAAACGATGCACTAGGTATCTTCAGTATTCATAGTGAACTGTAGTGTTCTAAGCAGCACGCACCAGCTCCATTCAGTATATCGACGTTCTCAGGACCTTTTCAAACATCCCAAATTGCTGTCTATTTCTAGTGACCAGCCTGGGCAGACACCTCACCCAGACACAGATACACTTTTAATGGACTTTTAAAACCTTGCCAGTATGGATCAGCTGGTGTGGATTGTACTGAATACTTGAATGTGCCTAGAGACTGAGATTTGGGGTTTTCTACGCTGAACGTAAAATGCACATGGTACTTGTGGCCTGTCTGCATCAGGGCATCAGTCCAGGACCAACACAAAAGACAGGTGGCCTGTCTGCATCAGGCATCAGTCCAGGACCAACACAAAAGACAGGTGGCCTGTCTGCATCAGGGCATCAGTCCAGGACCAACACAAAAGACAGGTGGCCTGTCTGCATCAGGCATCAGTCCAGGACCAACACAAAAGACAGGTGGCCTGTCTGGATCAGGGCATCAGTCCAGGACCAACACAAAAGACAGGTGGCCTGTCTGCATCAGGCATCAGTCCAGGACCAACACAAAAGACAGGTGGCATGTCTGCATCAGGCATCAGTCCAGGACCAACACAAAAGACAGGTGGCCTGTCTGCATCAGGGCATCAGTCCAGGACCAACACAAAAGACAGGTGGCCTGTCTGCATCAGGGCATCAGTCCAGGACCAACACAAAAGACAGGTGGCCTTTCTGCATCAGGCATCAGTCCAGGACCAACACAAAAGACAGGTGGCCTGTCTGCATCAGGGCATCAGTCCAGGACCAACACAAAAGACAGGTGGCCTGTCTGCATCAGGCATCAGTCCAGGACCAACACAAAAGACAGGTGGCCTGTCTGCATCAGGGCATCAGTCCAGGACCAACACAAAAGACAGGTGGCATCAGACATCAGGGCATCAGTCCAGGACCAACACAAAAGACAGGTGGCCTGTCTGCATCAGGGCATCAGTCCAGGACCAACACAAAAGACAGGTGGCCTGTCTGCATCAGGGCATCAGTCCAGGACCAACACAAAAGACAGGTGGCCTGTCTGCATCAGGGCATCAGTCCAGGACCAACACAAAAGACAGGTGGCCTGTCTGCATCAGGGCATCAGTCCAGGACCAACACAAAAGACAGGTGGCCTGTCTGCATCAGGGCATCAGTCCAGGACCAACACAAAAGACAGGTGGTCTGTCTGCATCAGGCATCAGTCCAGGACCAACACAAAAGACAGGTGGCCTGTCTGCATCAGGCATCAGTCCAGGACCAACACAAAAGACAGGTGGCCTGTCTGCATCAGGCATCAGTCCAGGACCAACACAAAAGACAGGTGGCCTGTCTACATCAGGCATCAGTCCAGGACCAACACAAAAGACAGGTGGCCTGTCTGCATCAGGCATCAGGGCATCAGTCCAGGGCCAACACAAGAGACAGGTGGCCTGTCTGCATCAGACATCGGGGCATCAGTCCAAGGCGAACACAAGAGATAGGTGGCCAGTCTGGCCACACACACACACCACAGGCATTCGGACACACAAGCATCAGGCATCAGTCCAGAACCAACACAAAAGACAGGTGGCCTGTCTACATCAGGCATCAGTCCAGGACCAACACAAAAGACAGGTGGCCTGTCTACATCAGGCATCAGTCCAGGACCAACACAAAAGAGAGGTGGCCTGTCTGTATCAGGCATCAGGGCATCAGTCCAGGGCCAACACAAGAGACATGTGGCCTGTCTGCATCAGACATCAGGGCATCAGTCCAAGGCGAACACAAGAGATAGGTGGCCAGTCTGGCCACACACACACAACACAGGCATTCGGACACACACGCATCAGGCATCAGTCCAGGACCAACACAAAAGACAGGTGGCCTGTCTACATCAGGCATCAGTCCAGGACCAACACAAAAGACAGGTGGCCTGTCTACATCAGGCATCAGTCCAGGACCAACACAAAAGAGAGGTGGCCTGTCTGTATCAGGCATCAGGGCATCAGTCCAGGGCCAACACAAGAGACAGGTGGCCTGTCTGCATCAGACATCAGGGCATCAGTCCAAGGCGAACACAAGAGATAGGTGGCCAGTCTGGCCACACACACACAACACATGCATTCGGACACACACGCATCAGGCATCAGTCCAGGACCAACACAAAAGACAGGTGGCCTGTCTACATCAGGCATCAGTCCAGGACCAACACAAAAGACAGGTGGCCTGTCTACATCAGGCATCAGTCCAGGACCAACACAAAAGAGAGGTGGCCTGTCTGTATCAGGCATCAGGGCATCAGTCCAGGGCCAACACAAGAGACAGGTGGCCTGTCTGCATCAGACATCAGGGCATCAGTCCAAGGCGAACACAAGAGAGACACACACACACCACAGGCATTCGGACACACACAGACACAAACAGACACACACACACACACACACACACACACACACACACACAGACACGCACGCACGCACGCACGCACGCACGCACACACACACACACACACACACACACACACACACACACCTAGCTGTGTCTGTCTGGACCAGGTGCAGGTGGCTACAGAGCAGACAGGAGAGGACACACAGACACCACACACACACACCCAGCCTAGTCAGTCACCAACCACAGAGCAGGCTTCCGACCAGAGGAACATTAAAGCGATATAAAGACATGGAGGCAGCAGGTTCACATTGATTAATGCGGCTGCTAGGCCCATATTTGGTTATGGCAGAGTTGTTATTCCCAGTCAAGTTGTGCAAATGTAAATCCCTATGGCAGTGTAGGTATGGTGTGTGATGTTTTTGAAGAGCAGAAGCTTTCCTATGCTTAACCCTGATTTATCAGACACCAGCAGTGATAAGGCTAATCAACTACAGATGTAGGGAAGCTAGCCACAGCCTTAAAACCTCTAGCTACCCTGCCAGCTAATGCCTGTAAGTGGCTACCCTAGTAGCTAATACCTTTGAGATCTCAGCCATAGAAAATACCTTTCAGTTAAATATTTTTGCTAAATGGAAAGACACATTCTCACACACACACACACACACACACACACACACACACACACACACACACACACACACACACACACACACACACACACACACTCTTTCCCTGGATAAATGAAATTCAAATGAATGTAAAATACTAATGACTCCTCTATCAATCCTAACCAATTAGCACATATTTCTGCTCAATATACAGTGGGGCAAAAAAGTATTTAGTCAGCCACCAATTGTGCAAGTTCTCCCACTTAAAAAGATGAGAGAGGCCTGTAATTTTCATCATATGTACACTTCAACTATGACAGACAAATTGAGAAATAAAAATCCAGAAAATCACATTGTAGGA
This sequence comes from Oncorhynchus mykiss, assembly GCF_013265735.2. Classification (NCBI taxonomy): domain Eukaryota; kingdom Metazoa; phylum Chordata; class Actinopteri; order Salmoniformes; family Salmonidae; genus Oncorhynchus; species Oncorhynchus mykiss. Next base: position 75,460,230 of record NC_048569.1, on the reverse strand, counting down.
TTTTTTATGAATTTATTTGCAAATTATGGTGGAAAATAAGTATTTGGTCACCTACAAACAAGCAAGATTTCTGGCTCTCACTGACCAGAGGAGCCTCTTCTTTAAGAGGCTCCTCTGTCCTCCACTCGTTACCTGTATTAATGGCACCTGTTTGAACTTGTTATCAGTATAAAAGACACCTGTCCACAACCTCAAACAGTCAGGAACCGTACATCCGATTGACTTGAAACTCAAAATGTATGTTATCACGTCTGTCTCTAGTACGTTTGAGAGAAGCTAAGCAATATGTTGAAAGATTGAAGAGGAAATGACAACTATCTCAAATAAAATATTGTATCCTCAATTAAAGCCTAATAACTTCACTTCTCTACACTTTATCAACATGAAACTTGCATATGAAGTGTTTTGAATTGTTACATGGGGCTTACATGAGGGAGGATGTTTAACTCTTCCAGCACCCCATTTCATTGCTGCTTGCAGCTATACTTTCATTTATTTTGGGGGCAATGTTTCATTTAATTTTCACTTTATATGCTAACTAATATTAAGAAATCTTTCTTTCCTCAATACAAATTCAATGTCTTAATATCTACTTACTAATGTTAATCAATCATTCTTTCCACAGTATGAATTCAAAGTGAAGAACATCAAGAAGAAGAAGGTCAACATCATTGTCTCAGTGGATGGAGTGAAGGTGGCACTCAGAAAAAAGTTAAAAGTGAGTATTTATTTTTCTTTTATAACCTGTTATTATCTCTCAACCAGTTTCTTTCCATTTGAACTGTCCAGAGCTTAGGGGCAGGGCGTAGAGTGGATGTGTTGTGTTGTTTCTAACCAACCCCAGTCAGTCAAACTGCGCACTCAGCCATTGCTGAGAAGTGTCATATCCTGGGGTTGTGAGTGGAGGAGTGAGTGGGATTCATAAACTGTCACCAGCAGTGAGAGGGAGTGATGAGTGAATCTGTGCCCTGCTAAATATTGCTCCAGACAGGGTAGAGTTCAGTGAATCTGTGCCCTGCTAAATAACGCTTCAGGCAGGGTAAAGTGGCAGAGAGGAGTGAATCTGTGCCCTGATAACATTCCAGACAGGGTAGAGTGTAGGATGAGAGCAAATCCATTCTATGCTATGCTAAATATACTCCCTGTTTTGCTCTCCATGTCATTTGTATAAAGCTTTCTTTATCGCAGTTTTACAGTGATTTGGGTTTATAATAAACCCAGTTGAACTGGTTTTACCTTGAGTGACCTCTCACCTGTCTCTCAGTTTAACTACAGTATTAACATCAGTCCCTATTAAAGCTAGAAGTACACTTATAACCTCTGGTATGCAAACAAGCCTAAAGGTATATAAAGGCCACTGGTATTCAGCAATGTCTTCTTCCTTCCTCAACCCTCCATTGTCTGGAGTCCTGTATGGAGATCTACTTTCTCTCCTCTCTCTATTCATTTTTTTGTAAAGAGAGGACAGTACTAATGCACTAGACATGGCTCAAGGCAGTGACTGAAGGCTGAAGGCTACACTTAAGCTCTATAGGAATCTGTAATGCATTTAGCCTGGACCCTTTAACATGCCTTAACAACCTTTAACACTGGTGCGGAGGGCGAAGGGAGGCTACAGAGAGAAGGTATGTGGCCTGATATAAATATCCCCTAGCTGCATTAGCTTCCTTCCTTCTTCCCTCCCTCCCTCCCTCCCTCCCTCCCTCCACACTGATTACAGTCAGGCCTTAATTGAGTTGTTCTTAGTGGTCGTTTTCATTTGACCACTCTGAAGGGCAGCGAATGCGTGTGTTTGTGCGCGCATGCGTGAGTTCATTCTTGCGCGCATGTCCACTTTTTAACACTCTGAATGCCAATGGATGCGTCCATATCCGCAAGGATCCGTCAGCCTATTATGCAGCTGTCTATATCTGCTGTCCGTTGGTCAATCGCTCATAAAGCCTCATCCACACATCCCAACCAACACAGATCTGTGAATGAACCTTTATTTATGCAGTCAGTAGAGTGGGAGAATGAGACCTAGAATGAGGTATGGAGAAAAAACAATACATGAACACCAACTGCCAGACAGTCTTATATCACAGTGATTCCAGTGCAGACGGGATTTCCCTTTAGAGTCCACACAGACCAAGGCCCTTTAGAGTGCACACAGACCAAGGCCCTTTAGAGGCCACACAGACCAAGGCCCTTTAGAGTCCACACAGACCAAGGCCCTTTAGAGTCCACACAGACCAAGGCCCCTTTTTGTGGAACTCTATGGGATCCTATGGATGGAGAGAACAGAGAAAGGAGGAAGAAGGCAGTGGTGTAAAGTACTTAAGTAAAAATACTTTAAAGTACTACTTAAATAGTTTTTTGGGGTATCTGAATGTTTCTTCACTAATTCTATTTTGGACAACTTTCACGTGTACTCCTCTACATTCCTAAAGAAAATATGTTCACTTTACTCTGATACATTTTCCCTAACACCAAAAAGTACTTGTTACATTCTGAATGCTTAGGAAGGACATAATTATGGTCCAATTTATGCACTTATGAATAATAACGTGTTATCATCCCTACTGTCTCTTATCTGGTGGACTCAATAAACACAAATACTACGTTTGTAAATGAATTACGTCTGAGTGTCGGAGTGTGCCTCTGTCTGTCTGTAAAAAATATATATAATGGTGCTCCATATTGACACATCCAGCCCAAAGCGGGAGGTTTACAAAATACTTACTAATTGGAGCATGTTTTTAATTACATTTAAAGATCATTTTAGACTTTTACTCAAGTAGTATTTTAATGGATGACTTTTATTTGAGTAATTTTCTATTAAGGTATCTTTACTTTTATTCAAGTATGAAAATGTAGTACTTATTCCACCACTGGAAGAAGGGAATAGAGAGAGGAGAAAATAATATGGGGAGGAAGACAAAGGGAATAGAGAGAGGAGAAGGAGGAGAATAGACGTAGTGATCGCAAGACTGTGAATGATAATTTATCTTGATAACCCAAGTAAAAGAAAGAGACACGCGCCTAGTACCCTGGTCAGTCCCCTTCAATAGATAGTAGATGCCTCTGCCAGATCCAGAATCTCTGGTTGAATTGTTCTAAACAGCTGGAGTGAACTGAACACAGCACAGAATGAAAGGTGTTGTGATTTTGAATGGGACTCTATGGCTCTGTCTGCTTTGTCTCTCAGCCTGCTCTCTGGCCAAGACTGAAATGTCAACGCGTCCAGAAACCGCCTCATTTACATCTCACCGAATGGAGAGATGAAAGGAGGTATGAAAAGAGAGATGTTTGAGTGGAAATGGTGAAACGAAAAATCAATAGGAGGAATAATTCCAATCGCTCTCCTGTTGACATTTATATTCTCTCAGTAAACTTGGACAAAGCCCAGTGTAGAAAGAAAGAGAGATAATGAGAATGAATGAGGGATAGGGAACGGGAGAGAGAACGAGAAAAAGAGAGACAAAGAGAGAAGACAGAGAGGGAGACAAAGCTAGGGAAAATGAGAGAAAGAGTGCATGTGAGAAAAAGAGAGAGCAAGTGAAAAAGAGCAGCCAAAGCAAGACTGAGTGAGAAAGATGGGAAGAAAGGGAGCAAAATAAGGTAAGAGAGAATGGGCGAAATAATTGCTTTATTCAGTGTGTGGATTGTGGATCGATTGGCTCTATTGAATCAATATCTCCAGTCCTTGGGCTCAACATCCAGCCCACCCTAGGTCATAGTTCATTACTGTGGCAATCAGAGACACAGTGGTGAATGGCAGTAGCCAGCGGGGTCAGCCTCATTTTAAAGTGTCTGGCGTGAACGTACTACACAGAGGTCCTGACCTCCTCTCACTCCATCTTAGCATCTCTCACACTCTCCTTACACACACAAACCTCTGGCTGACTGTCTGCGGCACACTCCTCACTGAACAATTTATTCTGTCTTTCCACAGAAGAAGGAGTGGACGTGGGATGAGAGTAAGATGATGGTGATGCAGGATCCCATTTACAGGTAACACTTCACCACCATTTTACAGCAGTTGATGTGGCCCATCAGAGAGCAGGACAGGTCAGGGCGGGACCTGAATGGTTTCCATAGTGACACACCAAGTGGATTAGCATCTCATTGGATCCAGATGGGCTGGGTCGGCCCACTCTGACCCTGGGACACACACACACACAAAATGACACACACACCCTGCAGCTCTTCTGGGTGGTTCAGACCAGTCCAAGACATGACCATGGAGGGGGAAGAGTTTTCATTTCACAAACGATTGCCCACAGCTAATTCCTTGTGTTATACTAAAAGTTTAAAAGCCTAGCTGTGTTGCACAGTATACAATTATATATATATATATTGTGTGTGTGTAGGTGTGTCTATGTGTGTGTTAGGCTGGTTTAGATATGGTTGATGGTAATGAATGGCCCAGTGCCCAGTGACCAGAATGAGCAGTTAAACGCTGCTGGGTTAATTGGTTGACTATGGTGGTTTAGTGATGGAGAGTATGCATCTGTAGACGCTTTATTGATTTTAATGATTCATCACACCCACACACACACACACACACACACACACACACACACACACACACACACACACACAGGACTTTGGTGATGGATATTAGCCAGTGAATCCGTTATTGATTTTAATGACTGAATCTGTGTATAAAATATTATGTATGATCTAATTAAAAGTTTAATGTTGAGGGAGAGGTTGTTGTCCTGGCACCACACGGCCAGGTCTATGACCTCCTCCCTGTAGGCTGTGTCATCGTTGTTGGTGATCAGGCCTACCACTGTTGTGATGGTGTTGGAGTTGTGCCTGGCCATGCAGTCATGAGTGAACAGGGAGTACAGGAGGGGACTGAGCACACACCCCTGAGGGATCCCCGTGTTTAGGATCAGCGTGGCGGATGTGTTGTTACCTACCCTTACCACCTGGGGGCGGCCCGTCAGGAAGTTTAGGATCCAAATCAAATCAAACTTTATTTGCCACATGCGCCGAATACAACAAGTGTACTTTACCGTGAAATGCTTACTTACAAGCCCTTAGCCAACAGTGCAGTTCAAGAAGAAGAAAGTATTTGCCAAGTAGGCTCAAATAAAAAGTAATAATAAAAAGTAACACAATAAGAATAACAATAGCGAAGCTATATACAGGGGGCACCGGTACCGAGTCAGTGTGCAAGGGTACAGGCTTGTCCAGTTGCAGAGGTTAGTTCCAGGGTCCTTAGCTTAGTGATGAGCTTTGAGGGCACTATGGTGTTGAACGCTGAACTGTAGTCAATGTGTATGAGCAACAGATGCATATCTGTATTCCCAGTCATGTGAAATCCATAGATTATGACCTAATTAATTTCTTTATATTTCTTTATATGAACTGTAACTCAGTGAAATCTTTGAATTGTTGCATGTTGCAATTATATTTTTGTTCAGTATTGTTGGAGGGCATGGAGGTACGATATGGCGGGCCAGGGCCCCTAAGGCCTGCCCATAATGCCAGCCCTGCCCCTTTAACTCAAAGAAGAGAATTTCTCGCAACCTTGTAGGAAGTTCCTCCGTACGCTGCGGCAGCCAGCAGCATCTTGGCAGCAGGGTGTGGGTGTGTTTTTCTTTCAGCTGGGATAATAAGAAGCTGTGGTATTAGTCCAAATCACAAGCTTACCTCTGAGGAAATGGACCAGGCCGTTGCTGGCTGGAGATTGATGTGTGTGTGTGCACACACATGTGTATGTGACAGAAGTGCAGAGAGGGGGCTCAAAATTTGAGGCAGCAGGTTCAGGCCCCTGAACACACATACACACACGCACGTGCTCACACACACACTGTAGTGGAGGGATTTGGAGCCTCAGACAGATTTTATGAGAAATTAGATAAATACAGTGCAGTGTCTGAAGCATTAATCACTTATATACACACACACACACACACACACGCACGCACAAGCACGCACGCACGCACGCACACACTGTAAAACCAATGGAGGGTGAATGACAAAGCTAGCAAGGAACATTTGTATTCCAGTACTGTAAATCAGTAGAGTAATGCTGGTGTCTCTTCCGTGAGACTGTGTTATGACAGGAGAGGATAACATACAGACTATCTAGTTAGAATCCCGTGATTCAGCCCTGCCTTCACACACACAAACACATATACACTGAGTATTCATTAATGAGTATTCAACATTAAGAACACCTAGTATTGAGTTGCACTCCCCCCTTTTGCCCTCAGAACAGCCTAAATTGATCGGGGCATGGACTCTATAAGGTGTCGAAAGCGTTCCACAGGGATGCTGGCCCATGTTGACTCCATTGCTTCCCACAGTTGTGTTATAGTTGGCTGGCTGTTGAGTATGAAAAGCCCAGCAGCGATGCAGTTCTTGACACAAACCGGTGTGGATGGCACCTACTACCATACCCTGTTCAAAGGCACTTACATTTTCTGTCTTGCCTATTCACCCTCTGAATGGCACACATACACATTCCATGTCTCAATTGTCTCAAGGCTTAAAATTATTTTTTCACCTGTCTCCTCCCCTTCATCTACACTGATTGAAGTGGATTTAACAAGTGACATCAATAAGGGATCATAGCTTCCACCTGGATTCATCTGGTCAGTCTAAGTCATGGAAAGAGCAGGTGTTCTTAATGTTTGTATACTCAGTGTATATACACACATACTGTATATACACCTGCTGTCAACAGAGGGGGCTCCCTGGCCTCATCAGAGATGTATTTAGTAGCAGCTAGCGCAGCCTGCCTCAGGGCTACAGAGGAGAGCACAGTGGGATTTGTTATTCTGTCAGGAAGATTGAAGCTGCAAGCTCTTTTTAGAACATGGAACTTGTTTGTTCTCCTGTTGTTAGGAAGGGTGTCTCAAATCCCTTGTCAAAGTTTGGTGTATGCGTTTGTCTGTGGGATAGGATCTGGCCCAGTGTGTGTTTCCTCGTGTACCTCTCCCTATGGGGATACCTGCCAATACTTCCTCAGCAATTACGCTGATGAGAGGCGGGTCACTCACACACACACACACACAGCAAGCATGCAAAATCAAGATGGTGATTAGTAGTATGTGACCTGTTTCAGGAAGCTAGGTGTATGTCGCACGTCACTACTTCACAGAAGAGGCATTTGTGACCGACCGGCTCGTTGTAGCAAAATTTGAAGTTGTGTTTTTCACATTAGATAAAAGTAGAGGCTCAGGGCTAGAAAATTGTAAATTATGCACTACAGTTGAGGAACAATGGGAAAGTAATTCTGCTTTGAAAGTTGATAAACTTGTAACCTTACTTTTGAGAAAATGGCCTTTGAATATTTTGAGAGCTCTTCTTTGTCTACACCCATTCAGCATCATTCACACCCTCTTAAGCTATAGCCCCGCCCATAAACTCAGAATATTGTCAGATTGTCTGTTCGTATGTTTAGAGCGTTTCGCTCTTGGAGCGTTCAGAGCACACACTGGATGCTCTGGCCGAGGAGTAGGGTAGATCCGATTGTTCTGTCCTAACAACAGCAGTCAAGCACCCAAGCTAACTGGCCAACGTTGTCTAGCTTGCTATTTACTTCCAGACACAAATGAGAGAACAGGTCACTCTGACCATTTTACTCGCCCTAGCAGAGCTGGTTGGGCTGTTTTTATGTTATCCAGATCGTTGGTGACTGCAACTGTGCTGCTGCCAACAATTTAATTACACCTTTTGCCGACGTTTACTGATATTGGCCATATTCAACGGGTGTTGAGAGTTCGTAATTATGAACGCTCAGTTATTCTGCACTCTGGCACACTCAGATGAGAGTGCTCTGAAATCGGAGTAGATAGCCAGAGCGAATTTACCAGCTACGTATATCAACAGTTGTCACATTGACATCACAAACATTCTATTGAAATGGTTGCTTGCATAGTGGAGTCTTTTGTTAAAGACAAAAGCTAAACAGTACAGTGCCCTCCACAAATATTGGCACCCTTGGTAAATATGAGCAAAACGTGCTGTGTTAATAAATCTAACCTTTATTAAAGTCAAATAATTGAAAGGAGAAAACAAATAATTTTCTCAGCTGTATGTGTGCCACAATTATTGGCACCCCTTCAGTCAATACTTAGTGCAACCTCCCTTTGCTAAGATAACAGCTCTGAGTCTTCTCTTATAATGTGTAATGAGGTTGGAGAACACATGACTGGACTCTCCTCTTCAGCTCATTCCAATGGTTTTCTATGGGGTTTAGGTCAGGGGACTTGGATGGCCATGGCAAAACCTTGATTCTGTGGTCAGTGAACCATTTTTGTGTTGATTTTGAGATGTACTTTGGATAATTGTCCTGCTGGAAGAACCAACCATGGCCCAGTTTAAGCTTCCTAGCAGAGGCAGTCAGATTTTATTTGATATAGTGTGTATTTACCAGAGATGGTAATGTGAAGAACAACATGACCTGCACCAAAATCAGATTAGGACAGAAAGTAAAGCGGTACGGTCCATTACGGCGTCCCGGCAAAATAGAATGTGGGGCTACGCCGTACCAGTAAAACGTGAGCCTTTAATACAAACAACAATTAATACAACATGGCCAAAAAACTTTAGGCTACAACTATATTATTTAACATTCATGTATGTTATCCACATTAAAAAAATTGAGAATTCACTAGAAACCAGGTGCTATACGCTCCAAATTACGTTGTTGTTTGAGGAGAACACATTTTGTCAAGACGGGGAGTGGCTGAGACTCTTGCGGACAAGGCGGAAATGAGTGGCTGAGACCGAGGCACGTGTGGACAACAAGTGGATGCATCAATTCAGGCTACAAGTGTAGGTCTAATGACAATCGCAGAATGTCATTGCAATACACGTAGGTGTTTGTAGCATATGTCTCTTTCCATTCATCAAATTACAGGTGTGAAGTGCACTGTTGGGGTTTAGTGCTAAAATTATTTTGTGAGGGGACGAATGTGCGCAGGTAGCCGTGCGCTGGTAGCCTACACGAGTGTCTTGGTGAAGTGATTGTTTGACAGTCAGTTGAAAACATCATGACTGGTTGTGTTTATGCCATATTAAAAGGCATAGCCGGCGTGTCCATAAGGCTAGGGGAAGCTAAGCTTTCCCTACAGTAAATTGAATTAGATTGCAAACATTATATAGCCTAATTAGCTTACTCCTGTCTATAAGGAAATGAATATAATCAATTATGACAGCGCGCGTTGCAAATACCAAATAGATGATTGTTGCAACTGTCAGTGAAAAGCAGAGACCCAGCCAGGCAAATCGCAATATGTAAAAATACAATTGCGGAAAAACTGTTCGGAAATCAAATGGCTATTGCTGTAAAGAGATGACAATGAAAATACTTAAATCTGTCTTAACTTAGTTGAGCAAACAGTAGTCTATATTGTTGGCACCAGAGGAAAACATTGGCCATATCCCTGGTGAGTGTGTATATTCGCTGTCTTTGTCATTGGGTCACTTTTGTTTGTTTTTGGACAGTCATTTCCTCCTCCAGGTTAGATGGACGTCATATTGTATGTGTCTCCCCTTTTCGTTGACCAATTATATGGATCAGACAACATTGTTTTTATTGATCTGTTTGTCAGTGTCAGCAGAGTAGGCTTCCTTGTGATTTTGTAGTATAAAAAAAAATGTGTCCGCGTAGGATGTAGACCAAGGACTAGATAAAGTGTATTTTTGCTCCTAATTTTAGTCTTGAAATCTTTGGCTGTTTACTACACTACCTTACTCACTCTGTTTAGGACATGGCCTCACATGTGAATCCTTAAAGAGATGGGTGGGGCTAAGGCTGAAGAGGGTGTGAACGATGCTGAATGGGTGTAGACCAGGGTTTCCCAACTGGCGGCCTGTGGGCCAAATTGGTGGGTTTTGGTGGAATTGTCATTGTTGGACATACGACTATAAAAACACCAGGACATCAGCTCCAAGTGACATTAATTTAAGAAATCTGTTCCCAAGTATTCTCAGACATAATAGAGACACGTGATCATATACAAATGTAAGAAAACTTTGAAATTATTGTTTTAGTTGAACATATCTGTTTGGGCTTCTTGCGGTCAATTTGCGGTCTACAAGTTATTTGTAATTATGTTCTGGCCCACCGACCATCCCCTCAAGAAACAATCATCCCGTGGCTGAATCTGATCCCTGGTGTAGACAAAATAATTAATGGACATTTTCTCAAAAGTTGGGTTACAAGTTTATCAACTTTCAAAGCAGAATTACTTTCCCATTGTTCCTCAACTGCAGCGTATTATATACAATTTTCTAGCTCTCTCTCTACTTTTATCCCATGTAAAAAACACAATTTCAAAATGTTCTATATAGGATCGAATCCAGGTGGTGGGTCACATATACAAAAGTATGTGGAAACCTGCTTGTCAAACACCTATTTCCAAAATCATGGGCATTAATATGGAGTTGTTCCCCCCTTTTATTCTATAACAGCCTCCACTCTTCTGGGAAGGCTTTCCACTAGATGTTGGGACATTGCTGCGGGGACTTGCTTCTATTCAGCCACAATAGCATTAGTGAGGTTGGGCACTGATGTTGGGCGATTAGGCCTGGCTCAGAGTCGACGTTCCAATTCATCCCAAAGGTGTTCAGTGGGGTTGAGGTCAGGGCTCTGCGCAGGCCAGTCAAATTCTTCCACAACGATCTTGACAAACCATTTCTGTATGAATCTTGCTTTGTGCACAAGTGCATTGTCGTGCTGAAACAGGAAAGGGCCTTTCCCAAACTGTTGCCACAAAGTTGGAAGAACAGAATTGTCTAGAATGCTGTAGCGTTAAGATTGCCCTTCACTGGAACTAAAGAGCCCAAACCATGTGTGACTTTCTGTGAGCTTGTGTGGCCTATCACTTTGCCTGTTTTCACTTCACAATAACAGCACTTACAGTTGACCGGGGCAGTTCTGGCAGGGCAGAAATTTTATGAACTGACTAGTTGGAAACTTGGCATCCTATGACGGTGCCACATTGAATGTCACCGAACTCTTCAGTAAGACCATTCTATTGCCAATGTTTGTCTATGGAAATTGCATGGCTGTGTGCTAGATTTGATATAACTGTCAACAACGGGTGTGCCTGAAATAGCCGAATCCACTAATTTGAAGGGGTGTTCACATACTTTTGTACATATAGTGTATCAAACTCAGCTCTACTGACCAGCTACTCTGCTGTACTCACTCACACGTGGGCAAGGATAGACTCATGTACACACAGAGAAACACACGCAATTTGTACACACAGTCGACAGGGGCAGGATATATACTTCTAGAACAGATGTGAGTGTTCTGGAAGTCTCTATGCCTTCCAGGAAATAGCCATCATCATCTGTCACTCCTCTGACATCTATTTCTATTTGATCCTGAGCTCCTGGACTTCATTCTCTTCAAAACATTTAAAAGCGTCTGCCAAATATAGACGGCTGGTCTTCATAGCTCTCATTCATTCTCTCTCTCTCTCTCTCTCTCTCTCTCTCTCTTGCTCTCTCAACAAATAGCAGAAAAAGCATCAGCCCCTTCATAGCCTTTTGACTGACCGACCGTGTGTGTGTGTCCATTAGGATCTGGTCCACTGTGTGAAAGCGTCCTCATGTACCTCTCCCAATGGTTATATCTGGCAATACGTCCTCAGCAATTACACTGATGAGTGTGTACACACACGCATATGGTTTTGTTATTGTAGAAGTGGCGTGAACACACCCTGATAACGGTGGGAAGGGCAGTGTAGATGGAAAATCTCATTAAAGCTTTGATTATTCTCACACTGACCTAGTCTGCTGAAAAAACAGTGTGTGAAGAGTAACTTGGTATGCTGTTTACAGTAGTAAGCATGTTTGCAAACAAGTGAACATTCCACATGTTCATTCATATTCATACATTATTAGGTCAGAGTAAATCAATAAAGGTAAATAAACTGAAACCTTTCACAAAGAACTTTGCTGAAATGAGATGTGTGTGTATAAATACTCGTAAATAGTGTGCGTACAGCATGCTCCAGTGCTATTAATTCCACCGTGATTATTTAATCAAGATAATCTCACCGTTTAATCTTGTTAACAGTATATAAACAAACTCTGTCTGCTACATTTACATACACTCTCTCTCTTATCCCAGCTCAGAGCCTTACAGTACAGTATCAGGGTAAAATGTCCAGACTTTCACCCCCAGGGACCACAAATGATGTCAGAGGGTGTTAACCTCCCTAGGGGGTGTGGTCCCACCTGGCCAACATCCAGTGAAATTGCAGAGCGCCAAATTCAAAAACAGAAATACTCATAATACAAATTAAAAAAACATACAAGTGTTGCACATCAGTTTAAAGATTAACTTCTTGTTAATCTAACCGTTGTGTCAGATTTAAAAAAGGCTTACCATTAGATTATCAGAGGACAGAGACCAGCACACAAAACATTACAAACAGTTACCAACCAAGCAGAGGTGTAACAAAGGTCAGAAATAGCGATAAAATGATTTACTTACCTTGGATGATCTTCATATGGTTGCACTCACAAGACTCCCAGTTACCCAAAACATTTTTGTTTTGCTCGATAAAGTCCCTCTTTATATCCAAAAACCTCAATTTTGTTGGTGCGTTTTGTTCAGTAATCCAATGGCTCCAAGGCGGTCAAAACAGGCAGACAATAATGAACAATATTTCAACAGGACAATAGCTTCATCAATATAAAAGAAAAACAAGAAAGGCGTGCTCTCTGTCGTGCGCAGTAAACAGCTCTGGGACACTGCAGGGTCCACTCATTCAGAGTGGTCTTACTCTCTCATTTTTCAGAATACAAGCCTGAAACTATTTCTAAAGACTGTTGGAAGCCATAGGAAGTACAATCTGAGTCCTAAGTCATTGGATACTGTAAAGGCAGTCAATGTAAATTACAAACATAAAAAAATCCCACTTCCTGGATGGATTTTTCTCAGGTTTTCGCCTGCCATATCAGTTCTGTTATACCCACATACATTATTCTTGACAGTTTTGGAAACTTTAGAGTGTTTTCTATCCAAATCCAAATGATATGCATATCCTAGCTTCTGGGCCTGAGTAACAGGCAGTTTACTTTGGGCACGCTTTTCATCCGGAGGTGAAAATAGTGCCCCCTACCCTAGTGAGGTTAACGGAGGACTCTAGTAACATCGTCAATCAGGTGTAGCTATTGGCAGACACGGGCCAGTCATATCATCCAATCATACAGCATATTGATCCTCGGTTAGTTTTAAAAAGTATTGTTGTTTAGAGGAGAGTACCATGTGTTTCATAAACTGTTGCTCTCTTTCTGCACTAGAGTATCATTTGGAGCAGTAAAAGAGAGCTGTGAAATATGGCTGTGATTATATCTAAAAATCACTATAACTGATAAACTGTAAAAGGGCCACTAGTCCATAAACATAACAGCCCGGTTTCACTTACCTAACATAGTTTATGGTATCTCTGTTATACCGAATGGAATAGCCAGTTAGTTGTTTAGTGTAGTTGGATTCCCTCTCTCCCTCCCCCCTCTGCATCAGCAGGGCTCCATGGATGACCTTGGGGTTGCTCTCAAAGCACTGACTACTCTACAGCCAGCCAGTCTCATCTACAGAAGCTGTCTGGGGGTTTGGGACTAGAGGATGTCATGTCTGACACACGGGCCCTTTACTTTTTATCTGACTCTTTTACGAGAGAGTGAGAGAGAGAGAGAGAGAGAGAGAGAGAGAGAGAGAGAGAGAGAGAGAGAGAAAATGTGGTTGAGCAGCAGGGGAAAATGGAGCTCCACACATTCACCAACAGAAACACACACACAATTTACTGTAAGTCGTGGTGCTTTGCGGGATCTCTAGAGACCATGTGACCTTCATCATACTCCATGTGTAACTCTGTGTTGTCTGCTCATACTGCTATGCTTTATCTTGGCCTGGTCGCAGTTGCAAATGAGAACTTGTTCTCAACTAGCCTACCTGGTTAAATAAAGGTGAAATAAAAATAAAAAATAAAAAATCTGATATCAGTAAATGTAAGAAGAGATAAAGGAAGAGCTATGTAATAGGATATGATAAGACTGGCCACCTCTGGTCTGTACATTGTTATGTGTACTACAGAGGATATGAGCGGAGTGGAGCTGGTTTTGAGCGAGGAGCAGAGCGTGCATCAATTGTCTGGAGTGTGGAGCAGATTCAAAGAATTTAGGAGAGTTAGCCTTCTCCCCTGCTCCAACTTCGCTCTGGTACTGCTCAGCCACGAGCTCTGGCCATGCTCTGCCCAGCATTTTTTAAATTTTTTTTATTCTTTACTGTTCTCTTAATTAGGCCTATTCTGTTGTATGTATTTAGGCAACACCACCACTAATGGTCCCGTGAGGCTCAGTTGGTAGAGTATGGCACTTGCAACGCCAGGGTTGTGGGTTCCCACAGGGGACCAGTATGGCGAAAGAAAAGTATGAAATGTATGCACTCACTACAGTAAGAGTGTTTGCTGTATGACATACTGTACATGTGATGTTGATATGAGTTGACCAAGAAATAGGTAAAACAGCCTGTGTAGTTGACGGAAGACAATGAATGCAGCATCACCGGAGACATTTTGGTTTCTAAATAGGCTATTGTTTAAAAAAATAGTCTAAGTTTGTAATGATGCTGAAGTTGTCAATCAACTGTAAAATCTGAGCGTAACAGAACCAGTTACAACTGAAGTATCTGACCATTAAAAGATGAGAGAATTAGCTTATTTTTTCCACAGTGGCCACAAAGCCTATTACCTAGTGCATTCGAAAAGTATTCAGACCCCTCGACTTTTTCCACATTTTACATTACAGCCTTATTCTAAAATGGATTAAATACTTTTCCCCCACTCATCAATCTACACACAATACCCCATAATGACAAAGCAAAACCAGGTTTTTTGAAATTCTTACTAATGTATTAAAAATTAAAAACAGAAATACATAAGTACCCTTTGCTATGGGATGCGAAATTGAATTCAGGTGCATGCTGTTTCCGTTGATCGTCCTTGAGTCCACCTGTGGTAATTTAAATTGATTGGACATAATTTGTAAAGGCACACACCTGTCTATTTAAGGTCCCACAGTTGACAGTGCATGTCAGAGCAAAAACCAAGCTATAAGGACGAAGGAATTGTCCCTAGAGCTCCAAGACAGGATTGTGTTGAGGCACAGATCTGGGGAAGAGTACCAAAAAATGTCTGCAGCGTTGAAGGTCCCCAAGAACACAGTGGCCTCCATCATTCTTAATTGGAAGAAATTTGGAACCACCAAGACTCTTCATAGAGCTGGCCGCCCGGCCAAACTGAGCACTCAGGGGAGAACGGCCTTGGTCAGGGAGGTGACCAAGAACCCGATGGTCACTCTGAATGAGCTCCAGAGTTTCTTTGTGGAGATGGGAGAACCTTCCAGAAAGAAAACTATCTCTGCAGCACTCCACCAATCAGGCCTTTATGGTAGAGTGGCCAGAAGGAAGCCACTCCTCAGTAAATGGCACATGACAGCCTGATTGGAGTTTGCCAAAAGGCAGCTAAATACTCTCAGACCATGAGAAACAAGATTCTCTTGTCTGATGAACCCAAGATTGAACTCTTTGTCCTGAATACCAAGCATCACGTCCGGAGGAAACCTGGCAACATCCCTACTGTGAGGCGTTGTGGCAGCATCATGCTGCAGGGATGTTTTTCAGTGGCAGGGACTGGGAGACTAGTCAGGCTGGAGGGAAAGATGAACAGAGCAAAATAGAGCGAGATCCTTGAGGAACATCTACTCCAGAGTGCTCAGGACCTCAGACTGGGGCCAAGGTTCACATTCCAACAGGAGAACAACACTAAGCACACAGCCAAGACAACACAGGAGTGGCTTCGGGACAGGTCTGAATT
This sequence comes from Oncorhynchus mykiss, assembly GCF_013265735.2. Taxonomy (NCBI): domain Eukaryota; kingdom Metazoa; phylum Chordata; class Actinopteri; order Salmoniformes; family Salmonidae; genus Oncorhynchus; species Oncorhynchus mykiss. The sequence continues at coordinate 75,444,385 of NC_048569.1, read as the reverse complement.
TCCTTGAGTGGCCGAGCCAGAGCCTGGACTTGAACTCGAGGTCAACCGATTATGATTTTTCAACGCCGATACCGATTATTGGCGGACCAAAAAAGCAGATACCGATTAATCTGACATTTTTTTATTTTTTTAAATTTGTAATAATGACAATTACAACAATACTGAATGAACACTTATTTTAACTTAATATAATACATCAATACAATAAATTTAGCCTCAAATAAATAATGAAACATGTTCAATTTGGTTGAATTAATGCAAAAACAAAGTGTTGGAGGAGAAAGTAAAAGTGCAATATGTAAGAAAGCTAACGTTTAAGTTCCCTGCTCAGAACATGAGAACATATGAAAGCTGGTGGTTCCTTTTAACATGAGTCTTCAATATTCCCAGGTAAGAAGTTTTAGGTTGTAGTTATTATAGAACTATTTCCCTCTATACCATTTGTATTTCATATACCTTTGACTATTGGATGTTCTTATAGGCACTTTAGTATTGCCAGTGTAACAGTGTAACTTCCGTCCCTCTCCTCGCTCCTCCCTGGGCTCGAACCAGGAACACAATGACAACAGCCACCCTCGAAACAGCGTTACCCATGCAGAGCAAGGGAAACAACCTCAGAGCGAGTCACGTTTGAAACACTATTAGCGCACTCTAACTAGCCAGCCATTTCACTTCGGTTACACCAGCCTCCTCTCGGGAGTTGATAGGCTTGAAGTCATAAACAGCGCAATGCTTGAAGCACAACGAAGAGCTGCTGGCAAAACGCACAAAAGTGCTGTTTGAATGAATGTTTACCACCGCTCAGTCAGATACTTAGATACTTGTATGCTCAGTCAGATTATACAGCAGGACATGATAGATAATATCTAGTAATATCATCAACCATGTGTAGTTAACTAGTGATTATGATTGATTGTTTTTTATAAGATAAGTGTAATGCTAGCTAGCAACTTACCTTGGCTTACTGCTTTCACATTTTATTATATGTATATTTTTACCTTTATTTAACTAGGCAAGTCAGTTAAGTACAAATTCTTATTTTCAATGACGGCCTAGGAACAGTGGGTTAACTGCCTGTTCAGGGGCAGAACGACAGATTTGTACCTTGTCAGCTTAGGGATTTGAACTTACAACCTTCCGGTTACTAGTCCAACACTGGAGCGGCAGGGTAGGCTAGTGGTTAGTAGGGATGACCAGAGATGTTTTCCTGATAAGTGTGTGAATTAGACCATTTCCTGTTCTGCTAAGCATTCAAAATGTAACAAGTACTTTTGGGTGTCAGGGAAAATGTATGGAGTAAAAATTACATCATTTTCTTTAGGAATGTAGTGAAGTAAAACAAAAAGTTGTCAAAAATATAAATAAACCCCAAAAACTATTTAAGTAGTACTTTCAAGTATTTTTACCAGACAAGTCAGTTAAGAACAAATTCTTATTTACAATGACGGCCTACCCCAGCCAAACCCAGACAACACTGGGCCAATTGTGCTCCACCCTATGGGACTCCCAATCATAGCCGGTTGTAATACAGCCTGGAATCAAACTAGGGTCTGTAGTGACACCTCGAGGACTGAGATGTAGTGCCTTAGACCGCTGTGCCACTCGGGAACTTAAGTACTTTAAACCACTGATAACAATCAGTGAATAGATACAAAGTTCCATCTTGAGTTGATGGGTAGGCTACAGTCTGGGATATGGGAATAATGGGAATTTCAATTATTTAAACATTGATTCTATTCTTGGATAATATCATGTATAAATGTACACCAAGGTCATTCTTTGTCATGCCTCATCTGAGCAGGATCAGATGGTGACAGGGGTCTCAACCGGGTCAGGCAACCAGGGAAGACAAGTCTGTGACGGCGTAGAGGTGAACTTTTGCAGATAGGACACTTTATTCTCTCTATGCAGCAAACAAGATATAAACTATTTTAAGGGAGTCTGACAAACCTCTAAAGTTGATTTCTAAACTGTATCAAGGGTTGATAGAGGCTTTTCCCAATGACAAAACATGCCAAAGAAAAATGTTAGGAAGACCTGGGAGACACTATAGGTGATGATGAATGGATACAGATACTTTTGTATAAATAGTGTGTGTGGACACCCCTTCAAATTAGTGGATTCGGCTATTTTAGCCACACCCATTGCTGACAAGTGTATAAAATTGAGCACACAGCCATGCGATATCCATAGACAAACATTGGCAGTAGAATGGCCTTACTGAAGAGCTTGTGACTTTCAACGTGGCACCATAATAGGATGCCACCTTTCCAACAAGTCAGTTCATCACATTTCTGCCCTGCCAGAGCTGCCCTGGTCAACTTTAAGTGCTGTTATTGTGAAGTGGAAACATCTAGGAGCAACATTGGCTCAGCCGCAAAGTGGTAGGCCACACATGCTAACAGAACAGTACCGCCGAGTGCTGAAGCGTATTGCGTATACGACTCATGGTGTAATTGTGATACCATACTGGAACTCAAGTCCTTTTGTTCACCCAACCTAGAATACCTCACAATCAAATGCCAACCATATTATCTTCTAAGAGAATTTTCTTCTGAGATAGTCACGACCGTGTATATCCCCCCTTAAGCCGATACCACGACGGCCCTCAAGGAACACTGGACTTTATGCAAACTGGAAACCACATATCCTTAGGCTGCGTTTATTATATCTGGGGATTTTAACAAAGCAAATTTGAGGACAGGCTACCTAAATTCTACCAACATATCAACTGTAGTACTCGCGCTGCTAAAACACTGGACCACTGTTACTCCAACTTCGGGGATGCATAAAAGGCCCTCCCCGGCCGTCCTTTTGGCAAATCTGACCATGACTCCATTTGCTCCTCCCTTCCTATAGGCAGAAACTCAAACAGGAAGTACCTGTGCTAAGGACAATCCAACACAGGTCTGACCAATCGGAATCCACACATCAAGATTGTTTTGATCACGCGGACTGGGATAAGTTCCGGGTAGCCTCAGAGAATAACATTGACGTATAAACTGATTCGGTTACTGAGTTTATCGGTAAAGTGCATAGGAGATGTTGTACCCTAACCAGAAACCATGGATAGATGGCAGCATTCGCGCAAAACTGAAATTGCGAACCACCGCATTTTAAAAATGGCAAGGTGACTGGGAATATGGCAGAATACAAACAGTGTAGTTATTCCCTCCGCAAGGCAATCAAAAAGGCAAAACGTCAGTATAGAGACAAAGTGGAGTCGCAATTCAACGGCTCAGACACGAGACGTATGTGGCAGGGTCTACAGACAAGCACAGACTAAAAAAGGAAAACCAGCCATGTCGTGGACACCGTCTTGCTTCATGATAAGCTAAACACCTTCTTTGCCCGCTTTGAAGACAACACAGTGCCAATGATGCTGCCCGCGACCAAGGACTGTGGGATCTCCTTCTCTGTGGCGTGACTATAACATTTAAGCGTGTTAAACCTCGCAAGGCTGCCGGCCCAGACGGCATCCCTAGCCGCGTCCTCAAAGCATGCGCAGACCAGCTAGCTGGTGTGTTTACGGACATATTCAATCTCTCCATATCCCAGCCTGCTGTCCCAAAATGCTTCAAGATGGCCACCATTGTTCCTGTACCCAAGAAAGCAAAGGTAACTGAACTAAATGACTATCGCCCCGCCCCGTAGCACTCACTTTTGTCATCATGAAGTGCTTGGAGAGACTAGTCAAGGATATCACCTCTACCTTATCACCTCTACCTTACCTGTCACTCTAGACCCACTTCAATTTGCCTACCGCCCCAGTAGATCCACAGACAATGCAATCGCCATTACACTGCACACTGCCCTATCCCATCTGGACAAGAGGAATACCTATGTAAGAATGCTGTTCATTGTCTATATCTCAACATTCAACACCATTGTACCCTCCAAGCTCATCATTAAGCTAGAGGCCCTGGATCTGAACCCCACCCTGTGCAACTGAGTCCTGGACTTCTTGATGGGCCAACCCAGGTGGTGAAGGTAGAAAACAACACCTCCACTTCGCTGATCCTTAACACTGGGGCCCCACAAGGGGCGTGCCCAGCCCCCTCCTGTAATCCCTGTTCACCCATGACTGTGTGGCTAAGCACACCTCCAACTCAATCATCAAGTTTGCAGATGACACAACAGTAGAAGGCTTGATTCCCAACAATGACGAGACCGCTTACAGGGAGGAGGTGATGGCTCTGGGAGTATGGTGCCAGACAATAACCTCTCATTCAACGTCAACAAAACAAAGCACCAACGGGACCACCGTGGAGAAGGTGGAAAGCTTCAAGTTCCTCAGCATACACATTCCTGACAAACTGAAATGGCGCAACAGCGCCTCTTCAACCTCAGGAGGATGAATTAAATTTAACCCTCACAAACTTTTACAGATGCACAATTGAGAGCATCCTATCGGGCTTTATCACCTCTTGATACGGCTACTGCACCGCCGGCAACCGCAGGAATGTCCAGAGGGTGGTGCGGTCTGCCCAACGCATCACCGGGGGCAAACTGCCTGCCCTTGCCCTCCAGGACACCTACAGCACCCAATATCACAGAAGGCCAAAAAGATTGTCAAGGACAACAATCACCCGAGCCACTACCTGTTCACCCCACCCCGCTATCACCCAGAAGGCGAGATCAGTACAGGTGCAGCAAAGCTGGGACCGAGAGACCGAAGCTGTTTTTCAATCTCAAGGCCATCAGACTGTTAAATAGCCATCAATTGCACATAGAGGCTGCTACCTATATACATAGACTTGAAATCATTAGCCACTTTAATAATTGGAACTCTAGTCACTTTAATAATGTTTACATATCTTGCATTACTCATCTCAAATGTATATTCTGTATTCTATACTATTCTACGCCGCTCTGACATTGCTCGTCCATATATTTATATATTCTTAATTTCATTCCTTTACTTTGTGTGTACTGGGTATATGTTTTGAAGTTGTTAAATATTACTTGTTAGATATTACTGCACTGTCAGAGCTAGAAACACAAGCATTTCGCAACACCCGCAATAACATCTGCTGAACACCTGTATTTGACCATTAATATTTGATTTGATGACAATGCCCACGTGCATGTTTTTTGGCGCTATTTGTAACTGATTTTGTACATTTAGTTTCTGCCACTGTCTTATGACCGAAAAGAGCTTCTTGATATTAGGGCAGCGATTACTCACCCCGTACTGGAGGAATTCTGCTTCTTCTTCAACGAGTCGGACGGGAAGGATTTACTCCAGACACCCGACAAGGCCCACATCATCGTCATTCGCAGGAGGAAAAGACAGAGGTATCTTTGACGGCGGTCCGGTTGCCTTGTCCGTGAGGGTAATCTACCTTTACCATCGGTCCTATTAGCCAACGTACCATCAATCGATAATATATAGTTGACGCTTACGCTCCACTGACAGCGTATGGAGTCAGATTTTGGGCTGACACTTGGACTCCATGGCCAGATGTACTCCACATACTTATGTACTTTCACCTCTTATCTTCACAGGGGACAAAAGAGACGGAAACAAAGCTAAAACAACAGTCTTCAACTTTAGTTCACACTCATCTTTTATGATGTTGTTGTAAGGCTAGGCGAAATAGCCAAAATATATCACTGTATTTTTCTATTTATTTACGGCATGATGGTATTTGACTGTATTTGATGTTATTGAGTAATACAAGTTTTACGTTTTACTTCATGAGTAGTGCGCCACCCTAGGGTGGCAACACTAACATTCTAAATGATTTAATTCAGGGCTTTCTCCATTCAGATTGTTTTATTGTTCAATTCAACTTCAATCAAAAATTATTTCCTGCATTTTCTGCTCTCATTTAAGATAATTTTCACACTACCACGTAGGCCTTATTTTTAATCAAACATCACAATTGCGATTTAGATCAAAACACTTGGATGAACTGTTGGAATCATGGAAATAGAATGTTTATTTTAATTCTATAGTTAAATGATAAGTAATAGTGGGCGCTTTGGATACAGTGTTTGACATCACAACGAATGAAAATGTCAACTAGCCAGCTAAATAGAGATTAGCATTAACACGATTTAAAGAACTTGAAGAAAAGACAAACTAGCTGTTAACAATGTAAGAAACACAAACTAACAGTATATTTATAGAACATTTGTGAATTTATATTAACAAGCAAAGTGGAAACAACATTGTTGTCATTGTTGCATGGAAGGCCCTAAAAATTGTCAAAGACCCCAGCCACCCCAGTCAGAGACTGTTCTCTCTACTACCGCGTGACAAGCAGTACCGGAGTGCCAAGTCTAGGACAAAAAGGCTTCTCAACAGTTTTTACCCCCAAACCATAAGACTCCTGAACAGGTAATCAAATGGCTACCCGGACTATTTGCATTGCGTGTGTGTGTGTGTCCCAACCCCTCTTTTTACGCTGCTGCTACTCTCTGTTTATCATATATGCAAAGTGTGTGTCCCCCCAACCCCTCTTTTTACGCTGCTGCTACTCTTGATCAAATGTCGTCACTAACTTACTGTATTTTTCTTACTCTCTCTTTCGCTCTCTCTCCTTTCTTTCTCTCAGAGCATGCGTGGGGGTGTGTGTGTGTGTATGTGTATGTGTGTGATGACAGAATGCTGTGGCCTCTTAGCATCTGATATATCGGCAGCACATTTCATAGCAGATATTAATCAGAGTAAACAAAGCCAAGCTAAAACGCATCACATAAATTGCTGTGACATTATATCAACCTGTCTCCTACTGGGCTATCACGGTATTAAAAGTGGTGTGTGTGTGTGTTTGTATTTGCGCATGTGGGTGGGTGGCTGCGTGCGTGTGTGCGTATGTGTATTAAAAGTGATGTTGCCTCAGCAAATTTTGTTTTTTTCATCCTCTACAAAGCACTGGGTCGAGCAAAGAAGGTTTCAAAAGTTAAAAGGGCCTTGAACTAATTACTAAATGCTTTTAAGGTGTGAAGGGGGGGGGGGGGTTGAAGACAATGACTGCTTTCATTAGGTGGACAGGGGAGTACCCTATCCAATGTTCTCTCTCCGTCCATCTCCTCTTCCCTCCCACCATCTCTCCCTCCGTCTCTCTTGTTGACACACCCCCCACTGAGACACAAGTTTTAATTTACCTGTCAGGCTCCAGTGCATCCCTATCTAACACACACACATACACACACACATATATACACACACACACACACACACACACACACACACACACACACACACACACACACACACACACACACAGTAAGGCTGGTGTCTTTCTATGCTTTATATAGACAAATCTAGTGTTCCTTTGTCTGGTGACAGGTGTTAAATTTAGATCCATCTGCTGCTGTTGGTATTGGTGTGTAGACTGTAGAGGTTTTTGAGGCAGAGTTTGGCACAGTGTTGATATATCTGTTGTTTGGTGTTGATGTACATGTATCTGTCTGTCGTTTAAATTGATCCCGGAGATTTCTCAGAACAGCGAGCTCACATTTTCTGGCAGCAGATAAAATCTTAGTCTTAGCCCACCTTCCTTAAAGCTTCTGGGCAGGCACTTTTTCCATCCTCTCCTCTCCACCTCTACATGAAAGCCAGTGTCTTGGTGGGAGATCGATGTGTATCAGATCAACTGAAGAAGACAGATAATGAACAATTTTATCTTTAAAGGTCCAATGCAGCTGTTTAAATCTTAATATCAAATAAATTCTGGGTAACAATTAAGTACGTTGCTGTGATTGTTTGTAAATTAATATGGTCAGAAAGAAACAAATTGCTCTTTAGCAAAGAGGAATTTCTCAAGCAAGAATTTCACTAGCTGTCTGGGAGTGGTCTGAGGGGCCTAATTGGATGAGCCTAATGGGATGCATATGTAACCTAAAAATGAGCTGTTATTGGCAGGCAGAGCGGTTTGAAACTCTCTTTGTTATTGGTCTATTAACTTATAACCTACCTGGTGATGTCGCAAGGCAAGCCAAAACTCCATCCCACCAAAACAGGCTGAAATTTCATGAATTTCTTTCAAATTGCTCTTACAATAAAAGGGCATTATCATCCTTTTCACAATTGCACAGTATTAATCCAACCTCATAGTGTGGAAATATACAGAACTGGTCAAAAGTTTGGACACACCTACTCATTCAAGGGTTTCATCTTTATCTTTACTATTTTCTACATTGTAGAATAATATTGAAGACATCAAAACTATGAAATAACACAAAAGGAATCATGTAGTAACCAGAAAATTGTTAAACAATTCAAAATGTGTGTGTGTGTGTATCCTCTCTGTCTTTGTCACACACTCTGTGCTAATCACCACACCATCTACCTACATCACCATGGGCATGGCGAGGCATAGGCCCAATTCCCACTACGAGAGATGAAGGAGAGTCTGAGGAGATTTCTACTTTTCACATTACATCCTTGCCTTACTTTTTATTGTGGCTAGCAACACAACATTCTTGGTCCACTGCTCAAATTGACCATACATATCACAGTAGCCACTAGCTAGCCAGTAAGCACTATCTATGTGTTACAAATTATCTATAACGTATGTCATGCTTTATAAAGGGTTCATAAATGTGGCATAACTGTGTTACATATAACCACCCACCATGTCAAATGTGACATAACCCAGTATGTCAAATATGACATAAACCTGTGCTTTATAAAGGGTTGCATAAGCACCCCTTAATAAAGGCCTTATAAATCATATTAAGTTGAGGCTTCACAAATCATTCATAACCCTGTCCTTCATCTTGGTAGAGCATTGCAATGCCAGGATATTGGGTTTGATTCCCGGAACCACCCTTACGTAAAAATGTATTCACGCATGACTGTGGAAGTCTGCTAAATGTTATATATTATATTTCACTAAAACATTTCTAGGATGGCCCAACCTCTTTCCCTCTTGGGTGCATAGTCAATATAGCCAAAATAGCCAAAATGCTGTGTTGCAGGATGACACACACTCTAAAGTGTAGTCATGCACAGAAAAAACGTTGGGCCTTTTAAAATCAATTACAATGTTTTGCCTACTTCTGTTTTCTTCCTAATTTCGTTTCCAGGTTTCTGATTTCCCCCATTGTTTTCTGGTTTACCCATTTTTTGTACACTTTTTTAGTAGAAAAACAACAATTAGATGTTATGTGTTCACAACCATTCTTACACTACATCAGGGGATGACTTTTGAGGTCTGGGAAAAATCTTAAACTTTTTTTTTTCAATGGTGTAGTTGCCCATTAATTCAGTGAGCATGCCCTGCATTGTTGTTTGGTTAGCGGGTTTTCTGCAATGCAGTAAGAGCATATGATGTGATTCGGGCGCCAATGGAATGTTTGGAGTAAAAGGCCAGCATCACTCCGTATTATTCACAGCCCATGAAATGACACCATAGAGTGAAAGTATTCAGACCCCTTGACTTTTTCCACATTTTGTTACGTTCTAAAATGGATTCAATTCATTGTTTTCCTCATCAATCTACACACAATAACCCATTATGACAAAGCGAAATAATTGTATTTGTATTTATTTTTTATACCTTATTTACATAAGTATTCAGACATAAGTATGAGACTCGAAATTAAGCTCAGGTGCATCCTGTTTCCATTAATCATCCTTGAGAAATTTCTACAACTTGACTGGAGTCCACCTGAGGTATATTCAATTGATTGGAAATTATTTGGAAAGGCACACACCTGTCTATATAAGGTCCCACAGTTGCCAGTGCATGTCAGAGCAAAAACCAAGCGATGAGGTGGAAGGAATTGTCTGTAGAGCTCAGAAACAGGATTTCACACTGCATGAGGCAAATGGTGGTCACACCAGGTACTGAGTGGCCTCTCTCTATCTGTTTTTAAAGTATCTGTGACAAATAGATGCATATATGTATTCCCAGTCATGTGAAATCCATAGATAAGGGCCTAATGAATTTATTTAAATTGACTGATTTCCTCATATGAACTGTTACTCAGTAAAATCATTGAAGTTGTTGCATGTTACATTTATATTTTTGTTCAGTGTATATTGTATTATACAAGGGTTTATTTGGAAATGAGACCTAGGTCTCAATATGTCTTCCCTGTTAAAATAAAGGTTAAATAGAAATAAAAAGGTAATATTTTTTAATGTTATGGCAGCCTATTGTAGCAGGACTACTTTTGGTCTATCCCAGGGGTGTCAAAGTCAAATGGACGGAGGGCCAAATAAAAAAATCAGCTACAAGACGAGGGCCGGACTGTTCGAATGTTCATTGAAAAATTTTTAAATGACGCATATAGTCTAGTGAACCTAATTGAACCTACTGAAAACCTAACAAATATATTACAATATGATCAGATAAATAAAGCAATATTTTCTTATGGCTCTGTCAGTAATCTTTAATTTTCAACAGACACAAAAGACAAATTTCCTTTATATAAATATCCCCATAACATGAACATTAAATGAAAGAAACCGGTATTCAAGGCACCATCAGTAGACTATATTTTCTATTTTAGCAAAAGTGGGCTAAATTTACTTCAAAGAAAAAACAATAATAGCAATTTTCTATCATCCACTCAACTGAAATATTTTTAAAATATAATTGGATTGAAATACAAAAAAATAAAGTGCAAAAATCTATTAATCAAAAACAACACTTTGTTTAAGGAGAAGTAACATGTAGTGAAAACAAATATTAAATTTTAACTTTTAAACTTGAACTGAGTAAAAACTCTAAATATGTGATTGCACAGTAATGTTCACTTGTTTGAGGTTGAGGGTGATACTTGGTGGTGTCCCATCTTTTCCACAAGTTCATCAATGTTCGGGGTAAGGCTCTGAGCTGAAGAAATCCTCAGAATTGAGTGGAGGTGTTCAGCAGTAAGTCGACTTCTGTGTGATGTTTTGTTCAGGTTCATCAAAGAAAACAGTTGTTCACACAGGTATGTGCTGCCAAACATAGACAACGTTTGAGCAGCCTGGATGCGCAGCTGGGGCATTGTGCCGGGGAGGAAACGGGCGAACTCCGCAGCACCCACTGCCGCATATTTTGCCCTCAGTGCATCATTGCATTGGAGGTCAATCAACTCCATTTGGAGGTTTGGTGGTGAGCTTTCCACGTCAACAGCAAATGGGTTACCGAGCAGTTCCAACCTGCTTTTTTGTGCTTCAAAGTCAGCAAATCGGCGTCGAAAGTCAGCGGCAAGCATACCTATTTTATCAGCCAACTGTGTGCTCGGGAACGCACTGGTAGAGAGCTTCTCTTTCATGGTCTGGCAGCTGGGAAAGTGGCTCAAATTTTCTTTCCGCATCTGCGTCTCCCACAGAGTCAGTTTGGTTTTAAATGCCTTCACTGTACTGTACATATCAGAGATGACACGATCCCGACCCTGCAGCTGCAAGTTTATTGCATTCAGATGACTCGTAATGTCACACAGAAAAGCCATTTCACACAGAAACATTTCGTCTCGGAGTTGTGTTGTGTCTTTCCCTTTGCTGTCCAAGAACAGACAAATCTCCTCACGAAGCTCGAAACATCTTTGAAGCACCTTTCCCTGGCTTAGCCATCGCACCTCTGTGTGATAAGGCAAATCACCATGCTCCGTTTCTAACTCCGTCAGAAATGCCTTGAACTGGCGGTGATTCAAACCTTTGGCTCTGATAAAGTTAACTGTGCGCGTGATGATGCTCATTACATGCTCCATTTTCAAGGCTTTACCGCACAACGCTTCCTGGTGTATGATACAATGATAAGCTGTCAGCTCACCTGTCGCGTTTTCCTCTTGCATCTTTTCCCGTATCTTCGCCACCAGTCCGCTCCTGTGTCCACACATCGCAGGTGCTCCGTCGGTTGTCAAACCCACGAGTTTTTCCCAAGGCAGCTCCATCTCATTTACACATCTTGACACCTCTTCATACAAATCATGCCCCGTAGTTGTGCCATGCATAGGACGTAAAGCCCAAAACTCCTCTGTCACGCTTAGGTTGGAGTCCACTCCGCGGATGAAAATTGACAACTGGGCAATGTCAGAAATGTCGGTGCTCTCATCCACAGCCAAGGAATATGCAATAAAATCTTTTCCCTTTTTCACAAGCTGCTCTTTTAGATTGATGGACAACTGGTCTACTCTCTCGGCAATGGTGTTTCTGCTCAGACTCACATTTAAAAAGAGTTGCCTTTTTTCTGGGCAAACTTCGTCACAAACTTTAATCATGCAGTTTTTGATGAAATCCCCCTCCGTAAATGGCCGGGCTGATTTAGCGATCTCTTCTGCCAAAATAAAACTGGCCTTGACAGTTGCGTCCGCGTGTGTGTCCGCGTGTTTCGTTTCATAATGTCGTCTCAGATTATACTCTTTCAGTACCGCCACACTTTCTCCACACAGAAGACACACAGGTTTTCCAGCTACCTTCGTGAACATATACTCCGACTCCCACCTTGTTTGAAACCCCCGGTTCTCAGTATCCACCTTCCGTTTTGCCATTTTTGATGGGTATCTGAAAGTTAATTTTACTGTGATGCTGACGACTGCTGTGCCAATAAATATTGAAATGAAGCAGCCTACTGCTCGGTGCGTCACCTTTGCATTGTGGGAAATGTAGTATTGGTGCGTGTAAAAGATCTGCGGGCTGCCGGCTTGCTGCGGGCCGGTTCTAATAATAAATCAAGATCATCCCAGGGGCCGTAAAAAACCTTCTTGCGGGCCGGATGTGGCCCGCGGGCCTTGACTCTGACATATGTGGTCTATCCCATTACTCTTTGCGAGATACAAAGCAGAAATCGAGACGCTATCTGATGCAAGACAATGATGGAAGTCGTTATATAAAGCAAATTGCGACTGAAAATGTTGGATCATTCCCAGGGGAGTTGCATCTTGCCTGGACATCAGTGGCTCAGTGCAGTGAAGCAAAAACAAAAAATCACTGTCAAGATTTAAAGCTACGGCGACAATTTCAGAATGTTACAGGCTGTTACTACAGTTTCAGGTAAAAAACTCAATAAATCAAGTCTCAAAAATAAGGAAAATGTATGTACATTTCAACTGTTTCAAAAACATTACTCTGCTATTTTTTTTAAAAAATGTACTGAAAGAGTGTTGGCTCAACAAGACAATTCTGTTTACACTGTCCTGCTTAGCAACTGTCAGGAGAGTTTTGTGCTCTACCTCCGGAGATAGCGGTCGGGAAGTGACAAGTTCGCAAGTTTTAAATTGCGGTAATACACTGAGTGTACAAAACATTAGGAACACCTGCTCTTTCCCTGACATAGACTGACCTGGTGAATCCAGGTGAAAGCTATGATCCCTTATTGATGTCACTTTCTAAATCCACCACAGTCAGTGTAGATGAAGCATCGTTACCCATCGCTCCACAAAAGCCGCGGCCCTTGCAGCGCAAGGGGAATAACTACTCCAAATCTAAAAGCGAGTGACGTTTGAAACAGTATTAGCGCACACCCAGCTAACTAGCTAGCCATTTCACATTGGTTACACCAGCCATTAGGCTGATAGGCTTGAAGTCATAAACAGCTCTGTGTTTGCGAAGAGCTGCTTTTTAAATGAATGATTACGGGCCTGCTGCTGCTCAGTCACTGCTCTATCAAATCAGACTTAATTATAACATTATAACACACAGAAATACGAGCCTTTGGTCATTAATATGATTGAATCCGGAAACTATCATTTCGAAAACAAAACGTTTATTATTTTAGTGAAATATGGAACCGTTCGGTATTTTATCTAACGGGTGGCATCCCTAAGTCTTAATATTCTTGTTACATTGCACAACCTTCAATGTATGTCATAATTACGTAAAATTCTGGCAAATTAGTTCACAATGAGCTAGGCGGCCCAAACTGTTGCATCTACCCTGACTCTGCGTGCAATGAAGGCAAGAGAAATGACACAATTTCACCTGGTTAATATTGCCTGCTAAACTGGATTAGTAGTTATAACTATTGATTATGATTGATTGTTTTTTATAAGATAAGTTTAATGCTAGCTAGCAATTTACCTTGGCTTCTACTGCATTCGCGTAATAGGCAGGCTACTCGTGGAGTGCAATGGTTAGAGCGTTGGACTAATTAACTGTGCGGTTGCAAGATTGGAACCCCTGAGCTGACAAGGTGAAAATCTGTCGTTCTGCCCCTGAACAAGGCAGTTAACCCACCGTTCCTAGGCTGTCATTAAAAATAAGAATGTGTTCTTAACTGACTTGCCTAGTTAAATAAAAGGTATAAAAATACATGTAAAAAATAAAACTAAAAAAACGGAAAATCGGCGCCCAAAAATACCAATTTCCGATTGATATGAAAACTTGAACTCGGCCCTAATTAATCGGCCATTACGATTAATCGTTCGACCTCTAGTAATGTTTTGTACACTCAGTGTATTTTTATTTAACCAGACAAATTCTTACTTTCAATAACGGCCCAGGCACAGTGGGTTAACTGCAGAACAACATATTTTTACCTTGTCAGCTTAGGGATTCAATCTGCAACGTTCCGGTTACTAGTCCAACACTCTAACCACTAGGCTACCCTGCCGCCCCCTAACCACTAGGTCACCCTGCCGTGATTGTGTAGGGGAGGGTAAGTGTGAAGAACCTCATAGTGTAGAGTAGGCAGGGAAATAACGCACTGCAGCCACCAAGAGGTCATTGGACGTCAGCTAGGCCCCTGGCGTGACACACACACACAGTTCTTAATTAAAGGTTGTTTTTATTTTCTCTCACCGCAGTAGCTGACCTCTGATTTGTCTTTTAGTTTGTGTTAGTGTGTGTGTTCTTGTGTAATAATGTGTGTGTGTGTGTGTGTGATGTCTCCTACCTCGGAGCTTATTGACGTCTAGCATTTAAAGAGCAATTAGAACAATTTTCCGCTTGAATTGTAGCTTACACGACAGCATTACGGGTCAGTGTTACACAGAGTTTAATAGGAACCTCAAAGCAGAGAAAGGCATTATTTGACTGGGCTAGCTTTGTTGAATAAAACAAATAAATGCCATGATGTAAACGGCCTATAGTCTCAATACGAAACAATATAGTACACTTCTTTTTGGCATAGTAGTTCTGTTTTGAATTAGTCAGCTGTCATCCATTGGCGTTAATCAGATGTTTGCGTGAGAGGTTGAGTTACACAAACAGATTGAGTTATTGTTCAGCCCTGAGTGTCCCTCCTCTATGGTTACTTTTGGTTGTGAATCTTTTTCCTCTGTTTCTGTCCTGTAGGATCTTCTATGTGTCTCATGACTCCCAGGACCTGAAGATCTTCAGCTACATCGCCAGAGACGGACAGAGTAACATCTTCCGTTGTAACGTCTTCAAGTCCAAGAAGAAGGTGAGAAACCTAAACACACTTTCTCTTTTGCTCTCTCTCGCCTCTCTTGCAGGTTAAGGTTATCCACAGTCCCATTGACATTACTAAGCCAAGTCCAGTAATGTGTGCTAAATGTAGCAAAGGAATTCACACATTTACACTCACTCTATCTTACCCTCTCACACACACACACACTCGCTCTCACACACTTTCACTCGTTGCCCCCCCCTATCAACTATGCCAAGCATGTGCACACACACACACACACACACACACACACACACACACACTCACAGCTTTTACACTGATATTCACAGTGATGAAGTGTTATAGGCCCATGGCTGTACTGTATTCTACCTCTACAAGACCTGCTCGTATTAGAGACAGAGAGAATAGGGAGTACTTTTGGTTTCAAGTTATTTGTCTCTTAAAGGAATTCACAGATCAACAGTGAAAAAGGCCAGACACCACAAGTCAAACAGCATGGTAGAACATTGAGATTGGGAACCTGTAAATCCTTAGAGAATTTCCATTACCATTGCACACAGACACACCTCTCCACGTTTGGTCCAGTTAGCCCATTAAGATATCTCTCTCTCTCTATCCCTATCAGTGATGCCAACTTAGCAATTTTGTTGCTAGATTTAGCAACTTTTCAGACAACCCTGGTAACTTCGTATTTCAAACAGCACCTAGCAACAAATGTAGACACTTTAAAAAAAAATGTATTTGGAACATTTAGCAACTTTTGAAAAGTGACTCAGATTCAAATGCACGCATTTCCCTGCTGTTGCCTGTGCTAAGCTCGTGCACAGGCAACAGCAGGCCAGCAGCAATTTCAGCAAATTGCAAATCATTGTTGGCTGACTGCAGCAGCAGTAGTATGCGTTCAACGAGATAAACCCAATGAATGTAGTTGGTCACGACTGTTTGATCTTGAACAGAACTTACAACATCAATTAACATGTCTCAATCAAAATTGTACAGAAAAGAGTGGGAGTCTGTACCTGAATTAAAATTGTGGCTGAAGCCAGTAATTGGGGATGATTGTCGGGCATACTGTGCGTACTTCAAATCAGATATGCTTGCAAAAATGTATGACATCAAAAAACATTGTGCAACAGCAAAGCATATAAATAAATCAAAACCGTACAACCCCACAACGCAGTCTACATTACCACAGTTGGTTAAGAAAGTGGAGAACTGCAAAAGTGCAGAAGCTACTATGGCAATGGCCATTGCGGAGCATTGTTCGCTGCTAGCATGCAACCATTTAGGTATGGCTTGCAAAGCTGCCTTTTCAGATTCTGTGGCAGCAACAAACTTCCAAATGCACCAAGTGCATAGAAATGATTAGGGGAGTACTGGCTCCTTATTTTCTGAAAAGTGTAACATCAGATGTGGGGGATGAGAAGTTCAGTCTCCTTTTGGATGAGTCCATTGATGTCAGTGTCTGGAAATACCTGGGTGTGGTGATTCGCTATTTGTGCTAAAAAAAAGAACCATTGTGTCCATATTTCTCGGGCTGGTTGAATTGGAGCGGCGTAATGCCAGATCAATAGCAAAGGCGGAAGTTGAGTTTCTTCAGAAGTGTAACCTTAAAAAAGAGAATCTTCAGGGTATTGGCACTGATAATGCGTCCGTGATGACCGGGGTGCACAAGATTTTAAAGGAAGAATGTGCATTGCCCAATTTGGTACTCATCTGCTGTGTGTGCTATTTTTTACAATTGGCTGTCAGTCCAGCATCCAAAGAAACCATCCCTAGGAGCGTTGAGTACTTAATCAGGAAAACCTACAACTGGTTTTTGATTTCCCCAAAACGGCACGAGGCGTACAAAGCAGTGTATGCCACCATTAATTGTGGCCAGAAACTCCTGCGGATCACCAAAGTGTGTGCCACACGTTGGCTATCGATTGAGCCTGCGGTAACTCGTATATTGAGCCAGTGGGAAGAATTGAAGCTCCACTTTGAGTTGACAAAGGCCAGTGAGCATTGATACATGGCGGATGTGCTCCACACCATGTACATGGACAAGACCAACTATGTCTACCTGACATTCTTGAAATCAATCCTGTCCGACTTACAAGTTGCAGTGAAGTCATTTGAGGGAGAGCAAACGGATGCTGTCAAGCTTTTTGACAATCTGGTACACTTCTTAACATCAATTTGCAGCAGTCAACTCTATGGCAACAATTGATGTCCTGAAGGATTCCATTGATGGACATCTCCGTCCATCTCTATACCTTGGGTACCTTTTCTGTTTAGGTGGGATTCACTGAAAATACAGTCGAGTTTTGGAGTGAAGTGTGTGACTACACGGACTCTTCCGGGTCAAATCCATTTTAACAACTGTGCAAAGCTGCACTCGCTGCCCTCTCCTTGCCACACTCAAATGCGAAGTTCGAACGGCTGTTCAGCCAAATGAGTGTGGTTAAGAAATTGAATGTCACTGCACACTCTCAAATCCATACTCCTGGTGCAGTATGGAAGTAAGCTGGCTTGTGATACCTGTTACCAGCATAAACTACCAAGTGAAGTTTTGCAGCAGTTTGGCACCACAGCAGCGTACAGCTTTAAGGCCACTCCATCCTCTACTGCTGTTTCCAGCTCCGTGACAATGCAGTTGGACAGTGAAGATGAAGAGGATTTCCTTGCCAATCTATGATTCATCATATTTACAGTACGTATGCAAGGAGTGGACTTTCTGGAACTGGCGGGGACACACAGCTGACGGTGGCAGTGTGCACTGCAGTGTCAACGAGAACAGTGGCAATATCTGGAGGAAACCATTGAGCAGCTAGCCAGCCAAGCAGCACAACAACCTGGAGAGAGCTGCCTAGTCAATAAGATAGCATATATACCTTGTTATTAGCTTGTACCTATTGTTGATCAGTTAGGTAGCATGTTAACTAACTACCAATACTCTGCTTCAAACTATAATTGTTCAGAATGTGTAGGTTTACTAGTCAAAAAGAAAATAAATCAAATGTAATTGTTCAATAATGGGTAATGTGTAAATGTTCAATAATTCAATGTCTTGTGTTTAAAAATAAAAACATCGGATCATATAAAATGTGTTGTGTTTATATTACTTTTACAAATAAAAATATGTGATAATAAACAAACAAATGTCAAATCATATTTTTCACCGAGATGGCCAGTCAATTTGAGTAACGTTATTGTGTATTCTACGTAATGACGGCGTCACGCAATGACATCACAATGTAATTTAGCTACTTTTAGCAACAAATTGACAGGCCCCTAGCAACTTCCCCTGAAAATGAGTTGGCAACACTGATCCCTATCCCTTTTTCTGTTATTGTCTCTCTCTCCATTCCTCCCTCTCCTGGACTCTCTAAAGTTGGATGTTTTGGTGCCGCTAGGGCAGTTCAGACAGCTGGTTGATTACTTATTTTATTAAGGAATGTTTGTTTTTCATGACTTCATAACTTTTGTAAGTTACTTTTCATAAATGCTTTATTGCATTGGAATTGTAAATATTGGGAATTTGTATGATTATGTGCAGGGCTCCCTTGTAAAAGAGGCCTTGGTCTCAATGGGATTTCCCTTTTTAAATACATTTTAATAAATACAAATAAATTCCTCCCTCCCTCCTCTCAAGCTGTCCTCCTGTGGACAGTTTAAAGCAGTGTAATTAACGAGGCTGTCTCCATCACAGACAGTTAAACGAGGGGGAGACCTGCAGGGAGAACCCATTAGAGACCAGAGGCCTGGACTAATGGGAGACTGACTGACTTGTGTGTGTCCTTCCTATCCATTGCCAGTTGCCACTCTCTGCCAGTCTCAGACACGGGCCCTGGCATAGCTTTGGGCGTCCATCACCCAGGATACAGAGCCAGCAGGTGGCTAACATTATTTGACCATGCAAATACTCACCAATCTGGCTACATTTTTTAAATTAATGAATCTGATAATTCATCTTCAAAGACATCCTCTTATTCATTCCCCCTGCCATTGTTCAGAGCAGTCACAGTTGCACCCCAGCCCCGTCTGTTTTAATGACTGTCTGAGAAACTGTTGAGCCATAATGGCTGTTAATTGGCAGGCTGAATTGGAGGGAAAACACCTTGACTCAGAACAAAGGCGCGGCAGTTAGAGAGACTGAGAGAGTCATTATGACACACTAACTTTAGGGGGTTGTTCTACTGCTGATCCTTTATCTGGGTTTACAACTCTAACAATGCTAACGATGGTAGTACTGCTGGTACTTAATATGGGCTAATGACTAACAAGGCAAATGGTGCTAACAATGTTAGTGCTGCTGGTCCTTAATCTGGGCTACACTCTTCCAAAAAATAAAATCCTTATAGAACCAAAAAGGGTTCTGTCGCTTGCTTCACATATGGTAACCCTTAAAGTTCTTCACTGAACCAAAATGGTTCCATGTAGAACACTGAATGTTGCCATTTGTTATGGCATTTTTAGCTAAGAATATAATTTCATAAACAATTAAATAATGGACTAATAATACCAGCATAGGTTTTTGGACTGTATTGTCATTATATGCAAGCATAGTTTGTAAATATGCACTGGTGGCCCACATCAACTCTGGCTGACTTCAATACAATACATCTTTGTCCATTAGTTATAGAGAATAACAAAAATGTGTCTTCTGCTCCATTCTCTCCGGGATATTCTGTAATACCGGTACTGGCTCTGTTTTCAAACCCCACTGATACTCTGTAATCCAAAGGTTAGTAATGCTAACAAGTACATGTAAAATCCCATAGAGAATGCTAACTAAATGTTAAGCACATTGCAAACATTTTGTACAGTTTCTTATCTAATAGATACAAGTGTAGAAGTAACTCAAAAATGCTACTCAGTTTGGTGCTTGTACAAAACAAATATTAGGCAGCAAGGCTCTTAATCCAGAACGGGATTCTCTGCTGTTGCCAAGTGAATGCTTGATTTTGGAAGAAGCTAAATGTCAGGAATTGTGAAAAACTATACATAAAAAAAACATAACTATTATATATATTTTTAATGTTTATTTAACTAGACAAGTAGGTTAAGAACAAATTGTTATTTTCAAAGACGGCTGAGGAACATTGGGTTAACTGCCTTGTTCAAGGGGAAAATAACCTTTTTGTTTTACCTTGTCAACTCAGGGATTTGATCTTACAACCTTCTGGTTACTAATTCAACACTCTAACCACTAGGCTACCTGCCACACCGACTGTTGGTTGGCGGAAGTTTACATACACCCTAGCGAAATACATTTAACCAGTTAGAGCTCTAGGGGCGCTATTTCATTTTTGGATAAAAAACGTTCCCGTTTTAAGCGCGATATTTTGTCACGAAAAGATGCTCGACTATGCATATTCTTGACAGTTTTGGAAAGAAAACACTCTGAAGTTTCAGAATCTGCAAAGATTTTGTCTGTAAGTGCCCCAGAACTCATTCTACAGGCGAAACCAAGATGATGCATCACCCAGGAATTAGCAGAATTTCTGAAGCTCTGTTTTCCATTCTCTCCTTATATGGCTGTGATTGCGCAACGAATGAGCCTACACTTTCTGTCGTTCGCCCAAGGTCTTAGCAGCATTGTGACGTATTTGTAGGCATATCATTGGAAGATTGACCATAAGAGACTACATTTTCCAAGTGTCCGCCTGGTGTCCTGCGTCGAATTCGGTGCGCAATTGCCAGCTGCTTCTACTTTACCATTTGATTCAGGGGAGAAAGCATGTGTCCAAGAACGATGTATCAATGAAGAGATATGTGAAAAACACCTTGATGATTGATTCTAAACAACGTTTGCCATGTTTTCAGTCGATATTATGGAGTTAATTTGGAAAAAAGTTTGCGTTTTGAGGACTGAATTTATGGATTTTTTTTGGTAGCCAAATGTGATGTATAAAACGGAGCTATTTCTAATACACAAGGAATCTTTTTGGAAAAACTGAGCATCTGCTATCTAACTGAGAGTATCCTCATTGAAAACATCAGAAGTTCTTCAAAGGTAAATTATTTTATTTGAAGGCTTTTATGTTTTTGTTAATGTTGCGTGCTGGATGCTAACGCTAATGCTAACGCTAAATGCTAACGCGAAATGCTAACTCTAGCTAGCTACTTTTACACAAATTATTGTTTTCCTATGGTTGAGAAGCATATTTTGAAAATCTGAGATGACAGTGTTGTTTACAAAAGGCTAAGCTTGAGAGATGGCATATTTATTTCATTTCATTTGCGATTTTCATAAATAGTTAACGTTGTGTTATGCTAATGAGCTTGCTGATAGATTTACACAATCCTGGATACAGGGGTTTTTTCATAGCTAAACGTGACGCAGAAAACGGAGCGATTTGTCCTAAACAAATAATCTTTCAGGAAAAACTGAACATTTGCTATCTGAGAGTCTCCTCATTGAAAACATCTGAAGTTCTTCAAAGGTAAATGATTTTATTTGAATGCTTTTCTGTTTTTTTGTGTAAATGTTGCCAGCTGAATGCTAATGCTAAATGCTACGTTAGCCATCAATACTGTTACACAAATGCTTGTTTTGCAATGGTTGAGAAGCATATTTTGAAAATCTGAGATGACAGTGTTGTTAACAAAAGGCTAAGCTTGAGAGCTAGCATATTTATTTCATTTCATTTGCGATTTTCATGAATAGTTAACGTTGCGTTATGGTAATGAGCTTGAGTCTGTATTCACGAACCCGGATCCGGGATGGGGAGATCAGAAAGGTTAAACTCAGTTTTTCACAATTCCTGACATTTAATCAGAGTACAAATTCCCTTTCTTAGGTCAGTCAGGATCACCACGTCATTTTAAGAATGTGAAATGTCAGAATAATAGTAAGAGAGAATAATTTATTTCAGCTTTTATTTTTTTCATCACATTCCCTGTGGGTCAGAAGTTTACATACACTCAATTAGTATTTGGTAGCATTGCCTTTAAATTGTTTTACTTGGGTCAAACGTTTAGAGTAGCCCTCCACAAGCTTCCGACAAAACGTTGGGTGAATTTTGTCCCATTCCTCCTGTCAGAGCTGGTGTAAATGAGTCAGGTTTGTAGGCCTCCTTGCTCGCACGCGCTTTTTCAGTTCTGCCCAAAAATTTTCTATAGGATTGAGGTCAGGACTTTGTGATGACCACTCCAATACCTTGACTTTGTTGTTCTTAAGCCATTTTGCCACAACTTTTGAAGTATGGGGTCATTGTCCATTTGGAAGGCCCATTTGCGACGAAGATTTAACTTCCTGACTGATGTCTTGAGATGTTGCTTCAATGTATCCACATCATTTTTTCCCTCATGAAGCCATCTATTTTGTGAAGTGCACCAGTCCCTCCTGCAGCAAAGCACCCCCACAACATGATGCTGCCACCCCTGTTCTTCATGGTTGGGATGGTGTTCTTTGGCTTGCAAGCCTCCCCCTTTTTCTTCCAAACATAACAATGGTCATTATGGCCAAATTGTTATATTTTTGTTTCATCAGACCAGAGGACATCAATCCAAAAAGTACGTTCTTTGTCCCCATGTGCAGTTGCAAACCGTAATCTGGCTGTTTTATTGAGGTTTTGGTGCAGTGGCTTTTTCCTTGCTGAGCAGCCTTTCAGGTTATGTCGATATAGGACTTGTTTTACTGTGGATATAGATACTTTTGTACTTTTGCTGTTGTTCTGGGATTGATTTGCACTTTTCGCACCAAATTACGTTCATCTCTAGGAGACAGAACGCGTCTCCTTCCTGAGCGGTATGACGACTGCATGGTCCCGTGGTGTTTATACTTGCGTACTATTGTTTGTACAGACGAACATGGTACCTTCAGGCATTTGGAAATTGCTCCCAAGGGTGAACCAGACTTGTGGAGGTCTACCATTTATTTTCTAAGGTCTTGGCTGATTTCTTTTGATTTTCCCATGATGTCAAGCAAAGAGGCACTGAGTTTGAAGGTAGGCCTTGAAATCCATCCACAGGTACTCCTCCAATTGACTCAAATTATGAAAAAATTAGCCTATCCGGAGCTTCTAAAGCCATGACATAATTTTCTGGACTTTTCCAAGCTGTTTATAAGCACAGTCAACTTAGTAAATGTAAACTTCTCACCCACTGGAATTGTGATACAGTGAATTATAAGTGAAATAACTTTGTGTCATGCACAAAGTAGATGTCCTAACCGACTTGCCAAAACTATAGTTTGTTAACAAGAAATTTGTGGAGTGGTTGAAAAATGAGTTTTAATGACTCCAACCTAAGTGTATGTAAACTTCCGACTTCAACTGTATATATACATTTTCATTTTCTTACGTTACAGCCTTATTCTAAAATTGATTAAATTATTGTTTTCCATTATCAATACACAATATCCCATAATGACAAAGTAAAAACATGTTTTTAGAAATTTTTGCAAATGTATTAAAAATAAAAAACAGAAATACCTTATTTACAGTATTCAGACTCTTTGCTATGAGACTAGAAATTTAGCTCAGGTGCATCCTGTTTCCATTGATCATCCTTGAGATGTTTCTACAACTTTATTGGAGTCCATCTGTGGTAAATCCAATTGATTAGATATGATTTGGAAAGGCACACACCTGTCTTTATAAGGTCCCACAGTTGACAGTGCATGTCAGAGCAAAATCCAAGCCATGAGGTCGAAGGAATTGTCCGTAGAGCTCCGCGACAGGATTGTGTCGAGGCACAGATTTGGGGAAGGGTACCAAAAAATGTGTGTGGTTTTGAAGCTCCCAAAGAATAAAGTGGCCTCCATCATTCTTAAATGGAAGAAGTTTGGAACCACCAAGACTCTTCATAGAGCTGTCCGCCCGGCCAAACTGAGCACTCGGGGGAGAAGGGCCTTGGTCAGGGAGGTGACCAAGAACCCGATGGCCACTTTGACAGAGCTACAGAGTTTCTCTGTGTGGATGGGAGAACCTTCCAGAAGGACAACCATCTCTGCAGCACTCCACCTATAAGGCGTCTATGGTAGAGTGGCCAGACGGAAGCCACTCCTCAGTTAAAGGCACATGACAGCCTGCTTGGAGTTTGCCAAAAGGCACCTAAATGCAACATCATGCTGTGGGGACGTTTTTCAGCAGCAGGGACTGGGAGACTAGTCAGGATTGAAGGTAAGATGAATGGAGCAAAGTACAGAGAGATCCTTGATAAAAACCTGCTCCAGTGCGATCAGGACCTCAGACTGGGGCGATGGTTCACCTTCCAACAGGACAACGAACCTAAACACAAATCCAAGACAACGCAGGAGTGGCTTCGGGGCAAGTCTCAATGACCTTGAGTGGCCCAGCCAGAGCCCAGACTTGAACCCGATCAAACATCTCTGGAGAGACCTGAAAATAGCTGTGCAGCGACGCTCCTAATCCAACCTGACAGAGTTTGAGAGGATCTGCAGAGAAAAATGGAAACTCCCCAAATACAGGTGTGCCAAGCTTGTAGGGTCATAGACTTGAGGCTGTAATCGCTGCCAAAGGTGCTTCAACAAAGTACTGAGTAAAATGTCTGAATACTTATGCACATTTTATATTTTTATTTTTAATACATTTGCAAAAATTTCAACCTGTTTTGCTTTGTCATTATGGGGTATTGTGTGTAGATTGATGAGGGGGAAAAAACAATTGAATACATTTTTGAATAAGGCGGTAATGTAACAAAATGTGGAAAAAGACAAGGCGTCTGAGTACTTGCCGAATGCACCGTATATAACCTTTTTTAGTAAATGGTTCTTTAATCTCATCTTTTTTCTGTGTATAGACTCTAACAAGGCTAACAATGCTAGTGCTGTACCTGCTATTGATTATACACGGTTGTGAATGTAATCCTGGTGCAAGGACAAGGTCGTGTGAATGAAATTGTGTGTGTGGGGAGTGTGCGAGCGCAAGGCAGTGTGTGAATGGAAATGTCCTCTGCCTCTCTCTGCTCGGCCGAATAGAGAGCCAATCGTTCAGACTGCAATGCTACCAATGTCACACACTCTTGTCACAATCCATCTCTGTCTAATCTAAGGGTCTCAAACATACAGGGGTGGACGCAATATACTTTAAAATGACAAAAAAAATAATCAAAACTGTGTAGAAATTATACAGTTTCTTGACTTTGTACAGCTCACTTATAACCACTGAAAACAAAGCTAGACTATGGATAGAGGACTATTATTTGCACATTTTGACGGTGAGGAAATGTAACACATTTTCAGCGCGGTCCTCCGGACCTCTTTGAAGACCAGGTGCGGCCCCCGGTGCAATATGAGTTTGACACCCCTGGCCTAATCCATCATGTTCATTTATGTAATTTAGTAGACGCTCTTATCCAGAGCGACTTACGGTAGTGAGTGCATGCATTTTCATACTGGTTCCCCGTGGGAATCGAACCGTGGCATTGCAAGCACCATGCTCTACCAACTGAGCCACACGGGACCACAGACGCACATGCACCACACATGTACGCACATGTTACGCCCCTGAAAAAGGGGAGAAATAATCACGAGAGGGATACGATCTTGTTTTCTCAATGAGAACTTTTAGTGCAAATATTTTACAAAAGTAACACGTTTTACAGAACAACAGATCTACAGGAAATAGATAGTTTTTAGGGTACAAGGCTTATTCAAGTCACAACAGTATACACTGTAATTCACTGAAACAGATACTAATTTCAATATAACTGTCAAGCACAAAGCTTTAACTCAGTAAACCATAACTCAATTTATCAACAGGCAATAAAGTGTTTGAAAAACCATTATACAAATAACACCGCAAAATATCTTATTAACAACGCACATGTTTATTCACAATCGACATAAAATGGCAGCTACTCTCAGTACGATGCTATTCTTTGCTGCAACCGAGCAGGGCAGCTGTATTCATTGATCTGGCCAAGGCTTTCGACTCTGACTCTTTCGACTCTGTCAATCACCACATACTCATCGGCAGACTCGACAGCCTTGGTTTCTCAAATGATTGCCTCGCCTGGTTCACCAACTACTTCTCTGATAGAGTTCAGTGTGTCAAATCGGAGAGTCTGCTGTCCGGACCTCTGGCAGTCTCTATGGGGATGCCACAGGGTTAAATTCTTGGACCGACTCTTCTCTGTATACATCAATGATGTCGCTCTTGCTGCTGGTGAGTCTCTGATCCACCTCTACGCAGACGACACCATTCTGTATACTTCTGGCCCTTCTTTGGACACTGTGTTAACAACCCTCCAGGCAAGCTTCAATGCCATACAACTCTCCTTCCATGGCCTCCAATTGCTCTTAAACGCAAGTAAAACTAAATGTATGCTCTTCAACCGATCGCTGCCTGCACCTACCCGCCTGTCCAACATCACTACTCTGGACGGCTCTGACTTAGAATACGTGGACAACTACAAATACCTAGGTGTCTGGTTAGACTGTAAACTCTCCTTCCAGACCCACATCTCCAATCCAAAGTTAAATCTAGAATTGGCTTCCTATTTCGCAACAAAGCATCCTTCACTCATGCTGCCAAACATACCCTTGTAAAAATGATCATCCTACCAATCCTCGACTTCGGGGATGTAATTTACAAAATAGCTTCCAATACCCTACTCAACAAATTGGATGCAGTCTATCACAGTGCAATCCGTTTTGTCAACAAAGCACCATATACTACCCACCATTGCGACCTGTACGCTCTCATAGGCTGGCCCTCGCTTCATACTCGTCGCCAAACCCACTGGCTCCATGTCATCTACAAGACCCTGCTAGGTAAAGTCCCCCCCTTATCTCAGCTCGCTGGTCACCATAGCATCACCCACCTGTAGCACGCGCTCCAGCAGGTGTATCTCTCTGGTCACCCCCAAAATCTATTCTTTCTTTGGCCACCTGTCCTTCCAGTTCTCTGCTGCCAATGACTGGAACGAACTACAAAAATCTCTGAAACTGGAAACACTTATCTCCCTCACTAGCTTTAAGCACCAACTGTCAGAGCAGCTCACAGATTACTGCACCTGTACATAGCCACCTATAATTTAGCCCAAACAACTACCTCTTTCCCTACTGTATTTATTTTATTTATTTATTTATTTTGCTCCTTTGCACCCCATTATTTTTATTTCTACTTTGCACATTCTTCCACTGCAAATGTACCATTCCAGTGTTTTACTTGCTATATTGTATTTACTTTGCCACCATGGCCTTTTTTTGCCTTTACCTCCCTTATCTCGCCTCATTTGCTCACATCGTATATAGACTTGTTTATACTGTATTATTGACTGTATGTTTGTTTTACTCCATGTGTAACTCTGTGTCGTTGTATGTGTCGAACTGCTTTGCTTTATCTTGGCCAGGTCGCAATTGTAAATGAGAACTGAAATAAAAAAATATATAAAAAAAGGGCTCTTATTGCTCTCTGCCAACTTAACTCTAACTTCCTCAAGATGTTACTAAGACACATCTTAAACACTCTTGACATGCTAGCGAGTTATTACATTTAAATGACTCTTTTTGTTCATCAATAACGTACCCGGAAAAAGGGGAGAAATAATCATGAGAGTGATACGATCTTGTTTTCTCAATGAGAACTTTTAGTGCAATGAGAAAAGACCGCGATTTCCCCGGGAACTTGGGTGGAGACCAGAGCAATCGATCTTAGACTCATAGATTAAGACCATTTAGTAGATCACAGATTTAAACATTCTTTCCTTCCATTAGGCACCACAAAATAAAGTAATCAATATAACGTTTACACATTCCTCTCACAATTCGTACCCTTTATACGCTTGATGGATTTTTACTTTAACACAATTATATGAATGTTATCAATCTCTATCAACTAATACTGAATGCATGATCTTTTTAACCTTAGATGTTTTAAGATCCTCACATACTTTGAACTTACTAATACTTTTTAATGTATAACAGGCTATGAGTATTTCCTTTTACCTGTCACACACACACACACACACACACACACACACACACACACACACACTCATCCTGTCCAGTCATTCTGATTGTGGTGTGATGAAGTGTTCTTGGCTACTCTTTGACAACCTCTTATTACCTCCCAGTCGTCCTCCAACTATTTTATAAGAATAGGAATGCTATTGATTTCTTCTACCTGTCTCTCCCCTTTACTCTCCCTATCTCTTTCTCTGGTCCGAGAACAGTATATTTAATTGAAGGACAGAGAGAAGTCATCCACAGTAGCTCAAAGAACATTGAATAACCACTCTCTCTCTCTCCCTCTGTCTCTTTCCTCCATCCCCTCCTCCCTCTCCTCCCTCTCCTTCGTCTATCCTCTCCAGTCCCAGGCCATGCGTATCGTGCGGACGGTGGGCCAGGCGTTCGAGGTGTGTCATAAACTCAGCTTGCAACACACACACCAGAACGCAGATGGACAGGAGGACGCAAACAATGACAAGACCTGCAACGAGGAGTCCACGCTCTCAGGTGAATATACACACACACAAACACACTCCTGATTGAGTGTAAGAGACCATTTGAGAGGATAGCATCACAGATGAGTCAGTCTATAGAGAGAGACTGTGCCTGTAGAACAGAACAGTGGTGGGAGGACTGGCTCTAGTGACTGCTGCGTCCTTTTATAGGCAGATGAGCCCACAGCACCCACGCACCACGCTCACACATACACACAAACACACCCACACACACACATCTGCATTGACCCCCCTTTGCACCAAATCTTTTGACTCATCACATTTATTCCTTGTGTTATTATCTTTCTATTATTTTTCGATGTTTCTCTCTGCATTGTTGGGAAGAGCCTGTAAGTCAGCATTTCACTGTAATTCTACACCTGTTGTTTACGAAGCATGTGACTAATACAATTTGATTTGACACACACACGCACATGAGAGCTGATCCCAGCTCTCTCTGTCTGTCCCACTAGTGTAAGCCTCAGGAGCCTCTGAGCACAGCCAATGGGCTTATCTGGAGTGTTAATTGTCAGAGCTGAGAGAACAAGAGAACCACTGGAGAACACCTTAATGAAGCTCCTCCCCTCCTGCCCCCTCTTTTTTTTGTCATCCTTCCTCATCTTTTGGTGTAGCAACTTTCAACAAAATACCTCTGAGTCCTCTCCCCTCCTCTCATCTTTTTATGTTTCTCCACCTCTTGTGGTGTAGCAACTTTTTTTCTAGCAACGAAGTCTGTTACGCCATTGGCCCTCCTTCTGACAATGTGTTGGTGTGTTCGTTCACTCAGCCCGGGAGTTAACGGGAGCGGAGAAGTCGGCGGTTGCTGTGGAGACAGACATCGATGCGGAGGAGGCTCCCTTACCATTACCGGACAGTACTGTTGAGGAGTTTAACCGCGGCGTCACTGACCTGGACGGAGTGGATGCTACCGCCAAGACTGACCACACACACTTCAACAATATTGACAACGACAAGAAGGTATGGGGGTGTGTGTATGTGTTTTGGGGGGTGAGGTTGGGGCGTGTTTGAGGGGGAAAGAGAGGAGTGTGGTGCAAGCAAAGCAAGATGAAAGTTCCATAAATAGAGTATTCTAACAAAGTGCTGGAATGAGAGAACACAGTAATTGCTTGTTAGACCAGTTAATACAATATCATTGGTCTATCTACCCTATTGATTGCTTACACCAGGGAATATAATACAATTGGTCAATCTATAGATTTCTTGGACCAGAGAATACTATATATTGTGGCTTCTCTAAAGATGGCTTGAGGAGGCGGAAAACAATGTTGTGTGGCCTATGTATAGGTTGATATGTACTGTGACACTGTTTTTGTGAGTCAGGGAGAACCCACACACACATTAGTTAACACTTCTCTCCATTTCTTCCTAACAAAGACCGTAATTAATTTGCCAGAATTTTACATAATTATGATATAACATTGAAGGTTGTGCAATGTAACAGCAATATTTAGACTTAGGGTTGCCACCCGTTTGATAAAATACAGAGCAGTTCCGTATTTCACTGAAAGAATAAACGTTTTGTTTTTTGAAATGATAGTTTCCGGATTTGACCATATTAATGACCTAAGGCTCGTATTTCTGTGTGTTTATTATATTATAATTAAGTCTATGATTTGATATTTGATAGAGCAGTCTGACTGAGCGGTGGTAGGCAGCAACAGGCTCGTAAGTATTCGTTCAAACCGCACTTTCCTCCGTTTGTCAGCAGCTTTTCGCAATGCTTGAAGCACAGCACTGTTTATGACTTCAAGCCTATCAACTCCTGAGATTAGCCTGGCAATACTATAGTGCCTATAAGAACATCCAATAGTCAAAGGTCTATGAAATACAAATGGTATAGAGAGAAAGTCCTATAAATACTATATTAACTACAACCTAAAACTTCTTAACTGGGAATATTGAAGACTCATGTAAAAGGAACCACCAGCTTTCATATGTTCTGAGCAGGGAACTTAAACGTTAGCTTTTTTACATGGCACATATTGTACTTTTACTTTCTTCTCCAACACTGTTTTTGCATTATTTAAACCAAATTGAACATGATTCATTATTTATTTGAGACTAAATTGATTTTATTATTTTACTTATTATTTTAAGTTAGTGTTCATTGTTCATTCAGTATTGTTGTAATTGTCATTATTACAAATATATGTATACAAATCGTTCGATTAATCAGCATCAGCTTTTTTTGGTCCTCCAATAATCATTATTGGTATTAGCGTTGAAAAATCATACTTGGTCGACCTCTAGTTGGCACCATGCATTGGGGAAGGTAGCGTTTTTTCTGGCATCTGCCAAACCAATATTAGTCCGTCGGACTGCCATATGGTGCATGATTCATCACTCCAGGGAACGCGTTTCCACAGCTCCAGAGTCCTGGCGGCGAGCTTTACCCAACTCTAGCCGACTCTTGGCATTGCGCATGGTGATTTTAGGCTTGTGTGTGACTGCTCGGCCATGGAAACCCATTTATTGAAGCTCCCGAAGAACAGTTATTGTGCTGAGGTTGCTTACAGAGGCAGTTTGGAACTCGGTAGTGAGTGTGCCAACCGAGGACAGAGGATTTTTACACGCTACGTACTTCCCGTTCTGTGAGCTTGTGAGGCCTACCACTCCGCGGCTGAGCTGTTGTTGCTCCTAGATGTTTACACTTCACAATAACAGAACTTACAGTTGACCGGGGCAGCTTTAGCAGGGCAGAAATTTGATGAACTGACTTGTTGGAAAGGTGGCATTCTATGACGGTGTCACGTTGAAAGTCACTGAGCCCTTCTGTAAGGCCATTCTACTGCCAATGTTTGGCTATGGAGATTGCATGGCTGTGTGCTTGATTTGATACACCTGTCAGCAACGGGCGTGGCTGAAATAGCCAAATCAAATTTATTTGAAGTGGTGTCCACATACTTTTGTATATATAGTGTACAGTCGTGGCCAAAAGTTTTGAGAATGACACAAATGTTAATTTTCACAAAGTCTGCTGCCTCAGTTTGTATGATGGCAATTTGCATATACTCCAGAATGTTATGAAGAGTGATCAGATGAACTGCAATGAATTGCAAAGTCCCTCTTTGCCATGCAAATGATCTGAATCCCCAAAACACATTTTCATTGCATTTCAGCCCTGCCACAAAAGGACCAGCTGACATCATGTCAGTGATTCTCTTGTTAACACAGGTGTGAGTGTTGACGAGGACAAGGCTGGAGATCACTCTGTCATGCGGATTGAGTTCGAATAACAGACTGCAAGCTTCAAAAGTTGGGTGGTGCTTGGAATCATTGTTTTTCCTCTGTCAACCATGGTTACCTGCAAGGAAACACGTGCCGTCATTATTGCTTTCCACAAAAAGGGCTTTTACAGGCAAGGATATTGCTGCCAGTAAGATTGCACCTAAATCAACCATTTATCGGATCATCAAGAACTTCAAGGAGAGCGGTTCAATTGTTGTGAAGAAGGCTTCAGGGCGCCCAAGAAAGTCCAGCATGCGCCAGGACGTCTCCTGAAGTTGATTCAGCTGCGGGATAGAGGCACCACCAGTACAGAGCTTGCTCAGGAATGGCAGCAGGCAGGTGTGAGTGCATCTGCACGCACAGTGAGGCCAAGACCTTTGGAGGATGGCCTGGTGTCAAGAAGGGCAGCAAAGAAGCCTCTTCTCTCCAGGAAAAACATCAGGGACAGACTGATATTCTGCAAAAGGTACAGAGATTGGACTGCTGAAGTGTGGGGTAAAGTCATTTTGCCTGATGAATCCCGTTTCCCATTGTTTGGGTCATCCGGAAAAAAGCATCCTGAGACCATTCATGTGTGGGGTTGCTACTCAGCCAAGGGTGTGGGCTCACTCACATGAACACAGCCTTGAATAAAGAATGGTACCAACACGTCCTCCGAGCATCTTCTCCCAACCATCCAGGAACAGTTTGGTGACAAACAATGCCTCTTTTCAGCATGATGGAGCACCTTGTCATAAGGCAAAAATGATAACTAAGTGGCTCGGGGAACAAAGCATCAATATTTTGAGTCCATGGCCAGGAAACTCCCCAGACCTTGATCCCATTGAGAACGTGTGGTCAATCCTCAAGAGGCGGGTGTACAAACAAAAACCCACAAATTCTGACATACTCCAAGCATTGATTTTGCAAGAATGGGCTGCCATCAGTCAGGATGTGGCCCAGAAGTTAATTGACAGCATGCCAGGGTGGATTGCAGAGGTCTTGAAAAAGAAGGGTCAACACTGCAAATATTGACTCTTTACATCAACTTCATGTAATTGTCAATAAAAGCCTTTGACACATATGAAATGCTTGTAATTATACTTCAGTATTCCATAGTAACACCTGACAAAATATCTAAAGACAATGAAGCAGCAAACTAATATTTGTGTCATTCTCAACTTTTGGCCACGACTGTATATATGGAGCATTTACTGTTTTATTCAGGTTTTTCAAGTGCTGGTGACAAATCATGCATTCCAATTTCTTGTTTAGCTCGTAATGGACACATATTAAAAAAAATGTTGGAGGTTGTACTGATTATGATGAGCTAATGCTAAGCTATTTGCCAGCTATGTGTGGCGCCATGTTTGTTGACATAATACAATGCGTTTTGGCTGTCAGACCAAAGATGTTATAACAAAATGAGGTGAAGGGATGGTTCACTCGACTGACTTATGGTGCTTTCAATACAACTGGGAACTCTGAAAAGAATACGAGGTCAAATCATGATGTCAGTGATCTTTAGGTTGGAAAGTCGGAGCTCTAGAAAGAGACTGAGTTGTATGACCTTTCAAAACAATTTTTCCCAGTCTGAGCTCTTTTTTTTCTCCAGAGTTTCCAGTTGTCGTGAACATACTGAAATCGGAAGTTGTAGATTTCTGAGTTCCCAGTTGATTTGAACGCAGCATCAGATTGTAACTATGGTACCTCAGGGTTGCCAGCTCAGACCCCCTTTCCATGAGTTGTATTTTGATTTAGCTTATCAACTTCTCCTGTGTTTGCCCCCCATTTATTGTTAAATCCCCCATCATAGTAATATTTCCTGCATCGTATGACCCTAAGATACCTTCCCCCATTTCTATCCTCCATGGACTTGAAATCCCCCCCAAAACCCCTCTGAAATGGTTTCAACCATATCTGGCAACCCTGTTTAGCTTTCACGCTACAGTTAGGCTAGGCAGTAGGCTTGTATTTGAGGTGATGATAACATTTTTATTTGCTTTGTGATTTGTCAAGAACTGTAAACGACTTGTCAAGTCATGTGCTCCGGTACTTGTACACACTGTAACAAATACATCAAAGATTTCAAATATGCTGCTTTTCCTTCACTCTGCGCTCCAACTCATCCCAAACCATCTCAATTGGGTTGAGGTTGAGTGATTGTGGAGGTTACTACATGATTCCATAGGTGTTATTTCATAGTGTTGATGTCTTCACTATTATTCCACAATGTAGAAAATAGTAAAAATAAAAACCCTTGAATGAGTAGGTGTGTCCAAACTTTTGACTGGTACTGTATTTGCGATGGTACACAGCAGGGACCACTCAACAATGATTACAAATATGTAATCGTACGCATCAAATGGTTAAAGATAGAGTTATGTCAACGGCGTGTTCAAAATGGATCAGATTGGAAACAACACGGTGTGAAATCGCTACAGCAACAGAGGGTTAGGAAAGGCCTTTGCTCACCCCCTTTATGTGTGTGTGTGTGTGTGTGTGTGTGTGTGTGTGTGTGTGTGTGTGTGTGTGTGTGTGTGTGTGTGCGCACATGATGGATTACACAGAGATGGATTGGGACGGGAGTGTGTGACATTGGTAGTAGAGGTGTGTGTGGGTGGGGGAGGGGGTGTACTTCATCCACTGTGGGTTTTCTGGAAGCTCATGAAAGGAAATGAGCCAAAGAGCTTAAGGTCTATTTTCTCCTGTCAGGTCTCATTCATTTGACGAAGCCTTTTACTTCCAACCGCTCCTTGGTCGCAGCCACAAATCAGTCCAACGACATCATGTGAACAACTTGAAAGACACCAAGGCTAGTGTTGTGGACTAAAGGCACAGTCCGTAGGTTCTGTGAAATGGAAACCTACATTTGAGTCAAAAAAGGATATTCATATGATAGGTAAGATATACAAAACCTTGCAGAGAGCCTGTCTAACAGACAATCTCTTGTAAACTACTGGAACCAAGACTTAAAAATAACTGATATTGGCACAAGATGGAGGTCATACTGTTAATCCAGTATAAACTAATGTATTGAATGTATTACACAAGAGACAAAATTCACAAATGCTACAGCACAATGGCAGAGTCATGTCTTAAGTGTAAAACTAACAATGACTCAATAGTCCATTGTGCTATTGTGTATGTTTTTTCGCGTTATTTGTAACTTATTTTGTACATAATGTTTCTGCCACCGTGACTTATGACCGAAAAGAGCTTCTAGATATAAGGACAGCGATTACTCACCCCGTACTGAAGAATACTTTCTCTTCAACGGGTCAGAAGGGAAGGATTTACTTCAGACGAGATGAGAGATGGAGGTGCCTTGTAAAAGTGATGTAAAAGAGATGGCGGTATCGAGGACGAAGGTCCAGGGGCCTTGTAAGGATCTGTCGCCGAGAGGGCAATCTACCTTTACCATTGGTTTTATTAGCCAACGTACAAACGATAATAAAATAGACAAACTACGATCACCTATATCCTACCAATGGGACATTAAAAACTGTAATATCTTATGTTTCACCAAGTCGTGGCTGAACAATGACATGAATAACGTACAGCTGGCAGGTTTTAATTTTTTTCGGCAGGATAGAACAGCGGCCTCTGGTAAGACAAGGGGTGGCGGTCTGTGTATATTTGTAAACAACAGCATGAAATCTAAGGAAGCCTCAAGGTTTTGCTCGCCTGAGGTAGAGTATCTCATGATAAGCTGTAGACCACACTATTTATGAAGAGAATGTTCATCTGTATTCCTCGTAGCTGTCTATGTACCACCCCAAACCAATCCTGGCACTAAGACCGCACCCAATGAGCTGTATACGGCCTTAAGCAAACAGGAAAATGCTCATCCAGAGGCGGCGCTCCTATTGGCCGGGGACTTTAATGCCGGGAAACTCATTCGTTTTACCTAATTTCTACCAGCATGTTAAATGTGCAACCAGAGGGAAAAAACTCTAGACCACCTTTACTCCACACACAGAGACCATAACCACAATTCTATCCTCCTGATTCCTCCTTACAAGCAAAAACTAAAGCAGGAAGCACCAGTGACTCAGTCAATAAGAAAGTGGTCAGAAAGCAGATGCTAAGCTACAGGACTGTTTTGCTAGCACAGACTGGAATATGTTTCTGGGATTCTTCCAATGGCATTGAGGAGTACACCACATCAGTCACTGGCTTCATCAATAAGTGCATCGATGACGTCATCCCCACAGTGACCGTACGTACATACCGCAACCAAAAGCCATGGATTACAGGCAACATCCGCACTGAGCTAAAGGGTAGAGCTGCCGCTTTCAAGGAGCGGGAGCTTATAAGAAATCCTGCTATGCCCTCTGACGAACCATCAAACAGGCAAAGCATCAATACAGGACTAATATTTAATTGTACTACACCGGCTCCAACACTCGTCGGATGTGTCAGGGCTTGCAAACTATTACAGACTACAAAGGGAAGCACATCCGCAAGCTGCCCAGTGACACGAGCCTACCAAACGAGCTAAATTACTTCTATTCTCATTTCGAGGCAACACTGAAGCATGCATTAGAGCATCAGCTGTTCCGGATGACTGTGTGATCACGCTCTCTGTGCGTAAGACCGGTCAACATTCACAAGGCTGCAGGGACAGACTGATTACCAGGACGTGTACTCTGAGCATTTGCTGACCAACTGGCAAGTGTCTTCACTGACATTTTCAACCTGTCCCTGGCTGAGTATGTAATATTAACAGGTTTCAAGCAGACCACCATAGTCCCTGTGCCCAATAACACTAAGGTAACCTGACTAAATGACTACCAACCCGTAGCCCTCATGTCTGTAGCCATGAAGTACTTTGAAAGGCTGGTCGTGGCTCACATCAACACCATTATCCCAGAAACCTTAGACCCACTCCAATTTGCATTCCACCCCAACAGATCACGCAATCGCACTCCACACTGCCCTTTCCCACCTGGACAAAATTAACACCTATGTGAGCATGCTATTCATTGACTATTCATTGACTACTGCTCAGTCCTCTACTGTACTCCCTGTTCACTCATGACTGCATGGCCAGGCATGACTCCAACAACATCATCAAGTTTGCCAATGACACAAAAGTGGTAGGCCTGATCACCAACAATGATGAGATGTGTGGTGCCAGGACAACAACCTCTCCCTCAACATGATCAAGGCAAAGGAGATGATTGTGGACTACAGGAAAAGGAGGACCGAGCACGCCCCCATTCTCATCGACGGGGCTGTAGTGGAGCAGGTTGAGTGTCAAGTTCCTTGGTGTCCACATCACCAACAAACTATCATGGTCCAAACACACTAAGATAGTTATGAAGAGGGCACGACAAAGCCTATTCCCCCTCAGGAGACTGAAAAGATAGGGCATGGATCCTCAGATCATCAAAAGGTTCTACAGCTGCACCATCGAGAGCACTGGTTGCATCACTGCCTTGTATGGCAACTTCTCAGCCTCTGACCACAAGGCACTACAAAGGGTAGTGAGTACGGCCCAGTACATCATCGGGGCCAAGCTTTCTGCCATCCAGGACCTCTATACCAGGTGGTGTCAGAGGAAGGCCCTAAAAAACTCCAGCCACCCTAGTCATGGACTGTTCTCTCTGCTACCACACGCAAGCGGTACCGGAGAACCAAGTCTAGGCCCAAGAGGTTTCTAAACAGCATCTACCCCCAAGCCATAAGACTTCTGAACAGCTAATCAAAGGGATACCCAGACCCCTCTTTTACGCTGCTGCTCTCTGTTTATTATCTATGCATAGTCACTTTAACTCTACCTACATGTACATATCACCTCAATTACCTCTACTAAACGGTGCCCCCAGACATTGACTCTGTACCGGTACCCCCTGTATATAGCCTCCCTATTGTTATTTTTATCATGACACAAGGCGAAACCCAGATGCAGACACAGGAGGCAGGTGGTTGGGGTCTTACAATATTAATTAATCCCAATAGGGTAAGGCGAGAGAATGGTCGTGGACAGGCAAAAGGGTCAAAACCAGTTCAGAGTCCAGAGTCAGGCAGAGGTCAAAACCAGTTCAGAGTCCAGAGTCAGGCAGAGGTCAAAACCAGTTCAGAGTCCAGAGTCAGGCAGAGGTCAAAACCAGTTTAGAGTCCAGAGTCAGGCAGAGGTCAAAACCAGTTCAGAGTCCAAAAGGTACCGAAGGGCAGGCAGAATCAAGGTCAGGGCAGGCAGGATGATCAGGCAGGCGGGAAAGCTGGTTGACTTGACTAACACACAAGATGAACTGGCACAGAGAGAAAGGAAACACAGGGATAAATAAGCGACATCTGGAGGGGGTGGAGACAATCACAGGAACAGGTGAAACAGATCAGGGCATAACAATTTTACTGCTGCTGTTTAATTATTTGTTACTTTTATTTTTAATGTTTTATCTTTTTTTTCTTAACTTCTTAAAGCATTGTTGGTTAAGGGCTTGTAAGTAATCATTTCACTGTATTGGCGCATGTGACAAATACGATTTGATTTGAGTTTGATGAGCAAAAAAAACAATTAAATACATTTTAGTATACGGCTTTAACGGAACAAAATGTGGAAAAAGTCAATGGGTCTTAATACTTTCCCGAATGCACCGTAAAATGTACTTTTAATCCGTCTGCCTGCGTATTTCAACACATGGCATATGAGGGTGCAGAGAGATACCCAATGGGTTGGATGAAACTTTTCTCATCAATCATCTTGAGAAAACGTATACTTCAAAACTGGAAATAAACCAATCAACACAATGGAAAGGTCAAATGCTTTATTATCTAAATGTTGAATGTGCGTGGGTGACAGAGAGAAACAACATGGTCCAGTTTGAGAACTATTGGACTCAGTTTTGTTGGGTTGTTTAGATTATACTACTGGTGTCCCTGAACTCTGTTCTGCTTTGCTCTGCTGTGATCTAGATGTGAGTTGTAGAACAAACAGCTTCGAGGCGTGCAGTCTGTTTCTACTCAACTCTTATCCTCCCCTCTCCTGTTTGGATGCCTGCAGGTGTGTTTGAAAGCAAAAGTGTGTTTTAGTGGCGCATACTGCTTACACTGCTCAACAGATGGCCTCGGAAACTATCTACAGCAGGAGATTGGGATGCTACTGCTTGCTGTCTCTCTCTCTTTCTCTCTCTCTCTTTCTCTCTCTCTCTCTCTCTCTCTCTCTTTCTCTCTCGCTCTCGCTCTCTAACATTCTCTCTCTCTCTCGCTCTCTAACATTCACTCTCACACTCTCACTCTCTAACATGCTCTCTCTCAAATCAAGGGGCTTTATTGGCATGGGAAACATATGTTAACATTGCCAAAGCAAGTGAAGTCTCTTACTCACTCACTCTCTCTCTGTTTCGCTCTCTCTCTTCGCTGTATCAGTAAATAATTCAAAGTGCCAACTTTCCAAAGACTATTATTGTTTTCACCTCATAACTGAAGAATCAGGAAGGTGAGGTGTTAAGTGTTCAGTGGTGTGTGTATGTGTGAATAAATGATGGTCGTGTGTTTTTCACCAGTGTCTAACCTGAACAACTTCAGAAAAACAACCACTTAGCCTGATATCCATTAACTACACAAACACAACACTGAAACATAAACTGTATATGTGTAGCAATAGTTTAAATGTGCTGCTAACTGCTAAAATGCTGTTTTAGCCTCACCTTTCCAAATAGTTGGCATTTGCCAAATCCTGTCATAGAAATCATCTGTCATGAATAATGTCTTCACTGATTGGATCAGCTCTTCACTGACAAACTCTCTCTCCCTGTTGCGCCGCATAGATTTACTATAGTAACACTAGAGCCATTCAGTCTGCTCATTGAAACACTGTCCTTGGAGGCTCACTGTATCAGCTACCGTATATAAACATGGCCACAGGCATAGACAGTTCTGA
Organism: Oncorhynchus mykiss; assembly: GCF_013265735.2. Lineage (NCBI taxonomy): Eukaryota > Metazoa > Chordata > Actinopteri > Salmoniformes > Salmonidae > Oncorhynchus > Oncorhynchus mykiss. Next base: position 75,404,605 of record NC_048569.1, on the reverse strand, counting down.
GGGAAGAGACCCCTTAGTATTAAGATTAAGAATATATACTCCTCTGCTGCACGCACGTGCACACACACAACTCTCCCCTTCCTCCATTACCCCAGGTCTAGAGGCATTGACCTGTCTGTGCTTAGTCGTACTGAACAGGCCATTAATATCAGTCATCAATAGTAATGTCCATGTGTATGTGACAAATAAAATTTGATTTGATTTGATGTCACAGACACAGATAGACACGGTTCTTTATTTATGAGGACAGAATACAGATAAAAACCTGAATATCACACCACTGTATATGCTGAGTTTTTCACCCTCGACCATTTCAAGAGTGTATCAAGAATGGTCCATCACCCAAATGACATCCAGCCATTTTGACACAACTGTGGGAAGCATTGGAGTCAACATGGGCCAGCATCCCTGTGGAATGCTTCGATACCTTATGGAGTCCATGCCCTGACAAATTGAGGCTGTTCTGGTGGCAAAAGGGGGGTGCAACTCAATATTAGGAAGGTGTTCTTAATGTTTGGTACACTCAGACGAAATGATTAAAGATACTGCAGTAATTCTATAATACACTATAATGCACTTAGGGTAGTCCTATTATGGCAGTGACTGTTTGAGTTTCATTGTGTGTGTGGTTTGGTTTTACTATCCTTGTGGGTAGTAAATGAGGACAATTCAAACAAGTGGGGACATTTCGCAGGCCCCCACAAGGAAAAAGGCTACTTTAGGCTTAAGGGTTAGGTTTATGGTTAGAATTAGGGGTTAGGGTTAGAATTAGGGGTTAGGGTTAGAATTAGGGGTTAGGGTTAGAATTAGGGGTTAGGGTTAGATTTTGAATGGCAATACATTTTTGTGTCCCCACAAGGATAGTGAAGCAAATGTGTGTGTGTGTGTGTGGGTGGGGGGGCTGCTCTGCCTGTCATCTCGGCTGTATTACATAATCTGTGCTCCTGCCTTCTCAATCCACGTGCAGGGCTCTCAGCTTGGTGCTCTCCATCACAACAACCCTACACGCGCGCGCACACAGATATTTCCAATCCTGTCTAGATTGTGCCTCCAGAGAGCAACTGTAGTTAGTTGGCAACAGTGCTGATGGTTCGTGTTTCACTAGTCTTTAGTTCGGTAGGCTAACACATTCAGGCGACCAGGTTTAAAACTAGTCGGTCACAAACTTGTGGGGAGAGAGATAGATGGCTGGAGCTGAGTGTGCCTAAACTGGTACAAGGCATGGTTATTTTGCATGTTGGAAAATATTTCCTGTATCCAGAGGTTTCTTCCTGTCCTGGATGGTTGCCAGGATACAGGAGGGAGTGACACTTCAGAGGTCCTTTGTTGTTAACTTCCTCCCCCGTTCCTCCCTGTTCCAAAATAGCCTGTAGCTCCTAGCGCTCTGTGTGGATGAGCTTCTCTTATCCCCTATCACACACACACACACACACACACACACACCACTGGCATCCCTCACCCAACCCCTTATCCAATCCTACCTAGCCCCACTCCATTACCCCCTAGCCCCTGCTACTCTGCCATATGCATTCACACACACACTCTCTCTCACACAGCTCTCTCACAGTTATGTGGGTGGATCCATGGTAGATAGCAGAGAGCAGCTAGTGTAATCACTGCTAAGGGACCAGGGAGCCAGTCTTCCTTCTCTGTCTCAGGGGTCCATTGCTTCATCTCTCGTTCTTCTCCTCCCTCCCTTCGTTGGGCTGTGTTGCTGAGTGGATGGGGTGGCAGAGAGATGGATGGGCAGATTACTGCGGCTACAAAGGACATATGAGGGGACTGGGTGGAGTAAACACACACACACACACACACACATACACACACACACACACACTGCCTTATTCACAGCTGCTGTTACAACACTAGCCCCAGACCCTTGACGGGTGCGTGTGTGTGTACTGAAAGACAGAGGGCCATAGCACTTAAGGGCTCTCAGGACATCCATAGTCAGGGAGGGAGACTTGGAATGGAACATTTTTGTTTTTGTTTTTATTTAACCTTTATTTAACTAGGCAAGTCAGTTAAGGACCAATTCTTATTTACAATGACGGTCTACCCCGGCCAAACCGTCGCGACGTTGGGCCAAATGTGTACCACCCTATGGGACTCCCTATCACGACCGGTTGTGATATTGCCCGGGATCGAATCAGGGTCTGTAGTGACACCTCTAGCACTGAGATGCAGTGCCTTAGACTGCTGTACCACTCGGGAGCAATGGAACATGCAGTTCGACCTCTGAAGGGAAGGAGATGAGTGCACTTCAGTGTTCTCTGAAAGGAGGGAGTGGAAGGGAACATGTAGTTTGACCTCTGAAGGGAAGGAGATGAGTGCACTTCAGTGTTCTCTGAAAGGAGGGAGTGGAAGGGAACATGTAGTTCGACCTCTGAAGGGAAGGAGATGAGTGCACTTCAGTGTTCTCTGAAAGGAGGGAGTGGAAGGGAACATGTAGTTTGCTTCAATGTCTACTGTGAAGGGCATGACTGTCTCGTATCAGGACATCTGATCTCCCCTTTGATGGGGCAGAAGTGCCCTACATGTGTTGCAGATAGGGTGGAAGGGAGCAGGGAGAGAGTGGGTAGCATCTACAGCATGTTGAATTCTTAGTAGATATTGCCTTGATATTGTTTTGACATTGAAGTGTGAACTTAGAGACATTTGTCATGTCAAAAAATATTTGGGACGTGTTTTGTAGTTGTAAATCGGCTCAGAACACGAACTTCAGACCCCATTTTCTTCTCCTCGTTTGTTTACTTGTCTGAATAAAAAAATGCAAATGCTGTTTCCATCCAAATTGGGACCAGATTGCTGTAAACACATTTGGCATTCACTGCATACGGATTGTTGTTTTCGCTGTCTGTTGAGTTAAACACACTTGGAAGGCTGTGGATCAGACACTGTTTGAGAATCTAATCTTTATTCAGTATGCCTGTTAGTGTGTTGTCTTGTTAGAACTGCTTGGTGAATGTGTCTGTACGTGCGTGTCTGTCTGTCTCTTGGTGCCTGCGGTGCATAGTACAGCCTCAGGCAAAATTAAGCTGGGTTGTATTCAACACATTGGTCTCTCTGCTGCCCTCAGTGTGTGTGGTTCAGAGTGCTTTGACTGAATGTGTTGGTATTTCACTATTAACCAACAGAGGCCAGAGGGCCATTGTTCAAAAACCACAGGTTTCATGTATTTCTCCCCAAGGCGAAATACATTTCTCCCCAAGTCAACACACCCTGAAATCCCGATGAATAACAACAATTCACTCGCTACCCATCTGCTTTCTTCAAATATACAGTACAAATCTACTGACTGTTTCTTCATAGGAAAGAGTAAAGGCGCTATATCTGACAACAAGGGTATTGAATAACCTCTACTGTGTCTTTGTTAGTGTAGCTTTTCAACTACTCATCGTACTATATGTGTACATGACTCGTCACAAAGCTCTGCTTGACTGAGAGGGATGGATGGACACCTTTATGGGAACTGACAGGAAGTGTCTGTCTCTCTACCATTCTCTCTGTTTCTCTCCTTACCATTCTCCCTCTTTTTCTCTCTTCTGTCTCACTCTCTCTTTCAATCTCTCTCTCTCCCTATCACTCTCTCTCTCTTTCTCCCTCTCTCCATCTCCCCTTCATATTCTCTACCAACGTAATGTCTCAGTGTAGTTCTTCCGACCAATACAGCCGTTTTCTCTCTCTCTCTACTTCCCAGCGCCCCTAACCATTACACATGTATTATATTAACCTCTTAACTTTCCTCTTTACTCCTACTCCCATTATACCACTGACAGTTCTCTATGCAAAGGTACTTAGCAGATAAAATACATAAACTAGTCTGTCTTGGAGCTGACAGCCAAGGTATTCTTTTCATCTTCAAACTACTGCAATTATTCTGATGAGATGGCAGGTCTACCACTCTCTGAAACGACTGTTTTAGTCACCATGGTTACAGATATGGGAGACCTGGTCTCTTTAAAGGAGATATTTTCCACCAAGCTGTGTATTGTGAATCATGTTGTAGTGTCGCTTTGACAATGTCTGTCTGAAAGAAACCATAATTTGTTATTATTATAAACAGTACAAAGATGTGTACTTCACTTGATGAAATCACTACACGCACATACACACACACACACAAACAGACATACACATGTATCTACACACACACACATACACACACACACACAGCGTACTAGTTTCACTGTTCATCATTAAGTCATGAGCGTAAACAGCCTGTCTGGTAATGTTCCCATTAAGCTGTAGATCAGACAGCGACACACCATCACTCATCCACTGGCCCAGTGGGGGTACAAACCTTGAGTTGTCTTTCTTTATTTCCCACACTAATCAATCTCTATCAATCAATCTCTCTCTGAACCCCAGCGATTGCCGGATCGAATCCCAGTGCTGGCGGGGAGTGAGCTGGCAACCGGAGGGTTGCTGGCATCAATATCTCAGTTGCAACCAACCGCTGATGTTCGCTTGAGCAAGGAGCTTAACACCCTAAAAAAATTGCTCATTGGGCGCTGCTCTGTGACTGGCCTGTGCTCCAACCTAATATGTGTCTTTGTATCAGGGGGGGTTGGATGAAAGCAGAAGACACATTTCTATCTTGCGTCTATCTATACTAATAAAGTATATCTTATGAATTCTTCTCAGCAAAAGCATCTTCTCAGTCAATGCAATTATCTTTGTCTGACACACACATACACAAATGCAACTATCTCTCTCTGACACACTGACAGATTGAATTTGCTCTTCAAGGAAAAACAATATAGTCCTCCAGTCCTTTGACAGATACAAGCTGCTATTGTTCATCTTTTCAATTCATTATTGTGTGAATGCTATTCCAGTAGTGACATATTGGGTTGTCTGGGTGGATGCGTGAGTGAGCATGAGTTTTCCTTTTCTCTTAGGGCCTGTTCAGCCATGCCTCTGTTTTACCTCAAGCTCTGCTTATCACCAGGGGAAAGGTACACTCGCACTGCCAAAGGACACATTCTGAATATGAACATCAATATGTCTCTTTCTTTGTCTTCCATCCTCTTTCTCCTTGTATTGATGTCTCCCTCTCTCAATCTATCAATCCACCATTAACCCTCTCCTCTCCTCCATGGCAGGTTCCAGAGGAGGCCTCTCTGCTGCTTGCGTCCCCCAGGATGCTGCTGCCGTCATCGGGTACTCTGCCTCCCACCACCCCCCTGTCAGTCCACCACCAGATCCAACTGCTACAGCAACAACTACAGCAACAACAGCAACAGACACATGTAGCCGTGGCACAGGTAGGACTGAGACACACACGTTTGTGTATGTTAACAGATGGTGTTTGTAGTACTGTGGTGGGTCTTGTTGTTTGAACTACAGTGATATGGTCATTACCATAACAAATGGTGTTTTAACCTTGTCCCCGGTGTACTGTGTGTTTGTGTGTGGTTCCCTGCTAGCTACCATCTTGTTTAACTTTACTAATATTAACCTTTATGAATCATGTCAACCTTACCTTGTGTGACCTTAACACCAGCTCTTCTACACAAACACACACACACACTACACATATGACCAATTATTCACAGCAGAAAAGAGGATTAATGTATGTACTGTACATCAGTATTGACAAAACACGATTAATACAACATGCATGTTGAACCACTGTCACCTTTACAGTGTATCACTGTAGATACAGGAGAATAGAAAGGTTACAGTTGGGTTACTATTGTATAAAGTAAGAATTGTTTTCAGTGACCTAGTCAGGACGCTTAGGTCATACACTCCCTCACACTCCATCTGTGCGGAATTAACTCTCACTCACTCACTCACTCACTCACTCACTCACACACACAGACACACACACACACACAGGTTCACACTGTCAGCCAGTTGGCGAAGCTCCCCCTATTTTCCCTCTATTTACACGCAACTCCATGAACACACGCACACTTACACAACACAAAACCCACACACTGTCAGCGAGTTAGCAACAACCCTGGAGTCCAATGGCCGCAATTTCACAACTGAGCTCCCTTTATTTAACTCAAACTGCTTGAACACACACACACAAGACAATAATTTATTAATTTGACAAAAATCTGAAATCATACTGGATGTATTAGACTTTAGAATTGCATTGGGGGCATACTTATTTCACTGTACAGCCTTACCTATGGATTGTGGATCAATGACATGGGGTATCAGTCTACTCATTGACACCCAGAGAACATTAGCATCGTAGCTCTTATTGCAGGACTCAGAAACCACTGTGAATTGAGGCACATTTATTGTACCAGTCAACCTACTATGTGTATTGAACACTATTCCAGAGGAAAAACAATACAATGTGGATGTTTTGGAGCCTGAAAACTCCTGAGGAGGACTTTGGGGAAAAAGCTAGTTATTTCAATAGGAGAACAACAAGTGGCTACCTAGCTAATACTTACTCACATGTGTTAGGTTCTCAGAGTAAAACACTCAACAGACATTGTGAAAGCTTAAACCAAGTTTATTCTGCCTAGAGGGTCAATACAGCTGCATTCAGACAAAAACATTTTCACACAAACACTGATATTTAACCCTTCCTCATAGGCTGAGTCTCCTCCTACCCATCTGTACAAACGTTGTTCTTTACTGCTAGGCAGGACACTAGTCATATGGGCCATAAACGTATATTTCTCCCTTAAGGTGACCTGACCCGACCTCAACCCCCCCATCACCAATCCATGGCTCTCTCCCCTTATCAATGCCTGCCCCACGTAATCGCTTCCCTGCACTCAACACATTCCAAGCTTAGTTGCACACACTATATACCTTCCTCCAATAACCAATAACTTCTGGTGTAGACCCTATAAACCCCAGCACTCCATCAGTGACATGAATAAGTATATTTCCTATTCTCAGAAACCAACACCTGGGTTCCTAAATCATTGCTAAGAATATTGAAAATGACTGCAGTTTCTACTGTTCATGGTTTTCAGGCTGGTTGCATTAGCGCTAGCTAGGTACCAAGCTAAAGCTAGCTAGTTACTCCAAAAGTTGCTGATAACATCTGTATCAAAGATATATTTGCAAACATTTTTGATCCTGCTCGTTTGATCCTGATCTAATTTCAAATGCTCACAGACGTTTTCACATTCGGTCGAACAAATAATGCCTTATTACCAACATGGTAATGTCCAGCTTTGACAGTGATTGTAATGGTGGTGCTGGGCTTGCAAATTCGGCACACAACATTCTATAATGGAACTGTGTTATTTGACTTGTCAAATTAAAAGCTTATGACGTGTCTAATAGTGTTATTTGAGGTGTATCTTTTTTGACACGCAAAGACCCAAACGGCGTTCCATACATCTGAGGCTGTGATGTTGTGATGTTCGTTTATTTATCTCTCCAGCAGCGTGTTTGGCCGTGGTTCCCCGAGGAAAGCCCTGCCTCGTCAGATCAAACCACAGACACAGTGTTTTTGGTGTTGAAAGAGAGAATTTTCCTTCTACAAATTCCAGACATGGACATGGGAATAACCCAAACACACACTTCACACAGCTCAAGCTCAACGCTAGATGGGGACAGGGGAATAACCAACCTCAATATTTACATTCTAACCTCCTCTTCCTCCCTCCATTCATCTCCTCCCTTCCAGCCAATGTAGGCCTATTAAGTAAAGATTAGTCCGGCCTCCTCCTGTTGTTATTGGCTAATTGCTGTTTGTATTGTCTTGCTGTTGAAAGTGTAAGGCTTTACACTTGTGGGCCATCAGCGCATTAGATGCAGCCAACGGAGCTTAGGAGTCTTGGCTCTTATCCTGCTTATCTCTGTCCAAACCCCAGCTCACTGCACAGGCATGGATAAACCCATCAGTTCTGCTGCCTGCCCTGCGGCATTAAGACTTTGCCCATAGCTAGTTTCAACTGGCACTTGATGAGTAAGGGGAATTAAAAACCCACTCTGAGGTTAAAAAGAAGACAATAATAAGCTGATTATAAAACACAACATTTGGAAAATAAGTGAAGCAGAGGAAGACGTGACTGCCTTGTGGAAGTCTAGTTCTGAAGGCCTGTGTATGTGCGTGTGCGTGGCTGTGTTTGTGCTTTCTTGCGTGTGTGTGTGTTTGTACTTTCTTGCGTGTGTGTGAGACAGGGTGCCCGGGTAGCTGGACCTGATTGAAAGCACCCTTCTAACCCCTGTCTGCCAGTCCAGTCAGTTGATCGCCCTGAGAGGGTGATGATGTCACGACTGACTTTGTGCAACAGACTGTAAGGAAGAAAATATTATATTTTATCTCCGCCAATCAGGTGTCAAGGTGGGTCAAGTATATCACTTCCATTTAGCCTCAGAGGGAGGGCCAGGACTGGATACCGATCGGCCCAGTTAGGTTGGGACAGTGCCAAATCTCTGAGACTGAAAGGACTTCTAACCAAAGTGCTGACAATAGCTGAGAAGTTTGAAGTTAGCTGCTCCATGAAAGCTCACAATCATTGAGAGTTGAAAAGAGAGAAAAAGAGGAAAGGATGAGAGCGGGAGTGGAGAGAAGAATCATTAACATAATCAGTGAAGTGTGAATACTTGTGTTTGATGAGACTCTCACACTGCAGAGCAGAACCTTTTTAGTTTTGGTGGCTAATGAGATTTAATCTACACACTGAATGAAAATGTAAAGGCAAAGTGTAAAGTGTTGGTCCCATATGTTATGAGAGGAAATAAAAGATCCCAGAAATGTTCCATACGCACAAAACACTTATTTCTTGCAGATTTTGTTCACAAATGTGTTTACATCCCTGTTGGTTGTCATTTCTCCTTTGCCTATAAAATCCTTCCACATGACAGGTGTGACCTATCAAGAAGCTGATAAACCAGCATGATAATTACACAGGAGCACCTTGTGCTGACAACAATAAATGGCCACTCTAAAATGTGCAGTTTTGTCACACAACAGGATGCCACAGATGTCTCAAGTTTTGAGGGAGCGTTCAAATGGCATGCTGACTGCAGGAATGGCCACCTGAGCTGTTGCTAGAGCATTTAATGTTAATTAATGCAGACCACATGTATGGTGTCGTGTGGGTGAGCCATTTACTAATGCCAGCGTTGTGAATAGAGTTCTCCATGGTGGCGGTGGGGTTATGGTATAGGCAGGCATAAACGACGGACAACGAACGCAATTGCATGTTATCGATGGTAATTTGAATGCACAGAGATACTGTGACGAGATCCTGAAGCCCATTGTCGTGCCATTCATCCGCCACCATCACCTCATGTTTCAGTATGATAATGCAAGGCCCTACTTTTTTAAAGATATCTGTGACCAACAGATGCATATCTGTATTCCCAGTCGTGTAATCCATAGATTAGGGCCTAATGAATTTATTTCAATTGACTGATTCCCTTATATGAACTGTAACTCAGTAAAATTCAAAAACACTTAGGTTGGTGTGCTTAAAACTAGTTTTTCAACCACTCCACACATTTCTTGTTAACAAACTATAATTTTGGCAAGTTGGTTAGGACATTACTTTGTGCATGACACAAGTCATTTGTCCAACAATTGTTTACAAACAGATTATTTCACTTAATATTTAATTCACTGTATCCAAATTCCATTGGGTCAGAAGTTTACATAAACTAAATTGACTGTGCCTTTAAACAGCTTGGAAAATTCCAGAATATTATGTCATGGCTTTAGAAGCTTCTGATAGGCTAATTGACATAATTTGAGTCAATTAGAGGTGTACCTATGGATGTATTTCAAGGCCTACCTTCAAAATTAGTGCCTCTTTGCTTGACATCATGGGAAAATCAAAAGAAATCAGCCAAGACTTCAGATAAAATATTGTAGACCCACACAAGTCTGGTTCATCCTTGGGAGCAATTTCCAAACGCCTGAAGGTGCAATGTTCATCTGTACAAACAATAGTACGCAAGTATACACACCATGGGACCACGCAGCCCTCATACCGCTCAGGAAGGAGACGCGTTCTGTCTCCTAGAGATGAATGTGCTTTGTTGAGAAAAGTGCAAATCAATCCCAGAACAACAGCAAAGGACCTTCCACCTTGCTTGAGGAAACAGGTAAAAAAATTATCTATACCACAGTAAAATAAGCCCTACATCGACACAACCTGAAAGGCCGCTCAGCAAGGAAGAAGCCACTGCTCCAAAACCGTCATAAAAAAGCCAGATTACAGTTTGCAACTGCACATGGGGACAAAGATCAGAGGATATTTCTCCAAAATGTACGGTCTGATGAAACAAAAATAGAACTGTTTGGCCATAATGACCATTGTTATGTTTGGAGGAAAAAGGGTGAAGTACTCCATCCCAACCGTGAAGCACAGGGGTGGCAGCATCATGTTGTGGGGTGGCAGCATCATGTTGTGGGGATGCTTTGCTGCAGGAAGGACTGGTGCACTTCACAAAATAGATGGCATCGTGAGGGGAAAAATTGTGTGGATGTATTGAAGCAACACCAAGTTAAAGCTTGGTCACAAATGGGTCTTCCAAATGAACAATGACCCCAAGCATACTTCCAAAGTTGTGGCAAAATGGCTTAAGGACAACAAAGTCAAGGTATTGGAGTGGCCATCACAAAGCCCTGACCTCAATCCTATAGAACATTTGTGGGCAGAGCGTGTGCGAGCAAGGGAGCCTATAAACCTGACTCAGTTACACCAGCTCTGTCATGAGGAATGTGCCAAAATTCACCCAACTTATTGTGGGAAGCTTGTGGAGGGCTACTCTAAACATTTGACCCAAGTCAAACAATTTAAAGGCAATGCTACCAAAAACTAATTGAGTGTTTGTAAACTTCTGACCCACTGGGAATGTGATGAAAGAAATAAATAATTCTCTCTACTATTATTCTGACATTTCACATTCATAAAATAAGGTGGTGATCCTGACTGACCTAAGACAGGGAATTTTTACTAGGATTAAGTGTCAGGAATTGTGAAACTGAATTTAAATGTATTTGGCTAAAGTGTATTTGAACTTCCAGCTTCAACTGTATATTTTTGTTCAGTTTAAAATTCATACACTACTGGAAGCTATCTCTCACACACACACACACACACACACACACACACACACACACACACTCTGTCTCTCTCTGCCTGGCTGCGTAAGCTACATGAGGATTATCCTGAACTGGGTGGTAATAGAGTTGTACATCCTCTGGTTCTTGTAGGAACATCACCTCAACACTAAGTCGTTGATTGAGAGGGACCCCCCTAAAACTATGTTTCAGCCTGTTACAGTTCATTAGAGATGGTCATTATTGAGCCATCTATATTACTTTATTTTTTAAATTATTATTTAACCTTTATTTAACTAGGCAAGTCAGTTAAGAACAAATTCTTTAACTTTTTCTTTCTTTCTCTTTCTCTCTGTCTCTCTCATACAGAGACACATTTAGTCTTTCTGTGCTCTATGTTATTATTCAGGCTGCGTTCCCCATCACCACAGAGCAGCGTTTTTGTAGCACGTCTCACAGAACTTCAGAAGTCACGTCTTAGACAAATGTGACACCTTCCTTCTCCCAAGACCTTTCGGACTAAACTCAGTTTATCTTTCACACTTTGATCAGTACAGCATGTCTTCTCCTCAGAGTCACGTACCTCAGCCCCCATATCGCATGCTGTGTCCTGGCGGTGCTTGAGGTGTTGTACTGCGGTATATTACCCTGACCGCATAGTTAGACTGACTGGATTTACAGATGAACTCTGAGGGTGATGGCCTGCACTAATGTAGGCTAGATCACTGCCAATTTGTCGCTGTGGAGTGATGATGGAATCTGATCTGTCTTTAACCCTCTTTACCGTCCAGGGGTGGAATGGGGAAGAGGGGAGAGGATGAGAAGAGCTAGGGGGAAAGAGGAGAGTGAAGGGGGCGAAGGGGAGTGTACAGTAAGGGGAAGAGGGGAGGGTGTGGGGTTGAAGAGTGGTTCCATCTTGTGTCTGTATGGTTTAGAGGCTTCTTATTAGACACAAAGTCCTTCAGGTGTTTTTCCCATTCCATCACCATCAACTGTTTGTCTTTACAGTTCTTACATCAACATTTATTGGTTGCGTACACAGATATTTTGCAGGTGTTATGGCAGTGAAATGCTTATGTTTCCAACAGTGCAGCAATATCTAGCAATACAATAACAATACACACATAATCCTAAACTAAAAAAATAATGACAATATCAGAACGATCATGTCAGAGTCCAGACAATAAATACTGTATATGAACAGAAAAGGTGTGTACAGAAGCAGTAGTTATCTAGGATGAGTCATGAATAGAATACAGTATATAAGGTAGTTAAAACAGTATGTAAACATTATTAAAGTGACTGGTAGCCGGCTAGTGACTGTGTCTAAGGTTCAGGGCAGGGTACTGGGCGGAGGCCGACTAGTGATGACTGTTTAACAGTCTGATGGCCTGGAGATAAATCAAAAATCTAATCAACTTTTATATGTCACGTGCAGAATACTTACTTTCCTTTCCTTACTTGCAAGCCTTTAACCAACAAGGCAGTCCAATAAATAGTTTATTTACTAAATAAACTAAAGTAAAAAAAAATTTTTTTGTTAAAGTAACACAATAAAATCACATACCGAGTCAATGTGCAGAGGTACAGATTAGTCAAGGTAATTTGTAGATGTAGGAAGGGGTAAAGTGACTATGCATAGATAATAAACAGCGAGTTGCAGCAGTGTAAAAATAAAGGGGGGGGGGGGGGGGGGGGGGTCAGTCAATGTAAATAGTCTGGGTGGGCATTTGATGAATTGTTCAGCAGTATTATGGTTTGGAGGTAGAAGCTGTTAAGGAGCCTTTTGGATCTAGACTTGTTGCTCCGATTCCGCTTGCCGTGCTGTAGCAGAGAGAACAGTCTCTGACTTGGGTGACTGGGGTCTTTGACAATTTTTTGGGCCTTTCTTTGACACCGCCTAATATATAGGTCCTGGATTGCAGGAAGCTTGGCCCCAGTGACGTACTGGGTCGTACGCACTACCCTCTGTAGCACTACTCTTGATGCACCTGTACTGTCTCCACTTTCTAGATGATAATGGGGTGTACAGGCCGTGGCTCGGGTGGCTGAGGTCCTTGATGAACATCTTGGCAGTCCTGTGACACCGGGTGCTGTAGATGTCCTGGAGAGCAGGCAGTATGCCCTCAATAATGCTTTGGGCTGACCGCACCACCCTCTGAAGAGCCCTGCAGTTGCGTGCGGGGCAGGTGCAGTACCAGGCGGTGATACATCCTGACAGAATGCTCTCGATGCTGCATCTGTAGAAGTTCATGAGGGTCGTAGGAGCCAAGCCTAATGTATTGTTGCGCCTTCATCACCACGCTATCAGCGTGAAGGGACCATTTCAGGAACTTGACGCTTTTGGCCCTCTCCACTGCGGTTCTGTTGATGTGGATGGGGGTGTGCTCTCTCTGCTGTCTACTGTAGTCCACGATCAGCTCCTTTGTTTTGTTGACATTGAGGTTATTTCCCTGGCATCACTCTGCCAGGGCTCTCACCTCCTCCCTGATGGCTCAGGTCTACCACTGTACTCAGGTCTACCACTGTTGTGCCATCAGCAAACTTGATGATTGAGTTGGAGAAGTGCGTGGCCGCGCAGTCATGGTTGAACAGGGAGTACAGGAGGGGGGCTGAGCATGCACCCCTGTGGGGCCCCCACGTTGAAGATCAGTGTGGCGGAGGTGTTGTTGCCTACCTTCATCAGGAGTTTAGGACCCAGTTGCACAGGGAAGGGTTCAGACCCAGGACCCTGAGCTTAGTAATAAGCTTGGAGGGCACTATGGTGTTGAAGGCTGAGCTGTAGTCGATTAACAGCATTGTCACGTAGGTATTTTTCTCATATTTGTGAGAAAGGGCAGTGTGCAGTGCAATTGCGATTGCGTCGTCCGTCGAGCTGTTGGGACGGTATGCAAATTGTAGTCGGTATAGGGTGTCTGATAAAGTGGAGGTGATATGATCCTTAGCACTCTTGAATGTCTTACTCACGTCTGCCACGGAGATCAGGAGCACACAGTCCATGTGAGCGAAGGGGGCCTATGTTGCCAGCTCTGTGTTGTTTTCCTCGAAATGGGCGAAAAGGTGTTTAAGTTGTTTGGGAGCAAGGCGTCAGTGTCCACGACATGGCTGGCTTTCCCTTTATAACTCTTGATTGTCTGGAGTCCCTACCACATGTGTCTCGTGTCTGAGCCATTGAATTGCGACTCCACTGTACTGTCGTTTTGCCTCTGATTTGTCATAACTGGTCTGTTTGTACATGTTCATGTTCACTTTACCTTGGTTAGAGTTTTTGTAGCTATGGTACATGTATGAATAAATCAGAATAATGTCATCTTGTTATATTGAAAGACAGAATTAGAGAGCTTCAGACTCTCTAGCTACAGACTCATCAAATCAAATGTATTTATATAGCCCTTCTTATATCAGCTGATATCTCAAAGTGCTGTACAGAAACCCAGCCTAAAACCCCAAACAGCAAGTAATGCAGGTGTAGAAGCAAGGTGGCTAGGAGGGGGGGGGGGGTTGTGCCACAGTGTAGTCTGGCCCACCTTCACACTCCTGGGCCAGACTACACTCAATCAAATGACCCACTGAAGAGATGAGTCTTCAGTAAAGACTTAAAGGGTGAGACCGAGTCTACGTCTCTCACATGGGTAGGCAGACCATTTCATAAAAATGGAGCTCTATAGGAGAAAGCCCTGCCTCCAGCTGTTTGCTTAGAAATTCTAGGGCAAATTAGGAGGCCTGCGTCTTGTGACCGTAGCGTATGTGTAGGTATGTACGGCAGGACCAAATCGGAAAGATAGGTAGGAGCAAGCCCATGTAATGCTTTGTAGGTTAGCAGTAAAACCTTGAAATCAGCCCTTGCCTTAACAGGAAGCCAGTGTAGGGAGGCTAGCACTGGAGTAATATGATCAAATGTTTTGGTTCTAGTCAGTGCTAAATACGGATGCTAGAATCCTAACTGACGTTTATTTAGTGCTTTATCCGGAAAGCAGAGCATTGCAGTAGTCTAACCTAGAAGTAACAAAAGCATGGATACATTTTTCTGCATCATTTTTGGACAGAAAGTTTCTGATTTCTGCAATGTTACTTAGATGGAAAAAAGCTGTCCTTGAAACAGTCTTGATATGTTTGTCAAAAGAGAGATCAGGGTCCAGAGTAACGCTTAGGTCATTCACAGTTTTATTTGAGACGACTGTACAACTATCAAGATTAATTGTCAGATTCAACAGAAGATCTCTTTGTTTCTTGGGACCTAGAACAAGCATCTCTGTTTTGTCCGAGTTTAAAAGTAGAAAGTTTGCAGCCATCCACTTCCTTATGTCTGAAACACAGGCTTCTAGCGAGGGCAATTTTGGGGCTTCACCATGTTTCATTGAAATGTACAGCATGACTCATGACTCAATTCATGCTCCATTTTCCTTGAAGTGAGAAATGAATGCAGTGCTTTAGAGACATGGGCTGTATGCCAAGCCAGAAATAGCCCTTTGTATTCATAATGCTCCTTGAAGTCAGAAAACCACAGCAGAAGTGTTCCTATAGAAACCATCACAAAGTTTTAAGTAGAAGCGCTCGCTCAATGTCAAGTTAGAAATACCACAGTAGCACTCATTGTCAACCATTCACAAATCGATGAGCCTTTTTCTTTGCTGAGTCTTCATTGCTTCTCTTGTCAGAATATATGCCAGCGGCATACCACCCTGCATCCCACTGCAGGCTTGCCCGTGGAGCTAAGCAGGATTGGGTGTGGCTGGTCCCTGGATGGGAGACCAGATGCTGCTGGAGGTGGTGTTGGAGGGCCAGTAGGAGGCACTCTTTTATCTGGTCTAAAAAAAGATCCCAATTCCCCAGCAGTGATAGGGGACATTGCCCTGTGTAGGGTGCTGTCTTTTGGATCGGATGGGATGTCACTCAAGATCCCATGACACTAATTGTAAGAGTAGGGGTGTTAACCCTGGTGTCCTGGCTAAATTTCCTATCATACCATCATTGCCACCTAATCATTCCCAGCTTCCAATTGGCGCATTCCTCTCCTCCGTAACTGTTTCCCAGGTTGTTGCTGTAAATGAGAATCTGTTCTCGGTCAACTTATGTGGTGAAATATACAGCACATCCAATTAGGTCTGTGACTATTTTGGATGACGGTTATTGGTCAGCCAAATGACCCCAGTCACCATTATAATCGTTTAATTAGCAATTATTTTGTAAAACATTTTTTAAAGACTCACATTTTCTGACTGCATGTGCTGCTGCTGCAGGGTTGCCTATGCAACCAAAGACTTGTTTGCTAGAACACCTTGCTTGTTTTAACAAGGAGCAACATAGTTTCATCACGTTGTATAGAGTCCATGTTACACCGGAAACGCACTTAACCGCGATCCACACACACACCATTTTTCTTTATCCTTAATTGGCAGTTACACGAGTAATTGTGCCAGCCCTACAGCCAATGCCACTCTGCCTCCCATTGGAATGAAGCTTTATAAAAGAGGTTGAATCTCAGCTCTGGCTAGTAATACGCTGTAGACTAATGCACATGCATGTCCCTTGATATTGAAGGAATCACTCAGCTACTGCTCTGGCCATCATCAGTGTCTCTCCACTTGTTTCTGAGAAGACCTGATTAATCCCCAGGGTTGTCTGTGTCCTGAGCCTGGTGTTGAAACCTGGGATAGAGAAGAAATAGGGTATCTTCTTCTCTGGTTTAAATGATTTAGTGACTAATGCCACTGCAGGCTGCTCCTTTAATGGAAACGGTCTTTCTTCTTCTTTTGGTCTAATCCTGCTACAGACCATACATGGCATTAAGTTTGCATGAGCTTGAGCTTGGAGTCTGACAGTCCACGTCTTGTACTTCATGTTATGGGTTTTGGTGAGACAGACACACTGACACTCTCAATAGCATGAAGTCGCTGTTGAGTGTTTGTTTATGTAAATGCATATCTCAGGAGTGTTGGTACTCTCTCTCAGGTGTATGCACATACTGCAGTGTGTGTGTGTGTGTGTGTGTGTGTGTGTGTGTGTGTGTGTGTGTGTGTGTGTAGTCACTGTGACAGAAGTGGGTTACTCACAGCTGAGAACAAAGTCTAAAGTTTTTCTTCAGATGAAGAGTAAAGTTGAGTCCATAAAGAAACAGCAGCCTGTAAGACTGATATAAGGCTCTGACTGACTCTGTAGAAGTTGTTATCGTCATGGACATTCTCTCTAAGGGTATATGTTAGTAATACAGCCAATTATGTGACAGGAGATAAAACTTTTAATAACACTTGAGATAAAACTTTAAATTATAAATAAACCAATTGGAACGTGTGTGTTCTCTCTCTCCCAAATGTGTCCTTATCTCAGACGTACAGTATGTGTGTGTTCTCTCCCTCTAGGTGCACCTGTTGAAGGACCAACTGAGTGCGGAGGCTACAGCCAGACTGGAGGCCCAGGCCAGAGTGCACCAGCTGCTGCTCCAGAACAAGGACCTGCTGCAGCACATCTCCCTACTGGTCAAACAGATCCAGGAGCTGGAGGTCAAAATGTCAGGACCCTGCTCTAGTGAGTACACTCATGGATGCATTACCACACACACACACACACACACAAACACACACACACACACACACACACACACACACACACACACACACACACACACACACACAAGCATGGAGACAGTCTTGGGGCTCTATATTAGCAAACCTAATGCAATGGTTAATCTAAGCACAGGCAGTAGGGCTATAAGTGCAGGGGTGTGTCAGAAATATTTTTGCTATTTTCACTATCACAATTATTGGCGCACTTGCTGGCGTTGGTGCGAAAGGGCTGGGTTTTGATGAATAAACAAGTTGTGGGTGTGTCGAGACTTGGCCTCTCACTGGCCAATCAGAACGTGCTCCATGGCAAAATATGTGGTTGCTTCAAGTTGTGTATTTACGGTCGTTTATGTATTGCCTTTGGAATCAACTCCAACTCCAATGTTAGTATGTTATAGTTTGTTAAATGGCTTACAGAAACAAAATAACAAAATGTAAACCTATCTTTGCTGAAAACATTAACTTGAACCCATTTGCAGTCCACATTGTTCTAAGTAATTGTCTGGTTTCAATAGCATTCCCACTGATATAGGGGCTAGGCCTACTGTAAATTACATTATGGCTGAGCATGGACATGCCAAACATTGTCAATAAGCAAGATTCAATTCATTATTAATAAGGCCTAAAAAGAAAACAAATAATTGGAATCATATTCGAAACATTAGGCCCTAATCTATGGATCTCACATGATTGGGCAGGGGCGAAGCCTTGTGGGGGGGCCTGGGAGGGTATAGGGACACCCACTTGGGAGGCAGGTGGCAAACTGTGGCAAACTGCACATTTTAGAGTGGCCTTTTATTGTCCGGAGCACAAGGTGCACCTCTGTAATGATCATGATGTTTAGTCAGCTTCTTGATATGCCACATCTGTTAGGTGGATGGATTATCTAAGCAAAGGATAAATGCTGACCAACAAGGATGTAAACAAATTTGTGCACAAAATTTGTGAGAAATAAGCTTTCTGGTATCTGAAACATTTCTGGGATCTTTTATTTTTCAGCTCATGAAACATGGGACCAACACTTTACATGCTGCGTTTATATTTTTGTTCAGTATATTTCCAAGCTTTGTCAGGAGTCAAACCCTTGACTACGTTGATAGAAGGGGATGCTATGCTTTGGTTTTTAATCAAATAAAACTAAATGGGGAAAAAACATTTGTTTTTATGTTTCTAAGTACGAAGTATACAGGTACCAAAATCACATTGGGCTACTCGTCTTAAATATCCCCATCAGCGCCTCCTGAACTTAGCACTTTGGATCATGTTTTTAAGAACACACGTCAAATATTTAAACCCTGCCCATCTGAGCGCAAGCGAGCTGATATAAAACAGGTAAATTGCCGAACCTGGTGTTAGGGCTGGAAAATGCCAGTGTGCTAGTTTGTACATGACAAAATTGCAAACTAACGTGTGTTTGACACTAGCAACCTCTTTGGGCTGCAATCCCGTTAACGGGATGAGATGAACCGCCAGTGAAAGTGCAGGGCGCCAAATTCAAAACAACAGAAATCTCATAATTACAATTCCTCAAACATACATGTATCTTATACCGTTTTAAAGGTAATATTGTTGTTAATCCCACCACAGTGTCCGATTTCAAATATGCTTTTCAGCGAAAGCACCACAAACGATTATGTTAGGTCACCACCAAGCCACAGAAAAACACAGCCATTTTTCCAGCCAAAGAGAGTCACAAAAAGCACAAATAGAGATAAAATTAATCACTAAACTTTGATGATCTTCATCAGATGGCACTCATAGGACTTGATGTTACACAATACATGGATGTTTTGTTTGATAAGGTTCAAATTTATATAAAAAAATCTGAGTTTACATTGGCGCGTTAAGTTCACTAGTTCCAAAAACATCCAGTGATTTTGCATAGCCACATCGATTCAACAGAAATACTCATCATAAATGGAGATGATAATACAAGTTATACACATGGAATTATAGATATACCTCTCCTTAATGCAACCGCTGTGTCAGATTTTTTTTTTTTTAACTTTACGGAAAAAGCAAACCATGCAATAATCTGAGACGGCGCTCAGAAATATAATAAAATTATCCGCCATTTTGGAGTCAACATAAACCAGAAATGACATGATAAATATTCCCTTACCTTTGATGATCTTCATCAGAATGCACTCCCAGGAACCAGGTCCACAATAAATGCTTGATTTGTTCGATAATGTCCGTTATTTATGTCCAATTAGCTACTTTTGTTAGCGCGTTTGGTAAACCTATCCAAACGCTGGTGCTGGTCGACATTTTCTTTGGACAAAAACTTCAAAAAGTTATATTACAGGTCGAAGAAACATTTCAAATTAAGTACAGAATCAATCATTAGGATGTTTTTATCATAAATCTTCAATAAAGTTCCAACCGGAGAATTCCTTTGTGTCTTGAGGAGGAACGGAACGCAGGAAGATATCATGTGGTATGCGCGTGACCAGGACCTGGCTCTCTGCCAGACCACTGACTCAAACAGCTCCCATCCGGCTCCACATCACAGAAGAAGCTTCATTCAAGGTTCTACAGACTGTTGACATCTAGTGGAAGCCGTAGGAAGTGCAAACTGATCCATATCCTACTGTGTTTTCATAGGCGATGAGTTGAAAATCGACCAACCTCAGATTTCTCACTTCCTGGTTTGATTTCTTCTCAGGTTTTTGCCTGCCATATGAGTTCTGTTATACTCACAGACATAATTCAAACAGTTTTAGAAACTTCAGAGTGTTTTCTATCCAATTTATCCAATATGCATATATTAGCCACTATGACTGAGGAGCAGGCCGTTTACTCTGGGCACCTCTGTGCACCTTTCATCCAAGCTACTCAATACTGCCCCTGCAGCCATAAGAAGTTAACGGCAGACGGAAATAGAGACGTTTTTTCTCTCTCTCCTCCCTCCATCTCCTTATCTTATCAAACCCTGTTTATCGACTCCTCCCCTCTTTCATATTTATTTTCTTCCTGGTGACTCTCTCTTCCCATTTCTCTCTCATCACAGACCATTTCACACCTCTTTAAGCTCTCTGGCCAAGCATAGACTCCAACAGACCAACCAGCATGTTATCATGTAACCTGTTACTTTACCACCCCTTTCTCAGCTGCATCATTATACATAATTTATCATGTTACACCTCAAAGGACCAACCTGCTCTACACCTCAGCCAACTCAGCCCTCTCCTCTCCTCCTGAGCTCACACTCCGCACCTCACCTCCTCCTAATATAGTGTTTGACACCGTTTCTCAATCCCTACCATGCCCCAGTCCAGCATGGTCTCGTAGACTGGACGTAACATAATAAACGTAAATCTGGAACACTCAAATTAGTATGATACTGTATAATGCGTTTGGTATGGTTACATAAGACAAAAGTAAGACGTTTGGTCGGGGTGGGTGGATGGGTGGGAAAATGAATACATACCACACGAATCTTAACAACGCGGATGGATGGACCAATAACACGAACGTCTAGCAACACATAGTTTGCAAGATCGAATTTCATCACGTACAACTTTAGCATTTGAGCAAATTAGCAACTTTTCAAATACTTACTACTTTTTGCTACTTTCTAACTACTTAGCATGTTAGCTAATACTTTGGCCTAACCCTAACCTTAACCCTAACTGTAACCCTTTAACCTAACTCCTAAACTTAACCCTAACCTAAACCCTAACCCCTAGTCTAGCTAACATTAGCCAGCTAGCTATCATTAGCCACCTAGCCACTTACCTAGAATTCGTAACATATCATACATTTTAGAAATTCATAACACATTGTACGTTTGCAAATTCGTAATAAAAAATATGAATTGTAATTCAAAATATATCAGACGAAATGGGTAATGGACATCCACAAATGAATACATATCATATGAAACATAACATATAACACAGATGGGTAGGTGTATAACACGAGCGTGTAGTAACCCACAGGTTCGCGATTTCGAATCTTATCATGGACAACTTTAGCATTTTAGCTAATTAGCAACTTTTCAACTACATACCACTTTTTTCTACTTTGCAACTACTTAGCATGTTAGCTAACCCCTTTTCCTAACCTTAACCCTTTTAGCTAACCCTTCCCCTAACTCTAACCTTAACTCTTTAACCTAACTCCTAGACTTAACCCTAACCTAAACCCTTACCCTTAGCTTAGCTAACTTTAGCCACCTAACTAGAATTCGTAACATATCATACTTTTAGAAAATTCGAACATTAGCAATTTCTTAACATATAATACGATGTGAAATGCATAACATATGATAGGAAATGGGTGGACATTACAAAGTAATACATACCATACTAAATGTAACATATCATACTAAATGGTGTGCTCGGTTTTACATACAGAATAATACTAAATGCTCTGAGACCAGGTTGCCCAATCTGCTCATACATCCAGGAGTAGATGAGAATGAGGCTCCTGTTAGCATTAGCCATGTAAAACAGATGAATGTAAGCTCAATGTGTGGAAGGATGCTTATCTTTAATGACATTTTTATTTTCTCTTTCCCTCCTTCACTCCTTCAGTGGGTTCCCAGGATAGTCTGTTGGAGATCACTTTCCGTTCCACCGTCCCCCCAGTTTTGTGTGACCCTACGACCCCGCGACCCCAGGACCATGTCAACCTCACCCTGCCAGCGCTGGGCATCAACATGGGCATGGGCCAGGATGGGACGGCCGCCCCACTCTCCTCCTCCTCCCTGCCCCTAGGCAACCACCTAGGTAGGGATCAGTGTCTCCTCAAGCTAGAATGTTTCCGCTTCCTGCCCGGACCCCCAACACCTGAACCTCGCCCTCCTACTCCTCCACAGCGGAGGGGTCAGAATGGGGTCAAAGGTCAGGACAGGTCAGGTTTGGTGATGTCATCAACCCGCGACGAGGTGCTTGACAGTCTGGAGCTGCTGAGGTTCCGGGAGTCTGGCATTGCGTCTGAGTATGAGTCCAACACTGACGATAGTGATGATAGTGATGAGAGGGATGAGAGGGATGAGAGACATGAGAGAGAAGAGAGGGAGGAGAGAGAGGAGAGGGATATCATATACAGCTGGGGGTCTGATGAGGAGACCCTCCGTCTACTAAATGTGCTTAACAGACAGGGACCACCAGACTGCCTGGGGGATGAGATAGCAGTGTAGCACGACAACACACACACATTCACACATGCACTCATAAACACACACCAGCACATACCACCCTGCTCAACCCAGATTGACACACACACACCCCACCAGGTGAAAACATCTGAACAGCCATAATAACCTGACCACCACTGCTCCTCTCCCTCTGCTCACAGACATTTTTGTCAGAATTATCGGAACAGATTCCTTTACTGCACTTCTGTGTGTGTACCCCAGTCTACAGGTTATGACTCAAACTGTCTGTCTACACAGTGTAATGGTATAGGCACTGTGCAGGCCCTAAAACATGGGTGTCAAAGTCATTCCATGGAGGGCCGAGTGTGTACTGGTTTATTATTTCCTTTCTATTTGTGTTCAGTTTAGACCTAGACAACCAGGTGATGGGAGTTCCTAACTAATCAGTGACCTTATTGATCAATCAAGTACAAGGGAGGAGCGAACACCTTCAGACACTCGGCCCTCCATGGAACGAGTTTGACACGTGTTCTAAAGTGTACAGGACTGTTGGTGTCTGTTACAGAGGGAGCCTCTTCTCCCTCTCCACAATTCGTAAGCAAAGACTATTTTTAGTAAGATTATGATGATATCTGCATCAGAACATTACATTTTCTACATGGCCATTGTGATGCTCTATAATATGTATTATGTTGGTTGAGAACGTATTATTCCAACTCTTTTTGTTTCTGAATAACCCATTTTTTGGAATCATATGTGGACTGTTCCCCTTTAAGACCTTGTGCACAAATTTATGTAAACCTTGGATTATTCAGACCTCTAGGAATGTAATTCATTTATAGGACTTTGTGTCGTATCAGTGACTAGAACGCCCGCCAGAAACTGTTCCCCTTTAAGATCTTGTGCACTAACAGTGACTAAGAACACCTGCCAAATGTTCCTCCTATTAAACCCTATTCACCGCATGGTCATAGGACAACACTGTGTGTGGGTAGTATAGAGGTTACAGAAGTAATCATATACAGTAAAATGCCCAAAGCGGGTCAAGTCAGTTTACATCAGTCAGTTATCCTCAGCTCATCTCTTGCATCAGATTCAGTAGAGTAGAGAGCAGAGAATTGAAGTTTACAGTTATTTAAAATAATTCAACCTTTGATCAAACTTTGATCTCTGAAGTCTCTGTTCTCCTGTATGTATAACCCACCTGACCCAGAGTGCGGTGTGTGTGTGTGTGTGTGCGTGTGTGTGTGTGTGCGTTCATGTGTGTGGGAATAGTTATACCACCTCCAATCAACCCCTTTTGTGATCTCCTTGAGTGGATTAGCGAGGAAGGTTTCTAGGTTGTACTCATCGAGTAGTTAGTTGGTGAAGCATGGTGATGGTCTCAGAAGGCCTCCAGGTCTAGAGGCTAAGGTCCAGCTGTTCACCTTCCTCAATCTCTAGTGTCCTCAGTCACCCACACAACAGCCTCTGGCCTCTCCCTCACCTCTCTTCCTCTCTCCTCTCCAGTCACCCACACACAACCCTCTGGGATAAACACTCCCCATGTATACTCTTTTTATCCTCCTCTTTTCCTCTCTTCCTCTCCTCTTATCCACACCAGCTCCCCTCTCCTATCTTCTCCTCTCCAATCTCCTCTCCTTTGCACTCCTCTCCTGCTGAAGGACGTGTTGATGATTAATAGGAGCGTTTGGCTCCAGACCTGAATCAATGATCCCCAGTCTTGAACCTAGTCACACCCCAACACTTAATCTACCAATAAAGACTCATCACTCACCCTGACTAACACACAAAGGCACACACAGACAACACACATCACTGGAGTTGATAATGATTATTTGTTTAATATTTAGACAAATGCTCTTCTAAAGTTGTACATACACTGTGTAAAATGCCACACACACTCACACGCCCTATCAAACACACACACACACAGCTCTGCCACTGTGGAAAGTCTTGCAAAGTCAGTCGGTTAGAAAAGTATATATTGACAGTTCTGCTGACTACCTACCCCTCTGACATATGATGGTTTCTCCTAGTGACAGCAGAGATAACAGGGTCCTGGGAAACGCCACATGATGCTGCAGGGGTGGTGGCAGATCCCAGAGGTCACAGTGACACCGAGCGGACTTTGAAATGTTCAGACCTGTCTCTCTGTCCATGCACACCCAGCCAACATAACAGCACCACAGTCATCAACGTCACTGTCATTGTCACACCCAGTGGCCTAGTGGCAATGTTAATTAAAGCCACGCTCCCAGATTCACAGCTCTGTGGTTAATGGAGTGTGGATCACCCAGGGAGAATGGGAAAGCTGCTGTGGAATTGACCAGACAGCGCACACACGCATGCACATAGACCCACATAGACACACACACTCACACACACACAGCTGTGCGGCTTTATTGGCAGGCGGATGGGGTGTCCATCCCATCTGTCCTAACTTTGTGTAGGAGTTTAGAGACTCTAACTTGTTATTTCTGGAATGATGAAAGAGATTCCATCTTAATTAAATTCAAAGGGACTTTATTAGCATGGAAAACAAATGTTTACATTGCCACTCTCTCTCTCACACACACACACACACACACTATGTGGCAGCATTGAAGACCTTCCAGAGAAGCGTAGCAGAGGTAACAGGCTGAGGCTGTCACTGCAGCCTCAAAAGAAACAAGAACCCACGCTGAGAGAAAGATGAGGGAGTGAGAGAGAGACAGATCAACAGAGAAGGAGAGACAGAGGAGAGGGATGGAGAGAAAGATGAGACTAACAGGATTTTGTTCTTCAGTTCTGATATTTTGCTGCTGTTGGTGTTTACTGTTTACAGAGGAGATGTTTACCATGTTCTTCTGAGCTCCCTGCGTCTTCTCACATCATAATTGAAATTGAGTGAAAATATCAGTGCATGCTTTATCCCAACCATTTTGTCTGCATATAAAGAGGTTATCTGGTGGGTCTGTTTGTGTGGGGTTTGTGTTTATTTGTGCTTGTTTACGCACATGCGTGTGTGTGAGCCTACGCATGAAAACAAAAAGCTATTCACCTCTATCTGTGGTGATAGGGTACATAAGCCGTCCTCCCTCGTCAGCTCAAAGACTAGGGTCTGAAAGCAGTGCAGCCTTTCATTGTTGGAAGGGGTTCGATTCCAGGCTGTATCACAACCGGGCGTGATTCGGTGTCCGATAGGGGGGTGCACAATTGGCCCAATTGGCCCGGGTTAGGGTTTGGCCAGGGTAGGCTGTCATTGTAATTAAGAATTTGTTCTTAACTGACTTGCCTAGTTAAATAAAGGTAAAAAAAAAGCTCCCTCCACAGATTTTCTATGGGATTAAGGTCTGGAGACTGGCTAGGCCACTCCAGGACCTTAATGTGCTTCTTCTTGAGCCACTCCTTTGTTGCCTTGGCCGTGTGTTTTGGGTCATTGTCATGCTGGAATACCCATCTGCGACCCATTTTCAATGCCCTGGCTGAGGGAAGGAGGTTCTCACCCAAGATTTGACGGTACATGGCCCCGTCCACCGTCCCTTTGATGCGGTGAAGTTGTCCTGTCCCCTTAGCAGAAAAACACCCCCAAAGCATAATGTTTCCACCTCCATGTTTAACGGTGGGGATGGTGTTCTTGGGGTCATAGGCAGCATTCCTCCTCCTCCAAACACGGCGAGTTGAGTTGTTGCCAAAAGCTGTTGTCCTCTGTTGTCCCAGTTGTCCTCTGAATCATTCAGATGTTCATTGGCAAACTTCAGATGGGCATGTATATGTGCTTTCTTGAGCACGGGGACCTTGCGGGCACTGCAGGATTTCAGTCCTTCACGGCGTAGTGTGTAACCAATTGTTTTCTTGGTGACTATGGTCCAAGCTGCCTTGAGATCATTGACAAGATCCTCCCGTGTAGTTCTGGGCTGATTCCTCACCGTTCTCATGACCATTGCAACTCCACGAGGTGAGATCTTGCACGGAGCCCCAGGCCGAGGGAGATTGACAGTTCTTTTGTATTTCTTCCATTTGCGAATAATCACACCAAATGTTGTCACCTTCTCACCAAGCTGCTTGGCGATGGTCTTGTAGCCTATTCCAGCCTTATTCTGTGTCTCACTGTTCAAATAAACCTACCATTCAAATTATAGACTGATCATTTCTTTGTCAGTGGGCAAACGTGAAAAATCAACAGGGGATCAAATACTTTTTTCCCTCACTGTATATGTATTGCCATGTGGTAGAGAGAAATGTTATAGCTAATCTCATGCTATTCTACACATTTTGCAATACAACTGAGATTATTATATATTTTTTCCTGTAGTTCTAAACATTTTTTGTCATGCTTATGACGTGTTTGAATGCTATCTGTGGAGGGGGGGCCCGACCTCCAGTGGGCTGCGGGGATTTGTGGAATATCAGTGGAGTTGCTGTAGCGGGGTTTGAGGAGAGTTTCTTTGTTGAGAGTGTTGCTGAAACAGGGTTCAAGGAGAGTTTCTTTGTTGAGAGTGTGTTGCTGTAACAGGGTTCGAGGAGAGTTTCTTTGTTGAGAGTGTTGCTGTAACAGTGTTCGAGGAGAGTTTCTTTGTTGAGTGTGTTGCTGTAACAGGGTTCGAGGAGAGTTTCTTTGTTGAGAGTGTGTTGCTGTAACAGGGTTTGAGGAGAGTTTCTTTGTTGAGAGTGTGTTGCTGTAACAGGGTTCGAGGAGAGTTTCTTTGTTGAGAGTGTGTTGCTGTAACAGGGTTCGAGGAGAGTTTCTTTGTTGAGAGTGTGTTGCTGTAACAGGGTTCGAGGAGAGTTTCTTTGTTGAGAGTGTGTTGCTGTAACAGGGTTTGAGGAGAGTTTCTTTGTTGAGAGTGTGTTGCTGTAACAGGGTTCGAGGAGAGTTTCTTTGTTGAGAGTGTGTTGCTGTAACAGGGTTCGAGGAGAGTTTCTTTGTTGAGAGTGTGTTGCTGTAACAGGGTTTGAGGAGAGTTTCTTTGTTGAGAGTGTGTTGCTGTAACAGGGTTTGAGGAGAGTTTCTTTGTTGAGAGTGTGTTGCTGTAACAGGGTTTGAGGAGAGTTTCTTTGTTGAGTGTGATGCTGTAACAGGGTTCGAGGAGAGTTTCTTTGTTGAGAGTGTGTTGCTGTAACAGGGTTTGAGGAGAGTTTCTTTGTTGAGAGTGTGTTGCTGTAACAGGGTTCGAGGAGAGTTTCTTTGTTGAGAGTGTGTTGCTGTAACAGGGTTCGAGGAGAGTTTCTTTGTTGAGAGTGTGTTGCTGTAACAGGATTTGATATGTTCATTAATCTGGAGGTTAGAATATTAATTATTGTTCCTGAGGTTTTTCTGCTGTTGTTTGGGTGCAGACATGTCCATAAATGGGGGGGGGGGGGGCGCTTGTCATGATCTGGGAACCACTGATTCTACTCGCTCCTGTCATCTCCAACACATTCTAGTTGATCTCTGCTAACCACAACAGTATGTATTGGATGTTATTGGTGAACTTGTGAAGGACTTGATCAGACCTTTGAGTTAACCTCAGTGTAATATTTAAAATGGCTGTGCAAGTGGGAATCAATGAGATGCAACACAACACACATACATCCAGACACACGGAGAGACAGCCTATGGACTGAGCTAATTCTGGGTAGAGAGACAGAGGCCGAGAGAGAGGGTTGGGGAGGGAGAAAGACAGGGAGGGGGGTAACACACACAGTAACACACTGGCCCCTCATTGAGAAGCACTTTACTGTGGGGGGGAACTCATAATCCCATCGGCCGCTGTAGCTGTAGGTCTAACCTTATACCTCTGACCTCCCTGTCCAAGCCACAAGAGACAGGAAGCAGGACAGTGTACAACTCAACGGGAGGTTACAGAATGAACAGACCCCCTCGTATCCCTCTAGCTCTATAGTGTACAGCACTTAAATTATTCATCCCCAACACCCACTAATTTCAATTATTCATATTAAAAAACGAGGGTGTGTGAATTATAGATGTTTGGCCTACAATAGCTGTGCTCTGGGTGTGCATAGTGTGTGGCTGGGCTACTGTACTGTGGGTCAGGGGAACAGGAAGTCTAGCTCTCTGGGTCATGTCTGGCTCCAAAGTTAGACATAACTTATCTAAAATAATTAGCCTGTTTTATTTGAAGTGCTTCATTTTCATCTCCGGTTAGTGCAGACACTACTTTACTTTGGAACAGTCAATTAAATTAATTCATCGCCACAAATGAGCGTGTTAAATTTAATTTACTACCCAGCATTCAGTCTCGTTCAGTGACTTAGAGGGACAGTTTGACATTTTGGCAAGAGTCAGATGAACTCATGAATACCATGTTTGTCTCTGCATGCAATTTGAAGGTAGTTTCTGGAGCCATTGGTTTACTAGTGTTAGCGCATGACTGGAAGTCTAGGGGAGCAGCTGCTAGCTCCTCCTGTAGACAGCAACTACACTACATGATCAAAAGTAACATTTCTGCGGGGACTTGCTTCCATTCAACCACAAGAGCATTAGTGAGGCCTGCCACTGATGTTGGGCGATTAGGCCTGGCTCACAGTCTGCGTTCCAATTCATCCTAAAGGTGTTTAATGGCTTTGAGGTTGGGGCTCTGTGCAGGCAAGTCAAGTTCTTCCACACGATCTTGACAAACCATTTCTATATGGACCTCACTTTGTGCACGGGGTATTGTCATGCTGAAACAGGAAAGGGCCTTCCCAAACTGTTGGCACAAAGTTGTAAGCACGGAATCGTCCAGAATGTAATTGTATGCTGTAGCGTTAAGCTTTCCCTTCACTGGAACTAAGGGGCTTAGCCCCGAACCATGAAAAACAGCTCCAGACCATTATTCCTCGTCCGACAAAAACTTTACGGTTGGCACTATGCATTGGGGCAGGTAGCGTTCTCCTGGCATCTGCCAAACCCAGATTAATCTGTCAGACTGCCAGATGGTGAAGCATGATTCATCACTCCAGAAAACACTCCAGAGTCCAATGGCGGCGAGGTTTACAGCACTCCAGCCGGCACTTGGCATTGCGCATGGTGATCTTAGGATTTTGTGCAGTTGCTCAGCCATGAAAACCCATTTCATGAATCTCTCGACAAACAGTTATTGTGTTGACGTTGCTTCCAGTGGCAGTTTACAACTTGGTAGTGAGTTTTGCAACTGAGGACAGACTCGGTGCTTCAGCACTCGGCAGTCCCGTTCTGTGAGCTTTTGTTGCCTACCACTTTGCGGCTGAGCCGTTGTTGCTCCTAGACGTTTCGACTTAATAATAAAAGCACTTACAGTTGAGCTGGGCAGCTCTAGCAGGGCAAAAATTTGACAAACTGACTTGTTGGAAAGGTGGCATCCTATGACGGGGCCATGTTGAAAGTCATTGAGCTCTTCAGTAAGGTCATTCTACTAATAATGTTTGTTTATGGAGATCACATGGTTGTGTGCTAGATTTTATACACCTGTCAGCAACAGGTGTGGCTGAAATAGCCAAATCCACTAATTTCAAGGGTATCCACATACTTTTGTACATAGTGTACCTTCAACTTTCTTCAAACTGCATGCAGAGATATAAAAATGATATCCATGAGTTCATCTGACTCAAAAAAAAAACACTGTGATGCTTTTAGCCCTCTTTGGACAAGCCTCACTCATGTAGATTACAAGATAATCTGTCATCACACAGATGCTCTTTCTAACATGCTAAATAGCCACACGGCCACTTAAGACTAGTTGGTCTACTAGTCCCTAATGCTGTTTCTCTCACCACACACACACACACACACACACACACATTAAAGGGTCTTGTCGTGGTGCGCTTGGCTAGGTGTTATACGGTAAGTGTTGAGCGTTAGGTCTTGGCTAGGTTCTCTGCTCTCCCTTTGTCAGAACGCTGATACACTTAGCCCTGTGGTACGTTGTCTCCTACTCTCCTTCACTCAGCCCTGTGGTAAGTTGTCTCCTACTCTCCTCCACTCAGCCCTGTGGTACGTTGTCTCCTACTCTCCTTCACTCAGCCCTGTGGTACGTTGTCTCCTACTCTCCTCCACTCAGCCATGTGGTACGTTGTCTCCTACTCTCCTTCACTCAGCCCTGTGGTACGTTGTCTCCTACTCTCCTTCACTCAGCCCTGTGGTACGTTGTCTCCTACTCTCCTCCACTCAGCCCTGTGGTACGTTGTCTCCTACTCTCCTCCACTCAGCCCTGTGGTACGTTGTCTCCTACTCTCCTCCACTCAGTCCTGTGGTACGTTGTCTCCTACTCTCCTCTACTCATTCCTGTGGTACGTTGTCTCCTACTCTCCTACTACTTCTCCTACTCTAAAATATATTTAGTCTCAAATAAATAATGAATCATGCTCAATTTGGTTTAAATAATGCAAAAACACAGTGTTGGAGAAGAAAGTAAAAGTGCAATATGTGCCATGTAAAAAAGCTAACGTTTAAGTTCCTTGCTCAGAACATATGAAAGCTGGTGGTTCAATATTCCCAGTTCTTCAATATACCCAGTTAAGAAGTTTTAGGTTGTAGTTATTATAGGAATCTGACGCATCAACTATTTCTATCTATACCATTTGTATTTCATATACCTTTGACTATTGGATGTTCTAACAGGCACTAACAACACACACAGCCTAATCTCAGGAGTTGAAGTCATAAACAGCTCTGTGTTTCAAGCATTGCTAAGAGCTGCTGGCAAACGCAGTAAAGTTTGAATGAATGCTTACGAGCCTGTTGCTGCCTACCACCGCTCTGTCAGACTGCTCTATCAAATATTAAATCATAGACTTAATTATAATATAATAAACACAGAAATACGAGCCTTTGGTCATTAATATGGTCAAATACGGAAACTATAATTTCGAAAACAAAACGTTTATTCTTTCAGTGAAATACGGAACCGTTCAGTATTTTATCGAACAAGTGGCAACCCTAAGTTTAAATATTTCTGTTACATTGCACATCCTTCAATGTTATGTCATAATTATGTAAAGTTCTGGCAAATTAGTTTGCAACGGCCCAAACTGTTGCGTATACCCTGACTCTGCTTACACTGAACGCAAGAGAGTGACACAATTCCCCTACTTAATATTGCCTGCTAACATGAATTTATTTTAACTAAATATGCAGATCCCAAAAAATATAATTCTGTGTATTGATTTTAAGAAAGACATTGATGTTTATGATTAGGGACATTCATGCAACGATTGTGCTTTTTTCGCGCTTTTGTTAAATCATCACCCATTTGGCGAAGTAGGCTGTGATTCGATGATAAATTAACAGGCACCGCATTGATTATATGCAATGCAGGACAAGCTAGTTAACCTAGTAATATCCCCAAACATGTGTAGTTAACTAGTGATTATGTGAAGATTGACTGTTTTTTATAAGATAAGTTTAATGGTAGATAGCTACTTACCTTGGTCCCTTGCTGCACTCGCGTAACAGGTGATCAGCCTGTGATTGTCTCCTACTCTCCTCCTTTCTCAAACTATGATAACATCTCTGTGAGGAAGGCTGCTGTTGTTTGACTAACAGCCCAAGTCTCACCACTGTGTGTGTGTGTGTGTGTGTGTGTGTGTGTGTGTGTGTGTGTGTGTGTGTGTGTGTGTGTGTGTGTGTGTGTGTGTAGTCACTGTGACAGAAGTGGGTTACTCACAGCTGAGAACAAAGTCTAAAGTTTTTCTTCAGATGAAGAGTAAAGTTGAGTCCATAAAGAAACAGCAGCCTGTAAGACTGATATAAGGCTCTGACTGACTCTGTAGAAGTTGTTATCGTCATGGACATTCTCTCTAAGGGTATATGTTAGTAATACAGCCAATTATGTGACAGGAGATAAAACTTTTAATAACACATGAGATAAAACTTTAAATTATAAATAAACCAATTGGAACGTTACATTGCATTCCAGTATCTCCCAACAAGACTGGACCTTATGATTCTTAGTTCCAAAGTTGTGGCTAAACTTTGTTTCCTATTCCTGTGACTAAGGCTTCATTGGGCTGTGGGAGCATCTCAATAGTGTGACCTTTCTCCCTCTGTTCTGTTAACCTGGGTCTTTTTTCTCTGGTACAAAACGTTTCATTCCATCAGGTCCTTCGCTGGCCTGTTGTATAAAGAGAAACCCAGTATACTGTACTGTATATGTGTGGGCGTGAAAATGCACTTACCCTGCATCTCATTCTGTCCCTGACCTTGCTTTTGCTCAATAAATGTCTCCTTTCTTACTTTCTCTCTTTCCGTACTCCTCTACTTAAATTGCTGTGCCACACTGTACCGTACTATCATAACAGTTGATTGCCTTTCTAGAATTCTGTCTCTTTCATTTAATTGTCTTTTTTTTCATTTAATTATCTTTCTTTTATGTTTTCTGTACTTCATTCCTATATGTTTATTCTCCTCTTGTAACGATGTACGCTGAGAGTCGGGAAGCAAGTTCATGGAGTGAATACATTTCATAAATAAATGAACAAAACAAGAAACACGAACAGCGTACCAACATGAAACAGGAACAATGACGACTGGGGAAGAAACCAAAGGGAGTGACATGTAAAGGGCAGGTAATCAAGGAGGTGATGGAGTTCAGGTGATTGTAACGCTGGTGACAGGTGTGCGCCATAAAGAGCAGCCTGGTGACCTAGAGGCCGGAGAGGGAGCACACGTGACACCTCTGCACTTGAGCAGAAAAAACAAAACTTTTGTGTTAATTAAGAATTAACATGGCAACAATCCCTAAGGGTAGGCTGTAAAAAAAAAAATATATATATATATATATTCCCCCCAGATTCACCCCAGTAGTACATACCCCTCAGGAGGGAGGGGGGTTGAGAGAGGGAAAATAAGAGAGAGGGGGGAAACAAGAGAGAGAGGGGGGTAGAGACAGGAGAGGGACACCAGTATGTATTATAGTACAGGGCCAGTCTCAGCCTCGGGTGTAGACAAACAAGCTCCAGCGTCTTCACACGGGGAGTTAATGTGTAATGGAGCTGACTATGTTTGTGCTATTTATTATCATGCCGGCCCATACTTAAAACACCATCCTCGTTCTATCATTATGCAGCCTTCTGATAGGGATTGTAGCTAAGAAAAGTGTGGGAACTGCTTTTCTAGCATAAAGAGTGGCTGAGAGCTGTCACACAAACACACGCGCACAGACACACAGAGATAAACAGATTGATTTTCTGTTAAATATCATTTTTGCCGCCTCCCGGGTGGCGCAGTGGTTAAGGGCGCTGTACTGCAGCGCCAGCTGTGCCATAAGAGACTCTGGGTTCGCGCCCAGGCTCTGTCGTAACCGACCGGGAGGTCCATGGGGCGACACACAATTGGCCTAGCGTTGTCCAGGTTAGGGAGGGCTTGGTCGGTAGGGATGTCCTTGTCTCATCGTGCACCAGCGACTCCTGTGGCGGGCTGGGCGCAGTGCACGCTAACCAAGGTTGCCAGGTGCACGGTGTTTCCTCCGACACATTGGTGCGGCTGGCTTCCGGGTCGGATGCGCGCTGTGTTAAGAAGCAGTGCGGCTAGGTTGGGTTGTGTATCGGAGGACGCATGACTTTCAACCTTCGTCTCACCCGAGCCCGTACGGGAGTTGTAGCGATGAGACAATATAGTAGCTACCACAACAATTGGACACCACGAAATTGGGGAGAAAAAGGGGTAAAAAAATATATATATATATCCTTTTTGCCGAAGTGATGCCGAAACGTTGGTAAATACCATTAAATTGCTGGGAGATTATATGTGTGCAACTGTTTTATTTTGATAGTTTATAGTTTATTCGCCGTTAGTCAGCACCTCCACCCACACAAACTATTTTCTGGGTGTGCGCCAGCTCATGTTTGTTTTTTTTATCAAATATAATTTTTCTAACAGCACTTCTCTTTAGTCAGGCTACAGAGCATCCATCCCCCTGGCAAGCCTCTAACAGTGAAAAGAGATATCAGTGTTTGTGTGAATAACCACCTGGATCTCTGCTCTCCCTCTCTCTTCCTCCTTCAAACACCCTTCGTTCACTGCTGATTCATATTAGCTCACTCTCCAAAGACACACTAATATATTCTAAGATCTCTGGAGCTGCCAGTGTCTTTGAAATCATCTGAATTGCAGCCGCAACACAAAGTGAAGTCAAGGGCACCTGTGCTGTGCTGTCTCACTGCTCTCACTGTTTCTTTCCATATATCTGTCGAGAGATGAGATGTGGTGTTTAGAGTTACAATCCAACCCGTTTTTTTAGCCGTGAAGTCCCTATTTGTCCCTATGATGAGCCCGTTAGGGCTCCCCGAGCGATTGTCTGATCAGCGAGAAAGAATCAGGCAGTAAATTGTGTTCCATTGGAATGTGCTCAGTATTCTGAACTCTACATGTTCTCTAGCATATGTACTGGAGGTTATTAGAAAGAACTCTGCATAAGACCATCTGCTAAATGATTTAACTTAGAACTTAAAATGTATTTATATAACACTTTGTACGCAATGTTTGGAACCCGCTTTACAAATACAATTTTTATTCATTCTAAGCACTTGTTGTGTCTTACTAATGCCTTCTGAGAAATTATTTTCTCCACGAGGTAAGAAAATCTATTATTGTACTGTGGACTGACAACAACCCGCTTCTTTGTGCATTTACCCATCCTGTAATGCATTGTGGTCCCTTTTTCTGCTTCATTGTGATTGGTGGATGTGGCTATGTGCATGTGTCATGCCCCTTGCTTGCATTCTGACTTGTTGATGGTTGTGTAATGTGTTGCATCCATATGGAGTGGTTGTAACACTGTGCCTTGTGGCACCCCATTTGCTCATTCTAATACTAAGCCATACTTAAACATGTTTTTGATTTTGCAACATTCTGCAATGTAGCATAAAAGATGCAGTAAGTATTGGAATGTCAGGAGTGTTCTTTTGCTCCAGGTCATGAGATTTAATGTCGTCTATACATTCCATTTATATCTGTTCCATTCCATTGATGCCTGTAATGTTCTATGTATCTGAAACCTTGCATTTAACTAGAAATGCCTCACTTTTATCTTACACGATCCCTCTCCCTCCCTCTCTCCCTCCAGTTGACCAGAGTATGTTTGAGAACTCCAACGCCTCCAGAGCTCCAGCCCAGGGGCTCCAGGCCTCCAGGTTGACCCAGGCCTCGGCTCGCCGCTCCCTGGTCACTGCTAACCCTGCCCTGGGTAGCAGCCCTGCCGAGGCCCCCTCCTCCACCACTGTCGCTGGAGGTCCGCAGAGGCTGAAGAACGCCCTAAACCTGGGAAAGGTGGTGGGGGCAAAGGTCAATGACCTGCTGCGGAGGAAGGAGCCCAGTCTTCTAGGAGACATCGGGGTCACAGAGGTCAACAAGAACGTAGGAGCAGTCTGGAGCAATATGGAGGAGATGACCCTGGGGACTACTGCCAATAGGTAAGGAGGGATACACACAGACACTTTTAGACACTGTGCTCTGGAGAATCACTCCAATATTGGTTTTATTCTGAGTCAAACTGTAGCTAGTTATTTCAAAAAGCAACTTTTCACTCCATATTAAAATCATAACCACAGAGTCTAAGATGTTTAAATGATTCATCAGAGTAAGAGGAGGGTTAGTTAGACTGAAGACAGAGATTAAACCATACACATACACACACATACAGCCCTGGGTCTCCCTCTGTCTAAAGAGACAGAATGAGCTGTCTGTCTATATACTGTAGCTGATCATTGATCTGTCTGTCTCTTGACTGAACTCGTTGCCGAACTCACATCCTCATCATATAATTGGTAAAACCGTGATGTGTGTTTGGACACTGATGTGTTGAGAAATATGGATTGTGTGTGTGTGTGTGTGTGTGTGTGTGTGTGTGTGTGTGTGTGTGTGTGTGTGTGTGTGTGTGTGTGTGTGTGTGTGTGTGTGTGTGTGTGTGTGTGTGTGTGTGTGTGTCAGCGACAGTGAGTGGTAAGTCACGTACAGACAGACTAGTCATAAATGACTGGTATTCTTTGCTGTGACTTACTTCTTATTACTATGGCAATGATAAGTCATCACCATGGCAATATGCTCATTTATGGGGGACAGATAGAGAAATATTCCACTGATAATATAAACACACAGTCAACAAACACACACAATCTCACAGCATGAGGGGGGGGGGGGGGGGGGGGGGGGCAAGTAAGGGGGTGACGGGGAGGGATTGAACAAATGAGTCATTCATTTCAGGTTCAGGCAACGTATTAGGCTTTGTTTATAGCTAAACTGCAAAGCTAAAACGGATGTACAGTATGTGCATCTTCTCTCTCCCCTGTCTACTAAACAGACACAGAAACACACAAAGATTGACACAGTTCTCTTCTCTATCCCTCCAGTCATACCTCTCTGGACTCCTTCCCTCGTCTGGACCCTCCTCCCCCCGGTAAGAAGCGTCTTCCTCGCGCCCTGAAGACCACCCAGGACATGATGATCTCATCTGACCCTGTCGTCACCACTCCCCCTGAGACCCCTGATCACTCCCTCTCCTCCCCTGACAAGACCCCCCTCATTAGCAAGGAGCATACCCCACCCCAGGGAGAGAGGGATGGAGAGAATGATGGAGGGAGAGATGGATTCACCGGACTGACTGGCCCTCTGGACAGCGAGAGGAAAGAGGAGGATGAGGTGGTGGAGATGGAGAGAAATGGAAGTAGTAAGATGGATGGAGTGGAAGGGGATGAGACGGAAGAGAGGAGAGAGCCAGAGAAGACCCAGATTCAGCTCCAGCTCTCTGTCCCAGACCTCATCCATAAGGACCACCCGGACCCCCACAGGTCGAAGACGTCAGAGCCCAGGCAGAAGGCACCGGGAGTGGACACGAGGCTGGCCTCCACCCCTCTGAAGGCTCCATACAGGATCAGTCTGAGTGTGAGTGAGGATGGGCTGATGGAGAATGGCTCCCTCTGTATGAGAGGATCATCAGTTACAGACACAGAGGAGCTTGAACAACACCCCGACCTGCTCTCCTTTGAGTAGAGACACACATAAACACACACACACCACATACATACAAACATACACACATACATGGATACATACACACAGACAGTGATGTGGTGAGGACTTGGCAGAGGGAGAGAAGACAGAAATTGTGTGTGCGAGAAAATAAGAGGGAGAGAGGATGTTTTTGACTAGACCCTAGACTTGGGTTAGGGCACAGGGAAATAGATTGTGATGTTGTGTGTTTGTATGTGAGTGGGAGTTGGATATAGTGGTAGAGGAGTGTATTAAGGAAGGGTATGTGTGAGATAGGTAGAGAGAACAAGACAGACCGGGAAGGAGTATCTATTTTAGCATCATGAAGGGACAGACCACAGTGGCTTAGAATCTTTTCAAGAGAACCAAAACCTCCTGGTCTGCCAAACATTGTTTTATAACCTTGTTTTAAGTCATGTTTTATAGTGTTCATCTTAGAAGATAATGCTGAAGGAAGATTTATACCCAAGGATTCTAGATATCTAGATTTCAAATAAATAATTTGGAATGTCATAGTACCCTTTCATGCTGAGACAGAATGTATTTTTTATGATCTTTTATAATTGTTGCCCCTCAGAAAATGTCAAACCGTCAGCGCTAAATATGAAAACAAAAGTGAACATAACCAGTAGCATAACACAGTTTTGCGGGGCCACCTCGCAAGGTCTTGTGTGGATTACGGGGGTGTCTGGTACGCCAGTGAACACGACATAAACACTGATTAATATGATTCAACACCACAAGCTCTTTCTCTGTTTTTATACGCCCACTGTTGTGATCCTCATTCTCACCCTTCAAGTGGAGACATGTATTGTGGGAGACGTGCGATTGGGTTTGTTTCGCCTGTGTATGTGTCTGGTTTATGTTTGTTGATCGACGGTCATTGTTTTAGTAGTGCCACTCACAGTCCTGTTGTTTTATTTCCTTTTTATGTGTCATCTTAAATTTGTAATTTGATTAGAAGTAATGGTCATTCTGCAACAAAAAAAGTTGTAAAAAATATATCACAAACACACATAGTAGGACAGAATGAGGGGAATGTAAGGCATGTCTCTCCCAGAGAAAGGAGGTTTTGTCTGGGGCTGCTATTCTCACTTACAGGCTCCTCACCACTGTACTCATCTACCCCTTCTCTTCCCCTCTCATCCACTCCTTCCTGAGATGAACAAACAGATAGAATCCACTATCACAGCCCTTTTATGCTCCTATCACAGATTGAGATTAATGAGACTTTAACCAGTGTTTCACAAAACTGACCGTAGATCAGTGTGTCAGGGGAACTACTACTCTAATAGACAATGCTTAGTTATCCTGGGTGGGGTGTATGTGGATCTGTGCTTCCGTCAGTCAGCACACAGAATATTAGTCTGGACCCAGTATTTCTGGAATGTAGTAGCCAGACACTGAGACTGGAGAGAGAGAGAGAGAGAGAGAGAGAGAGAGAGAGAGAGAGAGAGAGAGGGGGGGGGGGGGGGACAACATGAAGTTTGATACCATTGGGAGTATTTACATCCAGATTGTTCTTAGCCTATTGTATCAACCGAGTGTTTTCCAAACCGTGGGTCATGGGACCTGGCTGAAAACGTCTGTGACTAAAAACATGGATTTGTGTGATTGGATGTTGGAAAGGCTATATGTATGTCAATGTGTTATTAGATCATCTGTTTGATAAGGCAACCTAATCATGATGTAAACTAAAGCAATAATTGATATATTTTTAAATGAATCAATCATTGTTTGTAGAGTCTAGACGGGTGTTGGCGTTATATTGTTATTTCTAAATGAGAACACTAAAGAGGACAGTTGCTTATAAAGCTACATTTTACAGCATCAACACATAGCTTATCTGTATCAATACTATGCTGACCACTTAAGTTATATCAGATCTTGAAATGTGAAGGAAAATACTGTACATTTGTGGAAATATTTTTACTACACCTTTATAACGTCTCTGTATATGAAAATCGTTTCACATCTTATTAAGAAATGAATGAAAGTGATTTATTTTGAAATACAATTTAGTCATAAATCTCGTAGAAAATGTTTCTATTTAGCTAGTTGTAAAGATATTTGATTGAAATGGAATGATATCACATACTGTGCATTTGATTTGTTATGATTGATTTATTCATAATTGTAGTTATTGTTTTAAGTTTTGTATTCTACAAGATGGTCAATATAATTTCACTACTCCGCTGTTGAATGAAGGAAAGCTATAATGAGCAACAATGATGTGGATGTGTGTGACTGTAAGAGAGAGAAAGAAGCTTTGTGGTGTATTTTGAGAGATATGGACCGTTCTGATGAAGACCTTTCACTGGAACAGTTTTTCTATTCATTATTTGTAATACAT
This sequence comes from Oncorhynchus mykiss, assembly GCF_013265735.2. Classification (NCBI taxonomy): domain Eukaryota; kingdom Metazoa; phylum Chordata; class Actinopteri; order Salmoniformes; family Salmonidae; genus Oncorhynchus; species Oncorhynchus mykiss. The sequence continues at coordinate 75,364,648 of NC_048569.1, read as the reverse complement.
TTGGGTCACCATGTGTTACAACAAATCTGTGATTTAAATGGTTGTTTTTGATTTATTTAGATTTTATTGTTTTATGATTCTCTGTTTTTTAACATTGGGGAAATAGTTACTCTTGCTACTGGAAAATATAAAGTTTTAAAAAATGAAATATGACTCCTTGTGCCTGTAACTTATGGACGAAACGGAGAGAACTTAGCGCTCTTCTCTCTTTCCAGAAGCTTTCCTGTCTATATCGGGCCATACATATGTAGGATCTTAATTTGATCACTTTTTTTATTGCTGAAAAATGTTGCTGCATGGCAGGAAATACAAACTTGTAATGTTTTCGAGGTTTAAAAATGCTTCTAACATTTGTAATTTCCACTTTAAAATGTCAGCCTTGATTTGCCCTAACCAAAAATATAGCAACCCCTACAAAAATGTACATTAAAGATGCACTATGCAGAAATCGCTTCACCATTTCCTGGTTGCAAAATTCAAATTTCAGTTTATGTGACAAAACAAGCGTCACGCCCTGACCTTTATTTCTCTATTTGGTTAGGTCAGGGTGTGATCTGGGGTGGGCATTCTATGTTGTCTATTTCTTTGTTTTTGGCCGAGTATGGTTCCCAATCAGAGGCAGCTGTCTATCGTTGTCTCTGATTGGGAATCATACTTAGGCAGCCATTTTTGTTGAGGGACCTTTTTTTTGTTAGTTGCTGTGTGAGCGCTACATTACTTAACGTGTCGTTTATCTTTCTTGTTTTTTTGTTGGTGTTCATTTAATAAATTTAAAATGTACGCCTACCACGCTGCACCTTGGTCTCATTCGAACGACGGACGTAACAACAAGCAAGTACAGTGTAGAGAATTATTGTACCATTTTCAATAACCAAAAATAGATTATTTTCCGCTGTTTGAAGCTGGTCTACCAAAATGAAAGTAAAAGACTTAAAAACTAAACTTAAGAATGGGAAGCATAGAAATAACGCATATTGAACAGATCTACCACTTCCTAGATTGCTTTCAATGAGAATGACAGATCTGTAACTCACATTTCTATGTGAATTTGGTATGGTACCCCCAAAAAATATTGCAACTGTAATTATAATCCACATAATATTTCACATTTCTTGTTGCTGCAGGAATATTTTCCTGCTGTATCAAACTGGCTCAGATTAAGATCCTACATCTGTCTCTTACCCTCACACATAACCATGGCAACTTGTGTCACATTCAAAAGTGCCACTGTGACAGCCTGTTCTGCTGAATTTAGGACACTGGAAAGTTTAGAGACGTCCATCAAATATAATTTGATTTTTCTTTGCAATCACCCATGTTTATGTTTCCCTTCATGCAGAATGACGATTAAGAGCAGAGGCAGAAATTACATGGCAAATGTGACCGACTGGCTCGAGTCTGTCTTGTGTTTTTACATTGGATAAAAGTAAAGACAGAGCTAGAAAATGGTATATCTTACACTACAGTTAAGGAGCAATGGGAAAGTAATTCTGCTTTGAAACTTGATAAACTTGTAACCTCACTTTTGAGAAAATGGCCCTTGAATGTTTTGGTTAACCTATTGGAGAGCCCTTCAGCATTGTTCATATCCTCATTGTTGTTATGAAAAAGTATAAACAGAAAAATACAGGCTGCATGACATCAGCAGCCTGGTGGTCCAAAATAGCATAACTAGTGTATTTTAACACCAATTAACCCACCTGTTTAAAAATGAATTTAGTATATGTCAATCTAGCAAACCAGGGAACTAAAAGCAACTTTTTAAATAATGTTTTGTTTTGTTTATTAGCTTGTTCGCTAGCTAGCTAATGTTAAGTTAGCTGGCTAGCCAGTTCAAGTAATGACCATATCATAAAGATGACAACGTCTTCGCTTTAGCTCATTTGTCTTCATTATTACAGGAAAATAAACTCACGACAATATCATTATTTCCAAGTTAATAGCAAGCCAATTACAGAAAAATAGCTTACGATTGTGAGTGTGAGGAAATAAAAGCAGCACTCTACCAGAGCATTTTAGAACTTGGATACGTTATAGCCTAATTTGACATTTGTGCAGGTCATGTTCTTCACTTTACCGTCTCTGGTAAATATATACTATATAAAATAAACGTTTATTTGTCACATGCACAGGATACAGAAGGTGTTGTGAAATGGTTACTTGGATTGTAAAGTATTTTGTTTATACATCTAGCTAGCTAGCTAAACAATGAACTATAATTCCAACTCATAACATTACTACCCTTCATGAATCTGCAAGTAGCTAACCAACCAGGTTCAATGTTAGCTAGCTAACAATAGGCTATAACTAGCAATGCAAATGGCTCTGAGACACTAATAATATTACCACACAGATAATACACGTAACGTTAGCTAGCGAGCCAGTCAGCTAACGTTAGCTAGCTAACTTGAAATTAAAATGACTTTCTGATCAAATCTGAAAATGTAACTAACTAGACTATCTTACCCGTCCGTATACATGGATGGACTCTTCTCCCTCTTTGCCACTGATGCCATGGTTTCCCTTAGTTTGAAGATGTAATCAAGAGACAGGTGTTTTACACAACAGCCTTCTGTGTGTTCTGTTTTTGACTCCCTCTGCATATTTACAATCAAACGGCTGAATTTTCTCCATATCCTTAGCTATCATATTCTAATTCCATCGGGCATTCCACTGATTTCAAAACTCAGTCCTCCGGAAAGTGGAGAGCAACACTTTTGTAATTCTACTATGTGATATCTTTCAAAAAAGCAGCGTTAGAAATGATTGCCTACACATACTGACCAGCTCATGTTATAGACAGAAGTGTGCTACATGGCAGACCAATCCAAACTCCTCTCTTGGCATGTCCAGCCCATCCATTATCTCATTATCTCAGCCAATCATGGCTGTTCATAATTGAACAACTGTATTCGTATTTACAGATGGCATACAAATGTATTATTAAGGCACGTGAAAGTTGACATGTTCCTGAAGGCATTTATGCCAAAAAACACATTTTGTTAAAAAAAAAGGTTACGTTCAAATGCGTCTTCTGTGAAGTAGTGATGCACAACATACACCTAGTTTCCTGAAATGAGTCACAAATACTTTGATCAAATCTTAAGATTGTTTTCAAGGGAGCAGTCATTTGTCTTTGTCTTTTTATGGCTCTGCCTTTTTAATGCATTTTGCTAGAGGAGATTTATTGGGCTAAAAAATACATTCCATTCACACACACCATGGTTCCCACATATTGCAAAATGTGGCTTATTTTCTTGTATACCCTTTCTGTGCTGTACTGTTTGGCACATGTTTCTTGTATGCGGAGGAACTGGTGAAAGCTATACTACCAAATCTAATCAGGACCCTGGCTTGAACCTAATATCTATCTCCTGTCCCTGTTCTCTGAAAGTTCTATGGAAAAGCAAAATAAAGAGGCTACAATAAATTATGTATATTTGTCACGCCCTGGCCATAGAGAGTTTTTTATTCTCTATTTTGGTTAGGCCAGGGTGTGACTAGGGTGGGCATTCTATGTTCATTTTCTATGTTTTGGATTTCTTTGTTGTTTGGCCGGGTGTGGTTCTCAATCAGAGGCAGCTGTCTATCGTTGTCTCTGATTGAGAACCATACTTAGGTAGCCTTTTCCCACCTGAGTTTTGTAGGTAGTTGCTTTCTGTTTTTGTGTCTGCACCTGACAGAACTGTTTTGGTTGTTCTCTTTGTTGTTTTGTTAATCAGTGTTCAGTTCCATTAATAAAAGATGAACATGTACCACGCTGCACCTTGGTCCTCACCTTCTTCCACCAACAGCCATTACAATATTGTCAGACCTCATTTGATGTCCATGAATTTGCATACATCCTCTCTTGCACAAAGTGTCATAAATGGCATTTGTGTCATTTTTCTATTGCCTTCAAATGCTGCATACCTTTTCTGATAGGATCTGGTAGTGTATCTCAAAAATGGAATGCAGCACCAGCGTGTGTGTCTGTGTGCATACGTGCATGCATGTGTGAGGGTCTAACATCCTCTGGCAGCCATGTGCGACCTGTGTAACAACACTAATTAATATGTCAATTAGATTAAGTGATTTATTTACAGTCACTTTATGCGGATCTTGGCGCTAGATTCAATCAGATTGACATCTGCATAGCGTTATTTTGGTGTTGTCGGAGGTGAAACTGCGTTAGCGCCAGGGGTTGGAACCAAAATTATTTTCCAACCGTTTCGTTTTGATTAGAATCAACGACATAAAATTGGTCCATTCCACTCTTCCGACCAGCAAAATAAAGTATCCATTCTTCTCTAATTAAACATCTCTCCCTAATTTCAGTATTACGCTTGTAATGTCATCAGTAGGCTACAGTACGAGAAGCAAAATAGAGGGGCAATTAGTCTACACACACACGCACACCCACTGGCAAAGATTTCCAGCTGGTAGGCAGATGCTGGAATAAGTTTCTCATTGACAGAGCACTTTTTTGGGATTTTTGTGGGTCTGAAAAAAATTCCTGGGACGTAATATAACATTAATTGGTTCAAAATACTGTTCTGTTCCGAAACAGTATAGATCACTTTCGTTTTCGGTTTGGGTTCGGTTCTTCAAATAATGTCATTATTTTCCAGTTTTCGGTTCTGTTCCCTGAACCGGTTCCAACCATTGGCTAGAGCTGTCAAATCCACAAGTGGCTCATTGCATTGGGCTCCCAAGTGGTGCAGCAGTCTAAAACACTGCATTTCAGCACAAGAGGTGTCACTACAGTCCTTGGTTCAAATCCAAGCTGTATCACATCTGGGTGTGATTGGTAGTCCCATAGGGTGGTGCACAATTGGCTGGGGTAGGCTGTGATTATAAATAAGATTTTGTTCTTAACTGACTTGCCTAGTTAAATAATAATACAAAATTGCCTTATCGCGGACAATACACTAGATGCAACTAAACCACACCCGACTATAATCCAACAAATTCTATGTAGCTGCATAGAAGTTAATGCAGCCGAATTAGACTGATAGGCATAAATCCCCCTTCCAAATGAACATGAAACCATTGCATTAACCTAACATCAATGGTTTGATGTTTGAGAGTCATTATTTCTAACATGGATAGAGCCTACACTTTCTTGCTCTGTTTTGAACTTCTAACGCAGTAGGGAGAAGCTAATAAGGAAGGGAGTGGTTTGTGACACACGAACAGCCACCCACCGATATATCAGCTCATACCGCAGTTACACATCTGCCCTGCGTATGTCGGTCAATGCTGTTTTACACTTGATCTGATTGAATCCAGGCCCACGTATGTAAACAGTTAATCAGATCAAGACATACAGACGTCATTACTAATTGAAACACTTATTTATTCAAGTGTTTTTCTCTGTAAGGGAATCTAGGTCTTAATACGTAATACATTTGGTGTAACCATCTCAAAGCCTCTGTGGTCATCTTCCCTTTGTTGACGTTATTGTATTTTATGTCCTTCAAAGGGAATAATGAAGTGAACCAAAGAATAAACCGGTTTACCTAGCTATCCTATCTATCAACCAGACTAAGAGAAGAGGAAGAGAACACATTTGTTTTTTGATAACTTCCTCTGAGAAGGATGAAAGTCGATGTATTATCTGCTTTTTGATTGTAACACATCTTCTGTAGTGAGAGGGAGGTAATTCCACTGACTGAAGTTAATCATCTGTTTTATTGTATATTTAATCTATTCTTTAATTTGAGCCAGCAGCAGGCAGGCAGCCACTGCATTTTCTTTATCAATAAATATCAGTTGTCCTCTTCAAAAAAACATGAGAAGGATTAGAAAAGTCCTGCTTAGCCAAGTGACACAGTGTGATGTCCTTATGAACTGAAGGACAGAATGTTACACTGATACGAAATAACAATAGGACACAATTAAGCTCTGCTATAATCATACTTTTCAGAGAGTTATTTCAACCTCATAGTGAGGACATATCATAATCACGTTTTTCACTGCACTGCCCATTTAACACTGTCCTGACAAAGATACTGTATTGACTGGCGCGGGGATTCAATCAAATGTGTGTTGTAGACACGTGCATGGTACTTGACTTTAAAAAGTACTTTACACTTCATCCGACTTCTGCAGTGTTTACCTTGTATGTGATCTCTGCGGACGTCAGGGAAATTGCCTGCAGTGCAGTGCGCTGGCCTATAATGTGCCTTTGATTGAATCCTGGCCTGAGTGTGTGTAACGGTTTTCTTGTGTCGAAGGAGAGGCGGACCAAAACCCAGCGTGGTTACTATTCATGGTTCTTTAATAAAGAAACTATACATGAATAGACTAACAAAACCAAGAAATGTGGGAGAAAGAAAGAAAGAAAAACCACAGCCCTATCTGGTGCAAACACAAATACAGGAACAATCACCCACAAAACCCAACACAAAACAGGCTACCTAAATATGGTTCCCAATCAGAGACAATAACTAACACCTGCCTCTGATTGAGAACCATATCAGGCCAAACACAGAAACAGACAAACTAGACACACAACATAGAATGCCCACTCAGATCACACCCTGACCAAACAAAACATAGAAACATACAAAGCAAACTATGGCCAGGGTGTGACAGTGTGTGAGTATCATCCTCTATGTCCTAATGTGACCTGTCTGCTGTTTCAGTATTGTGATAGAGCTCTGTCCCATCAGTCCATTCATAATTCAACAGCTGGTTCTGGTACTGGTGTGTGTGTGTGTGTGTGTGTGTGTGTGTGTGTGTGTGTGTGTGTGTGTGTGTGTGTGTGTGTGTGTGTGTGTGTGTGAGTAATTGGGTCTGGACCAGGACCACACAATGTGTCTACACACACACAGTCATGAATTTTCACATGACAAGCTGGCTGTTTACACTCCTTCCTAGCTCTCCTAAAACAGACTGGCAGACTCTGTTTGTTGAGGAGGTAAAAGCCCACAGGCCAAAACACAAGAGTAAACACACACTTTTAATAGAGCCAGTGGAAGAGTGGGGAGTCAGTCGGAAGAACTCAATAATCAGAGTGAGTGAATGCATCTCATTTGATTAGAAAGTCTGCTAGTCAAAAGTCTAAAGGAGCTCCTGGTCTCATACACAAACTAGACCGTGCTTCTACACCTGCATTGCTTGCTGTTTGGGGTTTTAGGCTGGGTTTCTGTACAGCACTTTGAGATATCAGCTGATGTACGAAGGGCTATATAAATACATTTGATTTGATTTGATTTGATTTAGACAGACACAGGCCCAGGCAGACAGGTAGACTTCACAGGTTAAATGGCACTAAACATAGGTAGAAAAACAGGTGACAAGTTTGCCTGAGACACTAGTGAGTATCCTTTCTCTTCTTCTGTCTGTATCTCCCTCTTTCTCTCTCACTCCCTTCCTCTCACTCTGATAGGATAGTCTGAACTCCAATACACACTACACTAGACTACTAAAAGATGTTATGCCTACTGTCATCCCCAACATTATGTCTATAGTAAATAGTTCCCTGACCTCTGGCTCTGTTCCAGCCTATTTGAAAACTGCTCTGGTCCAACCTCCTTAAAAATCTCTTTCTAGACCCCTCCTCACTGAATAATTCTAGACCTATCCTAAGCTTCCTTTTTTATCCAAGATTTTAGAAACGTTGTTTTCAAGCAATTGTTGGCTCGTTTGAGTATGAACAACTTATTTGAAAAATTCCAGTCGTTCTTCCACTCACTTCACAGCATGGAAACGGCTTTATTGAAAGACAGTAATGACCTTCTATTGGCTGCCGAAGCCGGTGAATTTAATTTTTAATTTTTATTTAACCTTTATTTAACTAAGCAAGTCAGTTAAGAACAAATTCGTATTTACAATGACGGCCAACCAAAAGGCGTCCTGCGGAGACGGGGGCTGGGATTAAAATAAATAAATAAATACAATATCAATATAGGACAAAACACATATCACAACAAGAGACAACACAACACTACATAAAGAGAGACCTAAGACAACAATATAGCAAGGCAGCAACACATGACAACACAGCATGGTAGCAACACAACATGACAACACCATGGTAGCGACATTATTGGGCAATGCTCTATTCTAGTTATTTTGGTTCTCAGTGACGCTTCCCACTAGGTGGGAATCTCCGGCGACGCACGTCTGGTTCAGGTCATATCTTTGTGGCAGACATTTCTCAGTGAGCATGGGTGGTTCAGGTCATATCTTTGTGGCAGACATTTCTCAGTGAGCATGGGTGGTTCAGGTCATATCTTTGTGGCAGACATTTCTCAGTGAGCATGGGTGGTTCAGGTCATATCTTTGTGGCAGACATTTCTCAGTGAGCATGGGTGGTTCAGGTCATATCTTTGTGGCAGACATTTCTCAGTGAGCATGGGTGGTTCAGGTCATATCTTTGTGGCAGACATTTCTCAGTGAGCATGGGTGGTTCAGGTCATATCTTTGTGGCAGACATTTCTCAGTGAGCATGGGTGGTTCAGGTCATATCTTTGTGGCAGACATTTCTCAGTGAGCATGGGTGGTTCAGGTCATATCTTTGTGGCAGACATTTCTCAGTGAGCATGGGTGGTTCAGGTCATATCTTTGTGGCAGACATTTCTCAGTGAGCATGGGTGGTTCAGGTCATATCTTTGTGGCAGACATTTCTCAGTGAGCATGGGTGGTTCAGGTCATATCTTTGTGGCAGACATTTCTCAGTGAGCATGGGTGGTTCAGGTCATATCTTTGTGGCAGACATTTCTCAGTGAGCATGGGTGGTTCAGGTCATATCTTTGTGGCAGACATTTCTCAGTGAGCATGGGTGGTTCAGGTCATATCTTTGTGGCAGACATTTCTCAGTGAGCATGGGTGGTTCAGGTCATATCTTTGTGGCAGACATTTCTCAGTGAGCATGGGTGGTTCAGGTCATATCTTTGTGGCAGACATTTCTCAGTGAGCATGGGTGGTTCAGGTCATATCTTTGTGGCAGACATTTCTCAGTGAGCATGGGTGGTTCAGTATCGTCCCCAGGGCCTATTCACTATGGCAAGGGTTCTCAAAGTGCCGTCCGTGGAAGTACTACGGGAGTCGGCTGCCAGATCTCAAAATATATACATATTTTTAATTCCACAGCATTCCACCAATTATACATTTTTAAACTCAATACTATTCCTATTATTACTATTTTTTACATAAATGCACTGTAATTTAAGCTGTAAAGGTCAAATGCAGCCATTTTCATCTCAATATAAAATAATTTCTAGGTAACAATGAAGTACCTTACCGTGATTGTTTTAAATTAAAATGGTCAAAAAAGATACAAAGATATATTATTAGCAAAATAGCAATTTCATGAGCAAGAATTTTGTTAGGACTGTCTGGGAGTGGTATGAGTGGGGAGGGAAAAAGTAGCTGTTATTGGCAGAGTTTGGAACTCACCAGGCAGGCCAAAACTCCTTCCCACCCAAACAGGCTGAAATTTCAAGCGGGCTTTTCAAACAGCTCTTACACTAAAAAGGCATTATCATAATTTTCAGAATTTGTCAGTATTATGCCAACTTCAGTGTGGAAATATACACTGAGTGTATAAAACATTAGGAACATCTCCCTAATATTGAGTTGCACCAACTTTTGCCCTCAGAACAGCCTCAATTCATCAGGGCATGGACTACAAGGTGTCTAAAGCGTTCCACGGGGATGCTGGCCCATTCTTGATACACACGGGAAACTGTTGAGAGTGAAAAACCCAGCAGCTTTGCAGTTCTTGACACACTCAAACCGGTGCACCTGGCACCTACTACCATACAATGTTCAAAGGCACTTCAATCTTTAGTCTTGCCCATTCACCCTCTGAATGGCACACATACACAATCCATGTCTTAATTGTCTCAAGGCTTAAAAGTCATTCTTTAACCTGTCTCCCCCCCTTCATCTACACTGATAGAAGTGACATCAATAAGGGATCATAGCTTTCACCTGGATTCACCTGGTCAGTCTATGTCATAGAAATGTTTTGTGTTTTGACTGCACTGGGGCTTGAAAACTGAAAAGTGATCTCTCCCTCATGGCAAAATGTGTAGAATTCCAGGATATTAGCTTCAAAACTGCAACATTTTCTTTCCAATGCCAAGAGGTGGGCCTTTTAAATGTTCTTTCCCTGGACCTGAGACTTGGTTCATCCAGCCATGCACTGCAGACATCATAGTAAAACTGCCTGTAACTCTTTTTATCTCACTCGAGTTGTGTTCTGACTAAGAGGGGGGGTCCCTGATGAATTTGCTATCACAAAAAGGGTCCCCAACCCCAAAAAAGTTTCAGCTGATTCAAATGATCAAACCTTGATGATTAGTTGATCATTTGAATCAGCTGTGTAGTGCTAGGGCAAAAACCAAAATGTGAACCAAGTTTTGGAACTGATTAGAGAGCTGCGTGTCATTAGCATAGTGAAAGTAAATGTTCTGATTGGGGAAGAACTTTGGAACTTCCCCAATCAGAACATTTACTTTCACTATGCTAATGACACGCAGCTCTATTTACCAATCAGACCCAGTGACCAATCTAGCGTAGCTACCCTTCATAAGTGACTTGCTAACTGTTGGATGTCTGACAATCTGAGGTTATATCTGGTCCCCACCTTGATAGAACTCAGAGTACAGCCGGCTGCGACTGGGAGATCAATGGGGCGACGCACAATTGGCCCAGCGTCATCTGGGTTAGGGGAGGGTTTGGCCGGCAGGGATATCCTTGTCCCATCGCGCTCTAGCGACTCCTGTGGGGGTCTGGGTGCATGCACGCTGACACGGTCACCAGGTGTACGGTGTTTCCTCCGACACGTTGGTGTGGCTGGCTGGTCATTTGTCCACAAAGGTAAAGCCTAAGGCCAGAAATCTTGGTGTCTTCTTTGAACCTGACCTAAATCTCGAGCTGCATGAACAAAATGTTGTCCAGTCCTGCTTTTACTGTATACTGTTGCTAAGGTCAAGTCTTTTATTTCAGTTCTGATCTGGAGAAACATACGCATGCTTTTATTTCCTCACAACTAGATTGTAACTGTTTGTATATCTGTCTCAGTCAGAAATAACTCCATTTATTTTTTGTTTAACCTTTATTTAACTAGGCAAGTCAGTTAAGAACAGATTCTTATTTACAATGACGGCCAAACCCTAACCCAAACGACGCTGGGATAATTGTGCACCGCCTATGGGACTCCCAATCACGGCCGGTTGTGATACAGCCTGGAATCAAACAAGGTCTGTAGTGACGCTTCTAGCACTGAGAGCTGTGCCACTCAGGAGCCCTCCATCATCTACAGTTAGTTCAAAATGCTGCAGCTATGCTTTTAACAGGCACAGGACAATGTAACTATATCACACCTATTTTAGCTACCCTGGCTACCAGTCACTTTTAGAATAGATTTTAAAATTGTATTAATCACGTTTAAGGCTAGGCTTGATTTAGCCCCATCCTATATCTTGATCTTTAACCTCCCTATGAACCAGGACGCAGCCTGAGATCCTCTGGCAGGGCACTGTCAACCATTCCAAAATCTAGTTTGAAAACAAAGGAGACCAGTATTTTCCATTAGGGCCCCTGGACTTTGGTATGGTCTGCCAGAGGAGATCAAGCTTGCAGATTCAGTGACTCTTTATAAATCCCTGCTGAAGACACACTTTACATTTTTCATTTAACCTTCCTATGGTTTTTGTTTCTTTGTTAGTACAACCCTCTTATTTTATGATGCACTTACTTGTATTGTACTTACTATATTTTATTATTACACTCAATGGATGTTCGTCTCAGCAAGGGTGTGTGTGTGTGTGTGTGTGTCAGTTTGTAGTCCCACTCTATCCTCCATCCTCTCAGATATGATGAGGGTGCTATGCTGATCCTCTCTGGACTAGGTCCCTGCGGGTCCCTCACTCCCCTGCTCTCAGCTTATTTCTCTATCTCCCTCGCTTCCCCTCTCTCCAGGGAACATGCCTGCGACAGACAGTGATTAATTACATCCCTGTCTGACAGGCCCTCTAGGACAGACTATTCCTTGTTCTAGTTCTACCCCTCTTTTCATCAGCAGACCAAGGACCAACTCCAGGCTGAGAGCCATGAATCACTGCAGACAGAGGATTTTGTTTGACCCAAAGTTTGACCCTTCAAACTGGTACGAGAGAAAGAGAATATGGGTAAGTCTCTTACTTCCGTCATCCATGCGTTGGTCTGTCCTCCAGGGGCCCAGTGTGGCTGAGCCCAGGTCAGACAAGGCCCTCTTTATGGGGCAGGCTGTAAACAGAGAGCCCATAAATGGGCTGAAAGTCCCACTATTCACAGTAACAGGAAGCAGCAGGACAATGTGTTGGGGGCTGTGGAATGCAGAGTGCTACAGGGGGTCTGCTCTTATAGCTTGACTCCTCACACTGTATTCATACTTGTTTGAGAGGTCTATCCAAGTTCTAATGTAGGCCTACTATGTATTTTAATACCTACAATTGTAAATAAACTTGGTCTTGATACAACACTACATCTTTCATGGGTTCATATGTATTCAAGGCATCATAGTGTTAACCACTTGGCTTTGTACTTAACTATGGCAAGTTAGCCTGAGCTCCAGGCTTTCCCACTATGGGAGAGAGTTCTCTTGACTTCTATTCCTTTAATAATTCTCTGTCAGCACAGCTCCTGCCACCCCAAAAGAGTTGTGAAAAGCAATTATTTGTTTGCTTCTTGGTAAAAACAGCATGGCAGGGCAGTCGATCAGAGTATAACAGAGATCAATAGGCCTGGTTAGATTATTAATTTGTGTGGATGTGAGGTCTGTTCTACCCAGCAGCGAGACAACTGTGGGGATCAATGGGCTCCCGAGTGGCGCAGCAGTCTAAGGCACTGCATCTCAGTGCTAGAGGCGTCACTACAGACCCTGGTTAGATTCCAGGCTGGATCACAATCGGTATTGATTGGGAGTCCCCATAGGGTGGCGTACAATTGGCCCAGCATCGCCCGGATTAGGGTTTGGCCGGGGTAGGCCGTCATTGTAAATAAGAATATGTCTAGTTAAATTAAAGAAAGTGGGAGACGTAGTAAAAAAAATCTATTAGTGGTAGCAGTTTGTTGTAAAGTATAGCTGTGCTGATCCCTAGTGGCAGTACTATGCTATTACATCATGTGTAGTTTTACTCTATATTGATTTAGCTGGTCCAGCCCATAAAAAGAGACATATAGGACTAACATATATTGTTGACACATAGTCAAGTACCTTTCTTTATTTTGAGATATGCAAACAATACGAACATATATAATCACAGACTTACAATCACAGGGTTCTTTCTGTGTGGCAATGCATGGACTCTCACACACGGTTGTTCCATCATACATACACACACTTGTTTTATACTCATATGTGCCTTCGGTAATCCTGATCACACAGATCAGATAGTGTGAGTGATTCACATTCAAGTCAGTTTTAATTCTGTTGGAGACAGTTGTTCTTTGTAACAGGGGGGCTGACAGCTGCTCAATGAGGCGGGCTTTCACAAAACCCAAAGGAGACATGTTGCTAAAAAACTATCATGATTGTCTTTTGAGTGGGGAAGGGAAATGATTTATATAACACATTGGTATCAGTGCTGTAGTCTTTGGAGACTCCTTCAATATTGCCTAGCAGACAAAACATTGACAATAAAACACCTCATTTCAATCCTGTCATCTTTGGGTTTTTTTAATACCATATGGCAACAGGGGATTGGTCTACATCATTGCTGACTTAGATTTTTCTTTCATTTGATCAGTGCTGTAAAGCAGAGTTGATTCAATTCAGTTCAGGAAATCGCCAATTTGTGCAATCTCTGACAACAGCAGTTCTGTAACAGCATAACTCCACTAACTAATAAACCTGAATGAAACATAATGCCTATCAACAAACTGGGAGGATGCAGGAAGCCTCCCCACATACAAACCTATAAATTAATATACATGTAAACACACACACTAATCTCTAACCTTAAATCTCTAACCTTCATGAACATTTGTCCATGAAGAAATGCCATCATGCTCAATGGTTGTGGGGATTGGAAAGGAATCATTGAGATCTATTTTGAATAACACACTGAAGAAACAGTGTGCCAAAACATCAACAAATATACTAAATGGGAACATTATAGTGGTAGACTCTAGATTATAAACACATAGAAGGTATTGTAGCTAAGGCAGTGGATGGATCACCTCACATATTGGTGGTACATCACCCAGAGGTCCTAGAGTCAGTACTTCACATAGGCAGGATGTCGTCAACGATGTCTCAATCAGCATCCACACTTGTCGCATGATGCCAGTTGAATGGAAGTGTGAGTTACAAATGGAGTAAATCGCAGTGTATCAACAATAATGTGCTTTAAATAGTAGTTATTGTTGCTCATGTTAATATGGTCTCCTTTTCAAACAACTTATAAAAGCATCTGGAAAGGTTGGACAGGCAGGACGGAGCTTTGGAAGATCAGCTACTGTAGGTATAGTATAGGAGAGGAAGACGAAGCCTTTCTCCAGCATGACCGCTAAGGGGTGCTGCAGTATTTATATAGATGGGCAGGATGCCACTAGCCCCCTGCCTGAAACCGTTCTAGTTTCAATGCCGGCCTACTGATTCAGAAGCCCCTGTGCCCCGCCTAAGATTCACAGGGTCATTGGACTGAATAAGAGCAGCAGACAAACAAGGGGGAGAGTCAAAAATGCAGAATAAATACTGCCTCTAACATTTCAGTTCAGTGCATGCAACAATTTGTTGTTAATTTCAACATCTTCAACACACGACATAGAATAATTCAAGAATGTTGTAGCCTATAATCTCACCATAGTCACGCCTAAACTAGCTGTTCTCACACATCGATTTGTCATGCAGACTATATAACTCAGACAGACAAAACTGGAATAGTCGGCTACAACACTGACACAGCTGTAATGCTCTCCAACTGAAATATTCAACTGTGAAAACCCTATTCGTGGTTTCTGAGCGTACAGTAGGCTTGTTGCTATGTACTGTACAGAGCTAGGGAATGACCCATCCCTTTCATAACGTATCGAAAACTTAACTTCCATTCACATCAGCCCAACCAATTAGGAGTAAACATAGTATATGTGGCAATTTGGACAAAATTGAATAACACTATATATGGTAGAAATTATTATATAAAAACATATGATAGAAATTACAAAAAAAATATATATATTTTTTTATGTACCATAGAAAAGTGCCACAGTTGAATTGTTGGACTTTTAGTCTCAGAACGTGATTTTTAGTCTCAGAACGTGATTTTTAGTCTCAGAACGTGATTCTACTGATGTTTGAGTTGTACCTTCAGAATTCAAGTCTCAAAACAAACAACATCTCATAGACAAAATAAGTCATAGGAAGGTAACTTTGGATAAGATGAAATTGTGGCTCAGCCTTCAACAAGAGGCCCAAGATCAATCAGTAGGAACGGTTTCAATTACTTAAAGATAACATATTCAAGTAGTATGAAAATAAAACTAGGGCCCCAAGCTAAACAGCCTGCTAGGTTTACGAGAGAAACCCATAGGGCACTTGGTACTGTACTCTTTGTGCTCTATAAAAAGGTAGGTAGACATAAAGTCATTCTCTTGTTCGGGGTTTGACATCAGCCCAGTGTGGAGTGGGAAAGTATGGATTTATCCATCTACTGAGAGTCAAGCCATCTCCCTCTGATAAACATATGACCAATCTGGATCAATGTTAAAAGCAGACTCCAGCAGTATACATCCCAATAGGAGGATATGGAAATTTGGACAGGACAGATTTGTATAATCCATACTGTAGCTACATACAGTAATTAAAGCTACAGGGCATATTAAGTTAACCCTGGCCCTAGAGGCTGCAGAAAGCAGAGTGGTGATCTGATATACAGTTGAAGTTGTAAGTTTACATACACCTTAGCCAAATACATTTAAACTCAGTTTTTCACAATTCCTGACATTTAATAGTCGTAAAAATTCCTTGTCTTAGGTCAGTTAGGATCACCACTTTATTTTAAGAATGTGAAATGTCAGAATAATAGTAAAGAGAATGATTTCAGCTTTTATTTCATCACATTCCCAGTGGATCAGAGGACATTTCTCCATAAAGTACTATCTTTGTCCCCATGTGCAGTTGCAAATGGTAGTCTGGCTTTTTTATGGCGGTTTTGGAGCAGTGGCTTCTTCCTTGCAGAGCGGCCCTTCAGGTTATGTCGATATAGGACTCGTTTCACTGTGGATATAGATACATTTGTACCAGTTTCTTCCAGCATCTTCACAGGGTCCTTTGCTGTTGTTCTGGGATTGATTTGCACTTTTCGAACCAAAGTACATTCATCTCTAGGAGACAGAACACATCTCCTTCCTGAGCGGTATGACGGCTGGTCCAAGGGTGTTTATACTTGCGTACTATTGTTTGTACAGGTGAATGTGGTATCTTCAGGCGTTTGGAAATTGCTCCCAATGATGAACCAGACTTGTGGAGGTCTACAATATTTTTCTGAGGTCTTGGCTGATATCTTTAGATTTTCCCATGATGTCAAGCAAAGAGGCACTGATTTTGAAGGTAGGCCTTGAAATACATCCACAGCTACACATCCAATGGACTCAAATTATGTCAATTAGCCTATCAGAAGCTTTCTGGAATTTTTCAAGCTGTTTCAAGGCACAGTCAACTTAGTGCATGTAAACTTCTGACCCAATGGAATTGTGACACAGTGACACAAGTAATAAGTGAAATAATCTCTGTAAACAATTGTTGGAAAAATGACTTGTGTCATGCACAAAGTAGATGTCCTAACTGACTTGCCAAAACTATAGTTTGTTAACAAGAAATGTGTGGAGTGGTTGAAAAATGAGTTTTAATGACTCCAACCTAAGTGTATGTAAACTTCCAACTTCAACTGTAAGTATACACACCATGACAGAGACTGACTGAATGGGGCCTAGGCGCTTCAACTAACGGTGTGTGAGCTCTCAGTGCGCGTGTGTGTGTGTGTTCACTGCACGGTCTGGTACAAGTAGCCTCTCTTGTAAGCACTCAGGGGGTAGAATGTGGCAACGACAAACTTCCTGTCAAAGGTCCGTCCTGTCAGCAGTCTCTGGGCCTCTTTGGAGTCGCCTGCGTTAGCATATTCTACAAACACCTGGGGGAAACACACACACACAGATTAAGACAAGGCAGTAAAAATGCAGATCTACAATATGTACAAATCTCTAATTTGTATGGAAGTATTTAAATGACAATAGACCCCTGGTTATGGGGATAGTGTGTGTCTTACCTGTCCTTTGCCTGGGTTCTCCTTGGGAATGAGAAGAGAGACCACAGAGCCGTACTTCTGGCACTCCTCCTTCATGTCCTCCAAGATGTCTGACAACACAACAGCATAATTTTGATCGAAAGTCACATTTTCAGAGGCATTTTTGACACAAAACAAATGGTGTCATTTCCATGTGTTTTTTTTATTCACAATGTAGCATCTGATCATATGTTTTAAAAGGATACTGCACGATTCTGGCAATTATTATATTTTTCTACTTACCCAGAAGCAGATAAAAATGTTTTTGCTCACAGTATGAAGGAAGTTAGATGTACAGTGCCTTCAGAAATGATTCACACCCGTTGACTTTTTCCAAATGTTGCTGTGTGACAGCCCCTATTTAAAATGTATTCCAGTTTGACTTCGTCTCTGGCCTACACACAATGTCAAAGTGGAATGATATTGTTAAGTCATTAAAAATCAACATTTCAGGTTGAGTCAATAAGTATTCAACCCCTTTGTTATGGCAAGCCTAAATAAGTTCAGAAGTAAAAATGTGCTTAACAGGTCACATAATAAAGTTGCATAGACTCACTGTCTGCAATCAACGTGTTTGACATCATTTTTTAATGACTACCCCATCTCTGTATCCCACACATACAATTATCTGAAAGGTCCCGAAGTCAAGCAGTGAATATCAAATAGATTCAACCACAAAGACCAGAGAGGTTTTCTAATACCTCTCAAAGAAAGGCACCTATTGGTAGATGGGTAAAAATAAAAAGCAGACATTGAATAACCCTTTGAGCATGGTGAAATTATTAATTACACTTTAGATGGTGTAGCAATACCCACAGTCACTACAAAGATACAGGTGTCCTTTTTAACTCTGTTGTCGGAGAGGAAATAAACCGCTCAGGGATTTCACCATGAGGACAATGGTGACTTTAAAACAGTTAGAGGGTGTTTAATGGCTGTAATATGAGAACACTGAGGATGGTTCAACAACATTGTAGTTACTCCACAACACTAACCTAAATTACAGAGTGAAAAGGCGGCAGCCTGTCCTGAAAATGCATCCTTTATGCAATATTGCACTAAAGTGAAACTGCAAAGAAAAATGGCAAAGAAATTAACTTTATTTCCTGAATACAAAGTGTTGCGTTTGGGACAAATCCAACATAACACATCACAGAGTACCACTCATGTTTTCAAGCATGGTAGTGGCTGCAACATGTTATGGGTATGCTCGTCATCGGCAAGGGAGTTTTTATTTAGGATAAAAAGAAACGGAATAGAGTTAAGCACAGACAGAATCCTAGAGGAAAACCTGGTTCAGTCTGCTTTCCACCAGACACAGGCAGACAAATGTACCTTTCAGCAGGACAATAACCTAAAACACAAGGCCATATTTACACGAGTTGCTTATGTAAGAGTTTAACTTTAGTCCGTCCCCTCGCCCCTACCCGGGCCCGAACCAGGGGCCCTCTGCACACATAGACAACTGACACCCATGAAGCATCGTTACCCATCGCTCCACAAAAGCCCGCGGCCCTTGCAGAGCAAGGGGAACCACTACTTCAAGGTCTCAGAGCAAGTGACGTCACCGATTGAAACACTATTAGCGCGCACCACCCTTAACTAGCTAGCCATTTCACATCGGTTACACTTACCAAGACGACCTTGAATGTTCCCGAGTGGCCTAATTACAGTTTGAATGTAAATCACCTTGAAGATCTATGGCAAAACTTGAAAATGGCTGTCTAGCAATGATCAACAACCAACTTGACAGAGCTTGAAGAATAAAATAAAAAACTGCAAATATTGTACAATCCAGGTGTGCAATGCTCTTAGAGACTTACAACTGTAATCGTTGCCAAAGGTGATTCTAACATGTATTGACTCAGGGATATGAATACTTATGTAAATGAGATATTTATGCATTTCATTTTAAATAAATTAGCCAACATTTCTAAAAACATGTTTTCACTTTGTCATTATGGGGTATTGTATGTAGATGGGTGAGAGAAAAAAATCTATTTCATAAATTTTGAATTCCGGCTGTAACGCAACAAAATGTGGAATAAGTCAAGGGGTATGAATACTTTCTGTAGGCAGTGTAGTTTTGCAAGCCAATGCTAACTAGTGTTAACTGACTGGAAGTCTACCGGTACACTCGCAAAACTACCTCTAACTTCCTTCATACTGCATGCAGAGACAAACATTTTAACCACAAGTTAACCTGACTCTGGGTAAGTAGAAACATGTCTTAATTGACAGAATATTGCAGTGTCCCTTTAAAAGCTAGAGTCAGCGACACATAAAGTGCACAGCAGAATTGTGCAGACTTCCGCAACAACTAAGAGCGCAGACAAACTTCTCAGCTGTTTTGGTCCCACATGTACAGATACTCTGTTAGTGCATAGTCTTGCTGCTGCTCGTAGCAACGTCATATCACAGTCTATATATAGCCTCATCATATGGTTTAGTTCACCAATGACTTGTGGCACTGACTTGTGGTACCACGAGCCCCAGTGTATTTCCATCGCCAGGTTCTCCTTTACCCAAATCCAGATAGCAGATGTTCTGAAAGAGCTGCAAAACCTGGACCCGTACAAATCAGCTGGGCTTGACAATCTGGACCCCCTATTTCTGAAACTATCCGCCGCCATTGTCGCAACCCCCATTACCAGCCTGTTCAACCTCTCTTTCATATCGTCTGAGATTGGAAAGGATTGGAAAGCTGCCGCAGTCATCCCCCTCTTCAAAGGGGGAGACACCCTGGACCCAAACTGTTACAGACCTATATCCATCCTGCTCTGCATATCTAAGGTCTTCGAAATCCAAGTCAACAAACAGATCACTGACCATCTCGAATCCCACCGTACCTTCTCCGCTGTGCAATCTGATTTCCGAGCCGGTCACGGGTGCACCTCAGCCACGCTCAAGGTACTAAACGATATCATAACCGCCATCGATAAAAGACAGTACTGTGCAGCCGTCTTCATCGACCTTGCCAAG
Organism: Oncorhynchus mykiss; assembly: GCF_013265735.2. Taxonomy (NCBI): domain Eukaryota; kingdom Metazoa; phylum Chordata; class Actinopteri; order Salmoniformes; family Salmonidae; genus Oncorhynchus; species Oncorhynchus mykiss. The sequence goes on along the minus strand of NC_048569.1, from coordinate 75,344,402 downwards.
GCTTTCGACTCTGTCAATCACCATATTCTTATCGGCAGACTCAGTAGCTTCGGTTTTTCTGATGACTGCCTTGCCTGGTTCACCAACTACTTTGCAGACAGAGTTCAGTGTGTCAAATCGGAGGGCATGCTGTCCGGTCCTCTGGCAGTATCTATGGGGGTGCCACAGGGTTCAATTCTCGGGCCGACTCTTTTCTCTGTATATATCAATGATGTTGCTCTTGCTGCGGGCGATTCCCTGATCCACCTCTACGCAGACGACACCATTCTACATACTTCCGGCCCGGACACTGTGCTATCTAACCTCCAAACGAGCTTCAATGCCATACAACACTCCTTCCTTGGCCTCCAACTGCTCTTAAACGCTAGTAAAACCAAATGCATGCTTTTCAACCGTTTGCTGCCTGCACCCGCACGCCTGACTAGCATCACCAGCCCTGGATGGTTCCGACCTTGAATATGTGGACATCTATAAGTACCTAGGTGTCTGGCTAGACTGTAAACTCTCCTTCCAGACTCATATCAAACATCTCCAATCGAAAATCAAATCTAGAGTCGGCTTTCTATTCCGCAACAAAGCCTCCTTCACTCACGCCGCCAAACTTACCCTAGTAAAACTGACTATCCTACCGATCCTCGACTTCGGCGATGTCATCTACAAAATTGCCTCCAACACTCTACTCAGCAAACTGGATGCAGTTTATCACAGTGCCATCCGTTTTGTCACTAAAGCACCTTATACCACCCACCACTGCGACCTGTATGCTCTAGTCGGCTGGCCCTCGCTACATATTCGTCGCCAGACCCACTGGCTCCAGGTTATCTACAAGTCCATGCTAGGTAAAGCTCCGCCTTATCTCAGTTCACTGGTCACGATGGCAACACCCACCTGTAACACGCGCTCCAGCAGGTGTATCTCACTGATCATCCCTAAAGCCAACACCTCATTTGGCAGCCTTTCGTTCCAGTTCTCTGCTGCCTGTGACTGGAACGAATTGCAAAAATCGCTGAAGTTGGAGACTTTTATCTCCCTCACCAACTTCAAACATCTGCTATCTGAGCAGCTAACCGATCGCTGCAGCTGTACATAGTCTATCGGTAAATAGCCCACCCATTTTTACCTACCTCATCCCCATACTGTTTTTATTTATTTACTTTTCTGCTCTTTTGCACACCAGTATCTCTACCTGTACATGACCATCTGATCATTTATCACTCCAGTGTTAATCTGCAAAATTGTAATTATTCGCCTACCTCTTCATACCTTTTGCACACAATGTATATAGACTCTCCTTTTTTTCTACTGTGTTATTGACTTGTTAATTGTTTACTCCATGTGTAACTCTGTGTTGTCTGTTCACACTGCTATGCTTTATCTTGGCCAGGTCGCAGTTGCAAATGAGAACTTGTTCTCAACTAGCCTACCTGGTTAAATAAAGGTGAAATAAAAAAAAATTAAAAATAAAAATCTCCGATCTTCAAAATGACCAACTGTAGGAGAAATGTGTTCTTAAAATGTATCGTCAGTGGAGAAGGTTGTTTTGAAAAGGCTGTTCCCTACCTTCATACTCCTCCTCATTGTGTAGGTGGCTGTCGTCAATCAGGTTGAGCAGGCGCAGAACAGGCGAGGGCAGCAGAACCAAGTCTTCTATGTGAGGAGCTGTCACACATTTCTTCAATCAATAGGTTTAAGAAGCCTTCTCTATGGTTTATACAGCTCCACCCAACCTCCCTACTATGAAAATTCTATATGCATATCATAAAGAGGTAGAGTACAAGCATAGAGGAAAAAAAAGGTTGGGATCAGGTGCAGAGAGAGATAAGATTATGCTATAATGCAAGCTATCATATGAGCTGGCTGAGCATGAGGTACAGTGCCTATCATAAGACTCCACCCCCCTTGGATTTCTTATTTTATTGGGTTACAAAGTGGGATTAAAATTAATTTGTACTTTTTTTTGTCAAATATCCACACAAAATTCTAATACATGTCAAAGTCAAAGCCAGGTCGCAGTTGCAAATGAGAACTTGTTCTCAACTAGCCTACCTGGTTAAATAAAGGTGAAATAAAACATTTTTTAAAACGTGTTAGAAAAATGTTTGTATTTTTATGAAAAACAAAACTAATCACTGCCCTGACTTTCGAAAAGCTCCCGGGTCTTTGTTGATGAATCTGTGCTTTAAATGCAATACTTGACTGAGGGACCTTACAAATGTTGTATGTATGTGGACAGAGGAAGGGATCGTCATTCAAAAATTCTGTCAACCGCTATTATTTCATTTATGTGATTTGTTAAGCCAAATTTGACTCCTGAACTATTTTAGCCTTGCCTAAACAAAATGGGGTGAATACTTGTGCAACGACTATATTTTTATTACATTTGTAAGCATTTGTAGATTTTTTTTCTCACGTTGACATTATGGAGTAGTTTGTGTAGATCAATGACAAATAAAAACTATTAAATCCATTTAAAATCCAGTTTGTAACACAACAAAATGTCTGCTGTGGACTTTGTATTGGTGTTTCTGACTTACCAAAGGGAATACTGAAGAAAGGGCTAAGCAGGGCCGTCTCAGCTGTGCCTCTGTGCTTGGGGTCATTGTGAAGCATGCTGCAGGTGCACACAAACAATAATGTCAACGTTAGGAACCCCTCTCTCAGGAAAATCATCACATGCATTTCAATAAGTTTACAATTTTGAAAATGACAACTTATGTTTAAGGGAGCAAAGTCAATTTGCCACAATGGATCAAATGTCTGCATTTATGCACAAACTAAAACAAAATGCATATGAATGAATGAATGAATGAATGAATGAATGTTGTTACCTCTTGATCAGGTCTCTGAGGTGATAGACAGGGATAGCAGGACACACCACACTGTTACTGGCAAAGATATGGTCGACTATCGCTGCACTGTTGTCCTGCAGGAGCAAAGAACAGTAGGCAACATAACAGCAGGTTGGACAACACACCCATATCTGTCTAATAAATGTATATTATCTAAATGATTTATCTGTGTACAGTGCATTCAGAAAGTGCAGACCCATTCACTTTTTCCACATTTTGTTACCTTACAGCCTTATTCTAAAATGGATTAGATCATGTTCCTCATCAATCTACACACAATAACCCATAATGACGAAGGAAAAACAGGTTTAGACATTTTTACAAAAAATTAACAGAAATAACTTATTTACATAATTATTCAGACCCTTTACTATGAGACTTGAAATTGAGCTCAGGTACATCCTGTTTCCATTGATCATCCTTGAGCTGTTTCTCCAACTTGGGAGTCCACCTGTGGTAAATTCAATTGATTGGACATGATATGGAAACGCTCACACCAATCTATATAAGGCCCCACAGTTGACAGTGCATGTCAGAACAAAAACCGAGCCATGAGGTTGAAGGAATTGTCCGTAAAGCTCAAACAGAATAGTGTTGGGGCACAAATTAGGGGAAGGGTACCAAAAAATGTCTGCAGCATTGAAGGTCCCCAAGAACAGTGGTCTCCATCATTCTTAAATGGAAGAAGTTTGAAACCACCAGGACTCTTCCTAGAGCTGGCCGCCCAGTCAAACTGAGCAATCGGGGGAGAAGGGCCTTGGTCAGGGAGGTGGCCAAGAACCCAATGGTCACTCTGAAAGAGCTCCAGAGTTCCTCTGTGGAGATGAGAGAACCTTCCAAAATGACAACCATCTCCTCAGCACTCCACCAATCAGGCTTTAATTGTAAAGTGGTCAGATGGAAGCCACTCCTCAGTAGAAGGCACATACCAAATCTATGGTGAAGCATGAGTGGCAGCATCATGCTCTGGGGGTGTTTTTCAAGGGCTGGGAGACTAGTCAGGATTGAGAGAAAGATGAAAGGAGCAAAGTAGAGAGAGATCCTTGATGAAACCCTGCTCCAGAGTGCTCAGGACCTCAGGCTGGGTTGAATGTTCACCTTCCAACAGGACAACGACCCTAAGCACACAGCCAAGACAACACAGGAGTGGCTTTGTCTTTGCGTGGCCAAGCCAGAGCCCGGACTTGAACCCGATTGAACATCTCTGGAGAGACCTGAAAATAGCTGTGCATTGACGCTCCCCATCCAACCTGACAGAGCTTGAGAGATCTGCAGAGAAGAATGGGAGAAACACCCCAAATACAGGTGTGCCAAGCTTGTAGTGTCATACCCAAGACTCAAGGCAGTAATCGCTGCCAAAGGGTCTGAATACTAATGTAAATGTGATATTTCAGTTTTCCTTTTTAATAAATGTGCCTGTTTTTGCTTTGTCATTATGGGTTACGTTTGTAGATTGATGGGGTGAAAACTATTTAAATCAATTTTAGAATAAGGCTGTAATGTAAGAAAATGTGGAAAAGTGAAGGGGTCTGAATACTTTCTGAAAGCACTGTATGTGAAGAACATATTGATCTATTAGCTACAGGTGGATCAGAGTCCACTGCATTGTATATGACAATAATGTGGTAAAGAACAGTCATTTAAATAGGTGTGTTTGTGCTGGGGTGGAACAAAAGCCTATACAGTCAGTATAGTGGCAATACAGGCCCAGAGACGGAGTGCCGTGCTGTGGACGTACCTTCCACTTGGGTGACCTGACAATGTCTTTGAGTTTGATGCCGGAGTACATCTCCAGCAGGATGATACCCAGGCTCCAGAGGTCCACAGTGGCCGAGCAGCCAGAGTTACCCTCCGCCTCCAGCCCCGCCTGGGCCAGCGAGTTCTGAAGCTCAGCCTCCGGCGCACGGTACCCATCCGTCTGGATGTACTTCACATCCTTGGAGCACACAAGGAAAGAACGGACACTATTGTACGGGCAGAAAACCACACACACCAAAGTTTAGCCTGGTCCATATAATTGTTTCCTTGTTGTATGTCAACTAATTTTATGCATAACTGATCAACGTACAAAGATGCTAAAACAAACTTGAAAACCCTTCCTTAGAGGTATGTAGCCCACACCAATCCCTGTTCTCAACTCCACTTCACCTGGTTACCCTCCTTGAAGCTGAGTCCAAAGTCGATGAGTTTGAAGCACTCGTCGTCTGCGCTCCAGAGCACGTTGCGGGGCTTGAGATCTGCGTGGACGTAGCCCTCTCGGTGGAGGAAGGCCAGGGCCTCCAGGATGTCTCTTGCGCAGTGCTGCACCAGCCACATGGAGTGGCCCTGCTGCTGGGCACCACCACTGCCCACCTGGCCCTGGGTACTAACCAGCAGCTCAGACACACTAACATCCAGCAGCTCTAGCAGCAGGCAGCGTGTGGCCACACCCACATGGCTGTGGTTGGTGAACACCCCATATAGCGTTACTATGGAGACATACAGGAATGGAACAGTCAGCATAAGCACAGATTTGTTTCGGTGGTAAAGTTGGGGGCTCTGTTTAAATACTCAAAAAATGCATCCCTCCCTTGAGGTTACACTGATGTGATCTGTAAAGCAAGGTTATCACCCTGTTATAAAAACATAGAAGACTTGTCTGAGTATTCACATATCATGAATGTAAAGTAAGTGTATGGCGATATCGATTTAATAATCAAAACCATATTATTTTAAAGCCCACTCCAGCAACAATTCCAAAGTCCACTTGTAAACGTGGTGATGATCAATAAATATAGACAACATTGAATTGTTTTATATAGGGGCAAAGTAAACTCTCCAATATCTTATCTTTCATTTAATTGTTGCAGAACAAGGTTGGGTTATTAGTAGAGTACTACCAATAATCTGTTGAGCCGATATATCAGGTAGATATTGGCTTTTAGTAGTTTATCGACCCTTCGCCGATGGTCAACCTACAGGGGGGGGGCAAAGTAGAGACCACATCTGGCCCACCGGGCACTTCAGTCCAGCCCGCGAGACCAAAAAAAATTTAGTGGTATCCAATTGGCAGTTACAGTCTTGTCCCATCGCGGCAACTTCCGTACAGAGGTCGAGATCCGTGCGTCCTCCGAAACACAAACCAGCCAAGCCGCACTGCCCGCTTAACCCGTAAGCCAGCCTCACCATTGTGTCAGAGGAAACACCGTACACCTGGTGACAGTGTCAGCGTGCATGATGCCCAGGCCCACCACAGGAGTCGCTAGAGCACGATCGGTCAAGGAAATCTCGGCCTGCCAAACCCTCTCCTAACCCGGACGACGCTAGGCCAATTGTGAGCCGCCTCATGGGTCTCCCAGTCACAGCCAGCTGTGACACAGCCTGGAATCGAACCCGGGTCTTTAGGGACACCTCAAACTTAGACTGCTGCGCCACCCAGGAGGCCCCGCAAATGGATTTTAACAAACAATAGGTTCCCCAAAAAAATGCAGCCCGCTGTTGAATTTCAAAAGCCCGATAAACATGCAACATGATCCGCAAAGGAGCCCGATGAACATGCAACATGTTCCACAAGGAGCCCGATGAACATGCAACATGTTCCGCAAGGAGCCATCTGACTTGTGGTGACAGTCAGATTAAATTGATTGTCGTAATAGGGAAAGGAGGAATCTTCCTGCATGTTTATGAAACGGTGTAGATCAGCGGGTGTGCGCGCGCGCTCCAAATTCTCAAACTATGAGCAGGTTTGAGTCATTCAGGCAGAACGTGCATCGTTGTTTCATCTTTTTTTCCTAACCTCGCTCTCCTTGATAGATATTGTGCACATTATGACTTGGTAGCTAATGTCATCGCCATTGAGCTAGTTCTCATAGTGGCCATAAACCTCACCAAGAGACATGAGCGATGCAGAGATGTGAAAGGGAGCGGAGTGAAAGGGAGCGGAGTTACAGCCTCGCTCTATCAGGTCATAGCAGTAGGATCAAGTTACAGCTAGAGAGTGACCGATTAATCGGGATGGCCGATTAATTAGGCCCGATTTCAAGTTTTCATAACAACCGGAAATCTGTATTTTTGGACGCCGATTTTGCATATTTAAAAAAAAAATGTACACCTTTATTTAACTAGGCAAGTCAGTTAAGAACACATTCTTATTTTCAATGATGGCCTAGGAACGGTGGGTTAACTGCCATGTTCAGGGGCAGAATGACAGATTTTTACCATGTCAGCTCTGGGATTCAATCTTGCAACCTTACAGTTAACTAGTCCAACGCTCTAACCAACTGCCTCTCATTGCACTCCACAAGGAGACTGCCTGTTAGGCGAATGCAGTAGAAGCCAAGGTAAGTTGCTAGCTAGCATTAAACTTACCTTGTAAAAAAACAATCAATCAATCAATCATAATCACTAGTTAACTACACATGGTTGATGATATTACTTGTTTATCAAGCATGTCCTGCGTTGCATATAATCGAAGCAACACTGGGGGATGATTGAACAAAAGCGCATTTGCGAAAAAAGCACAATCGTTGCACGACTGTACCTAATCATAAACACCAATGTCTTTCTTAAAATCAATACACAGAAGTATATATTTTTAAACCTGCATATTTAGCTAAAATAAATCCAGGTTAGCAAGCAATATTAAGCAGGTGAAATTGTGTCACTTCTCTTGCGTTCATTGCACGCAGAGTGAGGGTATATGCAACAGTTTGAGCAGCCTGGCTCATTGCGAACTAATTTGCCAGAATTTTACGTAATTATGACATAACATTGAAGGTTGTACAATGTAACAAGAATATTTAGACTTAGGGATACCACCCATTAGATAAAATAACGAATGGTTCCGTATTTCACTGAAATAATAAACGTTTTGTTTTCGAAATGATAGTTTCCGGATTCGACCATATTAATGACCAAATGCTCGTATTTCTGTGTGTTATTATATTATAATTAAGTCTATGATTTGATATTTGATAGAGCAGTCTGACTGAGCGATGGTAGGCAGCAGCAGGCTCGTAAGCATTCATTCAAACAGCACTTTTATGTGTTTTGCATGCAGCTCTTCGCAACCACAGCGCTGTTTATGACTTCAAGACTATCAGCCTAATGGCTGGTGTAACCGATGTGAAATGGCTAGCTAGTTAGCGGGGTGCGCGCTAATAGTGTTTCAAACGTCACTCGCTCTGAAACTTGGAGTAGTTGTTCCCCTTGCTCTGCATGGGTCGTTACTACTGCTTCGAGTGTGGCTGTTGTCAATGTGTTCCTGGTTCGAGCCCAGGTAGGGGCGAGGAGAGGGACAGAAGATATACTGTTACACTGGCAATACTGAAGTGCCTATAAGAACATCCAATAGTCAAAGGTACAGTGCCTTGCGAAAGTATTCGGCCCCCTTGAACTTTGCGACCTTTTGCCACATTTCAGGCTTCAAACATAAAGATATAAAACTGTATTTTTTTGTGAAGAATCAACAACAAGTGGGACACAATCATGAAGTGGAACGACATTTATTGGATATTTCAAACTTTTTTAACAAATCAAAAACTGAAAAATTGGGCGTGCAAAATTATTCAGCCGCTTTACTTTCAGTGCAGCAAACTCTCTCCAGAAGTTCAGTGAGGATCTCTGAATGATCCAATGTTGACCTAAATGACTAATGATGATAAATACAATCCACCTGTGTGTAATCAAGTCTCCGTATAAATGCACCTGCACTGTGATAGTCTCAGAGGTCCGTTAAAAGCGCAGAGAGCATCATGAAGAACAAGGAACACACCAGGCAGGTCCGAGATACTGCTGTGAAGAAGTTTAAAGCCGGATTTGGATACAAAAAGATTTCCCAAGCTTTAAACATCCCAAGGAGCACTGTGCAAGCGATAATATTGAAATGGAAGGAGTATCAGACCACTGCAAATCTACCAAGACCTGGCCGTCCCTCTAAACTTTCAGCTCATACAAGGAGAAGACTGATCAGAGATGCAGCCAAGAGGCCCATGATCACTCTGGATGAACTGCAGAGATCTACAGCTGAGGTGGGAGACTCTGTCCATAGGACAACAATCAGTCGTATATTGCACAAATCTGGCCTTTATGGAAGAGTGGCAAGAAGAAAGCCATTTCTTAAAGATATCCATAACAAGTGTTGTTTAAAGTTTGCCACAAGCCACCTGGGAGACACACCAAACATGTGGAAGAAGGTGCTCTGGTCAGATGAAACCAAAATTGAACTTTTTGGTAACAATGCAAAACGTTATGTTTGGCGTAAAAGCAACACAGCTGAACACACCATCCCCACTGTCAAACATGGTGGTGGCAGCATCATGGTTTGGGCCTGCTTTTCTTCAGCAGGGACAGGGAAGATGGTTAAAATTGATGGGAAGATGGATGGAGCCAAATACAGGACCATTCTGGAAGAAAACCTGATGGAGTCTGCAAAAGACCTAAGACTGGGACGGAGATTTGTCTTCCAACAAGACAATGATCCAAAACATAAAGCAAAATCTACAATGGAATGGTTCAAAAATAAACATATCCAGGTGTTAGAATGGCCAAGTCAAAGTCCAGACCTGAATCCAATCGAGAATCTGTGGAAAGAACTGAAAACTGCTGTTCACAAATGCTCTCCATCCAACCTCACTGAGCTCGAGCTGTTTTGCAAGGAGGAATGGGAAAAAATGTCAGTCTCTCGATGTGCAAAACTGATAGAGACATACCCCAAGCGACTTACAGCTGTAATCGCAGCAAAAGGTGGCGCTACAAAGTATTAACTTAAGGGGGCTGAATAATTTTGCACGCCCAATTTTTCAGTTTTTGATTTGTTAAAAAAGTTTGAAATATCCAATAAATGTCGTTCCACTTCATGATTATCTCCCACTTGTTGTTGATTCTTCACAAAAATACAGTTTTATATCTTTATGTTTGAAGCCTGAAATGTGGCAAAAGGTCGCAAAGTTCAAGGGGGCCGAATACTTTCGCAAGGCACTGTATATGAAATGCAAATGTTATAGGGAGAAATAGTCCTATAAATACTATATTAACTACAACTTAAAACCTCTTACCTTGGAATATTGAAGTCTCATGTTAAAAGGAACCACCAGCTTTCATATGTTCTCATGTTCTGAGCAAGGAACTCAAACGTTAGCTTTTTTACATGGCACATATTGCACTTTTACTTCTCCAACACTTTGTTTTTGCATTATTTAAACCAAATTGAACATGTTTCATTATTTATTTGAGGCTAAATTGACTTTTATTGGTGTATTATATTATGTTAAAATAAGTGTTCATTCAGTATTCAGTGTTAAGTGTTCATAAGTGTTCATTCAGTATTCAGTAACCACTACTTCAAGGTCTCAGAGCAAGTGACGTCACTGATTAAAACGCCGCTAGCGCGCACCACCGCTAACTAGCTAGCCATTTCACATCGGTTACACCTATACCATCTTAATTAACCCACTTTATCAAGAGATTTACCATTCAAAATAAAGTATTACCTTTATGTTGTTATGTAGGTAGATTGGTAAAAACAAATGTATTGTTTGGTTTTCAAATCTATGCATTATGTATACTGAATATCAGCCTAAAATATCAGCTAAAAAAATCCATATCGGTCGTTCTCTAGTTATTACGATGCGTCAGTCAGGGTCATCATCATCAGGTGTTCGTTTGACGTGGCTAAGAAGGGCTTTACGACATGCCAATGAAGGCTTTAAAAACCAGCGTTGCCAGAAAAACAGCTCACTATGACAGATCAGAGACTAGATTGAGATTTGTAACTTGGTTGTAATGGCGGACAGGCAATTAGCTTGATAAAAACACAGATTTCAAGTACGAGGCTAAACCCTTTGTAATGCGATTAATAATTTGATTCTCAGATTACCTCATCGATGACCAGGAACACTAGAAGACGAGCTCTGTGATTCCATAGATTGTGCACAGTAACGTTACAACCATATTACAATAAAAAGTTCCGTACCGATGTTTTTGTGTCCTTGGATGTCTTCCAGCACGGACCTCTCCTTGTGGTACCCGTAATCTCCGCCCTGAGCGTCCGCCAGGAACTCCTTAACGGCGGCCGTACTCGTCCTTCCCGAGCTCACCCGGTATACCGAGGCCGAGACGCCTTGCCCGAGTCGGGCCTGGACGTTCCAAATTTCTCCAAATATTTCAAACAACACCGGCTTCATTGCCTGATCAACGGTTCCGGGAGATCCTGCCATCAATACTGCGCTACTATCTGGACGGGGTATCTTCCCACTTGGATCCGATGAACTACAGTGAGCCATTGAAATGAGTGAATCAATGAAAATTAGCTAGCTAGTTAAGTTTTAGACAGTTGTATGCAGCTGCGGGAACATAGCAATCGACCAACGAGACACACCGATAAAAAAAAATATCGCACGTTTCGACACTAGCCAGCAATGTAAACGTGTCTGTCTCCTCTCCATTTCTCGATCATGGAACTCAATAATACGTCAGTTGCGGGTTTCAACTTTAGCTACCAATAGCTGACATGTTAGCTACTTCGCATGTGCTAACTAATTTAGCTAACTCAAACAGTAATTTAACATGCATGCACACGGTTACCAAATAAACTACCTAAATGCAAGCATTTATTCCGAACACTTTGGTTAATCCAAGTAGTTTGCAAAAGCGAAAGATGATCCCTTCTTGATTTGTAGAATGGTATATTTTGTCATTGTTTAGCCGGCCATCTTCCCGGAAGCAGCAGCCGTCATTAAATGGTTAGTGCTATTGGGATTATTGGGACGTCCCTACCCCCTAACCTTGAGCTCGTTTGAGTAGTCACGCGAAAGCAAACTGCTGTAGACAAAAGTCGAAGAGTGGAGTCAGACACTGATGTGGTTTTCCAACAGCAAGGCTCAGTGCAACATGGCGGTGTTGACATTGTTTATACAAGTTTGTCTTTGTAATGTAAAAATAAACATGTCTCCAACCCCCATATCACACACTCACAAACTAAATATACACTGTGTACAAAACATTAGGAACACCAACTCTAACGGCAGACTGACCAGGTGAAAATTATAATCCTTATTGATATCAACAGTTAAATCCACTTCAATCAGTGTAGATGAAGGGGAGGATATAGTTTAAAGAATCATTTTTAAACCTTGAGATAATTGAGACATGGATTGTGCATGTATGCCATTCAGAGAGTGAATGGGCAAGACAAAGTATTTAAGCGTCTTTGAATGGAGTATGGTAGTAGGTGCCAGGCACACCTGTTTGAGTATGTCGAGAACTGCAATGCTGCTGGGTTTTTCATGCTCAACAGTTTCCCACGTATCAAGAACGGTTGACCACCCAAAGGACATCCAGCCAACTTGACACAACTGTTGTAAGCATTGGAATCGACATGGGCCAGCAACCCTGTGGAATGCTTTCAACACCTTGTAGTCCATGGCCTGACGAATTGAGGCTGTTCAGAGTGTAAAAGGTGGTGCAACTCAATATTAGGAAGTTATTCCTAATGTTTCCTACACTTAGCGTATGTGTGTACATTGTACTATCAATCAGTGAGAGAGCCTCATACCATATTCAATTGTACATATCCACTGTTACATGAATTGCGGCAAAGTTGGTTCCTGTTTCAGTCAGGTCTTCCATCACATTCACGTGAGTCAAACAAAAACTCCCTAATGATTGGTTGACAATGGAGCCTCCCATAATGCAGGTAACGGCTGTAGCTTGTAACTAGAAATGTACAGTCGACTAAATTACCTTTGATCACATGGTTTTTGAAAGTCCATGCTGTCCTCTTGTAGGCGTTACATGAAGTATATGAATTCTGGTCTCCTATAAAAGCAACCAACATCTTAGACGTGGCCTGGCCCACCGTACCCATCCAAATAAAATATTGATAATTTATTGGACCAAGACACGAGCCGACAGAAAGACGCACCCGAGCGAGTGAAACAGCGCCCCTCTGATGCTGTCTGGATAAAGGGAGTATGGCATGTCATGCTTTTTCTGGCCAGACCGCATGAAATTGTTGTATGTTGTGTTTATATTTTTGCTTAGTGTAGCTTCTGCCGGCTGGTATGCAACTGTGGAAAAGTTGGTTTGCCTTTGGATAGCCTAGCTTCGGGGCTAGTTAGGGACTGTCAATAAATTGCACAATATAAATTAGACAATATTTTCATTTTACACACCTTTTATTTTTCTAATTTAATGCGTTCAATATTTGTATATGAATTTATACAATTTAAAGTTGGTTTGAAGTTAAGCAATTGAAATGTGGAGCTATTGGAATTTTAACATATTGTCTAATTTACCAATGGTTCCTGACCAACCCCATAGGGATATTCAAAGTAAACCCAAATTTACCATGGACATTATGATTGGGTCGCATGCAGCTGCATTCCGAACTGATTATGGTCACGTTCCACTACTCAGACGCTGCATGCATCAACCAATGGTTGCTCCCACATCATCGACTGTGTCACTATCTAACAGGTTGCTATAACATATGTGACTTGCTGATACACAAAATACCTATCCATACATTGTAAAAATCTAACAGGCGTCAGCCACACCTGGGCAGAGGAACACGCCCGATTACTTGTGTGCTGCAAGCTGTGGGAAGGTTTGAAACAAACGCAACCTTCATTTACGTTGGTCGTGTTCCCCTGCTCAGACTTTGCATATACAGGTTAGTTGTTGTAGACACATGCGCAACTATGGGACAAAACAGACAGGGTTGGCTTAGATTATTGACAACATGTCAACTATATTTAGTCTCCAATGTTTATTGAAAACATAAATACATTTGCACAATGAGCACTTGTCTTAAATGCATCATTATAGTTGTTGGTTAGCTGGCTAGTGAATTCGAGCCATATTACCATAGCTGTGACATCAGTCAAACACCTCAAAGCAAGACATAGTATCAAGAACCAGATAAAACTAAACGAGCCACCTCCAATTTCCATAATGGTTGTTTTTGTCATTGTTGATAGCGATCTGGCCATCCAGAATCACAGTAACACAGAGACTTCTGCCCAATTGAAGTGTGTGCATCGTCTTTGTGATGTTGTCAGCTAATCCGTTATTGGTGCTTTAGAGACAAATTAAATAAAATGTTATTGGTTGCATACACATGTTTAGAATATGTTATGGCGGGTGTAGCGAATGTTTGTGTTCCTAGCTCCAACAGTGCAGTAATATCTAACAATATACAACAAGACACACTAATCTAGAAAGTAAAATTATGGAATTTAGAAACAACTGATCTTCAGGTCGGAAAGTCAGAGTTCTCGAAAGATGCCCAATTTTTCGACTTGGAATTCCGAGTTGGATGACTTGTTCAATCCGATTTTCCAGTTGTCTTGAACGCACTGAAGTTAGAGATTTTAGAGTTTCGAGTTCCCAGTTGTTTTGAACGTGTAATATTCACGTCATCGACTGACAGATTGCTATAACATATGATGTGGTTAGCTGATACTTAAAATACCTTTCCATGCGTTGTAAGATCTGACAGGCGTCAGCAACACCTGGGCAAAGGAATTCGCCAATTGTAATGCTGTCATGACCAGAAGTCTCACAAAACTCAGTTTTGGACAAGACTAACTTTATGACCAAAATTATCCTATTTACACTTTGTAGTCAATTTTGACCGTAGAATAAATGTTTCTGACTCATATCGATGCACATGGGGTGTTTTCGAAATAAGAAGTTGGTTTAAACTTTTAAACGTGAACTTCAACCGGGTATCAGAGTTGTTACGTCCCAAGGATCTCATTTAGACTTCTCCATAATTAAAGTCAAACGTCACGTTTCTACTTCTTATCGTACCTGATTGGATGGATAGTTGTTATCCCCTACAGATAGGGGATCAGTCTACAGTTAAAAAATGACAAATAATTATAACGACGGCTATTTTTCTCGTTGGATGGTCTCATAACTATTTTACTTCCCATAGTCTGTTCATGGTTCATCTTTATCGTTAATCTGATCTTTCTCAGTTTGCTGACTTTTTCTTCAATACTGTAAAGGCAAAATGTAAGCGTAAGCAGGGCGTTCCCATTCGACTCGTGTGCCACGTCAAAGCGATGTAGGAGGTGTACTCGAGGGGGCGGGGGGCACGGTGGCCAATACAATAATCTGCTGTTCGACGCTGTCCGGTCAAATTGATTCATAGACACAGCGTTGAAGGTAAGTTTATATGAACTCACATTTCTATAATCTTAGCTACATTTACATCGAATAATATAGTTAGCCCCAAAAATATATAAACCAGGTTTGTAGAATACGAGGTTTCAATTATCATCATTCGCCCCCTAGCTTGCCGTTTAGGACCACAAATGGTATGATGATGATAGTCATCATTTAGTTAGGTTGCTAGCTAATATCCGTTTTTATTAGTTAACATAACCGCGGAATTATTGTTCTATATGATAGTGTTAAATGTGTAGTATTACATTAGTTAGGTAACAGACATATCCTGCCTGGAAATAGATTTGGTGCATCAAAGAGGGACTTGTGTATTTATTGCATTTTAGAACACTTCCTATCTCTTGGATTGTCTAACAGGGGAAATGTTCTGTTTAGTGTCAACATAAGTAAACACCACTTGGTGTCCCGAGGATATGGTTCTGGCCTGCTTATTGCAGTAGACTAGGCTTCAAGATAAAGCACATTTACGCCAGTATTGGGGTGGCAAATTGACTGCTCGGTTTCTGGGAAAATGGTCAGATGGCCATGTAATCTAGTTTGTAACAAGTCCCCTACTGGAATGTCCTCATATATGTACCTAATGAAGTCACCTAGCTAATGATTTGCTTGAAGAAACATGACAGGCACACCTGTGTCATTATGGTACCACAGAGATCAATGATATACGTGTTTGAGTTTATTTTATTTTTACAGGGACAGTGCACATTAATCAACGTTTCAGTAAAAGTGCCGGTTTTAGCCAGCTGCTCATTTTCAACCTCAGTCCCTGGGCAGGTTATTAAAAACAATTACAATATAGAGAATAGCAACATAGGACAAGCAAGTCATAGCATACAGACAGAGCAACATAGGACAAGCAAGACTTAGCATACAGACAGAGCAACATAGGACAAGCAAGACTTAGCATACAGACATAGCAACATAGAACAAAAAGCAGCAAGACAAATTGTTGTATGACTAAAATTCAGATAATACATTGTACAATCTTTGTAGTCATAAATATGGCCATTGTTGAACCAGAGAGCTACCAACATCTATGTTTCTATTTAGAACAAGTGTATTGAAATGACGCTGTATACGTGTTTTTATATCTGGTGTGACTGAATCTCACAATACGTTTCCATTGTTTTGGATGTGGTAGTTGTCAGAGGAGTTGTGCCCAGTAATGTGGTCAACCGTCATGACTGTGTAGGCTAGTTACATATTCCTGACACTCACAACACTTTCCTATTCTGTTCTGGGTGTGGTAGGTAGATTCCCTAGAGGATTTTATTTTAGCCCTAACCCAGCAGTGTGATCATTGTCATGGAGAGCACCAGAAGCAGACTGGCCCATAGGCTAGCTGAAGCCGGCCAGTCTCACCTTGTGCAGTTCTGGGACGAGCTGACCCCCGAGCAGCAAGCTGAGATGACCTCTGACTTAGAAGCTATGGACTTCCAGGAGATCAACAAGTTCTTCCGCAGCGCCATGGAGGTGTCGCACAGCAGCAAGCAGGAGAAGATGGATGCCCGCATGGAGCCAGTGCCCAGGGAGGTGTTGGGCAGCGTGACCAGGGACAGAGACTGCCTCAAGGACTGGGAAGAGAAGGGTGAGTTGGCTGGTACAGGGGTTCCCATTTTTTTGGGGGGAGTTGTTGGGACAAGACCAGGATCAAGTACTGTATGTCAAATACATGAAAACTCCAATCTTAATTTAGCTTGGAGTTGACACTTTTGTGACTCAGTCATAATGATGCATTGCTTTAGCAAAGCCTGAAGCAGTTTCTATTTAGCTTTATAAACAGGAGCTTATTTCATTCAAGGGATTGAGTTCCACCGATTTACAACAACCTCAATTATTTTATATGCTACCAGGAAGTGAAACAGGCAGACGGGGAAATCGTATCAGGTTTTATGGTGTGCAATATGATTTATATAATGTGTGTGTGTCTTCTCAGTTACACAAGGGCATAAACTGAGGTCAAATCTTATGCAACACTCCCAGGTGGTGGGATGATCATTTCTGCAGGGCTACTGAAACTAACCCATCTAACATGTCTCTGGTAAACCACTTCAAACCAGCACAGTGACAGGCAGCAGCATGGAGGATTTACTGGGATCAGATAATGCCAATCCTGAGGTTAAACAAGACTGTGGCAGCCGTTACGTGACCTGGCAACCCTTAGGCTAAAGGGGGTAAACCATGATGGCTTGTGATGTTGAAATGGCTAAGTGGGGTCCTAGATTTTATTTCACAAAGCACCGTCAGTGCCATCTAACGACTAGATGCACGATATATCGGCTTCAAGATAAAGCATATTCACGATAAATCGGTAAGCATACGGAATCGGCCAATATTAGCAAAACAAGCTGATGTGCAAAATCGATGTCAAAGCTGACGTGCATACCTATATAACGTAGTTAGATGATGTAATGACACCACAAAATACAGTGCTACACAGAACAAAAGCAGAAAAATACTAGGCTCATTTCGAACAACTAAACAAGTTCAAGTCCAGCAGTCATTTGAAAGAGTAAGAATATTTTCAGCGAGACAACTCAAAGGCGAAATCCATTAACTCCAAGATAATCGTTCTCTGTCGTGGATGATGTTGGCATTCGTCGACTGGTTGAGCACCTCAAGCCCCGGTACACAATACCAAGTAGGCGCTACGTTTCGAATGTTGCCCTACCAGAGTTACACAGTATTGTTGAAACGCACATCCCTGAGCTACTTGCTTTGGGCGTCACTGCTATTAGATTCACGACTGACATTTGAACCAGTGACGTCAGCCCTGTGGAATTATTGAGAACATCAATTCAGTCACACCATTCCCTTGTCCAGTTTCTCATTCTTCATGATCTACGAAATATGGAGTTTGTTTGAGAAATTTAACCGGCGTAGCCTTGTGAAATAGACTACTTCCTTGGAGTAAAACCTCTAAATGTTTATCAGGCCTGACCTGTAGCCAGGGATGTCCAGCCTGGGGGATGAAGGAGGAGAAAAGCGAGAGCTTCTGGTTCTGCTTGGGACGTAAATGGGCTGCTGCTCACTGTGCCCTCACTCATGAGGTCATCCAGCATCTACAGCAGCAAGCTAAGGATACATGCATCCCAGATGTATGTATGAGTCAGGATAGCCAAAGCCTACAATAGCACCTCCCAGTCAACTCTCACCACTACTTCAAGGTCTCAGAGCAAATGACGTCACCGATTGAAACACTATTTAGCGCGCACCACCGCTAACTAAGCTAGCGTTTCACATCCGTTACACTTAGGACCCTTGAGTGTGTACGTGGTGTGTGCGTATATGTGGGCTAATCACTGACTCCCATAGCAACAGTTTATTGTAAGATAAAGTAGAGCTGTATAATAAGGGTGTTGTTGACCTGGTATGTTTAGATAGAGATTGACTGACTGTAATTGAACTATGGGTTATTCTGAGTTTATCTTGCTGTTTCGCCTGCAATGATTATCAAAACTCCTTGCCAAGGTAGATTATACTTTAGCCATAAAAATTCCATAGTGTTCTTGAGTTTTGGCAACCATCACAAGTACGTTTAGTTTGAGTTATATTGCTTGAATAAGCTACAGGCCTATTGTTTGTACCATATTTCATAGTTCTATAGTTGCCATGGTTCCCTAGCAGGAGCCTAAGCAGAGGGCTCCTGTACATTTTTGTGAATGTTTTTAATTTATGGCATTTTTTTTAACTTGTGTTTTTTTAAGAATGAATATTTAATATGTAAGGGATAAATGGCGACGTTCTGTACATTACCTTATGCCTTTTCGGAGTTCATTTTTTCCAAGGTAATGTACAGAATGTAGGCATTTATCCCGCTTATACCACAATTGCCAAATAAAACAATATGAAAGCACACATTTACCAGTATAAATACTTTTTTTTTGTAAATCTATGCATTTTTATAAGCAAATTCCTACTTTCTTATCTTTTGGTTGCTAGAGACGCTACCCAGTCGTTCATTCTTTATGTTCCGTTGCCATACTCGCTGGTAAAGTTCTTATCCCTTGCTTGCTAGCCAGCTAGCTACGGCTAACACAATCACGACAGCCAGAATAACAGAAAAGTTGCTGTTTTTTATTGATATTCATTTGGATACATCCATAACTATGAGCTGATAATGCCCAATTTTTGCCCCTGCATAGCTAGAAAAGTTTGCCTTCTCATCAGGACACTCAAAACTGTTCATTACGAGGAGCTTGCATTATTAGAAGCTAAATAATTAATTTGTTACTAGCAAACCTGAATAAAACAAATATCAGTTGCTGAAAACAGCTGGTCAAACTAAATGTGGGAGGAATTGACACCATAGTGCCACTTGCGTCATGACTGCACCAGTAGGAACCATTCTAGAGTGTGCATTAGTTCCGTGTAACGTATTTGCACGGTAGAATTCAATGGCCATAGTTCATTCTTACATGTTCTATGTCCGAGCTGCTTTTGAAAGCAGAAGTCGAATTGAAAACCGTTATTAAATTGTTGAGTTCCATTTTCCAAATGGTAAGCTTTTTTTTGGTTAGCTAAACTAGCAGGTCTGTTTGTTTGGTTTCCAAGGCAACTACTGTTGAATACATTTCTACTGGCAAATGAACACATTTCTAGTAACAAATGAGGCAAAGATAGGCTGTGGTCGGTCGTTTCCAGCGGGAACAGATGAGTCACGGGGCAGAACAAGCAAGGAGGTGGGCAGAGCCAAGCACTCCCTAGTGAGATCCTATTGGCCCGTTCTAGCATACATCTGCATATTTACGTTAGGGAATGCTTACTCTGTGAAATGCAATGTGCAATAACTCGATTCGACTTTGCACTCCTTCTAAACAACGCAATTTTTAAATTATTTGGTAAAGGCTATAAAACCTAGTCCACTCTGTTCATAACATATTCTAGTTTTGGGAACAGAAAACTCTGAGATCAAATTTTCATCGATGAGAAAATTTGCACAATGTAGGCCAAAATCCATCTCATTGCATCTTCTAATCACTGCCCGTCAGTGGGCTTCATTTCACTACCGTATTTGCTCGTGAGTGGAAACATCAAGCGGATGCTTCATATTTATATATCCAGTGAAATATCTGTCTCGTTGTTCTGTGGTAGAGGTGTGATGTGGATCGTGGGGAGGGCATAATTACAAGGCTGCTCTTTAATTATTATTGAAATGTGGAGTGATTTCTGGCACCATGTAACTGCCGTAGCATCATCCAAGTGGGTGCTTAATTTTGTTTGTCGCGAAGGAGTAGCTAGCTAGCTACAGTTGAAGTCGGAAGTTTACATACACTTAAGTTGGAGTCATTAAAACTCGTTTTTCGACGACTCCACACTTCTTGTTAACAAACTAGTTTTGGCTAGTCGGTTAGGACATCTACTTTGTGCATGACACAAATAATTTTTCCAACAATTGTTTACAGACAGATTATTTCACTTATAATTCACTATCACAATTCCAGTGGGTCAGAAGTTTACATGCACTAAGTTGACTGTGCTTTTTTAAACAACTTCCAGAAAATGATGACATGGCTTTAGAAGCTTCTGATAGGCTAATTGACATCATTTGAGTCAATTTGAGATGTACCTGTGGATGCATATCAAGGCCTACCTTCAAACTCAATGACTCTTTGCTTGACATCATAGGAAAATGAAATCAGCCAAGACTTCAGGGGAAAAAATTGTGGACCTCCACAAGTCTGGTTTATCCTTGGGAGCAATTTCCAAATGCCTGAAAGTACCACGTTCATCTGTACAAACAATAGTACGCAATTATGAACACCATGGGACCGTGCAGCCGTCATACCGCTCAGGAAGGAGACGAGTTCTGTCTCCTAGAGATGAACGTACTTTGGTGTGAAAAGTGCCAATCAATCTCAGAACAACAGCAAAGGACCTTGTGAAGATGCTGGAGGAAACGGGTACAAAAGTATCTATATCCACAATAAAACGAGTCCTGTATCGTCATAACCTGAAAGGCCGCTCTGCAAGGAAGAAGCCACTGCTCCAAAACCTCCATTAAAAAAGCCAGACTACGGTTTGCAACTGCACATGGGGACTAAGATCATACTTTTTGGAGAAATGTCCTCTGGTCTGATGAAACAAAAATAGAACTGTTTGGCCATAATGACCATCGTTATGTTTAGAGGATAAAGGGGGAGGCTTACAAGCTGAAGTACACCATCCCAACCATGAAGCACAGGGGTAGCAGCATCATGTTGTTGGGGTTCTTTGCTGCAGGAGGGACTGGTGCACTTCACAAAATAGAACATCATGAGGAAGGAAAATTATGTGGATATATTGACGCAACATCTCAAGACATCATTGTTCCAAATGGACAATGACCCCAAAATTGTGGCAAAATGGCTTAAGGACAACAAAGTCAAGGTATTGGAGAGGCCATCACAAAGCCCTGACCTCAATCCTATAGAAAATGTGTGTGCAGAGCTGAAAAAGCATGTGTGAGCAAGGAGGCCTACAAACCTGACTCAGTTACACCAGCTCTGTCAGGAGGAATGGGCTAAAATCCACCCAACTTATTGTGGGAAGCTTGTGGAGGGCTACTCTAAACATTTGACCCAAGTAAAACTATTTAAAGGCAATGCTACCAAATACTAATTGAGTGTATGTAAACTTCTGACCCACTGGGAATGTGATGAAAAAAATAAAAGCTGAAATAAATAATTCTCTCTACTATTATTCTGACATTTCACGTTCTTAAAATAAAGTGGTGATCCTGATCCTAACTGACCTAAAACAGGGAATTCTTACTCTGATTAAATGTCAGGAATTTTGAAAAACTGAGTTTAAATGTATTTGGCTAATGTGTATGTAAACTTCAGACTTCAACTGTACCTACTACAAAGTACATGGGCTGCAGTGGCTTAGCTCAAACTTAAACTGACTGAGTTCTACTATGGAAAAGACAGTGGGACACCTTTGAGACAGCGCTTCCTGCCTGCCTCTGGACTTTCTCTCTCAGATCAACATTCAAGCCATGAACTTTGTAATAACAGTCCATCTCATGTGGTTTTTCTAAATATGTTTTTTTGTCCTTTGAAGCGCATTGAGATTCTGAAATTTGAATTTATTATTATCTTTACATGATGTAAAATAAATGATAGTTTTGTACATTAACTGTTGTTCTATTGTCTCTCCCAGGTATGCGGTGTATCTCCCAGAGCAGCGTGGCTGTTCTCCTGCTAGCGGGCGGCCAGGGGACCAGGCTGGGGGTTTCCTACCCTAAAGGCATGTACGACGTGGGCCTGCCTTCCCACAAGACCCTGTTCCAGATCCAGGCAGAGAGGATACTGAGGCTGCAACAGCTGGCAGAACAGAGACATGGAGCCAAGTGCTGCATCCCCTGGTGAGAGTGGGACTGGCAGATAAGGGCATAATGATACACTATGGGGGATATACTGTATAGAACATACAGCACCACAGCAAACTGACCACAAAGCACTATTTCTCAATCCACTCCTGAGGAGCCCATTTTTGTTATAGCCCCATTTGTGAAATCACAAACAAGCCATACAATGTTATTGTATCAAAAATAAGTTATGTTCCCCCTCTGTTCTCCAGTTTCATCTGTCTGATTTATTTACTAGACCTAGATAAGGAGCCTTCAAAAAGTATTCACACCAATTGTCTTTTTCCACATTTTGTTGTTACACAGTGGGATTAAATTGATTTAATTGTCATTTTTTTTGTCACCTGTGTACACAAAATACTCGGTCAAAGTGGACGGAAATTTCGAATATTTGTAAAATACTAATTTATCTTGATTAGCTAAGTATTCAACCCCCTGATTCGATACATGTTAGAATTCCCTTCGGCAGTGATTACAGCTCTGAGTCTTTCTGGGTAAGTCTCTAAGAGCTTTCCACACCTGGATTGTGCAACATTTGCTAATTTATTATTTTCAAAATTCTTCAAGCTCTGCCAAATTGGTGGTGGATCATTGCAAGACAACCATTCAGGTCTTGCCATACATTTTTGAGCAGATTTAAGTCAAAACTGTAAATTGGCCAACTCCAGTGGTAAGCAACTCCAGTGTAGATTTGGCTTTAGGTTATTGTCCTGCTTAAAGGTGAATTTGGTGGAAAGCAGACTGGACCAGGTTTTTTGCGAGGATTTTTGCCTGTTTTGCAGTATTTAGTGCCTTGCTGCAAACAGGATGCCTGTTTTGGAATAATTTTTTTAATTTTTTACCTTTTTATTTAACTAGGCAAGTCAGTTAAGAACAAATTCTTATTTTCAATGACGCCCTAGGAACAGTGGGTTAACTGCCTATTCAGGGGAAGAACGACAGATTTGTACCTTGTCAGCTCGGGGATTTGAACTTGCAACCTTTCGGTTACTAGTCCAACACTCTAACCACTAGGCTACCCTGCAGCAGGTATCACGTGGGTACGTGGCTACCCTGCCGCCCCAATTCTGTACAGGATTTCCTCATTTCACTGTCAACTAGGTTAGTATTGCGGAGTAACTACAATGTTGTTGATCCATCCTCAGTTCTCTCTTATCACAGCCATTCAACTCTGTAACTGTTTTAAAAGTCACCATTGGCCTCATTGTAAAATCCCTGAGCAGTTTCCTTACTCTCCTACAACTGAGTTAAGAAGGACACCTGTATCTTTGTAGTGACTGGGTGTATTGATACACCATCCCAAGTGTAATTAATAACTAATTAATTAATAACTTAACCAAACATTCAATATCCCTTTGAGCATGGTGATCTTAATTTTTTTACCCATCTACCAATAGGTGCCTTTGCGAGGCATTGGAAAAACCTCCTGAACTTATTTAGGCTTGCCATAACAAAGGGGTTGAATACCTATTGACTCAAGACATTTCATCTTTACATTTTTTTATTAATTTGTAAACATTTCAAAAACCATAATTCTACTTTGACATTATGGGGTATTGTGTGTGTGTGTGTGTGTAGGCCAGTGACAAAATCTAAATTGAATCAATTTTAAATTCGTGCTGAAACAACGAAATGTGGAAAAAGATAAGGGGTATGAATACTTTCTGAAGGCGCTCACCTGAATCTATCAAGGAAGTGGTTTGATCCCGGAAAGGAGCAGGATTATAATTCCCTGTGGAGTAGATGAAGGAAGTCATTAAGACGATTCAGAAGTGGGTTGACGAAAGGAGACGTCTTGCTGGCGTCCAGGGTTGGGCTGGGCTCTGTCTGTAATTAAGGTCAGGGGTCAGGACTAATAGCTCACCATGAGATGCCAGGTGACATTCATTCCAGTCATAAGGAAGTACTTCTGGTTTTGTCTAGTCATGGATGGTCAGTGTCGTTTAAGATGAGGCCTTTTTTTCTCATCAGCATGGCATTATTTCTATTACAGCATATTGTCATGTCATTCATATTCCATTCACCCAGTTCAATGTAACATTGATATGATTAGGCTACTACATGATACTCTTAATGTTCCCTATACCCATCATGAAGTTTCTACAACCTAGCCTATGAATGAAAGTTACCAACGTATGTGCACACAGTTCGAGAAATGTTTTTGAGGTGAGACAGTGGCACATACAATGCCGGCTTGCACGCTCTTGCCTGCATCTAGCTGATATAGGGTGTAATCATTAGTCCAACAGTTGCAAATGAGAGTTTCTATTGGACAAATTCAGCTATGTTTATCCCCGTTTTTGTTCTGTTTGCTTCTGTTTTAAGAAACGTTTTTCAACAAGAGTTGGCGGAATGAATACATATCCGATCATGCTTAAACACAGTTCACTTTCATAGCAGCCACATTGTATACCTTCTCGAGCTCTCCTCCTCACTTTTTTTCTTTGTTTGTGTACTTCAATGCACAATACATCAGCTGTATGTGACCAGGTGAAAAACCTTGCCAAGGCAAACCATATCATAACCGTTACATACAGCCAACATCATTGTCACAATATTAGCTAAAGTAATGTTATAGTCAACATAGCTAATAGAACTATCGCGTTAGTAAACCCGCTAAAATCATGCAGTAACGTTAGTGTCAAGGTAAGTTTTTGGTCATTAAGCAGTTTATACTGGTGGGCCCCAGTGGCAATACATTCTTAAAACCAAAATCCTACCTTGAATTGGAGGAGTTCCAGTGTTGTTAGATAGTCATAGCCAGCTTGCTAACATGGCATCCATCTTTTTAAGTAGGCTAAACTAGCTAGCTGCATTTGCTAGCTAAATAAGTGAAACTGAAAGTTTAAAAAATAATCTCTTGCGTCTCCATTTTGGAATAAATATTTTTTCAAAACTGTTCAACTATGGTCTTTCGCTCTCTTTGAGTCAACTACTCACCACATTGTATGCATTGTAGTGCTAGCTAGCTGTAGCTTATGCTTTCAGTACTAGATTTATTCTCTCATCCTTTGATTGGGTGGACAACATGTCAGTTCATGCTGCAAGAGCGCTGATAGGTTGGAGGACGTCCTCCGGAAGTTGTCATAATTAGTGTAAGTCTTTGGAATGAGGGTGAGAACAATGAGCCTCCTAGGTTTTGTATTGAAATCAATTTACCCAGAGGAGGACGGAAGCTAGCTGTAGATCTTCATGGCAAAATAGTTGTAATAAATTATTTGGTGACGTGATTTATATTTAGTATAGTTTATCAAAAAAGGATAACTTTAACTGTTTTTTTTATTTTATGAAATACACTGAGGAGGATGAACATCAACTGTTGTTCATTAGTGCTTTTTGGGTTTGGTTTTGATTGAGTTTTAGAAGAAAAAAAACAATAATAAATGCATTGTGGGTTCAATGCTGTAACACAGAATAAAACAATTGATGGTGAGTGACTGCTCATTACTGTAGCTTATTAGGCTATAACCATCTTATTTACTTAAATAAAATATTCAATCAAGTTGTCAGGTAAAGATGCCTAAGCAGTGTCTCTCTATCGCTCTCTACCGGCCCCACAGGCTTGCCCCAAGAACCGAGTAGGGAGCAATGGATTCTGGTCATTGTAGTTAATTAGCACGTTGTTAATTGGTTATTGGTAATTGGTTATTTTAAAATTGGTTATTTAAAAACCAAAAATAAACAGACATTTCAGTTAATGTTCATAGAAATAAAATGAATTCATGGGTTGCACCTCCATCACGTCATTGCCATGTTGATGCTTGGGGGCTAAGGACTGTTTGGTCTAAATTACACTATAGGGGCTTGGGAATACGATGACATTAGTGAAGTAGACACATTTAGTAGGAATCAACTTTCCCATCATGTCAAACTTTTAGACAAATGGCAATTATGTCATTAGCTAGCAAAGTTTGTACAAAATAGCTACAAATGCTAACGTTAGCTAGCTAAAATCTGGAGGCCTCCCCTTAATCTTAGCTAGCTAAAGTTGTACTGCATCTAAAGTCAATCTGGCGACATAAAATGATGACAAAAGGTTTTCCTACTAATGATTTTTTTTCTTAAATGTCTGTGTTTTCAAGCCACAGTATTGCACTTTAGACCATTGTGGGTGCATTGAGTAGAGTGCTCAGTCCTGAAACGAACTGTTTTAAAACAATATTGTGACGCAAACCATCAATAGAACAGGCTTGAATGCTCTAACATACTGACCAGACACGTTGCGTGCGCGAGCATCGCAAAATAAATGTAGAAATCCATGTTATTCAATTATTGCACCCACACTGCTCGCGCGTGCCAACGAGCGTCTGCGTTGCCAAGGGCTAAAATAGAACTCATTCCTATTTCTGACGCAGATCGTGCTGCAAGTCCTGCCTCTCTGGTTCACATGTACCCATGTGATACCTGCTGCAGGGTAGCCTAGTGGTAAGAGTGCTGGACTAGTAACCGGAAGGTTGCAAGTTCAAATCCCAGAGCTGGCAAGGTACAAATCTGTCGTTCTGCCCCTGAACAGGCAGTTAACCCACTGTTCCTATGCCATCATTGAAAATTAGAATTTGTTCTTAACTGACTTGTTAAATAAAGGTAAAAAAAATAATAAGAATTGAAAGACGAACTGTTTTGCCGGTAGTCCTGGTAATTCAGTTAAAGTTTAGATCACCATATAAGTTAAACTATGAAAAGGCCTGGAAGGAGGAGAGATGACTAGAAACGATTAGGTTGGCCGTTTTATGTGTCGATTAATTGTCGGGAGTAGATGTTCTTGTGCATTTCAGGTAAAATAACAACTCAATGTTTATATCCCAGGACAAATTAGCTAGCAACAGCAAGCTAGCAAAATAGGACAAATTAACCTTAGCTAGCAAGTGTAAGCTAACTAGCCATACATGTTTAATGCTTTTCGACCTGTCCCAAAATTAATGTCATTGGTTCAGAGTTTGTTTGGATATTTTAACCTGCCTGTCGTGATCGCGTTTGGTGTGGGTGTAACAGTATAACTTTAGACCGTCCCCTCGCCCATACCCGGGCGCGAACCAGGGAGCCTCTGCACACATCAACAACAGTCACCCACGAAGCATCGCTCCACAAAAGCCACGGCCCTTGCAGAGCAAGGGGAACCACTACTTCAAGGTCTCAGAGCAAGTGACGTCACCGATTGAAACACTATTTAGCGCGCACCACCGCTAACTAAGCTAGCCATTTCACATCTGTTTCATGGGGGGGGCAAAATAAAGTTATGCACGATAGCGCAACCGGTTTGGGTTCCGTGTTACCCTGCCAATTTGACTGGTAAACTCATGGGTACACTCGCTATGGCTGCCTTGTATTGTGATACAATCATATGCATGCTTTTTTGGAATCGTCTATCAACTGATGCTGGATTGCCATGGTAATGTAGAATGTTAATTCAAATGATGCTAATTGATGTGGCTCATGTAATGTAGTTTTAGTAATGTCAGTTGAGTTGATTCAACCAATCACAATACAGATTGAAGGGTACACATCCTGCTTTTACTTCCTGGCATGGGTCTAGGTCAAAAATATACCGGTTACGATAACGTCCTCACAAATCTGGGATCAGCGGCATTAACTACCCGCGCTGTTTTTAACTAGCATAGCTGGTCCCATTTTTGCAAAGCGTTATGCGTTATTAGAATCCCATTGTCTTAACCTTTCACCTTCAGCCTAGGTGTGGGTACACTCAAGATGTCTGCCAGTACAACCATTATTCCATCATTGACTTGAATTGAGAAACCCTTTCTATTCATTCTATTTTTGTGGGTTTTTAACCACATTGCCAACATGTATTTTTAGCTTTTGTCAGATCAGAGCATTCAGATGTTAAAAGTCATGAAAATGTTAGCCTAATCTGGCAATGTGGATTATGAATAACTTTCTGGCAAAGTTATTTTATGGGACTTATGTCACTGATACAGTGAAAAGTCAAACTTTTGATTAAAAAAAAACAATTGAAGCACTGTCTTTAGAGTTGTATTAGTCTTCAATCAAACCCAATGTATCACCCCTTTCTCCCTGTGCATAATGACCAGTGAATGAATTAATCATGAACTGAATTGTGCCTCCTGATTTCCCCCTAGGTACATCATGACGAGCGGCCGGACCATGGAGTCAACTAAAACGTTTTTTTCGCGCCACAGCTACTTTGGGTTGTGCAAAGACAACGTGATATTCTTCCAGCAGGGCATGCTGCCTGCCATGGACTACAATGGCAAGATCATCCTGGAGAGCAAAAACAAGCTGGCCATGGCCCCAGGTACATAACCTAACGTGTGTCAGTGCGTGTATGTCTGTGTATTTTAGATGATAACAGAGGTCTCGTGTGTGTGTGTGTGTTTCAGATGGTAACGGGGGTCTTTACAGAGCTCTGGGTACCCAGGGGATCGTGGAGGACATGGATCAGAGGGGGGTCAAGTTCATCCATGTCTACTGTGTGGACAACATCCTGGTTAAAGTAGCAGACCCTGCCTTTGTTGGCTTCTGTGTCCAGAAAGGAGGAGATTGTGGGGCTAAGGTTAGTAGCCCTCCGTCTCTTTCTCACTGGAAGTTTTTTTTTTCTTTCTTTCTCTCTCTAGCTGTCTCTCTCTGCCCTCGTCTGTGTCTCTCTCTCAACTGGGGGCCAAAGGTGACTCACCAAATCTGATCCAATACTCTTAAATGACTTCCTTCCTTTTCTCAGTATATCCTAAATTGGTTTCCTCTCCTGTTCCCTGCTCCCTCTAAGCCAATGTTCACAAAGGCTTTGAATTGAAAGCAATGTGGTTGGTCACTTTTGAACAACCAGGAGATCAAGGATTGGTCTAAATTCATTTTCATTTCTTCCTTCTTATTCATCTCCTGTTATACAATACCAGACCAGGAAGTAGTCTTTGTTCTATGTGTTCAGTGAAGGTGTGTTTTGATTGTGTTTCGATAAGAGTGTGATTGAGGGGATCCTATTAAACTGGCCCGGGTAGGCGGAGTTTGCAACTAGTAAAAATGCATTTGTTTTGGAAACGGGCTGCCTCCTGGGTGTGAGCCTGGCGCCCCCCTGGCCGATGGTGAAGTAGACTCAAACAAAAGTGACTTAGGTTAAGCATGTGGAGTGATGAGTAGGATTCTGTACTTTCACATGCAAAAGTAATTGCTTGTGATTAAAATGCTTTGCCTGCCTTCCCAATGAAAACTAGTTAGAAATTCAAACGTATATTTTATGGAAAATAAATGTTGAATGTTTCTGTACGATGCATCAGGCTACCTTGTTGACAATATTACAGAGCAGCTCAGATTACTGTACCATTTAAGTGAGATACACCTCCCCCAGTCTTTTGCTTGGTCACATGATGGACCATACCCCAGTGCAACCTGGGCCAGTTTAACAGAATCCCCTTATTGAAACAGTGAAAACTGCCCTGGCACGACTTCCTCTATAAAGACCTGCACTTCTAATTCACCACTAGGTGGGGGTGTAGTCTGCTATCATTCAGGATTTCAGTAGCAGAGAGCTCAGGTCTGAACAGTGGAGTTTTTAGCCAGACAATGTAAGGAACTATATGATGGACTATTCCATTTAAAACACATCCAGGGATGCGCATTCATTGCTACTGAGATTATATAGGACACAAACCTATACTGAACAAAATATAAGCGCAACAATTAAAAAATGTTACTGAGTTACAGTTCATATAAGGTTATCAGTCAATTTAAATAAATTCATTAGGCCCAAGTCTAGGGATTTCAAATGACTGGGCAGGTGTGCAGCCATGTGTGGCCCTGAAGGGCATAGGCCCACCCACTTGACAGCCAGGCCCAGCCAATCAGAATAGTTTTTTCCCCACAAATTAGCTTTATTACAGACAAAAATACTCCTCTGCACCACCCCACCCCCCCTCAGATGATCCTGCAGGATGTGGAGGTCCCGGGCTGGCCTGGTTACGTGTTCTGCAGTTGTGAGGCCTGTTGGACGTACTGACAAATTCTCTAAAACGACATTGGAGGCAGCTTATGGTAGAAAAACTGACATTAAATTATCTGGTAACAGCTCTGGTGAACATTCCTGCAGTCAGCATGCCAATTACACACTCCCTCAACTTTAGTAGAATGTGGCATTGTGTTGGGTGACAAAACTACACGTTATAAAATGGCCTTTTACTGTCCCACGCACAAGGTGCACCTATGTAATGGTCATGCTTTTTAATATGCCATACCTTTCAGGTGGATGGATTATCTTGGCAAAGCAGAAATGCTCACTAACAGGGATGTAAAACAATTTGTGTACAATTTTAGATAAGCTTTTTGTGTGTATGGAACATTTCTGAGATTTTTATTTCAGCTCATGGAACATGGGACCAACACTTTACATGTTGTGTTTTATATTTTGTTCAGTGTAAATAACTGCTGCAACTATATGAAGTGAGTGGCCTGGTTTTACTGCCTCATTATGGACAGTGAGGGAACCACATAGCCCTCCAACACAGACAAGGCTTGGCCCACTCAGCCTATAGTATCACAAGCCTCTTAGGTGCGTTCAACAAAGGAACTAGTTCACGAACGTTAACATATTCCATTTGTTTTGTGTTAGCTAACAGTCTGAGAAGCTAGTGTGCAGCGAACGCAGGTGTCTATTTCGGATCTAAACTGCCTCTAAAAATAGTGGCCACTGTAAACTTTCTACAAATTTTAGGGAAAGTGAATGCGAATACCTAGTCAGTTGCCAGCACAACTGAATGCATTCAACTGAAATGTGTCTTCCGCATTTAACCCAACCCCTCAATCATTTAGTAGAATGAATTTAGCAGGAATAATTAAGTCATTCCCAGTTTGAATATTGTTGCTACAAAGCTACAGTAATCCGTACAAAAAATGAGGTATTTGAAATGTTCAACTGAAATTGTTACTCTGGCAACGTGTTCGCCGCAAACAGAAGCCTTGTTGAACTCGCCTCTGATATATGATGTTTTTTCTAGACAATGAGTTTGGGCACAGTGTACTATTTTTGAGAGGGAAGAAAAATGTACAGGGAACAGTGGTTAAATACGAAACTTTCTAGAAGAAAAATAAACGCACACCTATTTAGGCGAGGTGCTGGCTAGCGGAGTAGAAAACTTGGCCAAGAGTGGCCTAATATCATTGGTTAATTATCAAATATTAAAATGGCATACAAACAACAGCATACAAACAACAAATGGATAGCATATGATCATAAATTAATTTGACTACAAAAGCTTACAAACAATTACAATGGCAAAGTCACAATCACAATAATGGCTTCAGATCAAAGTCTACGAAGAAAATCAACCAAGACAAAAAAGACAAGGCCGAGGATAGTCTACATCTGGAGAAACCCTGACAAGGGAGGTCCTGCTCCCCCTTTCCATGGCAGACGCAGGAGGGATGCCGCTTACTTCGATCCACCCCCGTCTGATCAACGCTCTACAACCAGCGCCTCATCGGCTTCCAGTGGTTGTTTTATTCAACGAGAGACTGAACGGACGGAAGGGCGGAGGTGGCCGCAGGCACGCGCATCGACGAGATGCCACACCCGACGGGGTAAGAAGAAACGACTATCGGAGGCAGAGGAGACGGTTCACACGGTCCCAGAACCCACGGGACTGAGTGTCTTTAATTTATCAAGCAAGATATTGAGCCCTGCCCATGTCTCTTTGCTTAATAAAGGGTTATATTTTGTGCCTACAACCCAATGCAACGATTTTGATGATACGGTAGACATGTTTAAGTTTTTTAGAACCCTTGGTTTAAGGGAATACTTTAGCTCCCCTAATTCTGACACTTCAATTGAACCAGTAGGTTGCTCTCCTGCACATACTTCGACTCCTTTTAGAAGCAATAGTTATTTTATACCTCCAGCCGATCGCAATCACTCTATCGAGACATATTGCAGACTTGTGGAAAAAGATGTTGGACATCTCCTTAAGAATAAACAGGGGTCCAAATCTTTCCATAATCTACCCAAGGATGAAAAACCAGCTTTGCTTGATTTACAATCCAATATGTCCTGCTGATAAAGGTGGGTCGGTTGTACTCATGGATAGGACTGTTTATGTACATGAGTGTCATAGACAGCTGCTTGACAACACCTTTTTTACAAGAAACTCAGAAGTGACCCTACTTCCCAATTTCAGAATACTATCTTTACTGTCCTAGATGGGTATTTAAGTTCTGGTCAGATAACCAAAAAAGAACATGATTTTTGGCTATTCAACACCCTAAAATTGCCACTTTCTATACTTTGCCGAAATTACACAAGAATGTTACAAAACCTCCAGAGTGCCCTATTGTAGCGGGCGTTGATGCAGTAACGACCCCTCTATCTACTTTTGTTGACTTTGTTATTAGACCACTTGCAGACCAGCTCCCCTCCTTTGAAAAGGACACCAGCAGTATGATCTCTATCATTGAATCTCTTGATCCTCTCCCTGAGAATACCTTGTTAGTTACTTTTGATGTTGAGTCATTATACACAAATATTCCACACGAGGGCGGTATTGAAGCTATGGAACATTTTCTTCTGCAACGTGACCCTAATGAACTACCTTCCAGTGCCTGCATTATAACATTGGTTGAAGTCGTACTCACACAACTATTTCATGTTTCTAAATTATTTCTTTATTCAGAAGAAGGGTACTGCTATGGGATCCCCCATGGCTCCTAACTATGCTAATTTGTATGTGGGTTTTCAATCCTCTCAAATGTTTTCTTGCCTCACATCATTATTTGGAAACGGTATATTGATGATATTTTTGTTCTATGGAGGGGTGATGCAAAACAGCTCCAGGCGTTCCATGCTATTCTTAACTCCTGTTCTGATCATTTGAGATTTACTATGCAATCTGATACATGTCAAATCAGTTTTCTTGATCTTCTGATCTTGTGTGAAGATAATGTTCTATACACTGATCTTTACAGGAAGCCTACTGATCGTAACAGTTTGTTGAGGGCTGATAGTTGTCACCCACTTCCCTTGAAAAATAGTTTGCCCTACAGCTATTTCTGTCGAATCAAAATAATTTGCAAAAAACAATCCGATTTCGACAGATATGTCTGAGACGCAAAGAAAGTCCAAGGAGAGGGGCATTGACAAAATTCAAAGCAAAACGAGACATGACCTTTTTCAAGGTCAGTCTCTCAAAAATACACATTCTTGTGTTCTAACTACCCGCTATTCAAAGTGCCCTGAACAAATGAAGGGATTGTTCACAAACATTGGCACATTCTAAAATCCGATGATAGTCTCAGTAATGTGTTTTCGGACCTTCCCTTGGTCGTATTCTCGCGGGGCAGAAATCTCAGAGACCAATTGGTACACTCTGATTTACCACCCCAAGATATTCCTGAACAACGTCTATTTGCGCCCCTACTGGATGGAAATTACAAATGTAATGGCTGTGCTCAATGCAATGGCACTTCTAAATGTAGATCCTTCAAACACCCACAAACAGGAAAATTGATCCCAATCGAAGGTGTTATTACGTGCTCCACTAAGGCAGTTATTTATCTTATAACTTGTCCTTGTGGTAAAAATGATGTGGGTAAAACAAAGCGAATTAAATGTACGTATCTCAGAGCATCGTAGCACCATTAGGTGCAAAAACTTTACTTACCCAGTTGCTGCCCCGTTCTTGGAGGCAGGCCACTCGATTTCGTCTCTGCGTTATATTGGCATCGAACACGTCACCCTCCCTAGGAGAGGGGGTGACCTTGGTAATTTATTAGACCCTTGCTCCCTTCCGTCTCAACGTAGACTTTGATCTGAAGCCATTATTGTGATTTATTGTGACTTTGCCATTGTAATTGTTTGTAAGCTTTAGTTGTCAAATGAATTTATGATCGTATGCTATCCATTTGTTGTTTCTATGCTGTTCTTTGTATGCCATTTTAATATTTGATAATTAACCAATGATATTAGGCCACTCTTGGCCATGATTACAGACACCTGTGTCTTTTGACACTACATAAACGAGTCATCCCGCAGTGTTTGATTATACCCTGATGGAGACAGCTTGGCTGTCGAAATGTTGGTAATTACATTTTTGCACCTGAGCTCCTAGAGTGTGCGGCTCTCTTTTAATTTTCAAGTTAAATACAAAACGTAACTCCTTCTTTTTTCTCAGGAAAGCAACAGTTTTTACGACTTGTTTAACTAGCGTGGCAGTCTAACTATTAAACTACTTTTCTTTTTGTATTTTTGTATTTATTTTACCTTAATGTTGGAGAGATCTGGCTCAAATTCAGCAGTACAGCATCCCCACCATGCACGCGCGCACACACACATACACCGTGAGGCCAGTTCATGAGTAATGTGAAGAGAATAGAAGTAGTAAGACTCGGACTTGGGTGAGGCGTGAGAAATACGAGCAGAGATGGGGCGCTAGCTGTTCTATCATCCATTTCCTCCTGATGGCAGCTTTGTGACGTCTAACATCCTCTCATCACTGTCTCAGGACAGGAACACGCGTGCATACACTCAGAAATATTTTGGCTGGCTGGTCCCAGTTTGACACTAGACGCTGCTATTACTCTTCATTAGTGTGCTTTCTTCACATGAGTGGACACTCCTCCCTCACCCTCTGTATTCCCCCTAAACTCCTTCCTATCTCCTTTAGTTAGTTATTACTGACAGGCCTGCTCCTGTAGGAACAAACAGTTAGCAGTTAACACGCACACACACACACACACCAATGTTCTGCAAGACCTTCAGCAGATTGTTAAATTGACATTTTAGGCTTTAGTTCTGCGTTATTGGCTTGGGTTCTTCTCAGTCACTTGACAGACCATGAGAATGTCCCACGAGCATTAGTGAAGTGGGGCACTGATGTTGGGCGATTAGGCCTGGCTCGCAGTCGGCATTCCAATTAATCCCAAATGTGTTCGATAGGGTTGAGGTCCGGGCTCTGTGCAGGCCAGTCAAGGTCTTCCACACCGATGTCGACAAACCATTTCTGTATGGACCTCACTTTGTGCGCAGGGTCATTGTCATGCTGAAACAGTAAAGGACCTTCCCCAAACTCTTGCCACAAAGCACAGAATCGTCTAGAATTCCATGGTATGCCGTTGCGTTAAGATTTCCCCTCACTGGGACTAAGAGGCCTAGCCCGAACCATGAAAAACAGCCCCCGACCATTATTCCTTCTCCACCAAACTTTACAGTTGGCACTATGCATTGGGGCAGGTAGCGTTCTCCTGGAATCTGCCAAACCCAGACTGCCAGGTGGTGAAGCTTGATTCATCACTCCAGCGATTCCGTTTCCACCGCTCTATAGTCCAATGGCGGCGAGCTTCACACCTCTCCATCCGATGCTTGGCATTGCACATGTTGATCTTAGGCTTTCGTGCGGCTCCTCGGCCATGGAAACCGATTTCCTGAAGCTCCTAACGAACAGCCCTTGCACGGACGTTGCTTCCAGAGGCAGTTTGGAACTCGGTAGTGAGTGTTGCAATCGAGGACAGATGATTTTTACATGCTTCATCGCTCGGCAGTCCCATTCTGTGAGCTTGTGTGGCCTACCACTTCGCTGCTGAGCCGAGAACTGCTCCTAGAAGTTTCCTCTTCACAATAACAGCACTTAGAGTTGACCGGGGCAGATTTAGCAGGGCAGAAATTTGACAATCTGACTTGTTGGAAAGGCGGTGTTCTATGACTGACACTTTGAAATACATTGAGCTCTTCATTAAGGCCATTCTACTGCCTTGTTTGGCTATGGAGATTGCATGGCTGTTTTCTCGATTTTATACACCCGTCAGCAACGGATGTGGCTGAAATAGCCTAATCCACAAATTTGAAGGGGTGTACACTTATGTTCCCTCTAATTTTTGGGGGTACTGAGCAAATTTCATGTTCGCTGAGCGCAAACTTGAAAGTTGTGAATATTCTGTGCAACTTCCAGCGCGCGCTTACTGTGAACACTGAGGCTGTACCTGCTTTAGGTTAGTTTTAACTGTGTCCAAGTAGGCTACTGTGGCTATTTAATCATAATATAAGCCTACCAGAGTGGCCTACCATCAAAAACAAGGGAGAAAATGCATCCCATAACATTTTAACGTGGAACTTTCTGTTTTGTAGTTCAGCTTACAATCGAGGCCAAAGTGTAGTGTTTGTGTAGGCCTACATTCCATGAGACTTAAAAAAAAAAAATGCAGGGCTTGACATTAACCTGTGTATCCCCTTGTCTTTCAGTCAAGGAGGTGACTGAAAATGTTCTGTGTTGTTTGATTCAAGAAAACACATTACAAAGTTAAATGCATTATTATTCGCATACTATTATTACAGAGAATCAGACAAATTATGCTACCCTCTGTCTATTGGCTACTTTGCTTATTCAAGCCTGTCTCAAAATACAAAATTCTCCCTTTAAGACTAAAACAAATCTTTACCTGACCTTGCTTTTCAAAGATTTCTAGAAATGTACATGTTTTGTGCTCTTGTAGGAATAAATCACTCCCCACTCCTCACTAACTAGCAAAGGATATTAACAGAATGTGCACACATGGTTGTTTCATGCAGCTCTCGCTTTGTTCTCAAAACAAGCGCATCTACTCAAGACCGCTCATAATGTAAACACAGTCCATTTCAAAGTAAATGGCACAGATCCATATATGGCAATGGTCTATTTGCATATAAACCTACTGCAGCTCTTATTGGTTATGCCGCACCGGTCTGTGTGGAGTAGGGCTGAGGCATGCGTGTCAATGCAATAGAAACCTACTCTGATGTGTTCTGCCGACAACTAAGTCTTGTGTCATTTGTTTTGCATACTAATAAGTCTTGGATAGTTAATTTTGTGTTCGTATGTTGCTTTGAAAGTAGCTAATATTGCATTGATTCTATCACAATTGCCACAGTAAAGGGAAATGTTGATATTGTTAACGAACAGGAAAAACTCTGAACTTCACTCAACTTTCTAATCTCGTGCTTCTCCGTGGGCGGATACTGTATTTCTGCACAGCAGTCTCGCCCCGTGCACCACACAGTTTAGAGGGAGCATTGATGTCCACATACTTTTGTGTGTATATATAGTGTATTTAACTCCAAGTTGAGAGCTGTAGTAAACCCATTCCTGTTGTGTGTCAGATTAAGAGCTGTGGTGTGGCGGTTCTGCTTGGATCAGAGGAATGCAGGGACCCACCCTCGTGTCATTAACTGACAAACATTACAGTTGATGTGGATTCTTGCCCCAATACTAGCCCCCTCATCAAGCCCAGCTCTGTCATTTTGAATACCAACCAGATGGGCTAAGGGCTGGATTTCTGATTCAGACAAATGTAGAGTCAAATGCTATTTTTAAGAATCCCATCCATATCTACATTTCTGAGACGTTTTTACCCAGGTTAAATCCCTTCCTGTGGCATCACTTCCAGGTGGTGGAGAAGACCAATCCAACGGAGGCGGTGGGCGTGGTCTGTAAGGTCGACGGACGTTACCAGGTGGTAGAGTACAGCGAGATCACCTTGGCTACGGCTGAGAAGCGCAGCGCGGACGGACGGCTGATGTTCAATGCAGGAAACGTGGCCAATCACTTCTTCACCCTAGCCTTCCTCAGAGACATCGTCCAGTGAGTCTCAAACACACACAAACATTTATGCAAACACACAGCCACACACACCTCCATACAGTAAGTGAGTAATTACATGGTGAATGTGTATCCCTCATTAAGCAGGTATTTGAGATCATTACCTGCCTAGTGGGAGTCTCATAACCTGAGAGCTTAGTAGTGGCTTTGGACCTAGCTGGTTTCTAATGAACAGTGTCTGTCAGCTGATATATCCCTGGAAACATCGCAGTGACTTTAATGAATATCCAGAATCTAAGGTGAAGTAAATGAAAGGAGAAAAAGCTGAAGTTTAGTTTGGAAGTTGTTTTTTTTTCCTCTTCACTTTTAACAGTTAAAACCAAGTGCGTGTTTCAAATTTCCTGATCTCACTCTCTCTCTGCATCCCCCCCCCTTTCAGTTCAATTCAAATGGGCTTGATTTGACATGGGAAACATATGTTTACATTGCCAAAGCAAGTGAAATAATCATTAAACAAAAGTAGGGCTGTCCTCGACTAAAAAAAATCTTAGTTGACCAGGAGTCGTCTG
Organism: Oncorhynchus mykiss; assembly: GCF_013265735.2. Lineage (NCBI taxonomy): Eukaryota > Metazoa > Chordata > Actinopteri > Salmoniformes > Salmonidae > Oncorhynchus > Oncorhynchus mykiss. Next base: position 75,305,935 of record NC_048569.1, on the reverse strand, counting down.
TTCTTTTGACCAATCAATTGGTCAAAATTTTAAAACGTGTATATTTTTACATTTGATGTGTTTTAATCAAATCAACCATATTCACGGAGCTTGTCTGATGCTTTAAGCACACTGTTTGATTAAATAATTAACACACAAATGGTTAGCGGGAGTCCGACAGCAATTGATTTGATTGTGCCGTAATAATAGTAATAACAATAAGTAGATCAAGAAAAAGGAGCATTATTATTGTAATATTTTTCTGACAATTTGAAACAGTGTAAACAACACTACATAAATAATACCAGGGAGGCTGTTCTGAGGGACAAAAAGTGTAAAGCCTTCATTACAGCAAAGAAAAAATTTAAAACAGACAAATTTGTGAAAATGTTTACTTGACATGTCGTTGTGAGGCTTGATGCTCATGGAATGAGTAGGCTATTAAAAACTCAAACAGGCAACAGAAGCAGGATCTGTCTTATTTCTGTAGATACAGTATATTGATTTATAAAGCCAGGCACATTTAACAGTTAGGCTATTGATTATAGACCTAATTAAGTTGTGATTTCCTCTCTCCTTACTTTATGTAGAAAAGGCTATGGCAGTTTTCTCATCTCCACATTCTGCTTCTGCCTACGCTCTATTGTTCTCAAGACCAATGTGCTGGTTAACTTTGCTATTATGCACATAGCAACATTGTCTAAGAAAAGGCGCCAATTCAACAATGCACTGATGTGTTTCCGAACCGTAGACGGCTATCACTATCCAACACGGGAGAAAGCGCTTTTGTTTTACCATTGTTCTTATGTAATATAACCATATACAATTTCAGTAGCACGTCTTAGAGTGATGAACTGTACCATCCCCAGGGCCTCCACAATGTATTAGTCCACTCAAACAGATGTGAATCAGACAGGTGTCTTGTACACCACAATATTTGTATTTCATTCTTTTGCTACTGCTCGACTAAAGAAATCTCGGTCGACCAAACAATCTACGATGGCCTTTTACTGTCCCCAGCACAAGCTGCACCTGTGGAATGATATTGCTTTTTAATCAGCTTCTTGATATGCCACCTGTCAGATGGATGGATTATCTCGGCAAATGAGAAATGCTCACTAACAGGGAAGTAAACACATTTGTGCACAAGTTGAGAGAAATGTTTTTTTGTGCGTATGGAACATTTCTGGGATATTTTATTTCAGCTCATGAAACATGGGACTAACACTTTTGCATTTACGTTTTTGTTCAGTCTAGGATTTCTATTTCTTTTTGCAATTTAGCAGCTATGAACCAAAACAGCAGAAATACTTTGAAAACAGCTACTGCAGCCTTTTTCTAACCCCAGCATGTACTCATACTTGACTTTTTACTATTTTTATTCAATTTGGGGCTCGCACTGTAGAGCCCTGCAACTTGACCAACCGCCAACGTGGCTGGTAATATAGACATTCTTACCTGCAATACCTAAATCTACCCGCATTTGGCAGGTGTTAATTGTATGCCCTGGATATGGGAGTTTATCAATGTTGGATTTGTTTTCAAATTCTTTGTGGGTCTCTAATATGGTCATATATTTGGCAGGAGATTAGCAAGTGCAGATCAGTTTCCACCTCATTTTGTGGACAGTGGGCACCTCCTGTCTTCTCTTGAGAACCAGGTCTGCCTCTCTCATTAGCAAGGCTATGCCCACAGAGTCTGTACAGTCAAGGATTTTCTTATTTTTGGGTCAGTCAGTGGTCAGCCACTGTGTACTCTCAGTGGGGTCTTTGTTGTTCTCGCTCTCTCTCGCTCTCTGCATCCCCGTCTTTCTCTTACCCCCTTTCTCTCTCTCCGCCGTGGTTGGCCGTGGTTTTGCAAGCTCGAAGCTCGATCCAATTTTGCTATTTTGTGATTATTTTGTTTATTTTTGACTTTATTTGCAGGGAATGTATCTGCTATAATTTCCTACAACCGACAATAACTTTTGAACATCAGATCGGCAGTTACTTACCTCAATTCTGACTTCTATTCATCTGGCCTGGGCTCTTTCTGTAATTCCTGTTAACTCGAAATGACACAACGATAAGGTTCCAGTTTAACTTAAAAAATTGTAAAAATAATCAAAAAGTATTTTTAGTGCCGACTTCATGGATGCAAAGCCAACTGTTTCTCCCTACCATCTAGACAGGCAGTATCTAGCCAACTTGAAAGCTAACACTGCATCCGGGAGAACCATGTCGTACTTGCGCATCTTATTGTACCTCTACATCATTGATTTCGAACAGTCGGTCATTGCAACCGAAATATCTCTCGTAACACTGTCAAAGTTTGAATATGCCTCATAGGCACGGTCTTTCTCTTCTTTAAGAAATACAGAATCCAGTGCTCTGATCAAAGTTCCCATACCGTCATCCTTGTTCAAATCCTCCAGGGATATTTCCAGTGCTGCATCTCTCTTTCTTCCCTCGAGTGATAATACCACCGCAAGTGCTTGATGGATGGATCAACAACATTGTAGTTACTGCACAATACTAACCTAGTTGACAGAGTGAATAGAAGGGAGCCTATTCTGTATACAGAATAAAAATATTCCAAAACATTCATCAAGGCACTAAATAGGGGTAAAGCAATTACATTTCTGTCCTTAATATGAAGTGTTGTGTTTTGTGCAAATCCAATACAACACACTACCACTCTCCATATTTTCAAGCATAGTGGTGGTTGCATCATGTTATGGGTATGCTTGTAATCATTAAGGACTGGGGAGTTTTTCATGATAACAAATAAATGGAGTGGAGCTAAGCACAGGCAAAATCCTAGAGAAAAACCTGGATTATTCTGCTTTCCACCAGACACTGGGAAATAAATTCAACAGGACAATAACCTAAAACACAAGGCCAAATCTAAAATGGAGTTGCTTACCAAGAAGACCGTGAATGTTCCTAAGTGGCCAACCTACAGTTTTGAATTAAATCGTCTTTAAAATCTATGGCAAGACTTGAAAATGGTTGTGTATTAATGATAAACAACCAATTTGACAGAGCTTGAAGAATTTGGAAAATAATGGCTAAATATTGTACAATCCAGGTATCCAGGGGTGTGAATACTTTTGTAAATTTGATATTTCTGTATTTCATTTTCAATACATTTTCCAAATTGTCAAAAAACCTGTTTTCACTTTGTCGTTATGGGGTGTGTAGATGGGTAAAAATGTAATCCATTTCATATTCAGGCTTTAACATGACAAAATGTGGAATCATTTAAGGGGTATGAATACGATCTACCTTTTATCAATCCAGTATCCCTGCACATTGTAAATATGGTACAGGAACTGACTTTTAATATATGTGTGTGTGTGTGTGTGTACGTGCGCTTACTTGTTCTTGTTTTTATTTCTCATGTGTTTTTGTTCTACCTTGTTGTTTTTTGTATTACATTGTTATTAATTACTGCACTGTTGGCGTTAGAGCTCGCAAAAAAAGCCATTACTTGTGCATGTGACATTGAAACTTGAAACTCTCTCTCAGGACGTTTGAGCCTCAGCTGCAGCATCACGTGGCCCAGAAGAAAATCCTGTATGTGGACACGCAGGGACGGCTAATCAAACCCGACAAACCCAACGGGATTAAAATGGAAAAATTTGTCTTTGACATATTCCAGTTTGCCAAGTAAGTGCAGTGATTTTCCAGCTGACTTTAGCATGTGTGGAGCTGGCTGCATTTCCCCTTAACCTGTGGAGAAGGAAGGGGGAGACACAGCCAGGCATCCGTTACTAAGACCCAGGTCCTGACACCCAGATCTCTGGAGCCCCAGCTTCCATCCCCCATCTCCTTGGCAGGTTCCAGGACCTCAGACACCTAGCCCAAACCCCAGCTCCATAGCCACTGTCCCAGAACCAGCCCAGCCCTCCTCCTCCGGCTGCTGGGGCCTGTAAGATGTAGGTTTTACGAGCTGCTCCAGTCTCTTTCTCAGCGGTTGATTCATGACATCACCTCTGTGTCATGTTGCTGCTTTTAGAACTTTACATGGAGTCAAATGATTCCTCATTGCAATGAGGATGCAATTCTATGTGGCTCTATTTTAGAACTCTGCTATTCTCAGGTTGTTTTGATAAAGATGATAAATATGTTTTGTTGTTCAAGGGTGGGTTACCTTGGAAACGGTAGCACAAAAGATGCATTTTCACACTGTGTTTTGTGTGTCTCAGGGCCTTTGTGGTGTATGAGGTTCTTCGTGAAGACGAGTTTTCTGCCCTGAAGAACGCCGACAGCCAGGACGGTAAAGACACGCCCACCACGGTGAAACACGCCCTCATGTCCCTGCATCACCGCTGGGTCCTCAATGCTGCAGGACACTTTATAGACGAGAACGGGACACGTGTGCCTGCTATACCCAGGTGAGAGACACACACACCAAACACACTCACGGTGAATATACATTCTATTTATCTCTCCAACTTTTGTCACGTTCATCACCATATAGTCTCCCTGTCACACCTTTTCCACAATCGCACTTTTTCTCACAGTATCCCTCTCACGGTTCCCCTTAACCCTGTGTGTCCTGTGTAATGTTTAAATGTTTCCAGAGATGGACCTGCAGGATGTGGCACAGCTGATGTCAACCAGAAGTAACTATTTTCTGTGCTACTGACTGAGTTACTGCATGGTGACGGGGCTTTGGCTTTCACACAGTTGCTCACTGTAACCCACTGTCACACACACACCTGGGCTGTGTCTCAATTCTGTATACTGGCTTCCTCTGTCTCCTGTCCTACTTTCACCTGGTCAGTTTATTATCAGTGTGGGTGAAGGGAAGGAGAGGAAGGGACTAGTGTGTTGAGATGCAGCCTGGGGTTTAGCTGTACTAGGGCCCTGGTCAAAAGTCATAGTGAGGTCACAGGGTACCTGACCTGCCCACTGACATGGTCTGCATGTGATTAGGTAAGTGTAGGCCAGTTTATCATCCTGTTGCTTTCACCAATCAAACCATCCTAGAGCAGTGATTATCTCAAGGAAGGAAGGAGGGAGGGAGGGAGGGAGGGAGGGAAGGAAGGAAGGAGGGAGGGAGGGAGGGAGGGAGGGAAGGAAGGAAGGAGGGAGGGAGGGAAGGAAGGAGGGAAGGAAGGAAGGAGGGAGGGAAGGAGGGAGGGAAGGAAGGAGGGAAGGAAGGAGGGAAGGATAAGATATTGGTGCAGGCCCTTTTGCTAACTGGGACAGTAGCTACTAACCCATGGAATGTGGAGCATGCTGGGTCATGGGTAATGGGCACTGGGCATGCTTTGCAATTGATTTTGAGGGGCCATTTCAGATCTGATGTTGGCCAGTTACCTGTGATTGTGACGGCAACACTAAATACATTTAAATCATTGTTCAAAGATTATGATTTAAAGTAGTGTATTCAACAGCCTTTTAAAAATATTTATTACATTCATAAATGTTCATAAATGCTACTTAGTGGTGTCATTAGATTGCAATAAGGTGTAATGGCTCTTTCTGTATGATATATGCTCTCTCCCAATCAATATAGACTTCATTCACTTCCACTTCAAACTGCCTACTTAGTCTTCCTGGACCCAGATGAAGCCTACTCCTGGACTAAATGGAATCTCGGAAAGTGCTTTTTAGCCCAGGAATAGGGTTTATCTGGGTCCAGGAAAAAGGTCTAGGAGTCTCTTTGATGTGAACGCTTTAATGCTTTGCTCCAAACATCTAATCATCTAAGAACAGCTGGAGCAGAGAATCACACATCCAGCTGCCTCTTTTCTTACTCCATACACAAGACAAAAGCACTCAACCTTTCCTTCTCTCATTCCTTCCTCCTCTTCTTTTCCCCACAGTCTGAAGGATGGAACAGACCTGCCAATCAAATGTGAGATCTCCCCACTGGTGTCCTATGGCGGAGAGGTAAGGGGGAGGGACTTAACAGTAGGGACCTGTTCAAATAGAAATAAATATTAAAAAGTGATTCCTGTTATAGTTACTTAATTCAGTTCAAATATAAATAAATATTAAAAAGTGATTCTTTGTTATAGTTACTTAATTCAGTTTTACCAGTGTTGTTGATATAATAGCCTGATGTCACTTCCTGTTGTGTTGCAGGGTTTGGAGGAGCTGGTGAGTGGGCGAGAGTTCCGCCCTACCCTGGTCATCGATGAAAGTGGAGCCCACGAACTGGTGAAGAATGGCTTGTGAGGGATGGAAAATGGAGGGAGGGAGAGAGAGCGAGTGAGCAAAAACCAGAGATGAGCCAAAGACCTATTCCACTCCCTCTCCTCCTCCCTACAACTGGAAGAAACTGTGATGTTTGTTTCCGTGCAATAATGCTGCGTTCATTTGCTTTCCTAAATAATTTAAACACAATGCATTTCCAACATCCCAAAACAAAACAAAAAAAGCTTCTTAATTGGAATTATAAGTGGGAAACCCGTACTATAACTCAGTACCATGAGATCCAACCCCCAGTTGGAATGTTTTCCAAATGTTTTTTTTTCTTCTGAGGAGCACGTGGCCGCAGCACAGGATGAAGGACAGAAGCCTTGTGGGGCTGGATGAAGCAGTCTGAAGATCAAGCTATTTATTTTGCTTAAGTCCAATATTTTTTATCTGTCTTGTAGATGGAAATTACCACCTATGCATTTTACCAAGTGATTTGTACATACCGATACAAATAGAGATAGGTATAGCAATTGTAGTCAGATGAACCTAATATAAATGATTGATTTATTATTAACATGTAATGTTGGTTCATGGAAAGAGTTTTTAATGATAACTGGGTTGCATAGCACACTACTGCTAGTCTTCTGCCTGATTGGCTTCCAAATGAAGCTGTTCACATAAGAATTGTTTTCCATTTTCTTTATTAAAGAAATATCCAATTTGAAGAGGTATGGGTCTTCTTTGATTAAACATAAGGTTAGCATGGTGTGTGTGCGTAGTTGTCTGCACGTGCGCACCCTGTGTGTAGATTGGTCGGTCCTTTGTGTGATGGGTGTGTCTTTTGCATTAGAAGTCCTGGTGTGTTGAATCAGAGTTTCCAACAAGCAGCACATGGTTTGTGTTTTAAGACGGGCCATAGTGAGCATGCTACACTTACTGCTGCAGCCACTCAGGAAATCTACTCTGTGGCTGCTAACTGTCTCTCTCCCTCTGTCTGTCTCTGTCTCTCACACACAAACAATCCTCTCACTTTCTATTGCTGACTTTCTCCTTTTTTCTTCTCATTTCCCTTTCATTTGCTCTCACTCCCGCTTCTATCTCTGACAGAAGGTATTGCAGTGACCGAGGGATATGCTTACGTAACACTTATAAAGGATACCTCAATGTAAAGTGTAAATGCTGAATTTACTGAGGTAAATTACCTTGATGTATTTTGTAGAATGTTATATTTCTTCAGGCAGATATGAAACATGACCATGTGCATCGATAGAGTTTTAGCACACTGGACTGTCCTTAACTGGACTACTGTAGAGCATGCTTTCCTCACTAAGCCACACCATGATTTTCCATCATGAAGGAAGGGGTGCATTTAAAGGGTAATTCCACCCCCTTATCATAATTTGATACGTTGATCCTTACCACCTTAATCCTCATTATCCCTTTTATTTCCTGAGTCTGGTGTTTTAGTCCACATCAGCTATGGAACACTGGCGGTGATATTGTCATCAGGTGGTGACTGTCCTTACTCATCACTAAGGTGAGCTCATTCTGTGGTCCTAGTGTTATCAATGTATAAAAGTGCTTCATGAATTGTAAGTATCTGTGTACTTGCAGTGTGTACTCACTGGCCTACACACAGTACCCCATAATAATGAAAAGCTGAAATGTCTTGAGTCAATAAGTATTCAAGCCCTTTGTTATTGCAAGTCTAAATAAATGAATGAGTTTGCTTAACAAGTCTCATGTTGCATTTACTCACTGTGTGCAATAATAGCGTTTTTTACTTTAATGACTACATCATCTATGTACCCCACACATACAATTATCTGTAAGGTCCCTCAGTCGAGCAGTGAATTTCAACACCGATTGATCCACAAAGACCAGGGAGATTTTCCTATGCCTTGCAAAGAAGGTCACCTATTGGTAAATCGGTCAAAAATGTTTTTGTAAAACAAGTTATTAATTACACTTTGGATAGTGTATCGATACACCCAGTCACTACAAAGATACAGTTGTCCTTTCTAACTCAGTTGCAGGAGAGGAAGGAAACTGCTCAGGGATTTCAATATGAGGCCAATGGGGACTTTAAAGAGTTTAATGGCTGTGATAAGAGAGAACTGAGGATGGATCAACAACATTGTAGTTACTCCGCAATACTAATCTAGTTGACAGCGTGAAAAGAAGAAAGCCTGTGCATCCTGTTTGCAACAAGGCACTAAATTAATACTGCAAAAAAATTGGCAAAGCAATTCACTTTTTGTCCTGAATACAAAGTGTTATGTTTTGGGCAAATCCAATAAAACACATTACTAAGTACCACTCTCCATATTTTCAAGCATAGTGGTGGCTTGTTTGTGTTATGGGTATGATTGTAATCGTTCAGCACTAGAACGTTTTTCAGGATAAAAAAAGAAAGAATGTAGTCAAGCATAGCCAGGATCCTAGAAAACTTGGTTCAGTAAGCTTTTCACCAGACACTGGGAGATTAATTCACACTAAAACACAAGGCAAAATCTACACTGGAGTTGCTTACCAAGAAGACAGACAGTGAATGTTCCTGAGTGGCCGAGTTACAGTTTTGACTGAAAATCTATGGCAAGACCTTAAAATGGTTGTCTAGCCATGATCAACAACCACTTTGACAGAGCTTGAAGGATTTTGAATAGAATAATGGTCAAATGTTGCACAATCCAGGGTTGAAAAGCTCATAGAGACAATCCCAGAAAGACTCACAGCTCTAATTGTTGCCAAAGGTCCTTCAACAAAGTATTGACTCAGGGGTATGAGTACTTACGTTAACGAGATATTTCTGTATTTAATTTTCAAAAAATGTGCAAACATTTCCAAAAACATGTTTTCACTTTGTCATTATGAGGTATTGTGTGTAGATGGGTGAGACCATATTTAAGCCATTTTGAATTCAGGCTTTAACACAACAAAATGTGGAATTATTCAAGGGGTATGAACCATTTCTGAAGGCACTGTATTTGTCAACAGTATCAAATGTAATTTCTTCCACACAACAAGAAAATGCAACGTTGAATTGACGTTTTTTTGCTTTCTGAATTATTGCTGCCGTGAATTAAAGTGGTTTCATCGCTCCCTCAGGCTATCAAAATAACTTTCTCCTCCAGGAGAAAAAGGCATTCTGATTGGGTACTGGGCTCTGACTTAATTGAAACCTTATTTGTAGCATGTGAAATTCTGGGACTTTGGCATGCCCCCAAGAATTCTCAGAATGTGATTCCCCTCTTTCTCTGCCTCCGCTCCAAGCTCCGTTTTATTATTTTTTTCAAGGGTGTCTTGCATCAGCCCAGTGAGTATGAGAGGGAACTGAGCGGAGCGAGGAAGAAAAGATCGAAAAGGCTTGGATTCTGACAGAACTGGGGACACGGACACTCACTGGAATACTCCACCGCTTCCTCTGAACAAATGGTTTGAAAGGGCAAAACTCTTTAAAAGTACGTTTCAAACTTTTTCTCAAAAATAACAATTTTTTAAATGTGTTTCAAGGGTGAAGGGTTTGGGTTCCACTGGAAGCTATAGTGATACTTTTTCTTTCTTAGAATTGTGTCAGTACCTCACACTAGTCTAGGTGTCTCAGCGTGTTTATAGTCTAGTTTTGAACCCAATATCCCGGTTTTTCTTGAGTGAGAGAGAGCTACTGTTTATATGGCAGACTAGAATAGAGGATAGCAGAGAGATGAGATGCAGCCTTTCTCAGATCCACTCAAAGCACCGCTGCAATCCAGCTGCTATACACAGAGGCCATTTACACTCATACTGTATTAACTGTGTCTAGTTTGATTTAAAACGACATCTCTTTATAAATGTTGACTGCAAAAATATGTTGTGCTTCCCCATTGATAGAGGAATATTGTAAGTCTTGTTTTATTGTCTGGAGAAGCAGCAGTGGAACTAATGCAGAAATAGCTTGAGGCTTTTTCACTTTCGTGCATCGAGTTCAAACCCCAGAGAGAATTTGTTGTGCTTTGTTTTTCTGGACATTTGTTTACTGTGTTATGGAAAAGCTGAGCAACTGTAGACCACTTAAGTTCCTGGCTTGATACGTTATTTTGGCTCGGTATTATCATACATACCATGCATCTTTGTGTGTCTATCCTTGTCCTCTTGTGTCATGCAGGCAGGATATAGGTATTACGTAGGTGGTATGTGGGTGACAGATCCAATCCAAACAGAGGCTAAATTCAGCCATTTTGATGTGGGGACGTAACACAATCACTTAGCAGGCAGTTTTATCCCAAATAAATATCAATATATACATAGTCATGACTCATGCAGGATCTAATAGTCACTGGTCTGGTGTTGCCGACACCTTACTCCAGCCGGGCTGAGCCATCAGAACCAGGTTAGTGTAGATGACCACAGTGTCATAAAGGACAGTTGTTCTGAGGAGGTCAAGGTGGTGAGGCATGTGGTGTGACCCCTTAGCCATTCCTGGCAGGGTGTGAGTGGGTATGTGAGAGTGTGTTGAGCCAGGTTCATGACCTCACTGATGGTAATAGCCAGCCTTGACATCTCTCTTCCAGCTCTCAACATGTGCTTTAAGTTATCAGAGGAATAGACATATCATTTCAATTAGCAACTCCTCCCTCGCTCTCTTTATCTCTCCATCCCTGCCTCCCTCTCTCCCTCCTTCCCCCTGGGGCCTCAGAGTCTGTCCAGATACAGAGGTAGAGATGTAATGACACACTACTGAACCAGCAGGGTCAGGGTGTAATTTCAACTCCTTTCAAAACACAGCAGAGGCACCCAGTGCTTAGATGTACTTGCCTGCCTGCCGTAGGTCCATGTCTGACTGAGCCCATACAGATCAGGCCCCTCGCTGGCAGCATATTCCATAGTGTACCATTTTGATGTACTCTTATGGGTCAAACTTTATTTGGCTAGTTTGGATATTCCATAGAAAAAGTATTCTATGTATTATTGTGGGTCACATTTTATTTGGATAGTCCGGAAAGTTCATCTGTAGGTGCTCTACAGATGGCCATACTATTAACAAACTATCTGTTGATAACAAACTGCTTGCTAAAGTTAGGGTTAGGCTTAAAGGGTGTTTTCACATATTTTCCTCTTTAAAATAACTGATCTCAGTCCTCTTTTAAAAAAAAATAATTTAAAAAGCAAATGTACTCAGAACATGAGAACATATGAAAGCTGGTGGTTCCCTTTAACTTGAGTCTTCAATATTCCCAGGTAAGAAGATTTAGGTTGTAGTTATTATAGGACTATTTCTCTCTATACCATTTGTATTTCATATACCTTTTAGTTTAGTTTATTAATTTGACAATTAAAAAAAAAAACAAGTACACATAAAATGTAAAAGCCATACATGCACATTAATAAAATCATCGAGGATAACACACATAGTCTGGGACTTATTTTCATTGTGGTCCTCTTGAGACAAGATGGCTAGACAAGAACAAACACAGTACGGCAGTGAAATAATAAAACAAAAACAGAGAAGAACATCTATCTCATTCCAGTTACATCATAAGGGTTATTCATATGGGCATTGGATGTTCTAATAGGTACTTTAATATTGCCAGCCTAATCTCGGGAGTTGATAGGCTTTAAGTCATAAACAGCACAATGCTTGAAGCACAGCGAAGAGCTGCTGGCAAATGCACGAAAGTGCTGTTTGAATGAATGCTTACGAGCCTGCTGCTGCCTACCACCGCTCAGTCAGACTGCTCTATCAAATCATAGACTTGATTATAATATAATAACACACAGAAATACAAGCCGTAGTTTCCAGATTTGACCATATTAATGACCTATCATTTTGAAAACAAAACGTTTATTCTTTCAGTGAAATACGGAACCGTTCTGTATTTTATCTAACAGGTGGCATCCATCAGTCTAAATATTGCTGTCACATTGCACAACCTTCAATGTTATGTCATAATTATGTACAATTCTGGAAAATTAATTACGGTCTTTGTTAGGAAGAAATGGTCTTCACACAGTTCGCAACTAGCCAGGAGGCTCAGACTGCTGCACATACCCTGACTCTGCTTACACAGAATGCAAGAAAATTGACACACTTTTCCTAGTTAAAAGAAATTCATGTTAGCAGGCAATATTAACAAAATATGCAGGTTTAAAAATATATAGTTGTGTAGGATTTTAAGAAAGGCATTGATGTTTATGATTAGGTACACATTGGTGCAACAACAGTGCTTCTTTCGTGAATGCGCTTGTCAAATCACCCGTTTGGCGAAGTAGGCTATGATTCAATGATAAATTAACAGGCACCGCATTCATTATATGCAACTCAGGACAAGCTAGATAAACTAGTAATATCATCAGCCATGGGTAGTTAACTAGTGATTATGTTAATATTGATTGTTTTTTATAAGATACGTTTAATGCTAGCTAGCACCTTACCTTGGCTCCTTGTTGCACTCGCATAACAGGTAGTCAGCTTGCCACGCAGTCTCCTCGTGGAGTGAAATGTAATCGGCCAATATCGGTGTCCAAAAATGCCGGTTGCCGATTGTTATGAAAACTTGAAATCGGCTCTAATTAATCGGCCATTCCGATTAATCGGTCGACCTCTAGTCCGTAGTTCCTTTTGAGTGTTCACACTGCACAAAAAAATTAAGCAAACCACACGTAGTTCACTAAAATTGGCCGAAAGGGACCATGTGTGAAAACACCCTTTGAATAAGGTTTAGGGTTAGGGGCTTGTGTTAGGGTTAGGGTATGGGTAAACTAGGGTTAGGGTTAGGGTATAGGTAAACTAGGGTTAGGGTATCGCTAAACTAGGGTTAGGGTATAGGTAAACTAGGGTTAGGGTATAGGTAAACTAGGGTTAGGGTATAGGTAAACTAGGGTTAGGGTATAGGTAAACTAGGGTTAGGGTATAGGTAAAGTAGGGTTAGGGTATAGGTAAACTAGGGTTAGGGTATAGGTAAACTAGGATTAGGGTATAGGTAAACTAGGGTTAGGGTATAGGTAAACTAGGGTTAGGGTATCGCTAAACTAGGGTTAGGGTATAGGTAAACTAGGGTTAGGGTATAGGTAAAGTAGGGTTAGGGTATAGGTAAACTAGGGTTAGGGTATAGGTAAACTAGGGTTAGGGTATAGGTAAAGTAGGGTTAGGGTATAGGTAAACTAGGGTTAGGGTATAGGTAAACTAGGGTTAGGGTATAGGTAAAGTAGGGTTAGGGTATAGGTAAACTAGGGTTAGGGTATAGGTAAACTAGGGTTAGGGTATAGGTAAACTAGGGTTAGGGTATAGGTAAACTAGGGTTAGGGTATAGGTAAACTAGGGTTAGGGTATAGGTAACCTAACCTAGCAGGGGTAAAAGAAACAACTGAAACTATACTGAGCATAAATATAAATGCAACAATTTCAAAGATTTGACTGAGTTACAGTTCATAGAAGGAAAACAGTCATTTTAAATAAATTCATTAGGCCCTAATCTATGGATTTCGCGGGTGGGCCTGGGATGGAATAGGTCATGGGGGGGGGGGGGGGGGGCCTGGGAGGGAATAGGCCATGGGGGGGCTGGGAGGGAATAGGCCATGGGGGGGGGGGCTTGGAGGGAATAGGTCATGGGGGGGCTGGGAGGGAATAGGCCATGGGGGGGGGGGGCTTGGAGGGAATAGGTCATGGGGGGGCTGGGAGGGAATAGGCCATGGGGGGGGGGGGGCTTGGAGGGAATAGGTCATGGGGGGGCTGGGAGGGAATAGGCCCACTCACTTGGGAGCCAGGCCAACCCACTGGGGAGTTTATATTTGTGTTCAGTATAGATCCCCTACATACTGGTCTTACAAATAATTAGGAAAAAAATGTCTGGGAGGTTCTCTTCTGCACTATTCAACCAATCCAGTAAATGTGGAGGAGGAGTTGAGTGTCGCCTTGGGTGAGTTCGAGCGGATCACTTTTGTCAAGTCAGTGGTCACCGCCTTTTCAAAGTGTGTTGCATTATGGGGATAAAAATTGTCCATTATAGGGCCTCCCGAGTGGCGCAGAGGTCTAAGGCACTGCTAGCTGTGCCACTAGAGATTCTGGGTTCAAGTCCAGGCTCTGTCACAACTGGCCGCAACCTGGAGGCCCATGGGGCGGCGCACAGTTGGCCCAGCGTCGTCCGGCAGGGATATCCTAGTCTCATCGCGCACTAGCGACTCTTGTGGCGGGCTGGGCGCAGTGCACGCTGACACGGTCGCCAGGTGTACGGTGTTTCCTCCGACACATCGGTGCGGCTGGCTTCAGGGTTGGATGGGCATTGTGTCAAGAAGCAGTGCAGCTTGGTTGGGTTGTGTTTTGGAGGATGCATGGCTCTCGACCTTCGCCTCTCCTGTCTGTACGGGAGTTGCAGCGATGAGACAAGACTGTAACTACTACCAATTGGATACCACAAAATTGGGGAGAATTTTTTTATTTTTTTTTCAAAATTGTCCGGCGTGCGCCTACATGTCAACTGCATGAGCTTTACATAAATCATGTGATCAAAGGCCATGACGTTTTGACTGCAGATCAAAGGCCATGACTCTTCACCAACCTTATCCTGCTGCCATCGCCTGCATTGTTGGAGGTGATTTTGTTTGACCCATGCAAACGTGACCCAAAATGTGACTGAAAAAGGAACCAACTTTCCCCAATTCGTGTATACATGGATATGAGCAAATTAATGTGATGTTTGATGGTCTCTCACACCAATTTATTGTACAATGTACACACATATATTTTCACTTCATGAGTGTGTGATATGGGGGTTGGAGACATGTTTATCTTTACATTACAAAGACAAACTTGGTTTGTTTTCACCTTACCACTCAAACGAGACCCTTGTTAATGTCCAAAAGCAGAAGTAGTGTCACCGGCTCTATTTCCATTTCCCCTGAGAACCGGAACATCCGGTTGTTGGGGACTCGGCGGAGGATAGGGTAAGGCTTAAGGTTAGGGTTGGTAGATAGTTGGTTAAAATGTTACTGATAGTCTGTAGAGCGTTTACAGATGGACTATACAAATAAAGTGTTATATTTAAAGACAGGGTGAACTACTGGTTAGTATGCACAGTCACACTCAGTCTTGTCCTACTCTAAGTACCAGTGTACATGAATATCACAACCACCCAAAGGTCTAAACTGGTTTGTGATCAATGCTTAGCAAACTAGGCTGAAGTTGTTTGTCTCTTGCTGGTTCCGTTTTGAGGTCCACATGATGAGAACATAGTGAAGAAAGAGATGAATAAAACATAATGACTTTGCTTTGAGTGGGAAAATGCCTTGAGTGGATGGAGAGAGAGGAAAGAGAAAAACAGAGGGAAGACCGATGAGACGGAGCTGGTCTCTTAACGCCTCACACAGATGGATGGATTGGCAAGAACCTGAAAACAACAGGAAAACGTTAGAGAGAAATATCTCGGCTCGCTCTCTCTCTCCCTCTCCCTCTCTCTCTCTCTCTCTCTCTCTCTCTCTCTCTCGACTACTACTTTAGAATGGAACATTTTGTTGAGTATCATGAATAAGCAGTACGATATTCAGGGAAACATAATGATCCAAACTGTCTCTGAGTGTACTGGAGTGTCTTGGGAGAAATGTCTTGACAGCTTGAAACCACTCAGACATTGCGTAGTAATAGAACAGTACTCATGGTGGTGTTTTTAGAAGTAGAAGTGGAGCAGTAACACATTATTTGGATAGTCCCAAGGAGATGTTTGTAGATGTTCAGTAGACGTTCAATAACTGTCAACAACATTTCAACTAACTCCACTAACCCTAGCCCTAACATGAACCTTTATCCTAACCTTAAACTTAACCCTTACACTAACTGTAAACTAAATCTTTACGTTAACCCTAATTCTAAACCAGTTGCTTATCAACGGAGAGTTTGTTTGTATAGTATGACCATCTGTATGGGACGATCCAAATAAAGTGTGTCCATGGAGATATTTGTAGTAGCAGTAGTAGTGTTACATTTGCAAGCAGTAGTTGTGTAATTTATTGAAGCAGCAGTAGTTGGGTAATTTATTGAAGCAGCAGTAGTTGGGTAATTTATTGAAGCAGCAGTAGTTGGGTAATGTATTGAAGCAGCAGTAGTTGGGTAATTTATTGAAGCAGCAGTAGTTGGGTAATTTATTGAAGCAGCAGTAGTTGGGTAATTTATTGAAGCAGCAGTAGTTGGGTAATTTATTGAAGCAGCAGTAGTTGGGTAATTTATTGAAGCAAGCAGTAGTTGGGTAATTTATTGAAGCAGCAGTATTTGGGTAATGTATTGAAGCAAGCAGTAGTTGGGTAATTTATTGAAGCAGCAGTAGTTGGGTAATTTATTGAAGCAGCAGTAGTTGGGTAATTTATTGAAGCAGCAGTAGTTGGGTAATTTATTGAAGCAGCAGTAGTTTGGTAATGTATTGAAGCAGCAGTAGTTGGGTAATTTATTGAAGCAGCAGTAGTTGGGTAATTTATTGAAGCAGCAGTAGTTGGGTAATTTATTGAAGCAGCAGTAGTGGGTAATTTATTGAAGCAGCAGTAGTTGGGTAATTTATTGAAGCAAGCAGTAGTTGGGTAATTTATTGAAGCAGCAGTATTTGGGTAATGTATTGAAGCACGCAGTAGTTGGGTAATTTATTGAAGCAGCAGTAGTTGGGTAATTTATTGAAGCAGCAGTAGTTGGGTAATTTATTGAAGCAGCAGTAGTTGGGTAATTTATTGAAGCAGCAGTAGTTGGGTAATGTATTGAAGCAGCAGTAGTTGGGTAATTTATTGAAGCAGCAGTAGTTGGGTAATGTATTGAAGCAGCAGTAGTTGGGTAATTTATTGAAGCAGCAGTAGTTGGGTAATTTATTGAAGCAGCAGTAGTTGGGTAATTTATTGAAGCAGCAGTAGTTGGGTAATTTATTGAAGCAGCAGTAGTTGGGTAATGTATTGAAGCAGCAGTAGTTGGGTAATTTATTGAAGCAGCAGTAGTTGGGTAATTTATTGAAGCAGCAGTAGTTGGGTAATTTATTGAAGCAGCAGTAGTTGGGTAATTTATTGAAGCAGCAGTAGTTGGGTAATTTATTGAAGCAAGCAGTAGTTGGGTAATTTATTGAAGCAGCAGTAGTTGGGTAATTTATTGAAGCAGCAGTAGTTGGGTAATTTATTGAAGCAGCAGTAGTTGGGTAATTTATTGAAGCAGCAGTAGTTGGGTAATGTATTGAAGCAGCAGTAGTTGGGTAATTTATTGAAGCAGCAGTAGTTGGGTAATGTATTGAAGCAGCAGTAGTTGGGTAATTTATTGAAGCAGCAGTAGTTGGGTAATTTATTGAAGCAGCAGTAGTTGGGTAATTTATTGAAGCAGCAGTAGTTGGGTAATTTATTGAAGCAGCAGTAGTTGGGTAATTTATTGAAGCAAGCAGTAGTTGGGTAATTTATTGAAGCAGCAGTATTTGGGTAATGTATTGAAGCAAGCAGTAGTTGGGTAATTTATTGAAGCAGCAGTAGTTGGGTAATTTATTGAAGCAGCAGTAGTTGGGTAATTTATTGAAGCAGCAGTAGTTGGGTAATGTATTGAAGCAGCAGTAGTTGGGTAATTTATTGAAGCAGCAGTAGTTGGGTAATGTATTGAAGCAGCAGTAGTTGGGTAATTTATTGAAGCAGCAGTAGTTGGGTAATTTATTGAAGCAGCAGTAGTTGGGTAATTTATTGAAGCAGCAGTAGTTGGGTAATGTATTGAAGCAGCAGTAGTTGGGTAATTTATTGAAGCAGCAGTAGTTGGGTAATTTATTGAAGCAGCAGTAGTTGGGTAATTTATTGAAGCAGCAGTAGTTGGGTAATTTATTGAAGCAGCAGTAGTTGGGTAATTTATTGAAGCAGCAGTAGTTGGGTAATTTATTGAAGCAAGCAGTAGTTGGGTAATTTATTGAAGCAGCAGTATTTGGGTAATGTATTGAAGCAAGCAGTAGTTGGGTAATTTATTGAAGCAGCAGTAGTTGGGTAATTTATTGAAGCAGCAGTAGTTGGGTAATTTATTGAAGCAGCAGTAGTTGGGTAATTTATTGAAGCAGCAGTAGTTGGGTAATGTATTGAAGCAGCAGTAGTTGGGTAATTTATTGAAGCAGCAGTAGTTGGGTAATGTATTGAAGCAGCAGTAGTTGGGTAATTTATTGAAGCAGCAGTAGTTGGGTAATTTATTGAAGCAGCAGTAGTTGGGTAATTTATTGAAGCAGCAGTAGTTGGGTAATTTATTGAAGCAGCAGTAGTTGGGTAATTTATTGAAGCAGCAGTAGTTGGGTAATTTATTGAAGCAGCAGTAGTTGGGTAATGTATTGAAGCAGCAGTAGTTGTGTAATTTATTGAAGCAGCAGTAGTTGGGTAATTTATTGAAGCAGCAGTAGTTGGGTAATTTATTGAAGCAGCAGTAGTTGGGTAATTTATTGAAGCAGCAGTAGTTGGGTAATGTATTGAAGCAGCAGTAGTTGGGTAATGTATTGAAGCAAGCAGTATTTGGGTAATGTATTGAAGCAGCAGTAGTTGGGTAATTTATTGAAGCAGCAGTAGTTGGGTAATGTATTGAAGCAGCAGTAGTTGGGTAATGTATTGAAGCAGCAGTAGTTGGGTAATTTATTGAAGCAGCAGTAGTTGGGTAGTTTATTGAAGCAGCAGTAGTTGGGTAATTTATTGAAGCAGCAGTAGTTGGGTAATTTATTGAAGCAAGCAGTAGTTGGGTAATTTATTGAAGCAGCAGTAGTTGGGTAATTTATTGAAGCAGCAGTAGTTGGGTATTTTATTGAAGCAGCAGTAGTTGGGTAATTTATTGAAGCAGCAGTAGTTGGGTAATGTATTGAAGCAGCAGTAGTTGGGTAATTTATTGAAGCAGCAGTAGTTGGGTAATGTATTGAAGCAGCAGTAGTTGGGTAATTTATTGAAGCAGCAGTAGTTGGGTAATGTATTGAAGCAGCAGTAGTTGGGTAATTTATTGAAGCAGCAGTAGTTGGGTAATTTATTGAAGCAAGCAGTAGTTGGGTAATTTATTGAAGCAGCAGTATTTGGGTAATGTATTGAAGCAAGCAGTAGTTGGGTAATTTATTGAAGCAGCAGTAGTTGGGTAATTTATTGAAGCAGCAGTAGTTGGGTAATTTATTGAAGCAGCAGTAGTTGGGTAATTTATTGAAGCAGCAGTAGTTGGGTAATGTATTGAAGCAGCAGTAGTTGGGTAATTTATTGAAGCAGCAGTAGTTGGGTAATGTATTGAAGCAGCAGTAGTTGGGTAATTTATTGAAGCAGCAGTAGTTGGGTAATTTATTGAAGCAGCAGTAGTTGGGTAATTTATTGAAGCAGCAGTAGTTGGGTAATTTATTGAAGCAGCAGTAGTTGGGTAATTTATTGAAGCAGCAGTAGTTGGGTAATGTATTGAAGCAGCAGTAGTTGTGTAATTTATTGAAGCAGCAGTAGTTGGGTAATTTATTGAAGCAGCAGTAGTTGGGTAATTTATTGAAGCAGCAGTAGTTGGGTAATTTATTGAAGCAGCAGTAGTTGGGTAATGTATTGAAGCAGCAGTAGTTGGGTAATGTATTGAAGCAAGCAGTATTTGGGTAATGTATTGAAGCAGCAGTAGTTGGGTAATTTATTGAAGCAGCAGTAGTTGGGTAATTTATTGAAGCAGCAGTAGTTGGGTAATTTATTGAAGCAGCAGTAGTTGGGTAATTTATTGAAGCAGCAGTAGTTGGGTAATTTATTGAAGCAGCAGTAGTTGGGTAATTTATTGAAGCAGCAGTAGTTGGGTAATTTATTGAAGCAGCAGTAGTTGGGTAATTTATTGAAGCAGCAGTAGTTGGGTAATTTATTGAAGCAGCAGTAGTTGGGTAATTTATTGAAGCAGCAGTAGTTGGGTAATGTATTGAAGCAGCAGTAGTTGGGTAATGTATTGAAGCAAGCAGTATTTGGGTAATGTATTGATGCAAGCAGTAGTTGGGTAATTTATTGAAGCAGCAGTAGTTGGGTAATTTATTGAAGCAGCAGTAGTTGGGTAATTTATTGAAGCAGCAGTAGTTGGGTAATTTATTGAAGCAGCAGTAGTTGGGTAATTTATTGAAGCAGCAGTAGTTGGGTAATGTATTGAAGCAAGCAGTAGTTGGGTAATTTATTGAAGCAGCAGTAGTTGGGTAATTTATTGAAGCAAGCAGTAGTTGGGTAATTTATTGAAGCAGCAGTAGTTGGGTAATTTATTGAAGCAGCAGTAGTTGGGTAATTTATTGAAGCAGCAGTAGTTGGGTAATTTATTGAAGCAGCAGTAGTTGGGTAATTTATTGAAGCAGCAGTAGTTGGGTAATTTATTGAAGCAGCAGTAGTTGGGTAATTTATTGAAGCAGCAGTAGTTGGGTAATTTATTGAAGTAGAAGAAGTTGTACTTTAAGTGGTAATATTGACATGAACAGATTTAGTTGAGTAGTAAAGAATTGAGATGGATGGGGAAAGGCAGAGTGAGAGTGGGTCTGGGGCTCTGAGAGGATTTAAGCACCATGGTCCGGCAGACTGACTGCTGCTGTTATGGGGGGAAATGGAAAATAACTTCTTGGACCTGACCGTTGAGTTTCCACAGGGCTTCATTTAACTCTAAAAACTCCATCCAATACTGTTCAGTTTAAAACCTCTCTCTCTTTCTTGCTTTGTCTTTCTCTCTCTACTTTCTCTCTTTTCCTCTCTGACGCTTCCCCTCAGTCTCTCGCTCTCTCTCTCAGGTCTCGTTAAGCCCAGCTGGGTATCATTAACGCTGAATACAGTCCAGATAGTCTTACCAGCCAGACAGTCAGGGAGAGGGTCACTAGTATCAGGGCTGGGAGTGACACCAAATGAGAGTGTATAGTGTTTGAGTGTGTGTCACACAGAACCCTACAATTGTCTTGTTGATTTGGAATTCATCCTAGGTAGCACATGGACCAGCCACCATTGTATATAATCTTCCCTTCTCCCCCTCCCTGCCATGTGTCACACATTAGCATTACACATAAATGCACATAATGGAGTCTTGTGCTCTCCAGTGTTTCCTCTCCCTCCCACCTCTCGTGTGTGTGGCGTGCATGCGTGGCACGCTTGTGTCACAGTCTGAAACTTTACAGCCTATTTTTTTATATGCCTACACCTGGCTCTGGTTTTGGATAAAAAAACAACTACATTTGATTAGGATTTCATGCATTCCCATCAAAATGAAATCTCTGCTATGGCATGTTATGTTATGGGCTTAAGGGGAAACTAGAGAGGCTGTAATCAGAAGCTGATGTGGCTGGTCATGGTAGCTTGTCTAGCGTAAGGCTGCATACACACACATACACAGCTCCAGCTAATGAACGCATGGCCAATAAAATGCTCTCTGCATTGTTTTACTTTCTGTTAATTTGCCCCGCCTGTCTGCCCAGGTTGCATTGCTCTTACCAGCCATAGCTTGTACTTTCATACCCTTGAATTAATCAAATGTTTCGATTTTTATGTTTTCCAGAGAAAAATAGTTTGTGGATATAATTGTATGTTTGCATGTGCGTGTGTGCAGTGTACACGCATGTGTGTGCTTGTGTGGCCTGCGTGTGTGTGTCAAATCAAATTTTATTGGTCACATACACATGTTTAGCAGATGTTATTGCGGTTGTAGCATAATGCTCCGACAGTGCAGTAATATCTAACAAGTAAGAAATAACAATTACACAACATATACCCAATACACACAAATCTAGTAAAGGAATGGAATTAAGAATATAAAAATATATGGACATGCAATGTCAGCGGCATAGAATAAGATACAGTAGAATAGTATAGGATACAGTATATACATTTGAGATGGGTACTGCAAGATATGTAAACATTATTGAAGTGACTAGTGTTCCATTTATTAAAGTGGCCAGTGATTTCAAGTCTATTTATATAGGGCAGCAGCGTCTAAGGTGCAGGGTTACGTAACTTGGGGGAAGCCGGCTAGTGATGGATTTTTAACAGTTTGATGGCCTTGAGATAGAAGCTGTTTTTCAGTCTCTCTTTCCCAGCTTTGATGCACCTGTACTGACCTCGCCTTCTGGATGATAGCGGTGTGAACGGGCATTGGCTCGGGTGGTTGTTGTCCTTGATGATATTTTTGGCCTTCCTGTGACGTCGGGTGCTGTAGGTATCCTGGAGAGCAGGTAGTTTGCCCCCGGTCGTGTGTGTGTGTGTGGGTGTCACCCTCTTAGCCCATTAATCACTACCAGATCTCAACACTGACTGAAGTTGGGAGTAAATTATAGCTTTCAGATAATCTCTCTGCTTTTTCTCTTCTCTGTCTAACAGTCTGTTTCAGAGGCAGATATCTTTCAGTCAAGCTCTATGGTATATTAATGTACAGGGAAAGAGGTAAAGATCTCAGCTCCGATATGCACAATCACTTCCTGAAGCCACATCATATGATAGGTTAGGAAAGGTTAGATTCTGTATAAAAAAAAAAATTGGTTTACACAACCTGAATACAAGAGGAAGAGGGGGGTGCGGAAGGAGAAACAATAAGGGGTCACAGTTTATATTATTCTGTATTTATTAATTGAGCCTTCTCCTCGTTCATGTGTAACTAGGCACATTCAGGACCTCACATCCTAGTGGTTGACTGTGTTTCAAAGCAGGCTGTGTATAGTGACAGGTAGTGTGTTTCAGAGCAGGTTATGGGTAAGTTGTAGGGATGCCCCTTTAATCAAGGCTGACTGGTGATTTCATGCTGCTATCATTGGTCTGTACAGCTTTACTTCACTGTAATTGGCCACTATAAAAGATAACTACCCTGCCTGGCGCACTACACAGTCGGGCTGAGGGAAGGCAGACCCTACACACACAGGCAAGCATGCACGCGCGCACACACACACACATACACACACACACACACAGAGACAGAATTACACACATTGCAGACTTTACTCAATGGTCTCAGGTTGTGCTGTAGAGCCCAGTTGGTTCCACAGTAAATCAAACCTCTCCATTCCTCTTCCTTTACTGTCATTAAGCTCTCCTCCATGCACAGAATACTGTGCATAGACTTACAAGTATATTCAACAGTTGTTCCTACACCATCAAATGATCTTAGTTGCATAAACATTTTTCACTTTGCTTCCATTTTGCTGTCGTCCTTTGCCGTTATTGAGCTGATCACCCCATGAAAAGTCTGGAGCAAATGTTATTCACATCGCAGTTCACTTTTACTCTGAGCCTGGGCTTGTTCCACAGCCACTCTCCTCTCTCCACTACTCCTCTTGCTCATGGCATAGCATGTGAGTGCTGCTGACAGTAGAGCCAGGTCAGAGGGCCAGGTCAGAGGGCCAGGGGACCAAGGCAGACGAGCAGAGGAGGGGACCAGAGCAGGGCACCTCTGTGTGTTGACTCTACCGGTTCCCCCATGGTGCAAGGACCATCAGCCCTCTGTATGACCGTGAGAGGACGAGGGAAGGAGAGGAAGTCTTTCCAGGAGAAGATGATTTGTTTCTGCACATCCAAAACCCCTGTGCAAACAGCATAAAACCCACATCCCCTCTCTTTTCAGTCCCACCTTGTACTAAATACAGTGTGCACGGTTTGATCAGTAGTAGCAGACCGTTTCAGTTCACTGACAGTGCTCACGTCTTGATATGTGTCTGTCTCCACACAGTCAACATAAAAGTTTCTGTCCAGTGCAGCCAGTTCATGATATCTGTAGCTGAATAACCATTTCCCAATTCCAGCCCCACAAAGCCCAGTCTGTGGTTTTCTGACGGGAGTATCTGTCCTTGGCCACTTCCTGTTCTGAGCCTGGGGGGAACCAATAGTTTTGCAGAACGTTCTTTTTCCCAGCACCAGAAGCAACGTTCTGGTCTTCATATTTAGGAACAGCATACTAAGTTGCTGCTCTGTACAACTTCAACCCACTAACTTCACTTTACATGAACATACATTTGGAGTTAAATAAAAGCAAGAGGGAGTGACAGAGCATGATGATAGTGAGAACATTTCTGATCCAATCTTCAAAATAAAAAATTCATGAAAAGTAAAAACATTCATGAAAGCTTTGAAGCAAAGTAATATTTCTATCCCATAGGTTTTACCACTGTGAACCTGTGTGATAAGTTAATATTTCTGACTGGTCGGGTTCTGGTGGCAGGGGAGCGGTGGGGTTAGGTCCGGGGAGGAGGGGTGGGAGGAAGGGGAACCTGATCATGGTGGGCAAAGGGGGTGGCTGGCGGAGGCTGAGGACTTCCAGTACTGGGGAGTGGTTGGGACTGGTGGGACATCTAGGAGAGGTCTCACTGTCTTCCTGGCAGGTGGGATGAGGTGAAGCTGGGAAGAAGTGGATGGGAAGTTAAGCTGTATGGGGATGTGGGATTGAGGGTTCCTGTGGTGTTTCACAGCCATTTTTGTTTTACACACATTGTAATGTCCAAACCTTAAACAACTTACCAAATTGTACCATTGTGTATTCTACTGCTAATTCCCATGATTGGTCTAAA
This sequence comes from Oncorhynchus mykiss, assembly GCF_013265735.2. NCBI lineage: Eukaryota > Metazoa > Chordata > Actinopteri > Salmoniformes > Salmonidae > Oncorhynchus > Oncorhynchus mykiss. The sequence goes on along the minus strand of NC_048569.1, from coordinate 75,281,379 downwards.
TATTTGTTTTTAACAGGAATACTTATGCAGTGCTTTGACCAGCTGTGTGTGTGTGTGTGAGGGAGAGTCAGTCAGACAGACTTCTCAGTCACATCAGCCTATTCATCAGTAGGAATTATCCACCAGCCTACACACACAGTCCACACACACACACACACACACACTGCCACGTCTCACGTCCCTTTAATTATCCAGATGTGTCACTTCAACAAAGAGTCCATTGAAGGGGAATACGTCCATATTTTATACAGGGAGAGTAGACTCTTCTGTGGTAGAAAAATATACAAGGAAAACTTTAGTTTATGAGCCTTTTGACATAATGTATTACTCTGGGAGCACAAGACAGGGCACTGTGGGCAGATAGAACTATACTGAACAAAAATATAAACGCAACATGTAAAGTGTTGGTCCAATATTTCATGAGCTAAAATAAAAGATCCCAGAAATGTTTCATATGCACAAAAAGCTTATTTCCCTCAAATGTTGTGCATGAAAGTGTTTATATCCCTGTTAGTGAGCATTTCTACTTTGCCAAGATAATCCATTCACTTGACAGGTGTGATTTACCAAGAAGCTGATTTAGACCTCATGATCATTACACAGGTACAGCTTGTGCTGGGGACAATAAAAGGCCACTCTAAAATGTGCAGTTTGTCACACAACACAATGGCACAGATGTCTCAAGTTTTGACGGAGTGTGCAATTGGCATGCTGAGTGCAGGAATGTCCACCAGAGCTGGTGACAGAGAATTGAGTGTTAATTTCTCTACCATAAGCCGCCTCCAAATTTGTTTTAGAGAATTTGGCCTTACAACCACATACCACCTGTAACCATGACAGCCCAGGACCTCCACATCCGGCTTCTTCCAACTGCGGGATTGTCTGAGACCAGCATCCTGGATAGCTGATGAAACTGAGGAGTATTTCTGTCTGCAATTAAGCCTTTTTGTGGGGAAAAACTCTTTCTGATTGGCTGGGCCTGGCTCCCCAGTGGGTGGGCCCTATGCCTTCCCAGGCCCAACCATGGCTGCGCTCCTGTCTAGTCATGTGAAATCCATAGATTAGGACCTAATAAATGTACTTCAATTGAGCCATTTCCTTATGAACTGTAACACAGTAAAATCATAAAAAATGAGCATGTAGTGTTGACATTTTTTTTTCAAAATAGTTAAGAGGTCAATAAATATTGTGTTCTTTTTTTCTCTTCAATGGTTAAACCATTTTAGACAATTATTATATCTGTACTTATTCTTTAGGATCCCGTTTGGATTTTATTTGGCAGTTTGGAGTTCATAAAAAAGAACTGTGGTCTCTCAATTGTTTTTAATCTCTCTCTCTGTCTCACTCTTTCTCTCTGAAACCCCATCAGTGATTTGACCTCCACACCTCAGACTCTCGAGGTATCAGATATGGCCCTCCCCCCTTTGTTTGACTTCTCTCCGACCGGTTCAAGCCTGATTGTTTTCCTTTGTGGCCTCCGTGAAAGCATTGAGAAGTGCTTTGCTGTCTGACATTAGTTTGTTATTCTAAAGCTGACTTTGATCTGAGTTTTCTGTTGACTGTTTGACTTTGTCAGACAGCCATGCTCTGAGACTCCCAGCTTCATCTGTTATTAATGCATATATGGTAGGGTGGACCATAAGGTTGAATTCCCCTTCAGGATTTAGTACAGAAATAGGATCAAGCATTTAGTTTGCCCCTGTCTCATGATGTCAGTTTATTTGACAGCAGTAATGAGGGACAGACAGCAGTGGACCAAAGCACAACCGTTCACTTTGCTTTGTTAAATATCAATCCCCAGCCTCTAACCCTATACCCTATCCTCTACCCATGACTTCTATTCCCTGCATGCTCCAGTGCACACTGTCAAGCCCATTGCATGTATCAGAAGTCAACTGTATAACTTAGGTTGCATATGTGCACACTAGGCACAGTATGGTACATTCAACTCCAACCAGAGCCCAGTGAGTAATATAGACTTTGAGAGCTGGTTTTGGGGAGACCCTACTTAGTACGTCTAGGTTGATTCCTGCAGGAGCTATAGGAGTGTATGAAACCCATTCCTGGGTAAAATTAGCCCTATAGTTGGCCCCAGCAGCCCCATAGAGCGGGCTGTGTACTAACACACAACAGTAGACCCCTAGCAGCAAGCCTACTTGAGCAGGCTGTGTGAGGAGGAATGTGAGGGACAGTGTATGGCAAGACACAGGTCCTGTCTGTCCACTCTGCCCCACTCCGGCCCCTCACCTTTAGCCTAGGAGGGCCCCTAACTCCCCCTGTGCCTCCTCATGTACCCCGTTCTGTCCAGCTACCTCCGCCTCTCTTCCTGTTCCTCCCCTGTCTCCCTCTACTCCCCTGAATTTACCTCCAGATCAGAAGATCCAACAAATCTCTCTGCTGTCTATAGGTCCTCTAGTATAGCTGCAGAATGATAGAGTTAGTTGGACCCTGAAGAGCTGGGGGTGAATAGTCTGATCAATAGTCTCATTTTAGTCAGGAAGTATTTTAATCAGTGAGGTGAGTGGTTGGGCTTATGCACCTGTGCTCTCGTTTTTTCTTCTCTCCCCCCTCCCTGTCTACCTCCCTCTCTCTCCAGTCCTGACAGCCTGTCAGTGAGAGGTGAGTGAAACTGAACAGTAGCTCAACCATTGGACTGTATAAACACTACTCTCAATAGTTTGCTGCATCAGAATAAAACATTGTCAAGAGGAGTTACTCACTGATCATTACTGAAAGCTTGATCTCAGCTCCTAACATGTCAGCAAACTTTTACAGACATTGCAAAAACATTTACATTTGGACTTGATAACTATCGTAACTTTTCACATGAAAAAGGAATTTGAGTTTAAAACGATACTGGCGAGTGGATAAGTGTTCCATGCTGCTATGAAATGAGAATGAGCAGAAGTTTTCCATAATGGTGAACGTGAGACAGCCCATAACCCTGTGTCCTGTGTGTCAGAGCCTGCTCTGATGTTACCATAGCAAAGCCTTGTTATGAGACAACAGCCCTACGCTCCATGCAGATACCTACCTGGATGGAGAATACAGCTCTTACTAAGTAAAAGTACTTTTGAAGTACTACTTAATTCGTTTTTCTGCGTATCTGTACTTTACTATTTGTATTTTTGACTTTTTTGTAACTTTTACTCTACTACATTCCTAAAGAAAATATGTACTTTTTACTCGCATCCATTTTTCCTGACACCCAAAAGTACTTTTGGAATGGTCAAGTAGAACAGCAATCTGGTCAAATTCACACACACATCAATATAACGTGTTGTCATTACTGCTGCCTCTGAACTGACTAAACACAAATAATGTGTCTGTAAATTATGTTTGAGTATTGGTGTGCCCTTGGTAGTCGGTACATTTTTTAAAAATAATTCAATCGTGCCATCTGGTTGGCTTTATTTAAGGAATTTGAAGTATGACAGTTGAGTACTTTTTCCACCACTGTACTTACACTACCCGTCAAAAGTTTTAGAACACCTACTCATTCAAGGATTTTCTTTATTTTTACTAGTATTCTACATTGTAGAATAATAGTGAAGACATCAAAACTATGAAATTACACATATGGAATCATGTAGAAGACGTGTTACACAAATCAAAATATGTTTTATATTTGAGATTCTTCAAAGTAGCCACCCTTTGACTTGATGACAGCTTTGCACACTCTTGGTATTCTCTCAACCAGCTTCGTGAGTGGGTGGAGTCACCTGGAATGCATTTCAATTAAGAGGTGTGCCTTAAGTTAATTTGTGGATTTGTTTGAGACAATTAGTTGTGTTGTTGCAAGGTAGGGGTGGTATACAGAAGATATCCCTATTTGGTAAAATACCAAGTCCATATTATGGCAAGAACAGGTCAAATAAGCAAAGAGAAACTGCAGTCCATAATTCATTTAAGACATGAAGGGTCAGTCAATATGGAGAATTTCAAGAACTTTGAACGTTTCTTCTTGTGCAATCACAAAAACCATCAAGTGCTATGATGAAACTGGCTCTCATGAGGACTGCCACATGAATGGAAGACCCAGAGTTACCTCTACTGTAGAGGATACGTTCATTCGAGTTAGCAGCCTCAGAAATTGCAGCCCAAATAAATGCTTCACAGAGTTCAAGAAACAGACACATCTCCACATCAACTGTTCAGGGGAGACTGTGTGAATCAGGCCGTCATGGTCTAAATGCTGAAAAGAAATCACTACTAAAGGGCACCAATAATAAGAAGAGACTTGATTGTGCCAAGAAACTCAAGCAATGGACATTAGACCGGTGAAAATGTGTCCTTTTGGTACCAACCAAAAGACACGGTGTTGGTGAACGGATGATCTCTGAATGTGTATTTCCCACTGTAAAGCATGGAGAAGGAGGTGTGATGGTGTGGGGGTGCTTTGCTGGTGACACTGTCAGTGCTTTCTTTAGAATTCAAGGCACACTTAACCAGTATGGCTACCACAGCATTCTGCAGCGATACGCCATCCCATCTGGTTTGCGCTTAGTCCCACTATCAGACCATTATTCCCCCTCTACCAAATTTTACAGTTGGCACTATGCATTCAGGCAGGTAGCGTTCTCCTGGCATCCACCAAACCCAGATTTGTCCGATTTGTCCTGCCAGATGGTGAGGCGTGATTCACCACTCCAGAGAACGTGTTTCCACTGCTCCAGAGTCCAATGGCGGCAAGCTTTACACCACACCAGCCGACGCTTGGCTTTGCACATTTTTATCCTAGACTTGTGTACGGCTGCTCGGCCATGGAAACCCATTTCATGAAGCTCCTGACGAACAGTTCTTGTGCTGACGTTGCTTCCAGAGGCAGTTTGGAACTCAGTAGTGAGTGTCGCATCCGATGACAGACCATTTTTACGTGCTACGCCCTTCAGCACTTGTTGGTCTCGTTCAGTGAGCTTGTGTGGCCTACCACTTTGCTGCCAATCCGTTATTGCTCCTAGATGTTTCCACTTCACAATAACAGCACTTAACAGCAGTAACAGTTGACCGGGGCAGCTCTAGCAGGGCAGACATTTGACCAACTGACTTGTTGGAAAGGTGGAATCTTATGACAGTGCGGTGTTGAAAGTCACAGAACATGGCCTTGGTAAATGGAAAATCTGTTGGGTTTTTTTCATGCTAACTCTATGTCCACTTTTATACATGAGAGCTGTTCTCTCTGGCCACATGGTAAATACCTCTCTGACTCTCCCTCCCCAACACATGACACAAGCCACCAGCTGTTTGTGTTTCATTAACTGTTTAAGCCCAGCATTAACACCTATATATTTACCCTTATAAGGAGGCCAGTGTCTTAGTGTGATATGGCTGTAATCTGATATAACAGGAAATGGAGCACTTCTGAAGGAGAAACTAACTAGATGATTTTGTTGATGATGGTGAATGCACAATGAGGCCATTCAGAGGTTGATGGGTGTTGGTGAAGGGGAGCTGTTGAGAGTTTGTACAGTTTTACAGCTGTTTTGTTCTGTGATTAGCTGATTACAAAAACACAATTACAGTGATGTTATTGTATTTGTGAAAGTAAGGATGGTTTAAAAATCGTATGCCGAATGTCTGACGACTTGCATGAAAGCAGGATTCCTTATATTCTGGAATTTAAGATATCATAAATGTCTTGATTTACAGGAACTGTATATAGATAAAGAAGTCGTTCTGTAACATCGGGTGTCATCAGAGTTCATTCTTGGCAGTGGTATTGGGCAGCAGATCTGAATATGTATCCCACAGCCAGAATACAACTCTGTTATATTGTATGAAACTCCAGGTTTTAACACTGATATATGGCAGTGGCCTGGTTATTGTGAGGTTCCTAGGGTGTGTGAGTGTGAAAGTGTGGTCTCTGGGTGTAGAGCTATGTGAGTGTGTGGAGGATGGTTAGTATGTGTAAATGTTTACTGCAGAGGGCACAGCGAGGTTTAGTGTGTGTGTGGGGGTGGGTGGGTGGTCATGTTTAACTATACTTGTGGAGACCAGAAGTCCCAACAAGTATAGTAAACAAACAAAACATTTTAAGAACTGGGGACATTTTGTTAGTCTCCACAAGTTATAATGCTATTTCTAGAGGGTTTAGGGTTCTGGTTAGAATTAGTGTTAGGGATAGGAGCTAGATTTAGGGTAAGGTTTAGGGTAAGGTTTGGAGTAAGGGAAGTAGTGAAAATCGGATTTTGAATGGGACTGAATTGAGTGTCCCCACAAGGTCAGTTATACAAGACTGTGTGTGTGTGTGTGCCTGTGCATGTGTGCGTATGTGTGTGTGTGTGGTTGTGAGGAGTGCTGTGCTGCTTGACCCTGACATGTTGATCTATAAGCCACTCCTACGCAGCCTCGCACTGCCAATAGAAAGTTGTTTGGCCAGGGATGAACAGCCGGAAATGTCCCACACACAAACAAACACACACACACACGTGCCCCTTTGGCCTAGGATGACGACCAGGGAACCTCCCCTTTGGCTTTCTGATCTCTCCAGCTTAACTCTATACAGTCCATAGTACACTCTTCACCCCTCTGCCTTTCTCTTCAAAACCACACTGCCACTTTACCTAAGGTTCCGAAACCCTATGAATTTCCATGGTAGTTGCATAGGTGCAGTGTATTGACATTGCATTTCCACATTGTTACATGGTACTTCCAACTATTGCTGTCCAAAGATTACAATCTTACTAGAGAAATGTTCACTTTTATATTAACAAAGATAGAACAACCACTAATGATTCTGCTCCAGTTGTTCTCCTTCTTTAAATAGTGTTTGTTACATAAGAAGCTATTAACACAGTGAGATTGCCACATCTGTAGACTGTTTGTAATTATGTAATAATCAGTTAGAATGACAGTAAAGCATTTACATGTGCAACCCCAACTCTCTCCCCCCACACCTTTTACTGGATCATTAATAGTGGTAGGTCAGACAACCACATGAGACCAGAGTAAATCACTAAAAGATCGCTGTGAGTGGACATCGACATTTCCTCTAAGGTAAGAGAAGATTAGACCATTGGCTGTTTGGGTCTGTTGAAGAGAGGAGGCGTGCTGGACCTCTCTCTGTGTGTCTCTCTCTCCCTCTCTCTCTCTCTGTCCCTCGATCTGTCTCTCTTTCTTTCTCTCTCGCTCACTCTGTGTCTGTCTGTCCCTCTGTCTTTCTCTGTTTCTCTCTGTCTCCCTCTCTGAAATGCTGCCTTAATTGATTCCTGCCTCGTCCTGTCTGAAGTCCTCTCTAGCACACACACACACACACACACACACACACACACACACACACAGCCAGGGGATGGAGAACTACTAAAGAATGTTACACACACACACACACACACAGCCAGGGGATGGAGAACTACTAAAGAATGTTTCACACACACACACACAGCCAGGGGAAGGAGAACTACTAAAGAATGTTTCACACACACACACACAGCCAGGGGATGGAGAACTACTAAAGAATGTTACAACACACACACACACACAGCCAGGGGATGGAGAACTACTAAAGAATGTTACACACACACACACACACAGCCAGGGGATGGAGAACTACTAAAGAATGTTACACACACAGCCAGGGGATGGAGAACTACTAAAGAATGTTTCACACACACACACAGCCAGGGGATGGAGAACTACTAAAGAATGTTTCACACACAGCCAGGGGATGGAGAACTACTAAAGAATGTTACACACACACACACACAGCCAGGGGATGGATAACTACTAAAGAATGTTTCACACACACACACACAGCCAGGGGATGGAGAACTACTAAAGAATGTTACACACACAGCCAGGGGATGGAGAACTACTAAAGAATATTTCACACACACACACACAGCCAGGGGATGGAGAACTACTAAAGAATGTTACACACACAGCCAGGGGATGGAGAACTACTAAAGAATGTTTCACACACACACACACAGCCAGGGGATGGAGAACTACTAAAGAATGTTACACACACAGCCAGGGGATGGAGAACTACTAAAGAATGTTACACACACAGCCAGGGGATGGAGAACTACTAAAGAATGTTACACACACAGTCAGGGGATGGAGAACTACTAAAGAATGTTTCACACACACACACAGCCAGGGGATGGAGAACTACTAAAGAATGTTACACACACACACAGCCAGGGGATGGATAACTACTAAAGAATGTTTCACACACAGCCAGGGGATGGAGAACTACTAAAGAATGTTACACACACACACACACACACACACAGCCAGGGGATGGAGAACTACTAAAGAATGTTACACACACACACAGCCAGGGGATGGAGAACTACTAAAGAATGTTACACACACAGCCAGGGGATGGATAACTACTAAAGAATGTTACACACACAGCCAGGGGATGGAGAACTACTAAAGAATGTTACACACACACACACACACAACCAGGGGATGGAGAACTACTAAAGAATGTTACACACACAGCCAGGGGATGGAGAACTACTAAAGAATGTTACACACACAGCCAGGGGATGGAGAACTACTAAAGAATGTTTCACACACAGCCAGGGGATGGAGAACTACTAAAGAATGTTACACACACACACACACAGCCAGGGGATGGAGAACTACTAAAGAATGTTACACACACACAGCCAGGGGATGGAGAACTACTAAAGAATGTTTCACACACACACACACACACACAGCCAGGGGATGGAGAACTACTAAAGAATGTTTCACACACACACACACAGCCAGGGGATGGAGAACTACTAAAGAATGTTACACACACAGCCAGGGGATGGAGAACTACTAAAGAATGTTTCACACACACACACACACACACACACACACAGCCAGGGGATGGAGAACTACTAAAGAATGTTACACACACACACAGCCAGGGGATGGAGAACTACTAAAGAATGTTTCACACACACACACACAGCCAGGGGATGGATAACTACTAAAGAATGTTTCACACACAGCCAGGGGATGGAGAACTACTAAAGAATGTTACACACACACACACACACACACACACACACACACACAGCCAGGGAATGGAGAACTACTAAAGAATGTTACACACACACACAACCAGGGGATGGAGAACTACTAAAGAATGTTACACACACAGCCAGGGGATGGATAACTACTAAAGAATGTTCCACACACAGCCAGGGGATGGAGAACTACTAAAGAATGTTACACACACACACACACACAACCAGGGGATGGAGAACTACTAAAGAATGTTACACACACAGCCAGGGGATGGAGAACTACTAAAGAATGTTACACACACACACACACACAGCCAGGGGATGGAGAACTACTAAAGAATGTTACACACACAGCCAGCGGATGGAGAACTACTAAAGAATGTTACACACACAGCCAGGGGATGGAGAACTACTAAAGAATGTTTCACACACAGCCAGGGGATGGAGAACTACTAAAGAATGTTACACACACACACACACACACACAGCCAGGGGATGGAGAACTACTAAAGAATGTTACACACACACACAGCCAGGGGATGGAGAACTACTAAAGAATGTTTCACACACACACACACACACAGCCAGGGGATGGAGAACTACTAAAGAATGTTTCACACACACACACAGCCAGGGGATGGAGAACTACTAAAGAATGTTTCACACACAGCCAGGGGATGGAGAACTACTAAAGAATGTTACACACACACACACACAGCCAGGGGATGGATAACTACTAAAGAATGTTTCACACTCACACACACAGCCAGGGGATGGAGAACTACTAAAGAATGTTACACACACAGCCAGGGGATGGAGAACAACTAAAGAATATTTCACACACACACACACAGCCAGGGGATGGAGAACTACTAAAGAATGTTACACACACAGCCAGGGGATGGAGAACTACTAAAGAATGTTTCACACACACACACACAGCCAGGGGATGGAGAACTACTAAAGAATGTTACACACACAGCCAGGGGATGGAGAACTACTAAAGAATGTTACACACACAGCCAGGGGATGGAGAACTACTAAAGAATGTTACACACACAGTCAGGGGATGGAGAACTACTAAAGAATGTTTCACACACACACACAGCCAGGGGATGGAGAACTACTAAAGAATGTTACACACACACACAGCCAGGGGATGGATAACTACTAAAGAATGTTTCACACACAGCCAGGGGATGGAGAACTACTAAAGAATGTTACACACACACACACACACACACACACAGCCAGGGGATGGAGAACTACTAAAGAATGTTACACACACACACAGCCAGGGGATGGAGAACTACTAAAGAATGTTACACACACAGCCAGGGGATGGATAACTACTAAAGAATGTTACACACACAGCCAGGGGATGGAGAACTACTAAAGAATGTTACACACACACACACACACACAACCAGGGGATGGAGAACTACTAAAGAATGTTACACACACAGCCAGGGGATGGAGAACTACTAAAGAATGTTACACACACACACACACACAGCCAGGGGATGGAGAACTACTAAAGAATGTTACACACACAGCCAGGGGATGGAGAACTACTAAAGAATGTTACACACACAGCCAGGGGATGGAGAACTACTAAAGAATGTTTCACACACAGCCAGGGGATGGAGAACTACTAAAGAATGTTACACACACACACACACAGCCAGGGGATGGAGAACTACTAAAGAATGTTACACACACACAGCCAGGGGATGGAGAACTACTAAAGAATGTTTCACACACACACACACACAGCCAGGGGATGGAGAACTACTAAAGAATGTTTCACACACACACACACAGCCAGGGGATGGAGAACTACTAAAGAATGTTACACACACAGCCAGGGGATGGAGAACTACTAAAGAATGTTTCACACACACACACACACACACACACAGCCAGGGGATGGAGAACTACTAAAGAATGTTACACACACACACAGCCAGGGGATGGAGAACTACTAAAGAATGTTTCACACACACACACACAGCCAGGGGATGGATAACTACTAAAGAATGTTTCACACACAGCCAGGGGATGGAGAACTACTAAAGAATGTTACACACACACACACACACACACAGCCAGGGAATGGAGAACTACTAAAGAATGTTACACACACAACCAGGGGATGGAGAACTACTAAAGAATGTTACACACACACACACACACAGCCAGGGGATGGAGAACTACTAAAGAATGTTACACACACAGCCAGCGGATGGAGAACTACTAAAGAATGTTACACACACAGCCAGGGGATGGAGAACTACTAAAGAATGTTTCACACACAGCCAGGGGATGGAGAACTACTAAAGAATGTTACACACACACACACACACACACACACACAGCCAGGGGATGGAGAACTACTAAAGAATGTTACACACACACACAGCCAGGGGATGGAGAACTACTAAAGAATGTTTCACACACACACACACACACACACACAGCCAGGGGATGGAGAACTACTAAAGAATGTTTCACACACACACACACACAGCCAGGGGATGGAGAACTACTAAAGAATGTTTCACACACACACACACAGCCAGGGGATGGAGAACTACTAAAGAATGTTTCACACACAGCCAGGGGATGGAGAACTACTAAAGAATGTTACACACACACACACACACACACACAGCCAGGGGATGGAGAACTACTAAAGAATGTTACACACACAGCCAGGGGATGGAGAACTACTAAAGAATGTTTCACACACACACACACAGCCAGGGGATGGAGAACTACTAAAGAATGTTTCACACACACACACACAGCCAGGGGATGGATAACTACTAAAGAATGTTACACACACACACACAGCCAGGGGATGGAGAACTACTAAAGAATGTTACACACACACACAGCCAGGGGATGGAGAACTACTAAAGAATGTTTCACACACAGCCAGGGGATGGATAACTACTAAAGAATGTTACACACACACACACAGCCAGGGGATGGAGAACTACTAAAGAATGTTACACACACAGCCAGGGGATGGAGAACTACTAAAGAATGTTACACATACACACACACAGCCAGGGGATGGAGAACTACTAAAGAATGTTACACACACACACACACACAGCCAGGGGATGGAGAACTACTAAAGAATGTTACAACACACACACACACAGCCAGGGGATGGAGAACTACTAAAGAATGTTACACACACACACACACAGCCAGGGGATGGAGAACTACTAAAGAATGTTACAACACACAGCCAGGGGATGGAGAACTACTAAAGAATGTTACACACACAGCCAGGGGATGGAGAACTACTAAAGAATGTTTCACACACACACACACACACAGCCAGGGGATGGAGAACTACTAAAGAATGTTTCACACACACACACACACACGGCCAGGGGATGGAGAACTACTAAAGAATGTTAAAGTATTTACATTTAGATGTATGGATATAGTTTTATGTACAGTTTTATTACTCAGAGCTGGCTACTGTAATGTTAAATTATCCCCACCATTTTAATATGCTTTCACTCTTCACTCGTGGTAAGATAATGAATGAATGGAAATTCCACTTTCAGACAGCAATTATTGTCTTTATTGAGCAAATGAAAAACATTCCTCCAGTAAAAGCTGCAGCTTTCCCTTGAACCTCTCAGATGATCTGGTTCCCTGGAGGAAAGACATGAAACTGCACCAACTGCCTGAATATACCACATGGATCCAAATACAGACCCTAAAACTTCTGTTTCATTTCACCACAGTCCAAATACTTAAACTTGTATGACATATTCTGACGGTTGTTTTCTCATTGATTTCAGGTTTGAAGACCCGCTGTGTGTGAAAGTGTGTGTGTGTGTGTGTGTGTGTTTGGGATGAAGTGCCTGTGGGGGGGCCACTTTCCGCTGATCATCCTGCTCTACCTGTTAGGAGACGTCACCTCACAGGTTAACCCAGGTGAGTGTTGGCATGGGAATGGTATGGAGAGTGTGTGTGTGTGTGTGTTTCTGATAGGTGAGAATTGTCTGTTAATTGAATTAATAGAATATTCCGCCCTGGACCATATTATTGTATGGAATTGATTAGAATGTATCAAATCATAATCAATAAATGTGCAGTCCTAGTCAGAATTAGGGTAAAACAATATGTCTTTATGGTATTTTAAACACAGACTGTCTGAGCTTGGTGCCGTCCTGACTAGAGATTTGGGAGAGAGAGGGGAGTACGTCAAGGACAAGGTCACTATCTCTGTCGGCTGGGTAGTGAGACAGACAGTGTGTGCGTAGCAGGACATGTTTGTGTGTATGTCTGTGTGTATGTGTGTACGTATGTTTGTGTGTATGTTTGTGTGTGGGCGTGGGAAGTCAGTATAACATAAATGTTTTGTATTCTTGACTTTAGAACGTTCCGTGAATAAACCTTTTTGACTATTTAGCTGGGCCTCCGTCTGTTTCATTCGACCAGGATCTTACACATTCTGGTTTGCAGACTGAGAGTAATATAATTAAATTGGGTTATGTACCTGGAGAACATAATTCTCTTATCAGTTTCCATTTGGAGGCCTTAACTGCTACTGCTGTCTCTTTGATGTGAGTGGGACTGTTCTGTTGTCCATGGGTCTCCACTGTTCTGCTGTCCATGGGTCTCTCCACTGTTCTGTTATCCATGGGTCTCCACTTTTCTGTTGTCCATTGGTCTCCACTGTTCTGCTGTCCATGGGTCTCCACTGTTCTGTTGTCCATGGGTATCTCCACTGTTCTGCTGTCCATGGGTCTCTCCACTGTTCTGCTGTCCATGGGTCTCCACTGTTCTGCTGTCCATGGATCTCCACTGTTCTGCTGTCCATGGGTCTCCACTGTTCTGCTGTCCATGGATCTCCACTGTTCTGCTGTCCATGGGTCTCTCCACTGTTCTGCTGTCCATGGGTCTCTCCACTGTTCTGTTGTCCATGGGTCTCCACTGTTCTGCTGTCCATGGGTCTCTCCACTGTTCTGTTGTCCATGGGTCTCCACTGTTATGTTGTCCATGGTTCTCTCTACTGTTCTGTTGTCCATGGGTCTCCACTGTTCTGCTGTTCATGGGTCTCTCCACTGTTCTGTTGTCCATGGGTCTCCACTGTTCTGCTGTCCATGGGTCTCTCCACTGTTCTGCTGTCCATGGGTCTCTCCACTGTTCTGTTGTCCATGGGTCTCCACTGTTCTGCTGTCCATGGGTCTCTCCACTGTTCTGTTGTCCATGGGTCTCCACTGTTATGTTGTCCATGGTTCTCTCTACTGTTCTGTTGTCCATGGGTCTCCACTGTTCTGCTGTTCATGGGTCTCTCCACTGTTCTGTTGTCCATGGGTCTCCACTGTTCTGCTGTCCATGGGTCTCTCCACTGTTCTGTTGTCCATGGGTCTCCACTGTTATGTTTTCAGTGGGTCTCCACTGTTCTGTTGTCCATGGGTCTCCACTGTTCTGTTGTCCATGGGTCTCCACTGTTCTGTTGTCCATGGGTCTCTCCACTGTTCTGTTGTCCATGGGTCTCCACTGTTCTGTTGTCCATGGTTCTCCACTGTTCTGTTGTCCATGGGTCTTCACTGTTATGTTGTCCATGGGTCTCCACTGTTCTGTTGTCCATGGGTCTCTCCACTGATCTGTTGTCCATGGGTCTCCACTGTTCTGTTGTCCATGGGTCTCTTCACTGTTCTGTTGTCCATGGGTATCTTCACTGTTCTGTTGTCCATGGGTCTCTCCACTGATCTGTTGTCCATGGGTCTCCACTGTTGTGTTGTCCATGGGTCTCTCCACTGATCTGTTGTCCATGGGTCTCCACTGTTCTGTTGTTCATGGGTCTCTACACTGTTCTGTTGTCCATGGGTCTCCACTGTTCTGTTGTCCATGGGTCTCCACTGTTCTGTTGTCCATGGGTCTCCACTGTTCTGTTGTCCATGGGTCTCCACTGTTCTGTTGTCCATGGGTCTCTCCACTGTTCTGTTGTCCATGGGTCTCTCCACTTTTCTGTTGTCCATGGGTCTCTCCACTTTTCTGTTGTCCATGGGTCTCTCCACTATTCTGTTGTCCATGGGTCTCTTCACTGTTCTGTTGTCCATGGGTCTCTTCACTGTTCTGTTGTCCATGGGTCTCCACTGTTCTGTTGTCCATGGGTCTCTTCACTGTTCTGTTGTCCATGGGTCTCTCCACTGTTCTGTTGTCCATGGGTCTCCACTGTGCTGTTGTCCATGGGTCTTCACTGTTCTGTTGTCCATGGGTCTCTCCACTGTTCTGTTGTCCATGGGTCTCCACTGTTCTGTTGTCCATGGGTCTCCACTGTTATGTTGTCCATGGGTCTCCACTGTTCTGTTGTCCATGGGTCTTCACTGTTCTGTTGTCCATGGGTCTCCACTGTTCTGTTGTCCATGGGTCTCTCCACTGTTCTGTTGTCCATGGGTCTCTCCACTGATCTGTTGTCCATGGGTCTCCACTGTTCTGTTGTCCATGGGTCTTTTCACTGTTCTGTTGTCCATGGGTCTCTTCACTGTTCTGTTGTCCATGGGTCTCCACTGTTCTGTTGTCCATGGGTCTCTCCCACTGTTCTGTTGTCCATGGGTCTTCACTGTTCTGTTGTCCATGGGTCTCTCCACTGTTCTGTTGTCCATGGGTCTCTCCACTGTTCTGTTGTCCATGGGTCTCTTCACTGTTCTGTTGTCCATGGGTCTCTTCACTGTTCTGTTGTCCATGGGTCTCCACTGTTCTGTTGTCCATGGGTCTCTCCACTGATCTGTTGTCCATGGGTCTCCACTGTTCTGTTGTTCATGGGTCTCTTCACTGTTCTGTTGTCCATGGGTCTCCACTGTTCTGTTGTCCATGGGTCTCTCCACTGATCTGTTGTCCATGGGTCTCCACTGTTCTGCTGTCCATGGGTCTTCACTGTTCTGTTGTCCATGCGTCTCTCCACTGTTCTGTTGTCCATTGCTCTTCACTGTTCTGTTGTCCATGGGTCTCTCCACTGTTCTGTTGTCCATGGGTCTCTTCACTGTTCTGTTGCCCATGAGTCTCTTCACTGTTCTGTTGTCCATGGGTCTCTCCACTGTTCTGTTGTCCATGGGTCTCTTCACTGTTCTGTTGTCCATGGGTCTCTTCACTGTTCTGTTGTCCATGGGTCTCTCCACTGTTCTGTTGTCCATGGGTCTCTCCACTGTTCTGTTGTCCATGGGTCTCCACTGTTCTGTTGTCCATGGGTCTCTTCACTGTTCTGTTGTCCATGGGTCTCCACTGTTCTGTTGTCCATGGGTCTCTTCACTGTTCTGTTGTCCATGGGTCTCTCCACTGATCTGTTGTCCATGGGTCTCTCTACTGTTGTGGTGTCCATGGGTCTCCACTGTTGTGTTGTCCATGGGTCTCCACTGTTGTGTTGTCCATGGGTCTCCACTGTTGTGTTGTCCATGAGTCTCCACTGTTCTGCTGTCCATGGGTCTTCACTGTTCTGTTGTCCATGCGTCTCTCCACTGTTCTGTTGTCCATTGCTCTTCACTGTTCTGTTGTCCATGGGTCTCTCCACTGTTCTGTTGTCCATGGGTCTTCACTGTTCTGTTGTCCATGGGTCTCTTCACTGTTCTGTTGTCCATGGGTCTCTTCACTGTTCTGTTGTCCATTGCTCTTCACTGTTCTGTTGTCCATGGGTCTCTCCACTGTTGTGTTGTCCATGGGTCTCTTCACTGTTGTGGTGTCCATGGGTCTCCACTGTTGTGTTGTCCATGGGTCTCCACTGTTGTGTTGTCCATGGGTCTCCACTGTTGTGTTGTCCATGGGTCTCCACTGTTCTGCTGTCCATGGGTCTTCACTGTTCTGTTGTCCATGCGTCTCTCCACTGTTCTGTTGTCCATTGCTCTTCACTGTTCTGTTGTCCATGGGTCTCTCCACTGTTCTGTTGTCCATGGGTCTTCACTGTTCTGTTGTCCATGGGTCTCTTCACTGTTCTGTTGTCCATGGGTCTCTTCACTGTTCTGTTGTCCATTGCTCTTCTCTGTTCTGTTGTCCATGGGTCTCTCCACTGTTGTGTTGTCCATGGGTCTCTTCACTGTTGTGGTGTCCATGGGTCTCCACTGTTGTGTTGTCCATGGGTCTCCACTGTTGTGTTGTCCATGGGTCTCCACTGTTGTGTTGTCCATGGGTCTCCACTGTTCTGCTGTCCATGGGTCTTCACTGTTCTGTTGTCCATGCGTCTCTCCACTGTTCTGTTGTCCATTGCTCTTCACTGTTCTGTTGTCCATGGGTCTCTCCACTGTTCTGTTGTCCATGGGTCTTCACTGTTCTGTTGTCCATGGGTCTCTTCACTGTTCTGTTGTCCATGGGTCTCTTCACTGTTCTGTTGTCCATGGGTCTCTTCACTGTTCTGTTGTCCATGGGTCTCTTCACTGTTCTGTTGTCCATGGGTCTCTTCACTGTTCTGTTGTCCATGGGTATCTTCACTGTTCTGTTGTTCATGGGTCTCTCCGCTGTTCTGTTGTCCATGGGTCTCTTCACTGTTCTGTTGTCCATGGGTCTCTTCACTGTTCTGTTGTCCATGGGTATCTTCACTGTTCTGTTGTCCATGGGTCTCTCCACTGTTCTGTTGTTCATGGGTCTCTCCACTGTTCTGTTGTCCATGGGTCTCTTCACTGTTCTGTTGTCCATGGGTCTCTTCACTGTTCTGTTGTCCATGGGTATCTCCACTGTTCTGTTGTCCATGGGTCTCTTCACTGTTCTGTTGTTCATGGGTCTCTCCACTGTTCTCTTGTCCATGGGTCTCTCCACTGTTCTCTTGTCCATGGGTCTCTTCACTGTTCTGTTGTCCATGGGTCTCTTCACTGTTCTGTTGTCCATGGGTCTCTTCACTGTTCTGTTGTCCATGGGTATCTTCACTGTTCTGTTGTTCATGGGTCTCTTCACTGTTCTGTTGTCCATGGGTCTCTTCACTGTTCTGTTGTCCATGGGTCTCTTCACTGTTCTGTTGTCCATGGGTCTCTCCACTGTTCTGTTCCCACTCTAGGGGTGGTTCACTGAGGGAAAGTGTGATGTCAATGAGACGACCAATTATATTTTACTAGGATACCCAGTGGCAACATTTGGTGTGCAGAGATGGAGCACTAACACCTTGGCAACAGCCATCATCAAGTCCTGAGAAATGCAATGACCTTGGACTGTAGTATGTGTCACAACATCATAGAGCTGCTTTTTCATTAAATATACGTTTAGAATTGTATAAAAGAGCAGGGCACAGGGCCAAGCAATGACCTAGGAGTGTGTGTGTGTGCACACGAGATCTTGCGCGTCTGCACGTGTGTGTGTGCTTTGAGGTCTTTTACAGCTGTGGCGTGGCAGTCTATACTCTGAGGGAGATAATTGTACAGTCAGTCCTCCACATTAACATTGCTGTTTAATTACATCCTGCTCAAGGCAAACTACAAACACACCAGAACATTTTTCACTAACTCGTCTGGGGCGCCTAAAAGTAAACAGAGGCTATGTTTCATATGCTGTAAACTTGTATTTATCTGTAGCTTGGTGCAGCAAAATGACAATTTGTTTTCGTGGACTTTCATGATCATACATAACAACTTTAACATATTTTTCAGTGGAGTGACACACACACTTGACACGCCCTTCTCTCCATTCATGTGTGTATTTTACAGCCTACAATGTGGCTGATCTTTAAGACTAGCATGTTGCTATAATGGCAGGCTGAGCGAGAGAGTAGGTTTTAAGAAGAGGGTGTTCTCTCCAAAGGGACAGGGCAGTGGTGGGTGCTGTGGTTGTTTTTAGGCCTCTCTACATCTCGTTATGACAGTTGATATACGTCTCTGATCTGGTTTACCAGATATACAGCAGAGTGGATCATCTTGACAGTGTCAAGCTTTCACCTATCTCTATTACTCGATGTATAGTCCAGCGTTATACAGTTTTTCTCTCTTGCTCCATCTCTACTCCAGCCTCATAGTCCCTCTCTATTTCTCCTCCATCTATCTCTACTAAAGCCTTATTCCAGAGTCTCTATATTGCTCCCAGTCTACAGCGAAAAGCTTGTCGCCCACTCAGAGTGGAAATAGGAAAGACAGAGATGGTATAACAGCACTGTTCAAGGAATTTAAAAAGGGGAAAGTTGGCATCACCTTGCCTCTCAGTGCTACTAAATGCAGCCATGCAAATTTTCGGCATTCTGATATTTATTTTTCTTCATCCATGCAACAGAATGGTAGTTAGACACAGTAAGACCTGTACTGGAGTCAACAAGACTCATAGCAAATTTGTTGAGTGACAAAGGACATAAAGATATAGCTTATTGGACAGACACACAATTCCCTCATCCATTCTCTTGCGTTTAGGAAGTCTTTGTCTAGTCTAGAGGATTTGAAATAATGATGATTTCTCCCTCACTTGTCTTCAAAATGATTGTCCCACAATGGGGCATATTTGGGATTTAGAACATTTTGTTGAATGAATTTAAAGTAACTTTGGCCATGTTCCGATCCATTGGAACTCTGCACTCCACCACTTCTAAGTGGTGAACAACAATCCCAGCAAATACACATGGCAAGCCCCTTTCCATGTACATTCCTGCTGTCAGAATGTCTGGAATGCATTAACCACAGACTCCAGTGGGATAGCTGGATCATCTGCATGCACACACATGCGCGCACACACACACACATACACACATACATCTTCAACTCCCACCAAGGTCAGGTCATCCAGTTGTTTTAGCCTATCTTGAGCCTCTGCGATATTGCTCTCATATTAATACAATAGAAAGGTTATGAGAGTTTACACGAGACGGTCACAAACTAAATTTACTATAATATCAGAGCCTGGAGCCTGTGGTTAGACAGCAAACACGATGGAACAAGCCTGCCTTTCACTGGCCAGGGCACATAGAAAAAAAATAAGTGGTGAGAGAGGGAAAGAAGCCACTTGGAGCTGGATCGGTGTGTGTATGCTGTGTGCGTGCATGTGACCTGTAAGAGTGTATTAGCCAATGGTGACATTACAGGGGTCCTCTCTCGCTCCTCTCCTCTCCTCTCCCCCTCCCCCCCCCCCTCTCTATATATTGAGTGAGGAGAACAAGTATTTGATACAATGCCGATTTTGCAAGTTTTCCTACTTACAAAGCATGTAGAGGTCTGTAATTTTTATCATAGGTACACTTCAACTGTGTATTGTATGGTTTTTAAGTAATTCATTTGCATTTTATTACATGACATAAGTATTTGATACATCAGAAAAGCAGAACTTAATATTTGTTATAGAAACCTTTGTTTGCAATTACAGAGATCATACGTTTCCTGTAGTTCTTGACCAGGTTTGCACACACTGCAGCAAGGATTTTGGCCCACTCCTCCATACAGACCTTCTCCAGATCCTTCAGGTTTCAGGGCTGCAGCTGGGCAATACTGACTTTCAGCTCCCTCCAAACATTTTCTATTGGGTTCAGGTCTGGAGACTGGCTAGGCCACTCCAGGACCTTGAGATGCTTCTTACGGAGCCACTCCTTAGTTGCCCTGGCTGTGTGTTTCGGGTCGTTGTCATGCTGGAAGACCCAGCCACGACCCATTATCAATGCTCTTACTGAGGGAAGGAGGTTGTTGGCCAAGATCTCGCGATACGCGATACATGGCCCCATCCATCCTCCCCTCAATACGGTGCAGTCGTCCTGTCCCCTTTGCAGAAAAGCATCCACAAAGAATGATGTTTCCACCTCCATGCTTCACGGTTGGGATGGTGTTCTTGGGGTTGTACTCATCCTTATTTTTCCTCCAAACACGGCGAGTGGAGTTTAGACCAAAAAGCTATATTTTTTGTCTCATCAGACCACATGACCTTCTCCCATTCCTCCTCTGGATCATCCAGAGCAAACTTCAGATGGGCCTGGACATGCGCTGGCTTAAGCAGGAGGACCTTGCGTGCACTGCAGGATTTTAATCCATGACGGCGTAGTGTGTTACTAATAGTTTTCTTTGAGACTGTGGTCCCAGCTCTCTTCAGGTCATTGACCAGGTCCTGCCGTGTAGTTCTGGGCTGATCCCTCACCTTCCTCATGATCATTGATGCCCCACAAGGTGAGATCTTGCATGGAGCCCCAGACCGAGGCTGATTGACCGTCATCTTGAACTTCTTCCATTTTCTAATAATTGTGCCAACAGTTGTTGCCTTTTCACCAAGCTGCTTGCCTATTGTCCTGTAGCCCATCCCAGCCTTGTGCAGGTCTACAATTTTATCCCTGATGTCCTAACACCCTCTGGTCTTGGCCATTGTGGAGAGGTTGGAGTCTGTTTGATTGAGTGTGTGGACAGGTGTCTTTTATACAGGTAACGAGTTCAAACAGGTGCAGTCAATACAGGTAATGAGTGGAGAACAGGGGGGCTTCTTAAAGAAAAACAGGTCTGTGAGAGCTGGAATTCTTACTGGTTGGTAGGTGATCAAATACTTATGTCATGCAATAAAATGCAAATTAATTACTTAAAAATCATACAATGTGATTTTCTGTATTTTTGTTTTAGACTCCGTCTCTCACAGTTGAAGTGTACATATGATAAAAATTACAGACCTCTACATGCTTTGTAAGTAGGAAAACCTGCAAAATCAGCAGTGTATCAAATAGTTGTTCTCCTCCCTATATATATATATATATATATATATATATATGCATGCTTTAGTTTAGGATGGAGTCTGACTTAGCCACTGGTAATGACTCTTATTTTCACCAACTACATCCCAGGAAATATCAAACACTTTCTCTGCCTTCTCCTCCTTTGTCTGTGGGCTGAGCATTTGGATCTGTCTGGCTGTAGTTGATGGAACGTTATATTTATTATGGATCAGTTTACTTATTTTTACCAAGTGAATCGCAGATAATGTTGTTGTTCAGAGTTTCATTCTGTTGTATTTGTGTCCTGCTGTGACAATAATATCATGAGCTTCATTCACGCAGTATTAAGTAATAAGACATGTAAATGGTGTGATTTTTCAGTTACTCTTAGTCTGAAATCAATAAACTATCAATGCCTGCAAATTCAGGACTCGTCTTCCCCTATTTCTCTCTTTCTCTCTCTGGTTCTCTTTCTCCCTGCCTCTGTTTGCAGTAGACACCTGTATGTGAATGGACTCATGTTTCTCTTCGTTCACTCAGACCAGTGGTGAAATACCATGGTCAACTAGCCCAACCTCCACCACTCATTAGGGAAATATTTTCAACACGCAAAAGAGACCAGATCTGTGAAAAATTATCAAATATACTATAATCTGCAGTGTGGTTTTATTTGAAACATTATTTTACCAGATGTGAGTAAACTGCAGTAAAATTGTTATGGATGTTTTTCTCACTTATGGAAGGGTTTCCCAAGGCTGGGGGGCCAGGATCGAGTATCTGAACTGCCTGGAGAGCCAATTAAATGTTTCCAAATACAATTGCAGATGTTATCACATTTGATTGCAATTATATTACCAAGATTACCACTAATAGACTGGAAATATGAGAAGTGTGTGATGATTATGGCTGATGTTTGTTGGGGCATGAGGGAGGGGAGGGATGGAGGAGGTCAGGGGAAGTTAAAGAAAGGGGGAGGATGGAAGGCAGGATCAGGGATCTGCAGAGGAGAAAAAAGGCAGTCACATCAGGAATAATTTTTTGTTTTGGGACTGATCTCTTTCTGAATTGAATCTCACCATCACTGCCAGGATGAACTCTGCAAGGTTTCCCAATATCTTGACTTTTAAGCAAATATTTGTTAGAGAGAGGGAGGACAGAAAGGAAGGATAAAAAGCGAGGGAGGACAGAAAGGGCCTTGAGCGTTGTGTGTTCTGTGTGCTGTTTCTGGCAGTTTCACAAAGACTTTCCTGTGTCTCAGACAGAGCTGAGCTGAGGGGCCATGCTGAAGGGAGATTCCCCCTGGCCTGCACCACCTCCTCTACTCCCTGTGACATCCATCATACTGTACACTACAGAAACACTCTATCTCTCTCACCAAGTGTCCCCTTGCATTTCCTCTGCCTCTCCTACTGACCAGTCAACCCTGTGCGCACACACTGTACACCCACACACTCACACTCAAACAGGACATCTATACAGTTTGCTGAAATGTTCTGCATAAATCATCTAAGACATTGGTTGGGTTGTATTAATTGTTAATTGTTAACATCAGTTTTCTACTGAGTAGAGAAGACAGTTGAAGCAGTGATTATAAACCATAAACCTCAATAAATACTCCATATACACTCAGCCCTGCTGGGATTATATTGATGGAAAATCACCTTTTATTTTTACTCTTAGAAACAGCAACAAAAGTAAAGGATATTCTATTTCAGGCTTGTAAAAGTGAATAGATACCATCTACACTGAGTACAAAACATTAAGAACCCCTGATCTTTTCATGACAGACTGACCAGGTGAAAGCTATGATCCCTTACTGATGCCACTTGTTAAATCCACTTGAATCAGTGTATATGGGGAGACAGGGGAGGAGACAGGTTAAAAAATGTTTATAAAACCTTCAGACAATTGTGACAGAGACTGTGTATGTGTGCCATTCAGACGGTGAATAGGCAAGACAAAACATAAAAGTTTTTTTATTGTAGAAGAAAGTAGTAGGCGGGTCTGTGATTAGACAGATAAGCCTGGTCAATACAGACTATGGGTTTGTCTGAGAGCTCAGCACTCCCACCAGTAACACAGAACCCAAACCGGCAGCGCCCGTGCGCCATTGTGCATATATGTATTAATGTACCCCCCACACCAAACGCGATCACGACACGCAGGTTAAAATATCAAAACAAACTCTTAACCAATTACATTAATTTGGGGACAGGTCGAAAAGCATTAAACATTTATTGCAATTTAGCTAGCTAGCTTGCAGTTGCTAGCTAATTTGTCCAATTTAGCTAGCTTGCTGTCACTAGATAATTTGCCCTGGGATATAAACATTGAGTTGAAATACACAAGGTCCTCTACTCCGACAATTATTCCACACATAAAATGGTCATCCGAATCATTTCTAGTCATCTCTCCTCCTAGGCCTTTTCTTTTTTTGACTTTATATTGCGATTGGCAACATTCATAAATTAGGTGCATTACCGCCACGACCTCGTTCGTCTTTCAGTCACCCACGTGGGTATAACCAATGAGGAGATGGCACGTGGGTACCTGCTTCTATAAACCAATGAGGAGATGGGAGAGGCAGGACTTGCAGCGTGATCTGCGTCACAAATAGAACTGACTTCTCTTTTAGCCCTTGGCAACGCAGACGCTCGTTGGCGAGCCCGAGCAGTGTGGGTGCAATAATTGAATAATATAGATTTCTACATTTATTTTGCAACGCTCGCACACGCAATGCGAGCAGTGTAGTCAGCCTGTAAAAGTTACTACCACACAACTTGGTGTAGCGGAGGTGGTCCAGACCTGAATATTTCTTGAGCTATTGCCTATATTAGGGATCCCAACCTGCGGCCCGCGGGCCGAATTTGGTTGTGTGTGGTTTTATTTGGCTCCCCAAAGAACGTTTTTTGGAGGGGTTACATTTTCATTGTTGGACATAAACTGTAAAAACACCAGGAAATTAGCTCCAAGTGATTTTCATTTGGGGAATCTGTTCCCAAGTATTTCCATGCATAATAGAGACGTGATCATATACAAATGTAAGCAAGGTTTGAAATTAATATGTTTTAATCAAATATTACATATGTTTGGGCTTCTTGTGGTCAATTTGCAGTCAACAAATTATTTGTAATTATGTTCTGGCACCCCGACCAAAGAAATTGCCCCGCAGCTGAATATAGTAGTTGATTCCTGGCTTACAGATGAAATCGGAAGTTTACATACACTTAGGTTGGAGTCATTGAAATTCATTTTTCAACCACTCCACAAGTTTCTTGTTAACAATCTATAGTTTTGGCAAGTAGGTTAGGACATCTACTTTGTGCATGACACAAGTAATTTTTCCAACAATTGTTTACAGACAAATTATTTTGCGTATAATTCACTTGATCACAATTCCAGTAGGTCAGAGGTTTACATACAATAAGTTGTCTGTGCCTTGCCTTTAAACAGCTTGGAAAATTCCAGAAAACAATGACATGGCTTTATAAGCTTCTGATTTACATCATTTGAGTCAATTGGAGGTGTACCTGTGGATGTATTTCAAGGCCTACCTTCAAACTCAGTGCATCTTTGCTTGACATCAAAAGGAAAATCAAAAGAAATCAGCCAAGACCTCAGAAAAAAAATGGAAGACCTCCACATGTCTGGTTCATCCTTGGGAGCAATTGCCAAGCGCCTGAAGGTACCACGTTCATCTGTACAAACAATAATACGCAAGTATAAACACCATGGGACCACGCAGCTGTCATACAGCTCAGGAAGGCGACGCGTTCTGTCTCCTAGAGATGAATGTACTTTGGTGCGAAAAGAACAATAGCAAAGGACCTTGTGAAGATGCTGGAGGAAACGGGTACAAAAGTATCTATGTCCATAGTAAAACAAGTCCTATATCGACATAACCTAAAAGGCCGCTCAGCAAGGAAGAAGCTACTACTCCAAAACCGCCATAAAAAAGCCAGACTGGTTATCAACTGCACATGGGGACAAACATTGTACTTTTTGGAGAAATGTCCTCTGGTCTGATGAAGCAAAAATAGAACTGTTTGGCCGTAATGACCATCGTTATGTTTGGAGGAAAAGGGGGGAGTCTTGCAAGCCGAAGAACACCATCCCAACCATGAAGGACGGGGGTGGCAGCATCAAGTTGTGGCGGTGCTTTGCTGCAGGAGGAACTGGTGCTCTTCACAAAATAGATGGCATCAATAGGAAAGGAAAAATATGTGGATAGATTGAAGCAACATCTCAAGAAATCAGTCGGGAAGTTAAATCTTGGTCACAAATGGGTCTTTCAAATGGACAATGACCCCAAGCATACTTCCAAAGTTTTGGCAAAATGGCTTAAGGACAACAAAGTCAAGGTATTGGAGTGGCCATCACAAAGCCCTGACCTCAATCCTATAGAAAATGTTGGGCAGAACTAAAAAAGCATATGCAAGCAAGGAGGCCTACAAACCTGACTCAGTTACACCAGCTCTGTCAGGAGGAATGTGCCAAAATTCACCCAACCTATTGTGGGAAGCTTGTGGAAGGCTACCTGAAACCCAAGTTAAACAATTTAAAGACAATGCTACCAAATACTAATTGAGTGTAAGCTTCTGAACCCACTGGGAATGTGATGAAAGAAATAAAAGCTGAAATAGCTCTTTCTCTCTACTATTATTCTGACATTCCACATTCTTAAAATAAAGTGCTGATCCTAACTGACCTAAGACGGAATTATTACTAGGATTAAATGTCAGGGTTTGTGAAAAACAGAGTTTAAATGTGTTTGGCTAAGGTGTATGTAAACTTCCGACTTCAACTGTATATGCTTTGCATATATGTGTGGATTTGCATGGGTGCGCACATGCATGCTTGTACTAAAAGCTGAGTTGTGTTGTAGGTGTGTGTCGGTACCCTCTGGGGATGTCCGGAGGACAAATTCAGGATGAAGACATCTCTGCCTCCAGTCAGTGGTCTGAGTCTACAGCTGCTAGATACGGCAGGTACTGTATACACACATGTGCGCGGACACACACCCACAGTGGAGGCTCCTCAGAGGAGGAAGGGGAGTACCATCCTCCTCAGTGAATTTCATACAAATAAAATAGTGAAACATTAAAGTTATCCTTTTTAGATAAGACTATGCTAAATATATTCACATCACCAAATAACTGATTAAAACACACTGTTTTGCATTGAAGGTCTACAGTATCCTCAACAGCACTCTGTAGGGTAACACCATGGTGTAGCCGGTGGACAGCTAGCTTCTGTCTTCCTCTAGGTACATTGACCTCAATATAAAACCTACGAGGCTCATGGTTCTCACCCCTTTCTATCGACTTGCACAGTAATTATGTAAACTTCCAGAGGACGTCCTCCAACCTATCAGAGCTCTTGCTGCATGAACTGACATGCTGTCCATCCAATCAAAAGATCAGATAATTAATCTAATGCTGAAAGCATCAACTAAAGCTAGCTAGCACTGCAGTGCAGTGCATAAAATGTGGTGAGTAGTTGACTCAAAGAGAGAGGAAGACAATAGTTGAACAGTTTTGAACAAATTATTTTATTCCTAAATTTAAGGAGAAGCAAGAGAGAGAGAGATAGAGCTAACTATATTTGGTTGTATTTTTTTAAACTTTCATTTAGCTAGCATATGCAGCAAGCTAGTTTAGCCTACTCAAACACCTGGCTCAAAAAGAGAGGTATGCTATGTTAGCTAGCAGGCAATGGCTATCCAACACGGGAACTCTTGTAAGTCAAGGTAAGCTTTTGGTTTTATTAATTAATTGCCACCGGCCCACCGGTGTAACTGCTAATCTGCTTTCTGACAGTACACTGTACTGCATGATTGTAGTGGGTTTACTAATGAGTTAGTTCTAGTAGCTATGCTTACTATGATGTGACAACGATGTAGGATTTGTGTAGCGATCATGATATGAGGGTTTCGTTGGAAATGTATTTTTTTGCCTGGTTACAGACAACTGATGTGTTGTGCACAAGTCCACAAGCAAAGAGACAAGGTGAGAGGAGAGCACATAGATGGTTGTGGGAAGGAATTATATATACAGTGGGGCAAAAAAGTATTTAGTCAGCCACCAATTGTGTAAGTTCTCCCACTTATAAAGATGAGAGAGGCCTGTAATTTTCATCATAGGTACACTTCAACTATGACAGACAGAATGAGAAAACAAAATCCAGAAAATCACATTGTAGGATTTTTAATGAATAAAAAAATACCTGCATTTGTCCAATAGAAATTCATATTTTCAACTGTTGGACAAATGATTACTCCCAAAATCGTCTAGATGCAGGCAAGAGTGTGCAAGGCGGTATTGAATGTGTCACTGTCTGTCACCTTGATTACTCTCTACCTGTGCACCCAGCTACATTGTAAACTTTCATTCATAGGCTAGGTTGTAGCAACCTCATGATGGTGTCATGACGTGGCCCTTTTTGGGTTTAGCTAGTGGCCCCTCTCTCTCCTAAACCCAGGTTCTGTTATCTCAGGTTGTACATTCCTGGAGGAGACTCTCTCCCCCTGGCCATGCAGAAAGAGACACAGAGAGAACAAAGGATTTCACATGGCGAACTCATAAATCCCCAAAATGAGGATTTGATACAAAATGTCCACTTGTGGGAATGGTCCGTGGACACTTAAGGGATGGGTATGACGAGTGTGTTTCATTTGGTGACCTCCAAGAGGACAAGAAACACACATCAAATCAAATCAAATTTATTTATATAGCCCTTCGTACATCAGCTGATATCTCAAAGTGCTGTACAGAAACCCAGCCTAAAACCCCAAACAGCAAGCAATGCAGGTGTAGAAGCACGGTGGCTAGGAAAAACTCCCTAGAAAGGCCAAAACCTAGGAAGAAACCTAGAGAGGAACCAGGCTATGTGGGGTGGCCAGTCCTCTTCTGGCTGTGCCGGGTGGAGATTATAACAGAACATGGCCAAGATGTTCAAATGTTCATAAATGACCAGCATGGTCGAATAATAATAAGGCAGTACAGTTGAAACTGGAGCAGCAGCACGGTCAGGTGGACTGGGGACAGCAAGGAGTCATCATGTCAGGTAGTCCTGGGTTATGGTCCTAGTGCTCAGGTCAGTTGAAACTGGAGCAGCAGCACGGCCAGGTGGACTGGGGACAGCAAGGAGTCATCATGTCAGGTAGTCCTGGGGCATGGTCCTAGGGCTCAGGTCCTCCGAGAGAGAGAAAGAAGGATAGAAGGAGAGAATTAGAGAACGCACACTTAGATTCACACATGACACCGAATAGGACAGGAGAAGTACTCCAGATATAACAAACTGACCCTAGCCCCCCCGACACATAAACTACTGCAGCATAAATACTGGAGGCTGAGACAGGAGGGGTCAGGAGACACTGTGGCCCCATCCGAGGACACCCCCGGACAGGGCCAAACAGGAAGGATATAACCCCACCCACTTTGCCAAAGCACAGCCCCCACACCACTAGAGGGATATCTTCAACCACCAACTTACCATCCTGAGACAAGGCTGAGTATAGCCCACAAAGACCTCCGCCACGGCACAACCCAAGGTGGGTGGGGGGGGGGGGGGGGGGGCGCCAACCCAGACAGGATGACCACATCAGTGAATCAACCCACTCAGGTGACGCACCCCCTCCAGGGACAGCATGAGAGAGCCCCAGTAAGCCAGTGACTCAGCCACTGTAATAGGGTTAGAGGCAGAGAATCCCAGTGGAAAGAGGGGAACCGGCCAGGCAGAGACAGCAAGGGCGGTTCGTTGCTCCAGAGCCTTTCCGTTCACCTTCCCACTCCTGGGCCAGACTACACTCAATCATATGACCCACTGAAGAGATGAGTCTTCAGTAAAGACTTAAAGGTTGAGACCGAGTTTGCGTCTCTGACATGGGTCGGCAGACCGTTCCATAAAAATTGAGCTCTATAGGAGAAAGCCCTGCCTCCAGCTGTTTGCTTAGACATTCTAGGGACAATTAGGAGGCCTGCGTCTTGTGACCGTAGCGTACGTGTAGGTATGTACGGCAGGACCAAATCAGAGAGATAGGTAGGAGCAAGCCCATGTAATGCTTTGTAGGTTAGCAGTAAAGCCTTGAAATCAGCCCTTGCTTTGACAGGAAGCCAGTGTAGAGAGGCTAGCACTGGAGTAATATGATCAATTGTTTTGGTTCTAGTCAGGATTCTAGCAGCCGTATTTAGCACTAACTGAAGTTTATTTAGTGCTTTATCCGGGTAGCCGGAAAGTAGAGCATTGCAGTAGTCTAACCTAGAAGTGACAAAAGCATGGATTCATTTTTCTGCATCATTTTTGGACAGAAAGTTTCTGATTTTTGCAATGTTACGTAGATGGAAAAAAGCTGTGACATGACTATATCTCTGTCTCTTGTATAAAATGAAAGAGGAAAGCTGAAACTATTTGTGAAATGATGTAAGGTGATTTTTAAACCTTCAATGAAAGATAATTGTATTCCCTTTAAAGTAATAATTATTTATATAATTATTTATTAATTACAAGACCAATTGTTCAGATATTAAAATATCTGAAGAATTATATTAGGAAAATTATATCTTTTAATCTGAAGATTTTCCTTGGTGCCCCAACTTCGTAGTTAATTTGATTTACATGATTAGTTTAATCACGTAATAATAATTACAGAGAATTGATTTGATAAAATAACAGTCTTCACTTTAATGATGCCAGAGACACGACAATGTGTATAGGGGAAATTAGAGTATCATGTAATAGCCTAAACCTATTGATGTTACATTGATCTGGGTGAATGGAATATGAATGACAGTCATCCATTATGCTGTAATAGAAATAAGGCCATGCTCATAACAACAATTATCATCCTCCCTCATCTTAAGTGGCACCGGCCGCCAATGACACACACAAACACACATATACATCTATAAATACCTCTCAATTTCGATTGTGGACTGGACACATGCAGGCTCCCCCACAACTACACACACAAACACTCATGCACATTCATATACACTCACAAACAGTTTTCAAGATTGTGTGTGTGTGTGTTTTCAGTTTACTGGGTATCAGTTTCTGCTCCCTGTGTGTAAACAACACATGGTTAAGCCTGGAAAGAGCGAGAGAGAAAAATAAGAAACAGAGAGAGAGTGATTGCATATACATGTGTGCTTGTTGGAGAATGGGTGGCCTGCTCTCATTTTTAGACTGATGTAATCTAGGTTCTGTTCTGGACAGCATAGTTTTATTCTGGCTAGCCTCCCCTCTCCCCTGCCAGCTCAACCCTACATGAACACTTTCACATTAATTTACGACAAATGTGTTTGTTTAACAGACTGTATGAACTGACATCCACCCACCACAATTTCCACTGACCTCTCTCTCCCTTTTCTCTTCCCTTTCCCTCCATCTCTCTCTCTCTGTTCCCTCCTCCCTTTCTCTCTATCTGTGTTCACCGCCTCCCTTTCTCTCTACTCTCCTTTTTATTCATGTTCTCTCCCTCTCCTGCCCTCTCTCCTCACCTCTCCACCCCCTCCTCTCTCTCCCACCCTCTTCACCCCTTCCTTTCTGTCCCATCCTCTCCACCCCTTTATCTCCCACCCTCAGGTTAGACTTTGAGGAGGGTGATGGTGCGTGGTGTCCAGAGATAACGGTTGAACCAGACAGTCTAAAGGAGTTCCTCCAGATAGACCTGCGTTCCCTCCACTTCATCACCCTGGTGGGCACCCAGGGCCGCCACGCAGGGGGCATCGGCAACGAGTTCGCCCAGATGTACAAGATTAAATATAGCCGTGACAGCAGCCGCTGGATTTCCTGGAGGAACAGACAGGGCAAACAGGTAATCAGTCCGTTTTTGATTATTGATTTACATGATTAATGATCGACAAGGAGGACAGGGATATAAAAATGTTAATACATTGATAATGGTAATTTTGGTGATTTGTGACGTCACTCTCCGGTGGTTAAGGGGAACTGGAATGTGTGATTTATTTCTTATTATTTACGCTAATTGGTTGATTGATTCATGGCTGTAGGTGATAGAGGGAAACAGGAATGCATATGACATTGTGCTGAAGGACCTGGAGCCTCCGATCATCGCCCGCTTCGTGAGATTCATGCCCGTCTCAGACCACTCCATGAACGTCTGCATGAGGGTAGAGCTCTACGGCTGTGAGTGGCTTGGTAAGACAGATGGAGAGGAGAAAGGGATATGAGGAGGAGCTCTCAGCCATAGGTAGACAGAGTTGGGCAAACTCGCTGCCTAGGCTTTAGCTCAGTGGGCTAATGCAGTCTCTCTCTATGTCAGATGGTCTGGTGTCCTACAACGCCCCAGCAGGAGAACAGATGAGTCTGGAGGGCCAGCCTGTCCACCTCAATGACTCTGTGTATGATGGAGCCGTCATCTACAGGTAGGTGTGCATAACTCCTTTTCCTTCTCGTCCTCCCTCGTCATCTTGCTGCTCCTCTTTTCTCTTTTCCTTTCTCTCCTTGTCCTTGTTTTTTTCCTCCTTCTCATTCCGCCTCTCAATATATCCCTCCTCTCTCGGTTCATCCAACCTCATTCTCTGTTATTCCTCCTCCTCCTTTTGTCTTTCCTTCACCAACCTCTGAGCCTTGGTTCCACACTGGCCCTGTTGTTGCCTGGTTGCCATAGTTCTGGCAGGATGTAGACCGTGGCATGGATCACTGTGGTTATGCCACGCACACACACACACACACACACACGTCATTTTTCTCTGTGCAGTTATGCAATGGAGTGTTAGGAGCACACACACACAAACAATTACACCCACGGATGGCTTCTGATCCATGAACGCGTGGGAGAGTTTGATTAAGTGTCTTTGGAATTAAACCTGACTTCTTGGGAGCATAAATGACTATTTGGGTATCCTTCCGTTCTGTGTTAGTGTTTGAGTCACTGTGTGCTGAACAATATCCTCCATGACACTGCCATCAGTTTGTCTCTGCTATAGTAGTCAGGAAGTCGCTCTCCCTCTCTCTTTCTTTCTCCTCTCGCTCTCTGAGTTTGAGTCTGTTAAAGTAATCCAAGAAGAGAAAATGGCTGTTTTGATACCACAGCCAAGATGAGATATTGAGGGTGGTGGATAATATGATGCTACCACCTAGTGGTGGGTGGAGGGAGGTTGAACAAACGCATAGTGAAATAGTTTCTCTCCACCTTGCTCCTCACAAAATAAATATTTAGCATTGTAAATAAATATTTGTAATTAAACATGAAACTAGTCATTATTGTGTGCCAAGCAAGGTTGTCAAGTAGTTGTTTACATGTCGCCAGGTCTCCTTAAAAGGATAGTTCAGCCACAGACTCTCTTGTTCACCACAGAAACAAAGTTTTCTAGAGATTTTTACTTTGTATTTTGACTACCTCAAAATACTCCAACGCTGAGCTCTATCTTCATCTCCTCTCTCCTTTTCCTTCTCCATCCCCAGTATGACGGAGGGGCTAGGCCAGCTGACTGATGGAATGTGTGGATTAGATGACTTCACCCACAGCCACGTCTACAATGTGTGGCCTGGTTACGACTATGTGGGATGGACTAATGAGAGCTTTCCCAATGGATACGTGGAGATCATGTTCGAGTTTGACCGCACTCGCAATTTCACCACCATGAAGGTGTGTGTGAAAGGATTGGTGGGAGGCAGACAACCTCTTTTTTTTTTATTTAACCTTTATTTATTTATTTAACTAGGTAAGTCAGTTAAGAACAAATTCTTATTTAAAATGACAGCCTACCCCAGCCAAACCCTAAACCGGACGACACTGGGCCAATTGTGCCTGTTGTGGTACAGACTGGAATCGAACCAGGGTCTGTAGTGACACCTCTAGCATTGAGATGCAGTGCCTTAGACCGCTGCGCCACTCGGCAGTCCCATTTCTTGCTACTCCAGCTGGTATTTCAAGTGTTCACCACCTCCCAAATAACAGGCATTGCATTTCCAAATCTTTCAGCTTGACCCTATTTCCATCGCCCTAAAACGTTTTTCCTGCAGGTTGACTGTAATAACCTGTTTCACTGTAACAACAAATACCCCTCTTGCTCTCCCCTCTCTCTTTCTGTCTCTCTCTTTCTCTGTTTCTAGGTGCACTGTAACAACATGTTCATGAAGCATGTCAAGGCATTCCGCCAGGTGGTGTGTTACTTCCGTTCTGAGGCTGACTGGGAGGCCACGCCCCTTTCCTTTAGTCCCGTGGTGGATGACGTCAATCTCAGCGCCCGCTTCGTCACCATCTCTCTGGCCAATCATATGGCCAGTGCAATCAAGTGCCAGTTCTACTTTGCTGAAGCCTGGATGATGTTTAGCGAAATCACCTTCCAGTCAGGTAAACATGTGTACCGGTACACACACCTCAGATCACCTCCAGCTCATGTATAGAGAACACCCCTTTCAATATGAATCTGTAAACTATTATCTGTTCTTTGTTGTGATTCACATCTGTCTCTGCTCTTCCAGACACAGCCATGTACAACACTACCCTGGCACCCCCCAAGACCGGCAGCAGCCCCCCCACTAGCACTCAACCAGGTCAGTGCCCACTCCACATGCATCACACAAACACAAGCTGTAACACATACTCCCACCCGTGAGCAATGCATTTCATGCAAAGCATTTCCTGCTTTAATTATGTAATCCAATCAAATTATGTCTTCCTCTATCCCCTCCCCAGGGGATGACCCCACCCACAAAATAGATGACAGCAACACCAGAATTCTGATTGTCTGCCTGGTGGCCATCATTCTTATCCTTGTCGCCATCATTGTCATCATCCTCTGGAGGCAGGTCTGGCAGAAGATGCTGGAGAAGGTGAGAGATGCCACCTGGTCACACATACATACAAATGAGTTTTTCCTGAGTCAAAAAAGCATTTTGATGCTCCATTTCTCTGAATTGTGAACGTTAGTTATTGTGACTGTTTGTTACAATCCGGAAATGTAAAATACGATTAAAAGTTGGGTAAATAAATACTACCACGTGTTGATCAATCAAGGCTGGTCAGATGTGTCTCTTTACCCCAGCATCCTTTATTCTAGGCCTCGCGGCGGATGCTGGACGATGAACTAACTGCTAGTCTGTCACTACAGAGCGAGACGTTCGCCTACAGCCACAACAACCCGACATCATCGTCAGCACCCAGCGAGCAGGAGTCTAGCTCCACCTACGAGCGTATCTTCCCCCTGGGCCCTGACTACCAGGAACCCTCACGACTCATACGCATGCTACCTGAGTTCTCCCACACCTCCAAGGATGCCGGTGAGTAGACCAGACACATAAGGCAGAGTTTAAATGACCAGAAAAGACATGAGAGAGTTGAATTAAGGAGGTTGAAAAATTATCATGTCTGCTCATTCTGGAAGCATGAAGTCACCCCATTGTGTATGATGATGTCATATTGCTGAATCTACCTTCAACTTTTTTCTCTGGCATCAGTTTTGACCAGCACAGCAGTGACAGCCTCCAAGGCTCCCATTGCAACAGTTGCCCAGGACGGAGTCCCTCACTATGCCGAGGCAGACATCGTCAACCTGCAGGGCGTAACCGGGGGCAACACGTACGCGGTCCCTGCTTTAACCATGGACCTGCTGTCAGGGAAGGACGTGGCAGTGGAAGAGTTCCCCAGGAAACTGCTCACCTTCAAAGAGAAGCTGGGCGAGGGACAGTTTGGAGAGGTTTGTGCTCTCTGGACATTACATAGTAATCAATGCCATGTTTGATTTACATTAATTCAACTCATTTCTTATGCACAATATTGATCAGGGTCATTAATTAGATTATTCTGGTGATTTAGGCTGAAGAAAAAGCTTGCACAACCTTTGTGGCTCTTCAGAACCATCGTTAGTGACCACTAGATGTCGTGTGTTGATCAGAGTCTCCAGGCTCTTCAGAACCATCGTTAGAACCATCATTAGTGACCACTAGATGTCGTGTGTTGATCAGAGTCTCCAGGCTCTTCAGAACCATTGTTAGTGAGCACTAGATGCCGTGTGTTGATCAGAGTCTCCAGGCTCTTCAGAACCATCGTCAGAACCATCGTTAGTGACCACTAGATGTTGTGTGTTGATCAGAGTCTCCAGGCTCTTCAGAACCATCGTCAGAACCATCGTTAGTGACCACTAGATGTCTTGTGTTGATCAGAGTCTCCAGGCTCTTTAGAACCATCGTTAGTGACCACTAGATGTAGTGCGTTGATCAGAGTCTCCATGTTCCGTCTCCCTACAGGTCCACTTGTGTGAGGCAGAGGGCATGAAGGAGTTTATAGATGAGGATTTCTCCTTCAACATCAGTGACAACCAGCCAGTACTGGTTGCTGTTAAGATGCTCAGAGCAGATGCTAACAAAAACGCCAGGTGAGGGGGAAGCACACTCCTGATTAGAGAACACAGTGAATGTCTGCCTCTGCTGCTCCCAAATGTATTGACAACGTAGACATGTTTTGAGTGATTTTTCCAGCACATGTTTTATGTGTGTGTTTTGGGATTAATTCCTATTTATCATTCAAAGCTCTCAGTCTCCCTAATGACCTCTAACCGCTGACCTCTGTGTTATAATCAGGAATGACTTCCTGAAGGAGATTAAGATCATGTCACGTCTGAAGGACCCCAACATCATCCGTCTGCTGGCCGTGTGTATCTGCAGCGACCCCCTCTGCATGATCACAGAGTACATGGAGAACGGTGACCTCAACCAGTTCCTGTCCCGCCATGAACCTGAGGGACAGATAGCACTCATCAGCAACGTAACCACTGTCGGGTAGGGAAAAGGGGATGGAGGCTGGGGCAGGGGTGTGTGTGTGTGTAATCCTGTATATCTCTTCACCTCTCCTGGTGCTGACTCTCTCTCTCTCCATCTCTGCCTCTCCTCTGCTCCAGCTACAGTGACCTGCGCTACATGGCCACTCAGATTGCCTCAGGGATGAGGTACCTCTCCTCGCTTAACTTTGTCCACAGAGACCTGGCTACGAGGAACTGTCTGGTGGGGAAGAACTACACCATCAAGATTGCTGACTTTGGCATGAGCAGGAACCTGTACAGTGGAGACTACTACCGCATCCAGGGTCGGGCCGTGCTGCCCATACGATGGATGTCCTGGGAGAGCATACTGCTGGTAGGACTGAGGGAGGGAGGGAGAGAGGGAGGGAGGGAGAAGCTGGTGAGACGTGGTGGCCCCCTGGTGGTCTTATATGGAATATGGATACCTTAGTTCACTTTTTTTTTACCTTTATTTAACTAGAAAAGTCATTTAAGAACAAATTCTTATTTACAATGACGGCCTAGCAAAAAGCAAAAAGATTCCTGCAGGGACGGGG
The DNA here is from genome assembly GCF_013265735.2 of Oncorhynchus mykiss. Lineage (NCBI taxonomy): Eukaryota > Metazoa > Chordata > Actinopteri > Salmoniformes > Salmonidae > Oncorhynchus > Oncorhynchus mykiss. Next base: position 75,244,490 of record NC_048569.1, on the reverse strand, counting down.
GCTGGGATTAAACATTTAAAAAAATATAGGACAAAACACACATCACGACAAGAGACAACACAACACTACAGAAAAGAGACCTAAAGACAAGAACATAGCATGGCAGCAACACATGACATCACAGTATGGTAGCAACATGACAACAACATGGTAGGCAACATGACAACAACATGGCAGCAACACAACATGGTAGCAGCACAAAACATGGTACAAGCATTATTTGGCACAGACAACAGCACAAGGGGAAGAAGGTAGAGACAACAATACATCACGCAAAGCAGCCACAACTGTCAGTAAGTGTCCATGATTGAGTCTTTGAATGAAGAGATTGAGATAAAACTGTCGAGTTTGAGTGTTTGTTGCAGCTCGTTCCAGTCGCTAGCTGCAGCGAACTGAAAAGAGGAGCGACCCAGGGATGCGACTGGCAGAACGGGTGTTGTATGTGAAGGATGAGGGCTGCAGTAAATATCTCAGGCCTCCCCCTATCTAAGAGGGTTTTATAAATAAACATCGACCAGTGAGTCTACAGAGACGGGTATACAGAGATGACCAGTTTACAGAGGAGTATAGAGTGCAGTGAGGTGTCCTATAAGGAGCATTGGTGGCAAATCTGATGGCCGAATGGTAAAGAACATCTAGCCTCACGAGAGCACCCTTACCTGCCGATTTATAAATTACGTCTCCGTAATCTAGCATGGTTAGGATGGTCATCTGAATCAGGATTAGTTTGGCAGCTGGGGTGAAAGAGGAGCGATTACGATAGAGGAAATCAAGTCTAGATTTAACTTTAGCCAGCAGCTTTGATATGTGCTGACAGAGGGACAGTGCACTGTCTAGCCATACTCCCAAGTACTTGTGTGAAGTGACTACCTCAAGCTCTAAACCCTCAGAGGTAGTAATCACACCGGTGGGGAGAGGGGCATTCTTCTTACCAAACCACATGACCTTTGTTTTAGAGGTGTTCAGAACAAGGTCAATGGCAGAGAACACTAGTGTCCAACACTTGTTGGACACTAAGAAAGCTTTGTTGTAGTGCATTTAACACAAAATCCGGGGAAGGGTCAGCTGAGTATAAGACTGTATCATCTGCATATAAATGGATGAGAGAGCTCCCTAGTGCCTGAGCTATGTTGTTGATGTAAATTGAGAAGAGCTTAGGGCCTAGGATCGAGCCTTGTGGTACTCCCTTGGTGACAGCCACTGGCTGAGACAGCAGATGTTCTGACTTTATACACTGCACTCTTTGAGAGAGGTAGTTAGCAAACCAGGCCAAAGACCCCTCGGAGACCCCAATACTCCATAGCCGGCCCACAAGAATGGAATGGTCTACCGTATCAAAATCTTTGGCCAAGTCAATAAAAATAGCAGCACAACATTGCTTAGATTCAAGGGAAATGGTGACATCATTGAGGACCTTTAAGGTTGCAGTGACACATCCATCACCTGAGCGGAAACCAGATTGCATACCCGAGAGAATACTATAGACATCAAGAAAGCGAGTCAGTTGATTATTGACAAGTTTTTCCAACACTTGATAACCGGGCAAATAGAATTAGGCATATAACAGGTAGGATCAGCTTGATCTCCCCCTTTTAAATAAAGGATGAAACGTGGCTGCCTTCCAAGCAATGGGAACCTCCCCAGAGAGGAGAGACAGGCTTGGTGATGACAGGGGCACCAACCTTAAAGAAGAAAGGGTCTAAACCATCTGACCCAGATGTTTTTTTGGGGTCAAGTTTAAGGAGCTCCTTTAGCATATCGGACTCAGTGACCGCCTGTGGGGAAAAAGTTTGTAGCGGGGCAGGGGAAAAAGAGGGAGCAGCATCGGGGCTAGTCGCGTTAGAAGGGGTGGGAGATGAGGAAATGTTGGACCTGCAAGGAGGCATGGCTGAGTCAAATAGTAATCCTGACTTAATGTGGTCAGTGGTGATTAAAGAGCTCAGCCTTATGCTTATTGTCAGTAACAACCACATCATCAACATTAAGGGACATGGGCAGCTGTGAGGAGGAGGGTTTATTCTCCAGGTCTTTAACCGTTTTCCAGAACTTCTTGGGGTTAGACCCACAGAGAGAGAACTGCTCCTTTAAAGTAACTAACTTTGGCCTTCCGGATAGCCTGAGTGCACTTATTTCTCATTTGCCTGAACGATAGCCAGTCAGCCTGAGTATGTGTGTGCCGAGCCTTTCGCCAAATGCAATTCTTGAGGTGGAGTAACTCTGCAAGATCCCGGTCGAACCAGGGGCTGAACCTGTTTTTAATTCTCATTTTCTTTATGGGGGTGTGTTTGTTAATAATACTGCTGAAAATATTTTTAAAAAGAAGGTCCAAGTGTCTTAAACAGAGGGGATCAAGCTGATTCTATACCCATTTACAGAGGCCAGGTCATGAAGGAACGCTTGCTCATTAAAGAAAGATTTAGGGAGTCCCATTGCTTTAGGACTTGGTCAGGTGGTTTAAGCATGTCCCAGTTTAGGTCACCTAGCAGGACAAATTCATACTTAGTGTAAGGGGCCAGGAGAGAGCTTAGGGCAGGTAGTGTACAGGCTGGTGCTGATGGAGGACGAAAGCACCCAGCAACAGTCAACAAAGAGCTATTTGAAAGTTTAATGCTTAAAACCAGCATATCAAATTGTTTGGGGACAGACTTGGTGGAGACAACCGAGCACTGAAGGTGATCCTTGGTTAAGATTGCCACTCCCCCACCTTTGGAAGATCTGTCTTGCCGGAAAAGGTTCGAACCAGAAAGGTTAACATCAGTATTCAAAACATTCTTCCTTAACCACGTCTCCGTAATGATCAACACATCTTGATTGGAGCTGTGAACCCACACTTTCAAATGATACATTTTAGGTAATAAACTTCTAGTGTTAACGTGCAGAAAACCCAGGCTTTTACGAGAGCAGAAATAAGTGAAGCAGATATCAGACCACAAGTCAGAATTGAGGCTAGCAACAGTAGATGGGCCACGGTGTACATGCACATTTCCAGACATGAATCACGGCATAGGACAGGAAGAGCTCTGCAGTGCTGATTTATGACTTTTGAATGTGCATTAGATGGCAACAAGATTCATATTGTACAGCAATTTCATCAGGTAACATGAATACTAACCCGACAAGAGGTGGTTAGAATAGGATGGGAGGTCAAAAGTCTGTGTAACCAATAGAGTCAGAGTCCCAAGTGTGGGATCAAACATAGTCTGTTCATAATGTTTTTTCCACTTCAATCAGTGTAGATGAAGGGAGGAGACATGTTGAAGAAGACATTTTAAGCCTTGAGACAATTGAGACATGGATTGTGTATGTGTGACATTCAGAAGGTGAATGGGCAAGACAAAAGATTTGAGTGCTTTTGAACGGGGTATGGTAGTCGGTGTCAGGTGCACCGGTTTGTGTCAAGAACTGCAACGCTTCTGGGTTTTTCACACTTAACAGTTTCCTGTGTGTATCAAGAATAGTCCACCACCCAAAGGACATCCAGCCAACTTGACACAACTGTGGGAAGCATTGGAGTCAACATGGGCCAGCATCCCTGTAGAATGCTTTTGACACATTGTAGAGTCCATGCTCTGACAAATTGAGGCGTTTCTGAGGGCATAGGGGGGAGGGGGGGGGGGTGTTCCTAATCTATGGTATACTCAGTGTATGTGTACTGTAATGGGCCTTTGAATGAGGGCTTTGGTTAACAGGAACTATCCCCTTTTTAAGCCCCTACAAATCATCTAAACTCAATAACTTATGTAGCCTAATGTCTGTTGTTCTGCCTCTTCACTCCCAGGGTAAGTTCACCACAGCCAGTGACGTGTGGGCGTTTGGGGTGACGCTGTGGGAGACCCTGACCTTCTGTAAGGAGCAGCCTTACTCCCAGCTGACTGATGAACAGGTCATAGAGAACACTGGGGAGTTCTTCAGGGACCAGAAACGACAGGTGAGAGACACACTCAAACTGACTCACTCTCTTTTGCTGCAGATGTACCTGCCTATGTTCTACTGTATTGTACCTGATTGTCTTGTCAATATGTTGTAGATCTACCTGCCCCAGCCAGTGCTGTGTCCTGACTCTTTGTATGAGATCATGCTGTGTTGTTGGAGAAGGAACACCAAGGAGAGGCCTTCCTTCCAGGAGATTCACCGAGTGCTGCTGGAAAGCCAAGCTTAGGGCCCGAACCCCTGGGCCAGCACACACACACACAGACAGACAGACGGATGAAACGCATCAACAACACATTAAGCATCGGTCTATAAGTCAAAGGGTCAACTCAATTCAACTTTTGATGCACAGAAAAATTACAAATGGCTGTCCGTTGTCTCAGCTAGAGAAGTAAAAGTGAAATCTAGCAATGAAAGTTCTGCCCTTTTGAAAATGTATCATTTATTCCAAATGGTGCTAGAAATAAGTATGACGTTTCCACCTTGTTTAGTGCAGTGTAATGTAATGCCACGTCTATGAATTCAATTGTGTTTTCTTTAAGAAGACTACTTGAATGTAAATCAGATGTCTTCATTAAGCAAACCATCAGTGTTCAGTTTGGAGAATTTTGATACATTAATTTTTATTTTGCAAGGTTATTCATCTCAGTCACTGATCGTTTCTTTGTACACTTTGTTTAGAGCTAACAGGGATAATGGTAATGTAGTCAATGCATTATATGACTCTTTACATGATCCTGACTTACTATCATCCATTTTGAATCTGTTGACAATGTGTCATATAGATATCACATATCTAATCTGTTGGCTTTGAGTAAAGAGTTACAAGTGATGAACAAATTCATAACAGGCAATAACCATCATTCGACCATATCTCAGCTATAGTACTCTCTGGCAGTACACTTTGCCACATTGTCTGCCAGTGATATTTGACCAAGAGTGCTCAAAGACATTGGTGTCTATGTACTTCAATAGATCTTGTTAAATCTCAAATAGTAATATTTTGTATTGATATTTATGTATTGTTTATATTTCAGTTTGCTTTCTGTTTATATATTTGGGTACTGATCAGCTTCTTTTTGCATGGGAAAATTTGTACAAAGTTGTACGTTGTGCAATTTTCTAGATTCAGTTTTGTATTTCGTTAAACATCTCAGTCGAGAGTAGTTTCAGAAAATGACAGTAGGCTTTGTGGAATGTGGGGTGTACAAATGTTGGTTCTCATTCATATTTGTGACCAAATAACTGTCCAAATCAGATCGTAGATCAGCTGCATTACTTATGGTCCATGTTCAGTCCATACTGAGCAGATTATAAATAAACTGCATTAGTGCTGGTCCATGTTCAGTCCATACTGAGCAGATTATAAATAAACTGCATTACTTATGGTCCATGTTCAGTCCATACTGAGCAGATTATAAATAAACTGCATTACTGGTGGTCCATGTTCAGTCCATACTGAGCAGATTATAAATAAACTGCATTAGTGCTGGTCCATGTTCAGTCCATACTGAGCAGATTATAAATAAACTGCATTACTGGTGGTCCATGTTCAGTCCATACTGAGCAGATTATAAATAAAATGCATTACTTATGGTCCATGTTCAGTCCATACTGAGCAGATTATAAATAAACTGCATTACTGGTGGTCCATGTTCAGTCCATACTGAGCAGATTATAAATAAACTGCATGGTTCATGTTCAGTCCACACTGAGCAGATTATGGTGCTAATCAGGATCCAGACTGGAGGGGAGATGATGTGCTAACTAAGTTCTGATGGGTCTTTGGAAAGGGAATTGTAGGAAACGATGCTTCTAGAAAGAAAGATTTTTTAAATGGTTAGTGTGTTTGCTACCTTGATACAACAAATGTTCTAAGCTATCATTGTGTTGTATTGAACTTGTTAAAATGCACAGTTGTTCTGAACAGGACAACTGTTTATGATGTATCTCTGTTGAAAGAGAGTGAGAGCTGAACGGTGATTAGAGGGTTTCTGAATAGAGTTAAGGTGAGGATGATAATCAGTCAGAATGATTTCAGACAATCTCAACTGCACACAAGGACAGTTGTTGTACAACAAGACCGTTACTATAGTAGCTATTATGATTATGCAATTCTTTCACCATTAGCTTTAGGTTTGAACCCTAAATGACTTCAATATGTTATCAACCTGTCTCCTGTCTTCATGGTCTACAGGCTTAGTTTTGATGTCCTGCTTCCTACAATCACACACAGATGCAACTTTACTCAGGGGCCTTCTCCTTCTTCTCAGCAACCTTCGCCCCTGGACCTTATTATTCACATTCTGGTGTCATTATGGGCCATCTTTATAGGTTGTTCAGTTATAGGCTGAGACCCAAATCAAACACTATTCAAGTTTTAATGTCACATGCACAAGCACAGTGAAATGCTTTTCTTGCAAACTCAAAACCCAACAAGGGGCTTTCAATAACAATGTATAATAGAAAAAAAACACGAGAAATAAGAATAGGAATTATGAACTACACGATCAAGTTAGTAAGCGTACTATATACAGGAAATATTTAAAAAGTCAGTTAATGTTTTATTTCTGTATTTCATTTATCATTTTCAGGTTCTCTCCTGACCACGAACTGATGATATATTGCCCTGTGGGAAGTATATTTGTACATATATTGTAGTCCATAGTAATGGTTTGATAGTCAGTAATATGGATGAGGCATGCATTGATATATATCCTTAAGACCAAAATGGGACCCGTTCACAGCATCTCAATGTTTCAGCTTGTTTGAATGCTTTATTATTGTATTATTACAGATTTCCATCTATAAAGCAAATGAGGGCATACTTATTGTATAGTAATGAAGTTGTATAGAGGTTATTAGTGTGTCAGTGCACAAGGAAATTAAATAGTGGTTGAGTTTTATAAGATCTTTGTACTCAAATGTTTGTTTTTTTAATCAATTAAAACATTGAATTTTGTCTGATTTGTCATGGAGATAATTTGTTACAGACGAAATTAAACAAATCACCTAAATTAGGCATTGTCTGTTGTTTTGATTTACAATAAATACTACATTCATGTGACCAATGAATATAGGTTTATGTGAATCACAGAGTTCAGGATATGACTATGTGACAGACTTCGACAGGATTTTCTACTCAACCAGACAAAGACAGGATTTTCTACTCTATATACTCTTATTTTCCTATATCTGGGCTGACAGTAGTCTAAACGCTATTGGCTGGGGCTAGAATGTCGCCCAATCATACCATAGGATGCGGTGTTAGCAAGGGGCAGTAGTCTGATTTCAACGTCGTCGTACTCTACAGTTTGTGGACAAATTGTTGCTGTATTTATATATAATTCTATTGATTTAAACAAGCGATAATTACCAAGGACGTGTTAGTTACCGGAGCGAACACGTAAATATACACGTCTTGGTTTTTTTTACCCTATCGGTGAAGGAAACACGTTTATTGCAACTTTCTCTTTCTCTGCTAGACTAGTGGACAGCGCTGTTACTGTAAATAGATTAGCGTCGTCACTAGTTACCAGAGCCCCCCCCCGCCTATTTCTACAATTTATTTTCTTTAAAGTGTGATTTTAAACCTAACCGTATCCTTAACCTTGTGCCTAACCCTGACCTTAAATTAAGACCAAAAAGCTGATTTTATATATACAACATTGACTTTGTGGCTATGGCTGCGGCTGTGGTAGCTAGTGAAACCAACCCTTTTCCTGGAGCGAAACCTTCCTGAAACCTTCCTGCAGGTTTACAGCACACCTTCCCAAAAGAGTAGAGGCAAACGAGGACCAACTCCATGTTAATGCCCATGATTTTGTAATGAGATGTTCAACGAGCAGGTGTTCACATTCTTTTGGTCATGTAGTGTATAGATAGATAATCATAAAGACATCTGTTTGGGTCATGTAATCTTATTTCATGAACGTTTTATACATCACCTGAGATAGTCGTTTTTGTAAAGACATTGAGGACACTGGATCCATCTGCCCTTCACCAACTGCCTTTTCATAGCAACACTCTTCATAAAAAATTAACACCACAGTTTCTATGACAGTAGTTCTGTCCTCCTCTTCCCTGGATATTTTTTTTTGTTGCTCACTGCTGATTCCAGAGTCACCTCTACTATTCTGCTTACCTCAGGGTTCTTCTGACCTCAGGGCTCTGTATTGGAGAGCCCAGTTGACTGTGGTGGTGTCTCTTATCACTTCTGTATTGATGACCAACCTGACTTAAAGCATCCTGCACTCTTTCCCTACCCTCCTCTGGAACCTGCTCATGCACATTCTCTGGCTGGTGTGTGTGTGTGTACATGCGTGATAATAGTATTTGTTAAAGGGGAATTTTACTCAAATCATTTATTCCACAAAACTGTGCATGTCAACGCTCAAGTTTTCAAGATGTATTCAGTTTCCAAGATGCTTTCAGTTTCCAAGATGCTTTCAGTTTCCAAGATATATGGTGCATTTGGAAAGTATTCAGACCTTAACTTTTTCCACATTTTGTTACATTACAGACTTATTCTTAAATTGCTAAAAATATATATTTTTTATTCATCAATCCACACACAATACCCCATAATGACAAAGCAAAAACGGTTTATTTATACATTTTTGCAAATGTATAAAACATTTCAACTGAAATATCACATTTACATAAGTATTCAGACCCTTCACTCAGTACTTTGTTGAAGCACCGTTGGCAGCGATTACAGGCACACCTGTATTTGGGGAGCTTCTCCAATTCTTCTCTGCAGATCCTCTCAATCTCTGTCAGGTTGGATGGGGAGAGTCGCTACACAGCTATTTTCAGGTCTCACCAAAGATTTTCGATCAGGTTCAAGTCTGGGCTCTGGCTGGGCCACTCAAGGACATTCAGAAACTTGTCCCAATGCCACTACTGTGTTGTCTTGGCTGTGTGCTTAGGGTCGTTGTCCTGTTGGAAGGTGAACCTTTGCCCCAGTCTGAGGTCCTGAGCTCTCTGGAGCTCAAGGATCTCTCTGTACTTTGCTCTGTTCATCTTTCCCTCGCTCCTGACTAGTCTCCCTGTCCCTGCCACTTTAAAACATCCCCACAGCGTGATGCTGCCACCACCATGCTTCACTGTAGGGATGGTGCCAGGTTTCCTCCAGACGTGACACTTGGCATTCAGGCCAAAGAGTTCAATCTTGGTTTCATCAGACCAGACAATCTTGTTTCTCATGGTCTGAGAGTCCTTTAGGTGCCTTTTGGCAAACTCCAAGTGGGCTGTCATGTGTCTTTTACTGAGGAGTGGCTTACTTCTGGCCACTCTACCATAAATGCCTGATTGGTGGAGTGCTGCAGAGATGGTTGTCCTTTTGGAAGGTTCTCCCATCTCCACAGAGGATATTCTGGAGCTCTGTCAGAGTGACCATCGGGTTCTTGGTCACCTCCCTGACCAAGGCCCTTCTCCCCCGATTGCTCAGTTTGGCCTGGTGGCCAGCTCTAGGAACAGTCTTGGTGGTTCTAAACTTCTTCCATTTAAGAATGATGGAGGCCACTGTGTTCTTGGGGACCTTCAGTGCTGCAGCAAGTTTTTGGTACCCTTCCACAGATCTGTGGTTCAACACAATCCTGTCTCGGAGCTCGATGGCTTGGTTTTTGCTCTGACATGCACTGTCATCTGAGGGACCTTATATAGACAGGTGTGTGCATTTCCAAATCATATCTAATCAATTGAATTTACCACAGGTGGACTCCAATCAAGTTGTAGAAACATCTCAAGGATGATCAATGGAAAAAGGATGCACCTGAGCTTAATTTTGAGTCTCATAGCAAAGGTTCTGAATAGTTATGTAAAAAGGTATTTCTGTTTTTTTTTTTATATATATATATACATTTGCAAAATGTCTAAAAGCCTGATTTCTCTTTGTCATTATGGGGTATTGTGTGTAGATTGATGATGGGAAAAATATGTCATCCATTTTAGAATAAGAATAAGGCTCTAAGGTAACAAAATGTGGAAAAGGGGAGGGGGTCTGAATACTTCCGAATGCACTGTATTGCTTTCATCATGATGATGAGTCTGATCTCTCTGGCTTATTTTGATAGATTAGAATCTTTACCAACATATTCACCTTGACTCTGTAAAAATGGAGCGGAGGCTCTGGTATGTACACACACAAACACACACACACACAAAATGTATCAGAGGCTCTGGAATTTACCACACATAACATGCCCTCACTGGTGTGTACAAGCACCAATAGCACTTCTACCTCTCACAGTGAACTATTGATACAGATGACCTTTCTGTATTTATATCGCACACAATATTAGCGCTCATCTCTGTTTGTATTTTAATGCTGTGATTTAAGGGTTTGATTCATCTATACCTATTTTAATTGTGCAGTTCTGGCTGTTTATGCAAACACCTGATTCTGGATCCTTGTGCTAAATACCAAAGTCTAACCTCAAGCCCGGGAAACAACTACACACACCCTCACAAGGTAGGCTATACAAACCACAGATATCCATGACTGGATATCTGTGGTTTGTATAGCTATAGCCTAGCCAGTTAGCTTGGATTGACTGGATACCTGGTTAGGCTATAGCTGTACAAACAACAGATATCCAGTTAATCCAAACTAACTAGCTAGGCTATAGCTATACAAACCCAAGTCAATTCAAGTGTGTGATACTGTCACGGTCGTCCTCCTCTTCGTTCGAAGAGGAGAGGCGAGATGGATCAGAGGACCAATATGCGGCGTGGTAAGTGTCCATGGTAAAATCTTTAATAAAGAAAGACTGAACACTATACAAGAGAGTAACAAAAACAATAACCCAAATTCGACCGTGACGCTACAAAATGAGACCTGTGCTGAAACAAGCCACTAACATAGACAATCACCCACAAACAAACAGTGCAACCCAGGCTACCTAAGTATGATTCTCAATCAGAGACAACTAATGACACCTGCCTCTGATTGAGAACCATACTAGGCCGAAAACATAGAAATGCCCCAAAACATAGAAAAACAAACATAGACTGCCCACCCAACTCACGCCCTGACCATACTAAATAAATACAAAACAGAAAAACGGAAATAAAGGTCAGAACGTGACAGATACTGTACACATTAAAAGTTGTAAGCCATTTTCACAACAACCTCAGGTTATCTGAATCTGCGACATGAACATCACATATTTCTATTGTTGTTTTTTAAATACAGTACCAGTCTAACTATTTTTGAGTACCAATCTACCAACCAAGCAAGATCTCAATTTCAGTCATATCAGCTTGGCAAGTATTGATATTAATTTGCCTGATTATATTACTCGTTAGATAATTTTGAAGTGGTGGATTGTAACTGTAGATTAACATTGCATCCGTACAAATGAATAAATATTAAGTAATTGTTCTATCTGTTGGGTGTCATGACTTGCGTTTCTATCCTTGTCAAATCCACTCCAGAAAGCCATTTGCCAGACCATACTATCAGTATCAGCTAGTTGTTTAGCATCAGTCCCCTGCTGTGTCTGATCGCCTCTCTGTTCCCTTCTCAGATGGATATTGACAGGACATGTCAGATGCCTTGTATGATAAACTACTGCAACTGGAAGACAAAGTGCACAGGAAACTGAAGTAGGAATAGAAGGGTATGAGAGCAACTCCACAGTAGCCTGAATGAAGGAACACTGGACAAGAGAGAACTCCTATCTAATGGACAGACACTCCTATCATGTGCTGCAGATGACTGAGGCGATAAAAAAACGAATCTGATTGACACTATGTCATTGATGGAAGTGATGAATACTGTTTGCCTTATTTTTCTACATTGGGAGGCCTCAAAGACAATGAGTGCTGGTATTATGTTCTAATTTGATTGCCACCATGTCACTCATTGCTGCTGCTACTAATGTATTGTATTTGTATTGCATGTATTGTCACAAACACATTTTAAAGTATGTGTATTATTTAATGTATCAAATAATGTTATAACATTCCAATAAACCATATGACTTTTATTAATGATGTCTGCCCCACTGATGCCCTGAATGACTTTGTGGATTCAAAGTGGTAGACCTACGCTAACTGTATTGATTTTGTTCATTTTAACCAGCATATAGGGCCTACTACTGTAAATGCATGATCCACTTCACATAATTGTTTCTCTGGCTTGCTTGTTTTTTAGTGCTGTGATAACAATCAATAAAAAGGTTTCACCAGACATTGAAATAAAAGCAAATATGCACATAGCTTACTCACAACATAGGCTACACAAAAACAGAAATATTCACATGACGTGGCATCACTGTCTAAATAAATGCAAAGTGTCAATCAATCCAAATTGCGCCACGATTGACTGTTGTCTCCACATGCAAATCCTGTGCGGTCCATTGTTAGGAGGCTGTCAGCAGTAGGTCTACTATCCCCCATAAAGTTCACATATGTGGTCTGTGTGATCCAGTCCCCTGTCCTCTGTGGTGTCCCGCCGGGGTGCGCACATGTGTGGTAGTGTATCTGCTCCGGGGGTGGCTGGGCGCACACCCAGCAGCTGTCGTCCTCTGCCGGAGCCTCTGTCAGCATCTCCTCCTCGACACCGCTGAGTTTTGGGTTGCAGAATGCCCAAACCATGCCGCAGAAATACACGAAAAACGACCCCATGACGAAGACCATGAGAGCGTAAGATTCGATCATCGCCTTCGTAACTGCAGATGTCATTGTTCATGTGAATCGTGTTGTGCGTAATTAATGTGCATACACTTTCCACCAAACAAACACTTCTCTCTCTCACCAGCAACAATAGGCTGAAGCAAGCAGATAAATCGCCGCTATAAAATGATATAGAGAGCTATAGAAATCCAGACAAACATTGATATCCCGCCAGAAATGACTTGGAGAGGTAGTAAATGGCTTTGATCCAGCCTCGGAGGAGCATTCCCTCTGCGCAGTCTGATGTGAAGTCCTGGCAGCTCAATGACAAAGACAGTCACTACTGTCCTGTCTGTAGAGCGGTGGAGATCATGAGCAATTGCTATCAGGGCTCAAAAACATGATTCATCATATTCTTATTTCAGAGAGGACAGCATCCTGGGATAGGTCAAACCTTTAACAGAACCAGTCATGGCTAGGGTGGGCGCTAGGCAGACAGGAAAAATGGGATGTAAAATGGAGCTTCCCTCTCTGGAACGAACCCCTTTCATCTGTGGTGTCAAATATGTACCATTTCTCAGAGTCTGGTTGATTCCTGCACTATAGACATGGCTAGACTATGTCTCTCAATGTACATAATAATGTTGACAGACAATCAGGTACGAGTTATGAGGTTATCACTATATAAATGAGTAATCTCACAGTGTTTGTCATTATACCCTGTTGAAGACAGCTTGTCTGTAGAAACGTTGTACATAATTATTTCTCACCTTAATTTTTTAGGAGTTATCAGGTTATCAGCCTTATGCACTCCTAGCAGGAAAAATACACCTATTTAGGTCTGCGTCCATATTAACCAAGTGTCTTAGAGTAGGAGTGGTGATTTAGGATAAATGTTGCCTTTTATAATGAAGCAGATTATTATGGACATGACCTGATCCTAGATCAGCACTCTGAGACACTTGATAAATATAGGCCCAAATCTCAGCACTTCAGAGGCCACTCCACACAAATAAAATGTTTATACCCTCCATAGGCTACAAATAGTAATTCGAACCCTGATTAATCCTCTTTGTAATAAGATAGAGACATAATAAGACACAAATCTGTTAGGCAGTGGCTGGCTGGCTCTTCTCCTCTGACTCCTCTATTGCTGCCATCTGCTGCCCTTAAATGATCTTTCCAGACCTTTCCTGTTTGACCATGACTCCTGGTTCTCTTTTAGCTAGCAGCATCCCATCTAAAGGAGTCCGTATACCAGCTGACCCTCACACTTTCTGTGTCACTCACATTAAGTTGCTGATCAGTATTCCTACCCATATCCAATGAAATTATCAATAGCCCCTAGGGCCTATAAATCAAATCAAAGTGTATTGGTCATATACACATGGTTAGCAGATCTTATTGCAAGTTTAGCGAACCAGCATATACTGATACTTAAAAGATCGCAAAATATTGACTGTTCTGAGTTGTGCATAGATGTCTCAGGTCACTACCAGAACAGTGTTTTAGATTTGTAAGTCAGACTTGGTCAGGCCTAGGCCTAATTGACATTGCAAAGAACTGTGGAGGCATTCTATGGAGCAACAATGTTGCAAAATGTTTGAGAATGAATATGGCTATTAGGTGTGTGTGTGTGTGTGTGTGTGTGTGTGTGTGTGTGTGTGTGTGTGTGTGTAAATACAGTGGATTTAGAGTATAGAAAGGGTGGGGAAGATCTCCCATACAAGCCTCATACAAAGTAAATGCTTGAATGCAAATTGAAAACTACAACAGACAGCATGAGCATTCATGTTTGTCAACTGGAGAAAAACTAAATGATTAACTCGTCCCTCGTTGTGGGTATGGTAGTTTATTTGAGGGAGCCGCCCCTTACGTTTTTCCGACACTCTCCCTCATCAAAGAACTACACGCCCCACCCGGCGCCAAAGTTTTTGTCCCGGATGTCTATCACGCCGGAAGAGAAGAAGGTTCTTTCCCCAGCCATCTTGTGGCAACATCTAGCGAAGTGTTCGCACCAAGCCTCGTAGAATCGGAGGAAAATCCTGCTGAAGGGGCGCCATCATGCCCGGACATATGCAAGAAGGTTTCGGCTGCGCCATAGCTAACCGATTCGACCAACTATTTGACGACGAGTCGGACCCGTTCGAGCTGTTGAAGGAGGCGGAGAACAAGAAGAAGGAGGCTCCTGTCCCTGGTGCCGCTAAGACCGCGGCGCAAGCTGCCAAGCTCCAGAAAAAGGAGTCCCAGAAAGACAGGAAGGTCGTCCCTGCAGATAAGAAAGATGAGCCTCTGGCACCGGTGACTCTGAAGAAAGATGGTAAGACTGTTTCCCGCAATAGTTGTCCTCTTGATCTGCAAAATCGCAGTTCGCCCTGGATAGTTAAGTATTAACTTTAAGTTAGCTAACTTAGCTAGCAATGCTTTCAAAGCCTCCATGAGGTCGACATGATTCCCTTTGTCAACTAAAGTTGAAACGCTTATCACAGTCGTTGCACAAAAAAGTCACGACAGTGTAACTAGGTGTGGTACATTATTGTGCCCCCTGAAAACGAACTTGCAGGCGAACTTGTTTTGCTGCCAATATTAAAACGCCTCTGGCCTTGTTTAGCCAGGATTGTTAGCCGCAAGTTAATTAGCCAACGTTAGCTAGCCAAAGTCATTTGCTAGCTTGCTACCAACTACCTGTTGACCAGTGTTTGATTTGTGCATACTTGTTAAATGCACGATTGGCGAATTCATTTTTTTTGCAACATAAATTGTTTACCTAGCTAACGGTGTATTCACACCGGGGTGTAAGCCAACTTTCACATGTGAAGCAATCGTGCTAGGTTAAAATTGAGGATTGTTTTCTAACTAGTTAACCTACGAATTGGCTAGCTAGGTAGCTCACTAGTCTTTCGCTACCTGGTTGCATTAACCCGTGTCGTGACCAACCTCGTGGCCCAGGTTTGGACTGTGCAACAGCGGCAGTCACCTAACTGTCACTCGGTAAGTGGCGCACATTGTTCTCGACAAGGCAGGGAATGATGTCATCTTGCGTAGCGCGGTTGTGAATGTGAATATGGGCGTTTTGTGTTAGTGTCAAATAAAGAAGCTTCACGAGTATGCTTTTTCTGCTACTCGGTAAACGAACAAGGTTAGAGAAGGCGATATATATTGACCAAACAATTAAATTGTCGTTTACGTCTGCGTGAGTAAACTAGTGTTACTCGCCTATACATTGTCATGGTTAGTGTAAAATAGGAGGCCCCTGTATTTTGTTAGCAGCCCAGTTACGGCAGTCAAAAGTAAAAAAAAAAAATGGAAGAGACAGGTGAAGAGACAGGTGCATGCACCAACGTGCGTTCAGCTGCTGGTGGTGCATGGTGTGGGAGTCTATTTTGGTCAACAGTGGGAGGGACTTGTCAGACCAGTCTCAGAGCATGTTTTCATCTGCTGTGTACTGGCATGGTGGATAATACAAAGCTCAACCTCTGTTTTATAACATTTTTTTTTTATTCTCCGTATTTTAATAGTGTGCCCTTACACTCCAGTTCAGCACATCAGTCCTGCTCTCTTTTGGAGTTGGGTCTTGAGAAAAGTTCTAACTGTAGTTAGTCTCCATTAAATTCCTGTTCGAGTTATTTTAGCTAAAGAATCTTTGGAGGAAATGAGTATTGTACTTGTTTTATTGGGGGATCAATTACTAACTCTCCTCTGTCCTGTCCTACTCCAGGACCTGGTCCCAGGAGAATGGGTCCCAGACGTGAGGGTCAGGGCCCGGCTGGGGGTCCACCCCGTGAGGGCCAGGGCGAGGGCCGCCCCCCTACAGACAGACCCCCCCGGACAGACAGGCGGCCGCCACGCCGTTTCGAGAGGCCCCCCGGCGGAGAAGATAAGCCAGCCGAGGGAGGAGAGTTCTCTGTGGAGAAGTGAGTTCTGGGTAGAGCAAGGCTGTGTTCAGTTGGCACCAAACGTGGGTGTTTTGAAAAGGAGTGAAAGGAAGAGGTACTAACCCCCACAATAATACGACTCAGATCCCTGTGGGTGCAGACCTTTGTTGCAGCCTAGCAGTAACCCATCTGTTTTCACAAACTGATATTAGTCACTAAAACCGCTGGGCCTCGAGGAGGACCCCCCTCAAGCTAATGAGCAGTAATTCTGACTGCCACATTCTAACATTGTAATTAATACATTTCATATATGCTATCAAAAAGTAATAATTTGGTTTATGCAGGTCTTAGGTAACATTAGAATACGTTTTTTTTATAACACAATATCATTTTCATTAGTTTAGTGTTTTAGGCTCTATGTAAAAACGCAACACAAATTTAAGTGTTCGATCCATTTTATTCGTAGTCTTATGTTACAACTATGAAACGGAAGGCCTATGAGTTGGGACGAGGTAACAACTTGTTTTAATAACATCCTAAATCTAAATAATCAGTAGCCTAAACATACTTGTGCTTGATAAATATTGATAAATATTGAATATTGTCACAAAGCAATAATAGCATGTTAACTTTCTCAGTATGACCGCAGTCCTAAATTGTTAGCTCGCGCTTACATGGTGTCATATAAACAACAAGACGTTGCTGATATTGTTTTTTGCTTGTTGTGTAGGGTCTGCTTTCTGATGACATTTTGTTCTAAGATTGTCACAGTCTTATTTTATCTAAACGGTGCTGTCCTCTCCTGTCTCAGTTTCATTTGGTGGTGGCTCGGGCACCTTCTCAGGGTGCACCGTTCAGACTTTTTTACGCTTAAGCCTCGAGGGTGTAGGTTCAGGTTGAGGCCCAGAATAATAATCATCAGAGATGTCATGATTAATTTCTTCCCTGCCGTCGGAGTCATTTTCATTCAGATTTTGTAGCAACGCTAACGCAGCATGTGCATCCATTCGTCTTGGTCCATTACGCACGCTTTCACTGTGTACTCCAAGTAGGCCAGAGTGGACTGATAAGACTGCGTGATTTGGTGGACTAATATAGGGGACATATCATTTAGAGATTATAAATAGTAGATAAATACAGTAGAATGGCCTGCCCTGTTTTTCACTGACAATTGGTGATTACATAATTATGCATTGTTCGCTTCCCTGCGCTCATCCACTCTTCTTCCAACTGGGCACAGCACCTTCAATGCTCGGGAGAAGTAGGGGCAACGGGGAAAAACCCACAAACTTAAATGACATACCCTCCTAAATCTGGTTATAACTCCAGTTCTGTTTGCGATATTAAGATTCTAGCGACAGTGTGTTGTAGAACCTTTTAGGAAATGTCAAGTACGGAGGGGACATGATGGCAGAGTAATAATTTTATTTAAATTCATGGGCAGTCCAAATTACTGCTTTAGCGGTTCTAGTGATAACTGATACAAATGACAGAACCCACACTGGCCTTCTGTAAGACAGTATTGTTCTCGCTTAAAAAATGTAAACTTACCAGTCGTTTATTGTAAACAAAAGTGACCCCCTTCTCTATTTGACAGGAATTTCCCCCTCAGGCTGTCAGAGGTAACTCAAACATACCTTAATTATGGGTTCCACGCCACCACCACTCTACTGTTAAGTTACAAAGTCATGCCACTTTCACTGATGGTTTTTCACCTTTGCCTTGCCACTTATATTAAACTGTAACCACACAGCAGGGTGTGTATGTAAAGAGTGGCGGTAAACATATAAAACCCTGTTATGATACATTTCAAATACGCCTTTTCTGTTGTATAAAGAGTTGCTGATCTATCATGAATAGCCGGGGGGTTATATACTCACAATTCAACGGTGATTTCTCTTAAGGTAGAATCCTGCATCGGGTCGGATACCCATGGCTACCTTATCGGTGAGCCGCAAAAATATCAACTTGTGGGTGAAATGAACATTCTGTCAACACGTGGGTCGGGTCGTGGTTCAGAACAATTACATTGTCGGCTGAAAACATTTTAAATCAAGATAATACACTTCTTTTTTTTAACCCAGGAGCTTATTGGGTTGAGACAAGGCTTTCAGCCATGCACGCTTTGAGTGTGTGTGGAGCTGGGAACTGTCCCTTATTTGTGTGGTGCCAAAAAATTCTAATTTGTCCACATGCAGGGATCATGTTCCCTCTCCTCACGTGAGAATAGGCTATATAACGTGTAAACCAATGCGGCTGTTAAGTTTGATAAGCCTACTAAGTAAATGTAGCCTATTTTTGCAACCTATAGTCGGTTCTGGGAATGGTTTAATTAGGCCTAAACTATTTGATCATCTAAACAATATTTAATCTAAAGGTATTGTTTTAGGACAGCTATTGGGTTTCATCACAGTTAAGAAGGCTAATTAGAAGGCTCTTTCAGTATTTTAAGTGACTTGTTGCATTGTGAAAATGAAAATATATTTTTCTTAATTCATGGTATGGTTTCTGTTTATCCAAATGTTGAATAGACATGCAGACAAATGAATTAATGCAGGGAAGGGGATTAAAAATAATTATGCCTACTACTCTGGAGTTTTTTTAAAAAATTTTTTTTTTTTTAATTTCACCTTTATTTAACCAGGTAGGCTAGTTGAGAACAAGTTCTCGTTTGCAACTGCGACCTGGCCAAGATAAAGCATAGCAGTATGAGCAGACAACACAGAGTTACACATGGAGCACAAACAGTTAAATATATTGATGTTATATGGCGGGGTAACGGATCGGCTCACGGAACAATTCTATCCATCTCGATCTGGGTGAGTCGGGTTGCAGAGAGAACTCTTTCCTGATATTGGGTGGGGCTCAGAATTTATGTGGCCGGGGCGGATGCTGCTCCAAAAAAACGGATCCCTGCAGGACTCTACTCTAAGGAAGGATGGAATTAAGAGTGCATTTTGAAAGTATTCAAACAGTGCCTAAGGAAAGGTAAGATCTGTATGACTATGGCATAACACTGTTTCAGTGTAGTTCACAGTATTGGTTATTTTTCACACAGTGTTTTGGGGTCTTCATTCTAACACTTAATGTTTGTTATTTCTTCCTTTATGTACTGGGGTCTGTTCCTGAGGATGTCTGCTCTATTCGTTACATTTCTATGTACAATGTTTCACCTCACTGAATACACATCAACTGTAGCAGCCTGTTGATTGGTTGGTTTCCTTGTCTGTCCAGGCCCATTGGTGATAGGCAGATGAGAGGACGTGGAGGCAGCCGAGGCGGTATCCGTGGCGGCAGGGGCCGGGGCATGGGCAGGAGCGACGGCTTTGACGCCAGAGGAAAGCGTGAATTCGACAGACACAGCGGCAGTGATCGATCGTACGTCTTCTGTGTCATGTTGTGAATTGTGTATTAACTCCGGGCTGGATAAGTCGTATCTCATTATTAGGCAGATTTCCTACTCCGGATCTAAATGGCATGCTCAATGGAGAATCTCTATCCTAACTAGATTTTTTTTGTCCAGATTGAGGGGCAAAAAAAGAATTTTTAGGGTCATTATCCATTGAGATGAATTTGTAGTCCAGCACTAGGCTTCATCTTTGTCTGGAGAACTGGTGCATAAGAACTACTTGTTTGAAGTATAAGAACCAGTTTTTAAAAAATGTGATAAACTATGTTTTTTGCTGGAGAGACTATTGATGTGAAGCTGTGCGCTAAAGCCCATGTTGTTTCAGCAGCCAGAAAGGTGAGGAGAAACGTGGAGGAAGTGGATCTCACAACTGGGGCACCGTCAAGGATGAGATGGGGTGAGCAGCACAGCCGACCTAGCACAACACTTTTTCTCTCGACTTTCTCAAAGGCTGTCTGCAAACCAAGTGTTGTTGAGTTACCTTGTTCAGTTGTGTGTAAACTAATTTGATGTGTTGAGCCAAGACCCCTGGTCTCTATACTGTCCTGGTCACCTGTCAACATACTCAATGTATGAGAGAGAAACTTGTTATTTTTTCTCCACAGCGAGCACGACCAATCGAACGTGACCGAGGAGACCCCCGAGGGAGAGGAGCCTCGGCCTGCTGACTCTGAGAACAAGTGAGTTGAGGGCTGAGCCTTAAACCATTTCTCCCTCTTCTGCCTAGTGTGCATTCGTTCACTACCTCTCAGGAATTTAAAAGCACGGTCTGGATGGGTTCTCCACCCTATTTCTCATATTTTCCTGCCAGTTGTGTGTTCTGACAGTTCTGTTTTCTGCTGTGTGTTGTAGGGAGAACGAGGTTGGTGAACCTAAGGAAGTGGAACCCAAGGAGATGACTCTGGATGAATGGAAGGCCCAGCAGGACAAGGAGAAAACCAAGGTGGAGTTCAACATCCGCAAGGCCAACGAGGGAGCCGACAGCCAGTGGAAGAAAGGATACGTGCTGCACAAGTCCAAGGACGTGAGTAGACTGTCAAAACCACAATACTGACTTAGCCTCCATTTTTTATTTTACATGACCTACTATGTTTTCGTCCCTCTCCAATAAAGGAGAAGAAGGCTGATGCTCTTATTGAAGCTGCGGTGGAGGCTGAGGCAGTTGCCCCTAAGGTGAGTATCACATCTGACAGAAGCGCACGCACTCTCTCTCCCCATGAAAATTAAAGGCAGAGTGTGATATTTTGGCAATTCTGGCTCTTTTTGTGTCTACCCCCCTGAACTCATAGATAGCATTTGGAAGGAAGTTGGTTGTTTTGTAAGCTATTGCTAACTAGCGTTAGCACAATGACTTGAAGTTCACAGAAACAGCTAACATGCTTGGATCTAATCATCAACTCTTATCTAAATGATATGAGCGCACATCTGCTTCACTCCGTCTGAACTGACTGCCGTCTGGCAACAAAATAATAGTTTCCCCGTAACAATAAATCTATACCACTTACAGTACAATAAAACATGTAAAAATGATTCTCGGCTCTTTATGAACTCTTGAAACAATCCAAATTTGATGATTTATTTGACACAGCAACATTATTTTAATCTGTCTTCACACCTCCAACAGTTTCTCCCAGGGTTTCTCCCAGGGTTTTGTGGGAACATCCAGCCTCAGAGAAAGCCACAGATAAGGTGTGCTTGAACCCTGTGATAGCCCACAGATGGTCATCCATCCAAACAATATCATAAATGGTGATCGAGTCATGCTGGGCCTTGGCATCTTCATTGTTAACATTTGTTCGCTCAATTTGAAACTTTACACACGGTGACTTTACAAGTGTATCCATGAGTTCATCCGAGTCTGGTTAAGTATAAAGAAGATTGATTGTCAAAATCTTACACTATCCCTTTAATGCAGAACTCGCCAGAACAATTGTCAGTGTGCACAGTAAGGGGCCGTTTGTTCGCTTGCTGTCGGCTAGGTGGTTTTAGGGACTACCCACCGGTGGGCAACTGAAGGCTGTCATTTTTGCCTATTTCTATATGTAGAATTGGTTTGCAACTAAGTACTTTTAAACCAGCAGATGCTTAACAATCCTATTGGTCTGTCTGTGCCATAAGATGACAATGTTGCTCAGATGTGTGTTCTGTCATTGATGATGTTCTCTTTCTTCCCTTGATCTCTCAGGCTGAGGACGATCACCACTTCCGGAAGCCGGCCAATGACATCACAGCCCAGCTGGAGATAAACTTTGGAGACCTTGGACGCCCCAGCCGTGGTCGTGGTGGGCCCCGTGGCGGCAGGGGGAGCCGAGGGCGTGGAGAGGGCAGAGGAGAGTTCCGTGGAGAGTTTCGTGAGCGTGAGCCCAGGGAGCCCCGTGAGCGTGATGGTGGAGCCCCCACCAGGCCGACCCGTGGAGGACGCACTGACAAGGTAAAGAATACTAATTACTACTAGTCTGTTACAGCTGCTGTGGAAAGGATTTGAGATTAAAAGGAATTTGGATTAAGTACAACATACATGGTCATTTCACTGTATATGTCTGATCGATCTCATTTCCTCTTGTTTTCCCAACCCTCTAACCCTCCTCTCAGCCGAGCGGGGTGATTGTGCCCAATGTGGATGATCCAGAGGCCTTCCCGGCCCTGGCCTAAAATGGAGCGGCTGCCCCATAGGCCCCCAGGAGCCCTTAGCAGTCCCCCCAAGCAGGCCCCTAGGCCACTCTACGAGGCTCGCATGTTTCTGAATCCTTCAGCAAAAATGGTATGATGGAGATGACCGTCATTGCTCATGACACTCGCATCTGAGGACTGAATTTTACCCATTTTGGAAAAGGGGGGGGGGGGGGAATACGGAAAAGAAAAAAAACAAAGAAAAAAGAAAAGGACTTGTTGCTACTTCCGGAGGTTTTGTACTTAGAAACAAGGTAGCAGGGACGTTTTCATACGGTATTTTTTTCAGAGATTATGCGTTCTTCATGAATAGTTTTTTTGTATTGCTGCTTGAAAATATGCATTTCCAAATATAAGGTATGAGAAGAGTTATCATTTTAGCTTGTGGTGTCCCATAGCTGTGGAGGGATGGAACCCAAGCCAACTAGCTCTTACCATACTGGGTATTTCTGAAGAAGTTTCTGCATCATCACTCAGTGAGATTTTAAGGGCTGCTTTAGTTCTGGGGTTTTATGTATTATATATTTTTTTTAAAGTAAGGCCTAGACCTCTGATGTAGGCCTGTAAAAGTACATTTTTTTTCATGGTAAGAGCTCTTTTTCATGGTAAGAGATTGTATTTCTGATGGTGCAGATAAGGACATGCCTTGATCGTTGATCTAGTGATTGTACCTACACCCAAATTGTTAGAGTAGAGCCTAATTCACTTATGTATTAAAAGGTATTTTGTATAGAAAAGTTTCCAAATGACTCAATAGATCACTTGCAGGGGGAAGGAATACTTCAATTATTTAAAATGTATCACTGACATTGGATCGTGTGACTCCTAAAAGTGAACATTGTACTGTTTCAGTACAATGTACACCCTCTTGGGCTGTGTCTCAATGGTGTACCATGGCTTCCTCTCCTTGTTTCCTCTATACTGATCTGGAAACACAGTTAACATATTAGTTCAGGTCCAAGTAAAGAAGAGGAAGCCAATTTTAGACTAGTGAGCTGTATCGATAGGTCCCATTGTACTGTTTAATTTACACACTCTTGGGCTGTGTCTCAATGGTGTACAGTGGCTTCCTCTCCTTGTTTCCTCTATACTGATCTGGAAACACAGTTAACATATTAGTTCAGGTCCAAGGAAAGAAGAGGAAGCCAATTTTAGACTAGTGAGCTGTATCGATAGGTCCCATTGTACTGTTTAATTTACACACTCTTGGGCTGTGTCTCAATGGTGTACAGTGGCTTCCTCTCCTTGTTTCCTCTATACTGATCTGGAAACACAGTTAACATATTAGTTCAGGTCCAAGGAAAGAAGAGGAAGCCAATTTTAGACTATTGAGCTGTGGCCTTGGTCATTTGGAAGCCATCAGGCCTTGCACTGTTTAAACACTCCACTCCAGGGCCGTGTTCAGCAGGGCACCGTGTCATGCAATGTTAAAAATATAAATATACTTAATTAGAACAGATGTGCTCTTCTGAAATGTAGAGTAAGGAGTTATGTCAGCTCTACTTGTGGCATTTCTATCTGCAACACTGTACATCGCACCCTGCTGAACGGGACCCAGTATACTGATACAATTGTGAACCTGCTCCTGCAGTATTTCCTGTGGTAGTTGAATATCCTCCATTTTGATTTTACCTCTGGTTCCCTACTGCGGCACTACTGCGTAATTGCTCTGAAAGAAATACAGTTGTGTGTGTGGATCAGCCAAGTGCTCTACAGATCTGTGTGAACTCTAACCCTGCTATTATAGACCTCTGTCGGTAAATAAAGAAGGTCGATTCATTTTTGCGTTGTTGACTTAAATTCCGACACATGTATCGATACAGAATCACACACAAGAAGCCAGTATGTGAGTTGGTTGCTTGCCACCGACATGGTGAAATCTGAAAATGTATGTCCCACTGCTTTGTTATGGTAGTTTGGCTGATGCAAAATGAAGTCCTAAAACCTAACTGGAAGTCCTGACTCACTGTGTACCACGTGGGTTGCGTCAGCCAGGCTAGTTTAATGGTGCACTGGTTCCTGAGTATAGTGGAATTAAGAAATTAAACATGGGGCCGATTCACTTAATTCTGATAGCAGAGGTTTTAGCTCCCTAACCGTGTAATTTGGCTGTATGAATTGAAAGCTAAGATGTTTCTTTTCCAGATCTACAGTACCGGGACAGCAGGTAGCCTAGTGGTTAGTGTTGAGGCCAGTAACTGAAAGGTTGCTAGATCGAATCCCCCAACTGACAAGATACAAATCTGTTGTTCTGCCACTGTACAAGGCAGTTAACCCACTGTTCCTAGGCCATCATTGTAAATAAGAATGTTATTAACTGACTTGCCTAGTTAAGCAATGGTTACATAAAAATACCAGTCCAATTTTGGTCACACCTACTCATTTAAGGGTCTATTTTCTACATTTTAGAATAATTTTGAAGACTTCAACAATAAAATAACACATGGATTAATTTAGTACCCAAAAAAGTGTTCGAGTAAATATATTTGAGATTCATCAATAGCCACCCTTTGCCTTGATGACAGCTTTGCACACTCTTGGCATTCTCTCAACCAGCGTCACCTGAAATTATTTTCCAACAGCCTGGAAGGACATCCCACTTATGCTGAGCACTTGTTGGCTGCTTTTCCTTCATTCTGCGGTCCAACTCATCCCAAACCATCTCATTTGGGTTGAAGTCAGGTGATTGTGGAGGCCAGGTCATCTGACGTGCACTCACTGTCAAAATAGTCCTTATACAGCCTGTAGGTGTGTTGGGTCATTGTCCTGTTGATAAACAAGTGATTGTCCCTCTAAGTGCAAACCAGATGGGATGGCATATCGCTGTGGTAGCCATGCTGATTAAGTGTGCCTTGAATTCTAAATCACTGAATGTCACCAGCAAAGCACCCCATCACCTCCATGCTTCACAGTGGGAACCACGAATGTGGAGATCATCCGTTCATCTACTCTGCATCTCACAAAGACATGGTGGTTAGAACCAAAAATCTCAAATTTGGACTCATCAGACCAAAGGACAGATTTCTACCGGTCTAATGTACATTGCTTGTGTTTCTTGGCCCACGCGAGTCTCTTATTGGTGTCTTTTGGTAGTGGTTTCTTCGCAGTAATTCGACCATGAAGGCCTCATTCACGCAGTCTCATCTGAACAGTTGATGTTGAGATTTGTCTGTTACTTGAACTGTGAAGCATTTATTTGGGCTGCAATGTGAGGTGCTGATTTCCGAGGCTTATAACTAATGAACTTCTCTGCAGTAGAGGTAACCACCTGGGTCTTCCTTTCCTTTGGCGGTCCTCATGAGGGACTGTTTCATCATAGGGCTTGAAGGTTTTGTGACTGCATTGAAGAAACAAATTGCTTATTTGAGCTGTTCTTGCCATAATATGGACTTGGTCTTTTACCAAATGGGCCTACCTTCTGAATACCACCCCTACCTTGTCACAACACAACTGACTGGCTCAAACACATTACGAAATTCCACAGTTTAACAAGGCACACCTGTTAATTGAAATGCATTCCAGGTGACTACCTTATTAAGCTGGTTGAGATAATGCAAAGCTGTCATGAAGGCAAAGGGTGGCTACTTTGAAGAATCTCAAATATAAAATCTATTTTGATTTAACACTTGGTTACTGCATGATTCAATGTTATTTCATTATTTTGATGTCTTAACTATTATTCTACAATGTAGAAAATAGTACAAATTTAGAAAAACCCTGGAATGAGTAGGTGTCCAAACTTTAGATGGGTACTGTATATATTTTTGTAGCCCTGTATGATGGGTTGCTACCGTATATGTATATTATTGATAGATATCAGACAAAAGCCTTTGTTCAAGTGGTGAATCCGTCATGAATATATTTTTTACATCAACATAGAAAGAAACAATGATAATCATAGACCATAGGCCTATAGTCAAACAATGATAATCATATACCATAGGCCTATAGTCGAACAATGATAATCATATACCATAGGCCTATAGTCAAACAATGTTCTAAGTAACCTATAATAATAATAACAAAAACAGAAGAAAATAATACAAATGAAGTTTCCACATCGTTGCCGAACTTTCTGCTCACATTTCACCATGCAATAAGCTTCCACATCGGCAAAAAAACACAGTTCCCCTTCCTGTCCTTACTTTTATGGCTGCCACACTTCCGTATTAATGTTTTAATTTCCTTTCATCCAACAGCGCTAAGTCTTTCCATAGGCAAAATCTCATACCACTGAAATCGTTAGTGGCTTGTCCTTAATCCAATTAAATAGCATTCATGTTCTTGCTAATAAAAGTTTCCATTTTCTAAAAGAATCAGTCTAAAAGGGTTCAGAACCTTGTTTCTTGATTAATGACCAGAATCTGGTTGGGCAACCCTAGAAACCGTGTACAATGCATTCTGAAAGTATTCTGACCCCTTCACTTTTCCCACATTTTGTTACATTACAGCCTTATTCTAAAATGGATCTACATCATCAAATCTACACACAATATCCCATACTGACAAAGTGAAAACAGGTTAAAATAAATTATTGCTGATTTATTCAGACCCTTTGCTATGATATTTGAAATTGAGCTCGGGTGCATCCTGTTTCCATTGATCATCCTTGATGTTTCTACAACCTGATTGGAGTCCACCTGTGGTAAATTCAATTGATTGGACATAATTTGGAAAGGCACACACCTGTTTATATGATGTCCTACAGTTGACTGACATTTACTCCTGAGGTGCTGACCTGTTGCACCCTTGACAACCACTGTGATTATTATTATTATTTGACCCTGCTGGTCATCTTTGAACATCTTGGCCATGTTCTGTTATAATCACCACCCGACACAGCCAGAAGAGGACTGGCCACCCCTCAGCCTGGTTCCTCTCTAGGTTTCTTCCTAGGTTCTGGCCTTTCTAGGTATTTTTTCCTAGCCACCTTGCTTCTACTCCTGCATTGCTTGCTGTTTGGGGTTTTAGGCTGGGTTTCTGTACCGCACTTTGTGCCATCAGCTGATGTAAGAAGGGCTTTATAAATAAATGTGATTGATTGACAGTGCATGTCCAAGTAAAAACCAAGCCATGAGGTGTAAGGAATTGTCCATAGAGCTCCGAAACAGGATTATGTTGAGGCACAGAACTGGGTAAGGGTACCAAAATGTTTCTGCAACATTGAAGGTCCCCAAGAACACAGTGGCCTCCATCACTCTTAAATGGAAGAAGTTTGGAACCACCAATACTTTTCCTAGAGGTGGCCGCCCAGACAAACTGAGCTATTGGGGGAGAAGGGCCTCACTCTGACAGAGCTCCAGAATATCCTCTGTGAAGATGGGAAAATCTTCCAGAAGGACAACCATCTCTGCAGCACTCCACCAATTAGGCCTTTATGGTAGAGTGGTCAGATGGAAGCCACTCCTCAGTAAAAGGCACATGACAGCCTGCTTGGAGTTTGCCAAAATGCACTTAAATGACTCTCAGGCTTTGAGAAACAAGATTGTCTGGCCTGATGAAACCAAGATTGAACTCTTTGGCATGAATGCCAAGTCTGGAGGAAACCAGACACAGCCCATTAACTGGCCAATAACATCCCTACGGTGAAGCATGGTGGTGGCAGCATCATGCTGTGGGAGGCACTGAGAGACTAGTTTGGATGAAGGGAAAGAATAACGGAGCAAAGTACAGAGAGATCCTTGATGAAAACCTCCTGAAGAGCATTCATTGGACTCATCAGACCAAAGGGCAGAGGTAGTCACCTGGAATGCATTTCAATTAACAGGTGTGCCTCGTTAAACATTCACTTGTGGAATTTCTTTCATTCTTAATGCCTTTGAGCCAATCAGGTATTTTGTGACAAGGTAGAGGTGGTATACAGAAGATTAGCCCTATTTGGTAAAATACCAAGTCCATATCATGGCAAGAACAGCTCAAATAAGCAAAGAGAAACGACAGTCCATCATTACTTTAAGACATGCAGGGGAGTCAATATGGAAAATTTCAAGAACTTTTAAAGTTTCTTCAAGTGCGGTCACAAATACCATCAAGCGCTATGATGAAACTGGCTCTCATGATGACCGCCACAGGAAAAGAAGACCCAGAGTTACCTCTGCTGCAGAGGATAAGTTCATTAGAGTTACCAGCCTCGGAAATCGGCACCTCAGATTGCAGCCCAAATAAATGCTTCACAGAGTTCAAGTAACAGACACATCTCAACATCAACTGTTCAGAGGAGACTACGTGAATCAGGCCTTCATGGTTGAATTGCTGCAAAGAAACCACTACTACAGGACACCAATAAGAAGAAGAGACTTGCTTGGGTCAACAAACACGAGCAATGGACATTTAGACCGGTGGAAATCTGTCCTTTGGTCTGATGAGTAAAATTTGCGAATTTTGGTGTGCTGCCCACAGTGTAGCATAGAGGTGGGGGTGCTTTGCTGGTGACACTGTCTGTGAATTATTTAGAATTCAAGGCACACTTAACCAGCATGGCTAATATAGCATTCTGCAGCGATACGCCATCCCATCTGGTTTGCGCTTGGTGGGACTATCATTTGTTTTATAATAGGATAATGACCCAAAACACACCTCCAGGCTGTGTAAGGGCTATTTGACCAAGAAGGAGAGGGATGGAGTGCTGCATCAGATGACCTGCCCTCCACAATCACCGACCTCAACCAAATTGAGATGGTTTGGGATGAGTTGGACCGCAGAGTGAATGGAAAGCAGCCAACAGGTGCTCCGCATATATGGGAACTCCTTCAGGACGGGTGGAAAAGCATTCCAGGTGACTACCTCATGAAGCTGGTTGAGAGAATGGCAAGCATGTTCAAAGCTGTCATCAAGGCAAAGGGTGGCAACTTTGAAAAATAAAAAATTAAAATATATTTAGAGAAGGGTGGCGCAGTGGTTAAGGGCGCTGTACTGCAGCGCCAGCTGTGCCATCAGAGTCCCTGTCGTAACCGGCCGTGACCGGGAGGTCCGTGGGGCGACGCACAATTGGCCTAGCGTCGTCCGGGTTAGGGAGGGATTGGTCGGTAGGGATCTCCTTGTCTCATCGCACACCAGCGACTCCTGTGGCAGGCCGGGCGCAGTGCGCGCTAGCCAAGGTTGCCAGGTCCACGGTGTAGCCTCCGACACATTGGTGCGGCTGGCTTCCGGGTTGGATGCGCGCTGTGTTAAGAAGCAGTACGGCTGGTTGGGTTGTGTATCGGAGGACGCATGAAATTCAGCCTTCGTCTCTCCCGAGCCCGTACGGGAGTTAGTAGCTACTACAACAATTGGATACCATGAAATTGGGGAGAAAAAAAGAGGTAAAAAAAAATATAATAATATATTTAGATTGAACCCTTTTTTGGTTATGACATGATTCCATATGACTTAGTTCATAGTTTGATGTCATCACTTTTATTTTACAAAGTAGAAAATAATAAAAAAAATAAAAAGCCTTGAATGAGTGTGTCCAAACTTTTGACTGGAACTGTACAGTTGAAGCTGGAAGTTTACATACACTTAGGTTGGAGTTATTAAAACTCCACAAATTTCTTGTTGACAAACTATAGTTCTGGCAAGTAGGTCATGCACAATCTACTTTGACACAAGTAATTTTTCCAACAATTGTTTTCAGACAGATTATATCACTTATAATTCATTATCACAATTCCAGTGGGGCAAAAGTTTACATACACGAAGTTGACTGCCTTTTAAACAGCTTGGAAAATTCCAGAAACTTATGTAATGGCTTTAGAAGCTAATGATTGGCTATTTGACATCATTTGAGTCAATTGGAGGTGTACCTGTGGATGTATTTCAAGGCCTACCTTCAAACTCAGTACCTTTTTGCTTGACATCGTGGGGAAATTAAAAGAAATCAGCCAAGACCTTAGAAATGAAATTGTTGACCTCCACAAGTCTGGTTCATCCTTGGGAGCAATTTCCAAATGCCTGAAGGTACCACGTTCATCTGTACAAACAATAGTACGCAAGTATAAACACCATGGAACCACGCAGCCGTCATACCGCTCTGGAAGGAGACGCGTTCTGTCTCTTAGAGATGAACATATTTTGGTGTGAAAAGTGCAAATCACTCCCAGAACAACAGCAAAGGACCTTGTGAAGATGCTGGAGGAAACGGATACAAAAGCATCTATATCCACAGTAAAACGAGTCCTGTATCGACATAACCTGAAAGGCCGCTCAGCAAGGAAGAAGCCACTGCTCCAAAACCACCATCAAAAGTTTGGTTTGCAACTGCACATGGGGACAAAGATTGTACTTTTTGGAGAAATGTCCTCTGGTCTGATGAAACAAAAATAGGACTGTTTGGCCATAATGACCATTGTTGTGTTTGGAGGAAAAAGGGGGAGGCTTGCAAGCCGAAGAACACCATCCCAACCGTGAAGCACGGGTGTGGCAGCATCATGTTGTGGGGTGCTTTGCTGCAGTACGGACTGGTGCACTTCACAAAATAGATGGCATCATGAGGAGGGGAAATTATGTGGGTATATCAGTCAGGAAGTTAAAGCTTAGACACAAATGGTTCTTCCAAATGGACAATGACCCCAAGCATACTTCCAAAGTTGTGGTAAAATGTCTTAAGGTCAACAAAGTCAAGGTATTGGAGTGGCCATCACAAAGCCCTGACCTCAATCTTATAGAAAATATGCAAGCAGAACTGAAAAGGCGTGTGCAAGCAATGAGGCCTACAAACCTGACTCAGTTACACCAGCTCTGTCAGGAGGAATTGTCCAAAATTCACCCAACTTATTGTGGGAAGCTTGTGGAACGCTACCTGAAACGTTTGACCCAAGTTAAACAATTTAAAGGCAATGCTACCAAATACTAATTGAGTGTATGTAAACTTCTGACCCACTGGGAATGTGATTAAATAAATAAAACTGAAATAAATAATTCTCTATTATTTTCTGACATTTCACATTCTTAAAATCAAGTGGTGAACTGACTTTTTAGAAAGGTGTTCAACTGACCTAAAACAGGGAATTTTTACTATGATTAAATGTCAGGAATTGTGAAAAACTGAGTTTAAATGTATTTGACTAAGGTGTATGTAAACTTCCCACTTCAACTGTATGTGCCACTTCCTGTTTTGCATTTTAAACATTTTGGGGGTCTTTGAGGGTCAAACTTATTAAGAACGTATGGGGTTCTATGTTGTCTGTGTAAAATGTTGTACTGGAACAGCAGAATGTGGTGTTGCATGAGTAGAAATGTACATGCTGCCCATTCCTCCTTGTCAATCCATCTCAAGGTCCCTCCAAGATTCTTACTACATTATCTATATTGTGTCTATCCCAAGTATGAATTGACTCAAAAATAGTAGATAAAACCCTTTGAGTCTGTGAATTGGGGAAACGTTTATCAGCTGGACCGCTCATTGACGCATCTGGAGGTAATGTCTCTCTAAATATACAGTTCAACTTGCAAGAAACAATAATAGTAATTTTTGCGGGATACCAAATGTAGCTTAGATATGTGTAAAAGACATAAAGAACATTGTTTGAGTATAGGTCATGAATAAATATGATCTCTCTGCTGTGCCATGAGTTGAAGATACTGTTGTTAAAGCCTGAAAGCTGTAATTACTTGTCAATGATGAGGATATACACTACATTGCCAAAAGTATATGGGCACCTGCATGTCGAATATCGAATTCCAAAAACATGGGCATTGGTCCCCCCTTTGCAGCTATAACAGCCTCCACTCTTCTGGGAAGGCTTTCCACTAGATGTTGTAACATTGCTTCCAGCCACAAGGACATTATTGAGGTTGGGCACTGATGTTGGCTCGCAGTCTGCGTTCCAATTAATCCCAAAGGTGTTCAATGGGGTTGAGGTCAGTTGTTGTGCTGACGTTGCTTCCAGAGGCAGTTTGGAACTTGGTAGTGAGTGTTACAACCGAGTACAGACTTTTTAGCACTCTGCGGTCCCATTCTGTGAGCTTGTGTGGCCTACCAGTACGCGGCTGAGCCATTGTTGCTCCTAGACATTTCCACTTCACAATAACAGCACTGACAGTTGACCAGGGCAGAAATTTGAACTGACTTTTTAGAAAGGTGGCATCCTATGACGGTGCCACTTTGAAAGTCACTGAGCTCTTCAGTAAGGCCATTCTACTGCCATTGCTTGTCCTATAGAGATTGCATGGCAGTGTGCTCGATTTTATTCACCTGTCAGCAACGGGTGTGGCAGAAATAGCTGAATCCACTCATTTGAAGGGGTGTTCATATACTTTTGTATATTTGGTGAAAATCACAAGGGGAACTAAATCAATGCTAGCACTTAAAGGGGCTGTAGCCTTTTCAATGTTCAATTACAGCATTATTTAATCTGAAGTTATTCTTCTGCTATTTATTATGTTACCAATAATATTTACATGTTAATATTATGTTCTGATTGCAATGATTATGTCTCCTCTTATTAAAAAGCAATCTATTAGCTGTCCGATAGCACATTCTGGTGGAATGACTTGTCCTGCACTTTATTAAAACCCAGAGTGCATTGAGTGAATATTTTAGGTTAGTCGAGGTAGTTTGTACATGCAAGTTGAGGTAAAGTGACTATGCATAGATAATAAACAGCGGGTATCAGCAGTGTCAATGTAAATAGTCCGGGTGGCTATTTGATTGTTAAGTAGTCTTATAGCTTGGGAGTAGAAGCTGTTCCGGAGCCTTTTGGACCAAGACTTGGCACTCCGGTACCGCTTGCTGTGCGGTAGCAGACTTGGGTGACTGGTGTCTTTGACAATTTTTTGGTCCTTCCTCTGACACCTCCCAGTATATAGGTCCTAGATGGCAGGAAGATTGGCCCCAGTGATGTATTGGGCCGTTCGCACCACCCCCTGTAGCGCCTTACGGTCGGATGCCGAGCAGTTGCCATACCAGGCGGTGATGCAACCGGTCAGGATGCTCTCGATGGTGCGGCTATAGAACTTTTTGAGGATCTGGGGACCCATGACAAATCTTTTTAGTCTCCTGAGGGGGAATAGGATTTGTTGTGCCTTCTTCATGACTGTCTTGGTGTGTTTGGACCATGATAGTTTGTTGGTGATTTTATTTATTTCACCTTTATTTAATCAGGTAGGCTAGTTGAGAACAAGTTCTCATTTACAACTGCGACCTGGCCAAGATAAAGCAAACCAGTGCGACACAAACAACAACACAGAGTTAATCATGGAATAAACAAACATACAGTCAATAACACAATAGAAAAAAGTATATACAGTGTGTGCAAATAAGGTAAGATATGAGAGGTAAGGCAATAAATAGGCCATAGTGGCTAAATAATTACAATTTAGCAATTAAACACTTGATTGATAGATGTGGAAGTAGAGATACTCGGGTGCAAAGGAGCAAAATAAATAACAGCATGGGGATGAGGTAATTGGATGGGCTATTTACAAATGGGCTATGTACAGGTGCAGTGATCTGTGAGCTGCTCTGACATCTGGTGCTTAAAGTTAGTGAGGGAGATATGAGTCTCCAACTTCAGTGATTTTGCAATTCGTTCCAGTCATTGGCAGCATAGAACTGGAAGGAAAGGCGACCAAAGGAGGAATTGGCTTTGGGGGTGACCAGTGAAATATACTTGCTGGAGCGCGTGCTACGGGTGGGTGCTGCTATACCTAGCAAAGACTTATAGATGACCTGGAGCCAGTGGGTTTGGCGACGAATATGAAGCGAGGGCCAGCCAACGAGAGCATACGGGTCGCAGTGGTGGGTAGTATATGGGGCTTTGGTGACAAAACGGATGGCACTGTGATAGACTGCATCCAATTTGCTGTGTAGAGTGTTGAAGGCTATTTTGTAAATGACATCGTCGAAGTCAAGGATCGGTAGGATAGTCAGTTTTATGAGGGTATGTTTGGCAGCATAAGTGAAGGATGCTTTGTTGCGAAATAGGAAGCTGATTTTAAATTTAATTTTGGATTGGAGATGCTTAATGTGAGTCTGGAAGGAGAGTTTACAGTCTAACCAGACACCTAGGTATTTCTTAAATAAACCATGGGAGTTATGTAAATTGCACTATGAATTCATATCTTGAAATTGACACATTTTCACAAAAGAGATAAATAATGGCTGGAATCGAGTCAATGGAATGGTATCAAACACGTGTTGGATACCATTCCCCTCCTGTACTCCCTGTTTACCGATGACTGCGTGGCCAAGCACGACTCCAACACCATCATTAAATTTGCCGGACGAACACAACAGTGGTAGGCCTGATCATCAACAACGATGAGACAGCCTATAGGGAGGAGGTCGGAGACCTGATAGTGTGGTGCCAGGACAACAACCTCTCCCTCAATGTGAGCAAAACAAAGGAGATTATCGTGGACTACAGGAACATCGACAGGGCTGTAGTGGAGCATGTCAAGAGTTTCAAGTTCCTTGGTGTCCACCATCGCCACAATGGCCTTTTTTGCCTTTACCTCCATTATCTAACCTCACTTGCTCACATTGTATATACTTATTTTTGTACTGTATTATTGACTGTATGTTTGTTTTACTCCATGTGTAACTCTGTGTTGTTGTATGTGTCGAACTGCTTTGCTTTATCTTGGCCAGGTCGCAATTATAAATGAGAACTTGACTTGCCTACCTTTGTTAAATAAAGGTGAAATAAAAAAAGAGCAACTCCTTGCTTAAAGTCACTGTAAACTGGGGGAATTGTAACAGGAGATGTATATTGTATTGGACTTAGCGATTGTACCGGTAATATAATAACTGTTTTTTAATGAGAATAAAAGTTATTAAACCCTGAGATGAAAACATTCAGCGCTGGTTTCAAAGACTCAGATAAGACCTTTTGCTGGACTGAAGTGCACTTTCAATCAGGACTTTAAAGTTACATTCCCAGTCACAAAAAAAGAGTAAACATTACTTTTCCCATCATACACCACGTTGTGAGCGAACAAGTCATCAATGCGCCTGCTCAGAGCAGAATTGGTGTGGCTGAAATATGGCTACAGTGCTACTTCAAGCGTTGGAGCGCGCTGAGATAGCGAAGCTACCAAAAGCTGTTCAAAATAAACTGGAAAAGTTATTTTCTGATCTGCAATATGAAATAGATTCCCTCAAGTCACACCAGGAGCAATTTAGAGTCGATAGCGGTAAGTTATATCCGAATAAGTCATTGTAATGTGTACAATTCCAGCTCGCTAGCTAACGTTATCTAGGCTACGTAGCTAGCTAAAGACAGAATCACAGATACATCTGTCGCGTTGTTTTTTCACCGGATGTATACATTTGAAATATCCGCGTGGCGTTTCCACTCACTACCAAATATGGTAGTGAGAGGAAGCCCTGTTGCCTGCAGTGGGAGAAGATGGAACGAGATGGATTTTAGCCGACATTGTGCTAATTTGCTCATTGATTAAACATTTGATCTCCATACAATGTTCTGTTCCTAAAACTATTATATGTTACGCAGTGGACTAAGTTTTGTAGACTTTTCTCTTTGCCAAAGTGTTCTTTTTAAATTGTGTTGTTTAGTAAGAGTAGTTTTTGCGCACTTGCACTTTAGAGTAGGCGTTCCCTAACGGAAATATGCGTGTTAGTAAGCGCCAATAGGATCTCGCTTGCTCTTGCATGGCTCCGCCCACCTCTAGGCTTGTTCTACCCACCATGACACATTTGTTCCCATTTCAAACGACGGGCAGTGGTCTATCTTGGTTTAGTTACAAAAAAATAATAATCTTATCACAGATCGAACAATGAGGTTTAGTTAAACAAATATTTCACATTGTACGTTCGTTATCGCAGAACGTGGATGGCCTTTCCCGGCTGCATCGACAACTGTTTATCTCACAAGGCATAGTGATATGATGGATTAAAAAATCGTTAGCTAGCTAGGGTAGCTTGTCAACATTGTTAATCAGCCATGTCTAAATTGTTTAGCTTACTGGCTGACGTTGGCAACGTGGTGGATGACTAGTTCGTTTAAGAACTTCTCTATACTCCCAGATAACTTTTTATTAAACTACCTGATTTATCATTACGCCTTCGAGACAATAGCAGCAACGTTAACATGTGTTGTCACTCTTGTAGAACAACAGTTCTTTGAGAAAGTGCAACGTCTTGAACAGAGTCAGGAACAGTTTGTGACCCAGACTGAACAGCACCACAAACTCCGAGAGGAGTTCACCAAGATCGGTAAGTGGAACTAGCTTCTTGATCCACTCAAAGGCTATTTACTTACCACTGCAGTACATGTACAGTATGTAAACCCCGGTATGTGATTCTTTGCAATTTACTGACCATGACCCAAGTTTGACCTTGGGTCAAGTACATCCCATCATTGGGGATGACGATCCACCATTTTATGAAATTGCAATTTTTTCTATAGATGAAGAACTCAAGAGTGTACTAGAAAAGAATAAAGAGTATGAAATCAACCAAGAGAAGTTGACATCTGAACAGGTGAGAACCTCATGGTCTTGTCACCTCTTTAACGCTTTGTGTAGGGCTAGGTAATATATAACATTCATTCAAATTTGTTTTGCCCGATATTCCAAATACCTCTATCACATGAATCAACTTCTACTTTTTGTTTTTTTATAAGTGTTTATCTCCACATGTTCTTATGTATTTTTGGTCAAGTCTCCTAAGCTCCTTCTGTGCTGTGTGTACCTTCCATTTACACCAGAGATCTGAATGTAATGATGAGATGCGCATGCCTCCGCCCTAACAATGGGAGTCGTTGTTAAGGCGGCAAGCTTATATCCATAGAATAACATTGGGCTTATTTTGGTGAGAGTGAAACCTCTGTTAGTCTCTTTCTCACTGTTTGCACACACCCTGACCAAGACCCTGCCACTCACAACAACAAAGATAAGAGAGAACTTCTTCCTCTCTGACAAGCATTTTCAACTTGCTATTTGCAGTTTGGTACAACATAATTAGTCATATTGACGCCGAAACACATTGAGACATTATTTTACTGTAATAGAGAATTTAAGCTTTCTAATGATACCCTTTGGAAATTAATGTTATTTTTCTGTTACGCATGGCATTGCAGCATTTCAACCAAAGACGACTAGCTGTCTAGTCTGTTTTTTTAAATGTGAAATAAGCATAACACATAATTGTATATGGAATTGGCAACTTGTTCTCATTCTGAGAAATAAGGTAGGCCACTTGATTTGAATATCTAAACAAAGTGGACAGGCTAACATGCTGTTCAAACAGTTAGAGATAGACAGAAGGGTGTATTCATAACAATGAAACTTTTCTGCCTTGTTAGCTAGCAAATGGATCCAAGGTGGCTAAACTTG
This sequence comes from Oncorhynchus mykiss, assembly GCF_013265735.2. NCBI lineage: Eukaryota > Metazoa > Chordata > Actinopteri > Salmoniformes > Salmonidae > Oncorhynchus > Oncorhynchus mykiss. The sequence continues at coordinate 75,206,705 of NC_048569.1, read as the reverse complement.
AACAATAAAGATTAGCTGGCTACTCACTTGCATGTGGTCTTGTGCTTAAGGGATTGTTTATGAGACCTGTGTTAATTTTCTATGTTTGCTGCAAGAAGTTAGTCATTATTACTGAATGTGCATTATTCATGGTTCTGGTTACATTTGCAACAAAGGGTATTTTCATAGACAGACTTGAAAGGCAGAAGAGTGATTATTGCAAAGAAAAGGCATGCTGGACTATTTTCATAAAATAATTACATTATTACTCGGTCTTGTGGTTGTGGAAGGCATATATGGGGCGGCAGGTAGCCTAGTGGTTAGAGCGTTAGACCTGTAACTGTAAGGTTGCAAGATTGAATCCCAGAGCTGACAAGCTAAAAATCTGTTATTCTACCCCTGAACAAGGCAGTTAACCCACTGTTCCTAGGCTGTCATTGAAAATAAGAATTTGTTCTTAAAACTGACTTGCCTAGTTAAATAAAGGTAAAAAATATATATTTTTAAAAATGTATAATTTCAAAAGCCTGGAATTCATTAGATTTATTGCTGACTGTTTTGAAATGCTGTGTTTGACCTTTTAATTTTACAACAAAGCTTATTTAGAGAACATTAAAACCATTGATAATTTTTTAGGCCCTATCACCCAGCCTTTTTTGAGCTTGACATTGACTTTAACATCTTTATTCTAGGCCCAGCTCTGTAAAGCCAAAAATGAACTGGAGGCAGAGAAGCGGGAGCTTGTGCGTACATTGGAGAGGAGATCCCAGGAAGTGGCCTATCTGAGTGGTATGGATGAATCTATGTGGAGAGATGCAAACACACAGACACACACTTGATCTAATGTATTATTGGATTCATTTTTTTAATCAGAGGACCTGCAGCGCCTCAATGACAAAGTGGCGGAAGTCAATGCCTCAAAGATGGGGCTGCAGTTCAAGTTGGATGAGCTTGAATCCTCAGAGGTCAACATCAAGGTGAGCCTATTTCAATGCTCTGTAGCTCGTGGCCACTTGAATAGGACCCACCTCTCAAGGAAGGTGTTGAAATGATCTAATACATGTATATATCATGTGTAATCCATGCTGTTGTGCCGGTTCCCTCAGTACCGTGAGAAGCGTATGGAGCAGGAAAAGGAGCTGTTGCGAGGCCAGACTGCCTGGCTGAACGCAGAGCTCAAGGCTAAAAGTGAGGAGCTGCTGGCTCTTTCACGCCAGAAGGGCAACCAGATCCTGGAGCTGAAGTGCAGCTTGGAGAACAAAGAGGATGAGGTAAGAACATGACAGTTTAAAATATATATATTTTTTTTATAGCTGTACATTCTGGTTATCATATTCATCTATTGAGTATGGAGTCATTCACATATCAAAAACAAACTATTACCTGACTGGCTTCTCCCCCAGTACTCTGTCAACATTATAGTTGTCTGTTTTTTTTTTTTTTTGTAGTTGAACAGAGTCCAGGACCAAGTGATCAGTTTGAAGACTTCAAATGAAGGCCTTCAGAAGCAGGCTGAAGACATAATCAACAAACTGAAAGAGGATAAGGAGCAGCAGGCTAGCATGGAGGAGAAGTTTAGAAATGAGCTGAATGCCAACATAAAGCTCTCCAACTTGTACAAGGTATGTAGAACAAGTCTTGGATTTGTTTTGGATTCCAGTGGATAGTCCATAGCTCCCTAATAATGGTGGTCATCATTGCTACCTTGATGGTTTTTTTTGTAAGTAAGCTTTTGGGGAACATTTTAGTTAACAGGTGCATGCAACATTTTTGTGGTGGATGATGTGGAGCATTGAATACATTGTTTCTTTCCCAACACTGGCCAACAACCCTTTACCTTGTCTTCCCAGGGAGCTGCTGCAGACTCTGAGTCCAAGAGTGAAGAATTGAGTGGGGCTGTAGAGGAGCTGCACAAGCTGCTGAAAGATGCTGGAGAGGGTGAGAGTGAGAGAGAAACCACACTGACACCATCTCAATGCAAAACCTTCAGACATGGGCACTTGGTTTGCTTGTCACAAGTGGGCTACCATTATCCTCTCCTTTCCTCTCTACAGCGAACAAGGCCCTAGAGGTGAGGTTGCAGGAGATGGATGACTGTCGGGACAATGAGGCTGCTGCACTGAAGGAGAGGATAATCAATTTGGAAAAAGAACTGGAGAACGCCAACGAACTGCTGTCCGACACCAAGCTCAGAGGTCAGGTCTTAGACACAATCTTGCCTGATTCTACTGAACAGTTGACTGGACTGTGAAATTGCTTCATTTTTGGACGATGTCTCTCAGAATTAACCTCTTTACCAGTAAGTTTGATGTTATTTGAATGAGCATTCGATGGCTAATATAAACTGTCCACTGACTGATTTGTGTTAGGTTGATGTGGCTTCTTTGGTCATGCTCTGAAGAACTCAGTTTGAGATGGAGGATGAACTTTGACCCTGTGCATGGTTGTGTGTGTCCAGGCTCTGCCGGTGCAGCCTCAGTGCTTTCAGAGGAAACGATTACCACCATGTCCCCGACCGCAGTCGCCGTTGCCAAGATAGTCAAACCTGGCATGAAGCTGACTGAGGTAACGCCACAGTTGCACTGCTTTGGTGACAGAGGACTCTTCTATGTCACACATTTTCATGTCACATATTTACTTAACATTTACAGAATTCATCTACAGAGATTTACTTTGCAAAGAAAACGGTTATATTAAAACACATTACGCTCATAGTACTGATGTTTGAGGGTGGGACTGTATAACTGTTTGAGCGACCTCTTCTCTCCAGTTGTACACAGCGTATGTGGAGACCCAGGAGGCACTGCAGCTGGAGCGTGTGGAGAACAAGCGGGTGAATAAGTACTTGGATGACATAGTGCAGGAGGTGGAGGCTAAGGGTCCCATCCTTAAACGCCAGAGGGATGAGCATGAGCGTATGCAGAAATCTGTGGCCAGCCTTTCATCCAAGCTGGAACAGGCAGTTAAGGTGTGTGGGTTTTAGTTTGTGTATTTTATTATTGCCATACAAAGGACCAAGAGACTTTTGTTAGTCAAACATCTGAGGATATGTAAGGATAATTAGAAACCAATCCAGTGAACTCATGATAAATGCAATGGCTTGGGATGGTTTTGAACTGCACTAAACTGTATCATCCAGAATGTCTAGGGTAAGTGAAAATAATGTATTTGAGATGGTATTGGTGAACTGCACTGCAATGCAATGTATTTTAGTTTTTTTGTCACCTGCACTAGTACAGTGAAATGCCTTTTCTTGCTTGCTCTTTCAAAATCAAACAAAAGTAAAGTAGTACGAAAAATAAGAACATGAGAAAGTAATTAAAATACAGTGCCTGTCAAAAGTTTGGACACCTACTCATTCAAGGGTTTATCTTTATTATTTTCTACATTATAGAATAATAGTGAAGAAATAAACTATGAAATAACACATGGAATCATGTAGTAACCAAAAAAGTGTTAAATAAATCTAAATATTTTTTAGATTCTTCAAAGTAGCCACTCTTTGCCTTGATGACAGCTTTGCACACTTGGCATTCTCTCAACCAGCTTTACCTGGAATGCTTTTCCAACCGTGTTGAAGGACTTCACACATGCTGAGCACTTGATGGCTGCTTTTCCTTCACTGCGGTCCAACTCATCCCAAACAATCTTGATTGGGTTGAGGTCAGGTGATTGTGGAGGGCAGGTCATCTGATGTAGCACTCCATCACTCTGCTTCTTGGTCAAATAACCCTTACACAGCTTGGAGGTGTGTTTTGGGTCATTGTCCTCTTAAAACACGAATACCAACCAAGGCTAAGCGCAAACCAGATGGGATGACATGTCGCTGCAGAATGCTGTGGTAGCCATGCTTGTTGTGTGCCTTGAATTCTAAATTAATCACTGACAGTGTCACCAGAAAAGCACCATCACGCTTCCTCCATGCTTCACGGTGGGAACCATACATGTGGAGATCATCCGTTCACTTACTCTGCGTCTCACGAAGACATGGCGATTGGAACCAAAAATCTCAAATTTGGAATCAGCAGACCAAAAGACAGATTTGCACCAGTCCATTGCTCGTGTTTCTTGACCCAAGCAATTCTCTTCTTCTTATTGGTGTCCTTAAGTAGTTCGAACCCTGGTTCGACTCCAGGCTATATCACTACTGGCCATGATTGGAAGTCCCATAGGGTGGCGCACAATTGGCCCAGCGTCATCTGGGTTTGGCCAGTGTAGGTCGTCATTGTGAATAAGAATTTGTTCTTAACTGACTTGCTTAGTTAAATAAAAGAAAGTTGTAGTTTCTTTGCAGCATTTAGACCATGAAGGCCCGATTCACACAGTCTCTTCTGAACAGTTGTTACTTGAACTCTGAAGCATTTATTTGGGCTGCAATATTTGAGGCTGGTGACTCTAAATAACTTATCCTCTTCAGCGGAGGTAACTCTGGGTCTTCCTTTCCTCTGGTGGACCTCATGAGATCCAATTTCATCATAGCGCTTGATGGTTTTTGGGACTGCACTTGAAACGTTCAAAGTTCTTCATTTTCCGTATTGACTTAATGTCTTAAAGTACTGATGGGCTGTCATTTTTCTTTGCTTACTACCTCATGATGCTGGTTGAGAGGTTGCCAAAAGTGTGCAAAGCTGTCAACAAGGCAAAGGGTGGCTACTTTGTTGAAATATATAAAGTAATATACACTTTTTTTGGTTACTACATAATTCCATATGTTATTTCATAGTGTTGATGTATTCACTATTAGAAAATATTCAACATTTTAAGAAAAAGCCTTGAATAAGTAGGCGTGTCCAACCTTTTGACTTACTGTACATAAAGTAGAGGTCGACCGATTAATTAGGGCCGATTTCAAGTTTTCATAACAATCGTAAATCGGTATTTTTTTACACATTTTATTTAATATTTATTTAACTAGGAAAGTCAGTTAAGAACACATTTTTATTTTCGATGACGGCCTAGGAACGGTGGGTTAACTGCCTCGTTCAGGGGCAGAACGACAGATTTTCACCTTGTCAGCTCGGGGGATCTATCTTGCAACCTTACAGTTAACTAGTCCAACGCAATAACGACCTGCCTCTCTCGTTGCACTCCACAAGGAGACTGCCTGTTACGCGAATGCAGTAAGCCGAGGTAAGTTGCTAGCTAATTAAACGTATCTTATAAAAAACAAGCAATCAATCATAATCACTAGTTAACTACACATGGTTGTTGATATTACTCGATATTATCAAGCATGTCCTGCATTGCATATAATCTGACTGAGCATACAAGTATCTGACTGAGCGGTGGTAGGCAGAAGCAGGCGTGTAAACATTCATTCAAACAGCACTTTCGGGCGTTTTGCCAGCAGCTCTTCGTTGTGCGTCAAGCATTGCGCTGTTTATGACTTCAAGCCCATCAACACCCGAGATGAGGCTGGTGTAACCAAAGTAAAATGGCTAGCTAGTTAGTGCACGCTAATAGTGTTTCAAGCATCACTCGCTCTGAGCCTTTGGGTGGTTGTTCCCCTTGCTCTGCATGGGTTACGCTGCTTCGATGGTGGCTGTTGTCGTTGTGTTACTGGTTCGAGCCCAGGGAGGAGCGAGGAGAGGGCCGGAAGCTATACTGTTACACTGGCAATACTAAAGTGCCCATAAGAACATCCAATAGTCAAAGGTTAATGAAATACAAATGGTATAGAGGGAAACAGTCCTATAATTCCTATAATAACTACAACCTAAAACTTCTTACCTGGGAATATTGAAGACTCATGTTAAAAGGAACCACCAGCTTTCATATGTTCTCATGTTCTGAGCAAGGAACTGAAACGTTAGCTTTCTTACATGGCACATATTGCACTTTTACTTTCTTCTCCAACACTGTTTTTGCATTATTTAAACCAAATTGAACACGTTTCATTATTTATTTGAGGCTAATATTATTCTGACATTTCACATTCTTAAAATAAAGTGGTGATCTTAACTGACCTAAAACAGGGAATTTTTAATCTGATTAAATGTCAGGAATTGTGAAACTGAGTTTAAGTATTTGGTTAAGGTGTATGTAAACTTCCGATTTCAACTGTATGTATAGGTGTAAGGTAACGGGATATATGATAAATGGAGTAGCAGCAGCGTATATGATTGTGTGTGCATGAGCAAATCAAGTGGGTGTAGAATATGCATATAAAATGGAATGGTCAATGCAGATAGTGTATGTGGACATTTTTTTTTTAGCTATTTAGTAGTCTTATGGCTTGGGGATGGAAGCTCTTCATGAGCCTGTTGGTGTCAGACTTGATGCTCCGGTACCGCTTGCCTTGGTTGGTATTCGTGAACTGCACTGCACTTTTCTATGATGTGCACTTATAGTGTGGCAGAACCCATACAGTGGAATTATAACTAGTTACTGTGTTTCAGGAGGTTCACCGTCTGCAGAAGGTGACTGACGAGGCCAACAAGCGCTCTTCTGTCCTGGAGAGAGACAACCAGAGGTCTGATGTGCAGCTTGCAGACATGGGGCAGCAGGTAGGGCCTAAACAGAACATCCTGTCTTATAACCCCACAAACCTCGCTATTGTCGTAGAATTAGGTGTGGAAAATCAATAACAATGTCGATCAAAAAGTGATGGTTTCAAGAATACAGGTTTGGGACATAACTTTTTCACCCCCTCCCCCACCAGATCCGTGTCCTACTCATTGAGCTGGAGGAGGCGCGTGGTAACCATGTAGCCCACGACGAGGAGGTGAGCTCTGCTGACATCAGCAGCACGTCAGAGGTCATCACGCAGCACCTGGTGACGTTTCGTGGGGTGGAGGAGCTCCAGCAGCAGAACCAGCGCCTCCTGGTGGCCCTCCGAGAGCTCAGCGAGGCACAGGAGAGGGAGGAGGAAGAGACCACTGGCACCAAGTGTGATATACTTAATTGTCCATATTTTTTGCAGATCATTTATGTTTTGCTTTCAACCCAAGCCCCCAAGATAAGTGTCCGACTGTCCTTTTCTCTATCCAGAAACAACCCACTAGATACATTTGTGGATCTGACATTGTTGGATTGGCATAAGCAATATGATAGTAGCTCCTGCTCCACCTTCCCCTTAGGTTCCCCCGTGTCAGTAAAATGTTTGTCTGTGGATAAGTAAAGGTCATTCCAACCCCCCCCCAGGTGCAGTGAGCTGGAGCGCAGTCTGGAGAAGGCCCAGGCAGAGCTGGAGGCTCTGCGAGAGCAGCGGGGCCACCAGATGCAGCTGGCTGAGTCCATCGTTAGGCAGAGAGATATGTACAGAGTGCTGCTGGCCCAGGCCACCGGAGTCAGCTTCCCTCAGCAAGGTCGGGTTCAGATTAATTCACAAACATTTCCTTCTTCAGGGCCTGATGAGGCTAGTGTAGCAGAAATGTATATGTGGGTGCATGAATAAAGTACTGGAGCAGCATATACCGTGTGCAGGCTTTTGGTTCTTTAAGAAGTAATTTTTGTCCCAGCCCCAGTGGATAACTTTGAGATGTGTATATATTAATTACATATTGACCTCTTGTCTCAGATGCAGCAGCTGCTGAGGAGTTCTCTAGCACCCCCCGCCGCTCCCCAGCCGCCACCCCCACCACACCCACTGGAATCATTACTATGGCAACCGAGTCAACCGAGGTGGTAGAGGCCAAGGCAGCCCTCCGACAGGTGAACTCCCACAATCTTCTGTGCTGTTTTACACGTTTTCTTAGTCAGTCACTAGAGGGCAGTATACACCTACTAACTACAGGAATTCTGTGGATGTCTACCATTTAACATTGAGAATGGAAGTCTGCATATCAGTGTACATGTATATGCAGCATTGCTTGATACATCAAACATTCTGTCCTTTTTGTTCCACCAAACCGCCATGTTATGGTAGATCACAAACAATATCCTTCAATTAGTTTTATACAAAATTGTTGCATTACTCTTATCCAAAGGAACATCTTGTTTGGTATGTTTATTAGTTGCAGGAAGTGTTCTCTTCCTATAAGAGGGAGAGGTCTGAGAGTGACAAGGCCCTGATGGAGCAGAGTGAGAAGCTACAGAAGCAGTTGTCTGACCAGAGATTCCAGAATGCCAAGATATCCACCCAACTGGAGTTTACCTCCAAGAGGTAAGAGAATTGCACATCACTTTCAGGTCACTATTCAACACAATGGCACATGATTAGGGTTGTAAAATTCTGTGAACTTTGCCCAAATTCCCTGGTTTTTCAAAAATCCTTGGAATTTGTGGGTAAGTTACACTTACCAAAGTGTTTTGGACATTTTGTCTTTCTCAATGTGGGAACAACAATTTTTTTGCAAAGTTTGCTTGATAACTTACTGATCCTACCTGGTGACACCCCCCCCCCCCAGGTATGAGATGCTTCAGGATAATGTTAAGGGCTACAGGAAGGAGATTGCCTCTCTGATGGAGAAGGGACAGAAGATGGCTGCTGCAGCCCAGACGTGTGAGCAGACTGTTCACACCATGACCCAGGACCTGAGGGTTGCCCAGGAGAAACTAAACATGGCAGAGGTGTGTGTTCCAAGTATTTTGTTCATTGTATTAGAAAAAAAGACAATACTTGGTCTCACTCTCGTAATGTGTGTGTTAGTGGTCTTTCTATACATGTATTACATCTAGTTTCTAAGCCACAGTTGAGCTGAGTGTTTTCCTCCTCCAGGGTCGTGCTGAGAGCCTCAGGAAGGAGAGAGAGATGCTGAAGCTAGTGGAGTCCAGACTGACCCAGGAGAAGGAGACCATGCAGACCCAACAACGAGGACAGAACATGCTGCTCACCAATCTCAAGACCATAGAGGTACCTACAGACACACACACACCAATCTCAAAACAATTGATACATCGCACACTAACCACTCATAAATTGGTTGAGGCACTGTTCTCTCTGCGTTCGTGTCATGTTTTAACTGTTCTCCCTGTGTGCTCATTCAGGCCACGTTGGAGCGCTCCGAGACAGACACCAGGCAGCGTCTGAACGCCCAGATAGAGAAGCAGGAGAGGGAGATCGGCCAGCTGCAGAAGAGACTGGAGCACGAGGTGGAGCAACGCCACCTGCTGAGCAGAAACCAAGATGTAAGTCTAACCAACGATCATCCCAAGTCCAACTACAACCCCACCTCTACCGATTCTATCCCTCTTTCTCCTTTAATATAACACTTATACTTTTTCCCCCAAGACTTGCTTCAAAAAGGCAGAATTCAAGCATTTTGTCACATACCATACACAAAATCAACCCTTCCTCGCCTTTCCCCATCCAGTTGCAGCTGATGGATGCCAAGAGGCAGCTGGAGACCCAGACGGCCCTGCTCCAGAAGACCAGGGATCAGCTGAGTGCTGCCCAGCTGGAGGTGAGCTCTCTCAGGCTGCAGCAGGGCAGTGGAGAGGGTGGTCGTCTGTCCCTGAGCTCCCCGCCCACTCCCATGGGCATCAGAGGTAAGAGTACATACAACGTACAGAATCACATCAGGTTGACTGCCTTCTGAGACATCATAGAATGTTTTGGAACCACCCATAGAAGTTCTTGTAGCCTGAATGTTGGAATGGCTCGAATGTGGATAGTACTGAGTTTTCTTCAATACAGCCACTTACACAATTACTATTTGTAAGAGTGTTTAAATCCCAGTTTGCCATCCTGTCTTTAAATAGCCTCTGATATTTTTCAAATTTCCCAGCTAAATGTCAGACTTGCAGTCATGTCAGAAGCTAGCATATTCATCACTTATCAACAACAGCTGCACATTCCAATTAAACATGTTTTGAAGTTAAATTTCCTTGCTTTTTCTAACACTCATGAATCTATCAAATAAGTAGGGGGATGCACGATATATCGGTGAACATTTCTGAATCGGATGATATTAGCTAAAAATGCCAAAATCGGTATTGGCCCGATGTCTAGTTTAACGCAGATGTGAAAAACGATGTCAAAGCTGACGCGAATACCTATATACCGTAGGTACATGACGTAATGGCGCCATGTAAAATTTTGCGCTACACGTGCAACGCAGCATTCCCAACCTAGCCCACAATGTCTGCTGTGTGGATCGAGCAGTCAACAAGTTGAGCAGTCATTTGAAAGAGTAAGAAAATTTCAGCGAGACAGCTCAAAGGCGAAATCCATTTAACGCCAAGGTAATGGAATTCATTGCCCTTGACAATCAACCGTTCTCTGTCGTGGGTAATGTTGGCTTTCACGACAGTAATAGCTTCATTGCTATTAGCTTCACAACATACTATGGAATGCTGTTTGGGTCTTTGCGTGTCAAAGACGCAAATAACACTATTTGATGTGTTTTTAAATATGATTTTCGTTTGACACGTCAAACAGTTCTATCTATTATAGAATGTGTGTTCTGAAATTGCATGTGCAAGCCAAGCCCCACCACTGCTATCAGTAACACTGTCAAAGCTATACAAAAAAGTCTGCAAACACCGGCTACAAACTATTTTTTAAAGAATACAGCGTTTGTAATGATTCATTATTTGTTTGACCGCAACTTCTGGACTGGCTAGCTTTAGCTTGGTACAACCAGCCTGGAAAAACAATGACCAGTTGAAACTGCAGTCATTTTCGTTATTCTTAGCAATGATTTAGGAATTCTTGTAAGTATTGTTGTTCGCCTATTGAAATTTAACTTCGGTTCATGAAAATAAATAGCAAGCCAGCTACTTAACCCTGTTGCCCAAAGCCCAAACATTATAAGCATCCAACTAGCTTCATCTGGCTAGTGAGGCTTGACCAGACCAAGTTATGTTTGTGAAGCTAGCCACAATAAGGATTAGGCACAATAGTATAATTTGCTGGCTACCTTCAAAATAAAAGTACCTCTTTGAAAGTGATGCAGACGGTTACAATTGGTGGAATCATGCCATATTTAGACTAGATAATGTTAAACAAGGTTGGAATGTGAAGTCACCTCCCCAGTCATCCTATTGTGTGTTGACATTCATATTGCACTGTACAGCTTTACCTAAGGATTGGGGATCAATGAAATGCGGTATCAGTCTACTCAATACCCAATATCTTTTTCCCAACGTCGTCCTCAGAGTTATCAGACTCCAAAACGTCCACACAGTATTGTTTTTCCTCAGGAATAGTGTTCAATAGACAGGTTAACAAGAAATGTGGCTCAATTCACAGTGGTTTCAGAGTCCCGCAATAAGAGCTATGATGCTAATGTTCTGTGTATCACTGAGTAGACTGGTACCCCATGTCATTGATCCACAATCCATAGGTAAGGCTGTACAATATATATATATATATATTTATATATATTTATTTATTTATTTATTTATTTATTTATTTATGCAAGTCCGTTAACCTCAGAGCTGCCCCCCTACTTTTTTCAATTTCCGCTTGAAGACATACCCAAATCTAACTGCCTGGAGCTTAGGCACAGAACCAAGGATATGCATATTCTTGGTACCATTTGAAAGAAAACACTCTGAAGTTGTGTAAATGTGAATTGAATGTAGGAGAATATAACACAATAGATCTGGTTTAGATAATACAATGAAAAAAACATATTTTTTAAAAATGTTTATTGTTGTATCATCTTTAAAATGAACAAGACAAAACAAACATTCAGATAGGATGATGGGGACTATTTCAGTGAAAAACATAAGAGGGCAACAGTACTTGTGCAAAGTTTCAGAATGATAACTTCCGAAATGAGTGTGCTACATGACATTTATCATGAAGTCACCCAGGTGTCCCACACAAGTAGCCCAAATGTACCAAAGTGGCCAAATTGGGTGAAGTTATACATTTTGAATGGAATAACTATATACAAAATACCAAAATGGTATTCTAACACACACCCCCAAAAATTGGAGAAAAAACATGAAAAAAAATATATACACATTTACAAAATAATACTTTCAATATTTGGAAGACCCTCTGTCCTCTACACAATATTATGCTGCTGATGCCAGGTGCCATAGCACATCCATGCCTGCAGAAATACATTTGGGCAGATGAACACCACTTGTGGCAGGAGCTGGATGAACCAGATTCAGTGGGGGATGGACACCTTGGCACTAGGGGCTCCCATTCGGAGTCAGTGTCACTGTGAAAGAAAATGTTAATTTAGAATAGTTTCACATGAGCCCTGTATCAACAGGTGTAATAAATATATATATATATTACAGGGAACATAAGGTTGAATATACACTGGTCAAAAAAATAAAGGGAACACTAAAATAACACATCCTAGATCTGAATTAATGAAATATTCTTATTAAATAATTTTTTCTTTACATAGTTGAATGTGCTGACAACAAAATCACACAATTATCAATGGAAATCAAATGTATCAACCCATGGAGGTCTGGATTTGGAGTCACACTCAAAATTAAAGTGGAAAACCACACTACAAGCTGATCCAACTTTGATGTAATGTCCTTAAAACAAGTAAAAAATTTGGCTCAGTAGTGTGTGTGGCCTCCACGTGCCTGTATGACCTCCCTACAACGCCTGGGCATGCTCCTGATGAGGTGGCGGATGGTCTCCTGAGGGATCTCCTCCCAGATCTGGACTAAAGCATCCGCCAACTCCTGGACAGTCTGTGGTGCAACGTGGCGTTGGTGGATGGAGCGAGACATGATGTCCCAGATGTGCTCAATTGGATTCAGGTCTGGGGAACGGGCGGGCCAGTCCATAGCATCAATGCCTTCCTCTTGCAGGAACTGCTGACACACTCCAGCCACATGAGGTCTGGCATTGTCTTTCATTAGGAGGAACCCAGGGCCAACCGCACCAGCATATGATCTCACAAGGGGTCTGAGGATCTTACCTCGGTACCTAATGGCAGTCAGGCTACCTCTGGCGAGCACATGGAGGGCTGTGCGGCCCCCCCAAAGAAATGCCACCCCAAACCACAACTGACCCACCACCAAACCGGACATGCTGGAGGATGTTGCAGGCAGCAGAACGTTCTCCACGGCGTCTCCAGACTGTCATGTCTGTCACATGTGCTCAGTGTGAACCTGCTTTCATCTGTAAAGAGCACAGTGGCGAATTTGCCAATCTTGGTATTCTCTGGCAAATTAAAAACATCCTGCACGGTGTTGGGCTGTAAGCACAACCCCCACCTGTGGACGTCGGGGCCCTCCCTCATACCACCCTCATGGAGTCTGTTTCTGACCGTTTGAGCAGACACATGCACATTTGTGGCCTGCTGGAGGTCATTTTGCAGGGCTCTGGCAGTGCTCCTCCTTGCACACAGGTGGAGGTAGCGGTCCTGCTTTTGGGTTGTTGCCCTCCTACGGCCTCCTCCACGTCTCCTGATGTACTGGCCCGTCTCCTTGTAGGGCCTCCATGCTCTGGACACCACGCTGACAGACACAGCAAACCTTCTTGCCACATCTCGCATTGATGTGCCATCCTGGATGAGCTGCACTACCTGAGACACTTGTGTAGCATGATCTGTTTAGTTATGTCATAATTCTACTATCTGTATTGATTTGCATCACTGTCAATGACATACTTTTATTTTGAAGGCTAACCGCAAACTCCCCTGTTGTGGCTAATCCCTATTGTGGCTAGCTTCACATAGAGGAGTCGGACCACCATTAATCAAATAAGAACTGTCTTATAAATTAGGGTTATTTTAAATGACACCTAGCTAGTTAGCTAGGATAGCTACTGAAACAGATTGTCGTTTTTGGGGAAGAACATTGTTTGCATCCATGAGCTAGCTAGCTTTTTTTTTTTAATGACCAGCACTGTAGGTGCGCGAGACAACATCATAGCATACGTATCGATGAATCGTTGTGACTTTTGAAATACGAGTGATTGTGTAATAACTACGTAAAACATTAATGAATGCGTTAAATTGTGACAGGTCCTGATTAGTCAACAAGGTCTTTTTTTGACATGTAAAGACCCAAACGGCATTCCATAGAAATCCTGGTTGAGAATGAAACGACTGAACAAATGAATAACGAAACAACAAGTGAAAGAAATAGGTTTTGATTATGTTTTACTGGTAATGGGGACATGCGTACATGCCAACAAAATTACGTTTTGGTGTGGGTGTGTGTGTGTAACCTTTTTTTTAAACTAGGCAAGTCATTTAAGAACAAATTCTTATTTACAATGACGGCCTACCCCGGCCAAACCCGGACGACGCTGGGCCAATTGTGCGCCGTCTTATAGGACTCCCAATCTCAGTCGGATGTGATACAGCCTGGATTCGAACCAAGGACTGGTTCTTGCACTGAGATGCAGTGCCTTGGACCGCTGCCTGTGTGTGTAACCTATTTAACTGCAGTAGAATGATTTTAAAAGGCAGCTAAAATTAAATATCGAGTATCGGGTTTTTTGGCAAGGAAAGTATCATATCGGCCAAAAATGTAATTTCGGTGCCTCACTAAAAATAAGTTGTGGGTCAGAGTGCAGTTATTTCGTTTCCTAGCAGAAACGTTTGTTAGCATGTTTGCTTATTAAAGCTGTGGGATTCCTAGTCTTTCATGTAGCTATAGGTCAGTGTCTACAGCTATGCTGTCATTAGTTTGTCTCATGACATTTTATAGTAAAACAGCTCATCTTCTCATCTTTCCCCCTCACTTCTTAACTCCCCACCCCTTAAGGTTTCCAGGTTTCAGAAGGGGACTCTGAGGATCTGCATGGCCGCCTGAAGCAGGCAGAGACACGGGCAGAGGAGCTGACAGAGCAGCTGAGGACAGCCACCTCCAGCATGGAGCTGTACAGAGCCATGGCCCAGAGCCTAGAGGAGTCCCTGGACAAGGAAATGCAGGTCAGGACTCCACCCTGGCCCCTAAGCCCTTAGTAGGATACTACCCTGGCCCCTAAGCCCTTAGTAGGATACTACCCTGGCCCCTAAGTAGGATACTCATGGATACCATTGTACTGTATGCTAGCGTACCAGTAGACTTCCAGTTATTGCGCTAATGCTTGTTAGTATTGGCTCACGAAACTTTGACTTCTTCATAATGTATGCAGAGATGTAAAAAAAACTAAAACATGACCTTCCAACTTTAGTCCTCAAACCATATCCCTCATACCCCTTATTCAGACCCCTATCGTAAACGGTACAGTCCTAAATCCCTCTGGCACTCTCTCCCTTGTCTCTCTAGGTGACAGAGCAGGCTCGGTCTGCCATTGAGGAGCGTGTGAAGGAAGCCCAGGAGCAGCACCGTCAGTTGGAGAAAAAGCTCCTGGAGGCAGAGAAGGAGAAGCAGGGCCTGCAGGAGGAGAAGATGAAAGCCCTGGCCTCTGTGGAGCAGCAGGTATGATGCAGAGAGGACCATTGCTAAACATCTATTCTCTTACAGTGCTTTATTATGACTATTAAGGAAACATTTCCACACTGTATAGCTCAAATGGTAGCTGATGCGTTCTGTATTATTTAACCACATCCATTGCGCACGTAAGTGCTGGGTTCACGCAATGCCGGGGTCCCCATTGTTCCACACATTTAATATTTAAATTCCTGTTTTCCTTATCCCTGTGTGTGTCAGGTGGCTGTGCTGAGGAGGAGTCTGAGCAGTGTGCAGGCGGACCACCAGGAGGCTCTACAGATGGCGGCGGTGGCAGCAGCCCAGGAACAGCAGGCCATGCTGGACAGCCAGGAGCAGGTGAGATGGAGAAGTGGGCCGTGGCTAATTGGCCCTTATCTTGTTGCAGTGGTGTCCCAACTTTTCATATGGCATATCTGACAAAGCTATTTGTTACCTTGTTTTCCGCATGCTTGGTATAGAGCATTGCCTAGCTTGATTGTCGCTAACCATGTAAACTGTGATACTGGTTCATACATCCATATAAACTACATTATGTATTGCATTCCAGCTAGAAGGTCAGCTAAAGCTTGTCTATAATGCTGGTCTTCTCCCCCCTCCCAGGCCAAGCTGGCGTCAGAGGCACAAGATAAGTATGAGCGTGAGATGATGCTCCACGCTGCAGACGTGGAGTCCCTCCAGGCAGCCAAGGCCCAGGCCCTGCAGGCAGCCACGCTCAGACAGCAGCTGGAGGAGAGGGCCCAGAGAGCATCTGCTCAGCTGCTGGAGGCCAAAGTCTCCTGGGAGGAACAGGAGAGGATCCTCAAGGTATGTATTTGCAGTTGATTGATTGCAATCAAAGGAGATGCTTATATTATGAATAATAGATATGGTGTTGGTGGCAAATGGTTAGAAGTGTAGATGGTGATAGTGTAAAATATATTTTTATACTTGTTGGAAGCTAGAGATTGTAAACTGCCACTCACTTTTGCAAGGGTTGTACAGTTTACATAGTTGGTGTGCACCACAAGGCTGTAATGTGCATGAACTCTCTCTGTTAGGAGGAGATGTCTAAGGTGGTGTCTCGTTCTGAAGAGCTGCAGAGGCAGAACAGCCTCCTCCATGAACAGATTCAGACCATGAGCTGCAAGATGGCCGCCACCCTGCAGCGCCAGGCCAACGAGAGCCCTCTGAACATCTCCCTCACGGAGGAAGGCAAGTCTCAGGACCAGGTCCTTGAGATACTCAGGTAATGCCCCCCCCCCCACGTAATTACTTCACTCCTACAACACCCTTTTTTCCTCATCATAGCCTCTGTCCCCTCCCTGTCACGCTGCAGGTTTGTGCGCCGAGAGAAGGAGATAGCGGAGTCTCGATTCGAGGTGGCCCAAGGAGAGAGTCTTCGCCATAGGCTGAGAGTGGAGCACCTGGAGAGAGAGCTGAGAGAACTACAGGAGAGCCTTAGTGCTGAGAGAGAGCGAATGCAGGTGAGCTGGACACTATGGACAGCCAATGATTTATGGCTTCATAGGGTAGTTACCTGGACCCAGGTTAAGCCTTTTCCTAGACTAAAATGCCCGTTCAATGGAGAGTGGAAAAATAGTTTTGTTCATAAATGAAGAGGGTATGGGTGAGAGAGCAGTTTAAGATGATAATAGCTCAGTGCTGCTTATGATCTTTAACCCCTGAACCCAGGTGACAGCTAAGACCCTGGCTAAGCACGATGAGCTGATGAAGAAGACTGAGACCATGAGTGTCCTGATGGAGACCAACAAGATGCTGAGGGAGGAGAAGGAGAGGATGGAGCAGGAGCTCCAGCAGACACAGGCTAAAGTAAGACAGCAGGTTTACTTTCTCAGTGTCAAAGCACCAACCTTTGGTTATAATAACAAAACCCTATCTTAAGTAATTTTTCTCTGGAAACCTTGTGTGAATTTGGTCCCTGTTTTTGGCGGGAGGGGGGGGCTGTTTTAGGCAAGAGGCCAACTTTTTATTATTTTTTTATTTTAAATGTTTCTGTTTTGATTGACATTTTCTTCATATCTCTCTCCCTGTCTGTCAGGTGCGTAAGCTGGAGTCGGACATAATGCCCATGCAGGAGTCCAACGCTGAACTGAGTGAGAAGAGCGGCATGCTGCAAGCAGAGAAGAGGATTCTGGAAGAGGACATCAAATGCTGGAAGGCCAGAACACAGGTTAGTGTTATTCCTTACACCATTTGTCCCAATCATATTATAACATACCCATGAGATATTACTCAATGACAGAAAACAAATACCCCCACCCCAAATAAAACAATAAAAACATTCACAAAGTACGATCCCTTGTGACTCACAGTTTGTCTAAGGTCCGAAAGCCTGTTTATTGACTTTGGATTTGAAACGTAATGTGTTCTGTTTAACTCCTGTGTGTCCCTTTAGCACCTGGTGAGCCAGCAGAAGGACACAGACCCAGAGGAGTACAAGCGTCTCCACTCTGAGAAGGAGGCTCACCTCAAACGCATCCAGCAGCTCACTGAGGAGACGGGCAGACTCAAGGCTGAGGTGGCCAGGTGAGAGTTAGCCTAGGCTGTAATATAAACAGAATATATAGCCTGGAATCCAAAACTGAATACCGCTCAGTTGGACTTTTCTGTTATTACATGGTACCAAGGACGGTAAGGAAGCTGAATTCAATGAGGAACCTATTTTGTAAAAACACCATGCTACACAATGAATTGGCAAACAACGCAAGACATAAAAAGTGAGAATCTGCTGATTGTACTATAAAAAGTATTTTGGGATGTTTTATATTAATGTATGATCTCCCTGTAGGAGTGGCGGCTTGGTGACGTCCCTCCAGAGCCAGGTGCAGATGCTGCGTGAGGGTCTGGGGAAGGTGAGCTCTGACAGGGATGCTCTGAGGAGGAGTATGGAGGCCAAGAACCTGGACATCCAGGAGAAGTTCCGCACCATCACTCAGGTCAAGAAGATCGGACGCCGCTACAAGACACAGTATGAGGAGCTCAAGGTGGAGCATGACAAGGTCAGTTGGTGAAACACCTGGTACCTGTTCTGGTTTTGTACAGGGCAAAGTTTTAAAAAAATGTGTATATATTGATTTGTAACTAAGCTGTTTCATGAAACCCAGCCTTGAATTCACTCAGACTCCCAAGATTCAAGAACAAGATTCATCTCAACTGTTTTCTCATTAAACTAATAATACCCTTACTCATGTTGTCACTGAATAACAAATGTGTTGGTCCAGGTGGGATCAAGTTGAACACTCAATGTCTAACCTGATGTCCTTGATTTAAATAGACATTCTCAGTGTGTGAATCCTGCCGTAATTTATTCAGCGTTGGACTGATCTCCTCTCCAGATGGTGTTTGAGGCAACGTCCACCCCAGCCCAGGAGCAGGAGGCCCAGCAGGCCTCAGCCCAGGAGCTCCAGGGTCTGAAGGACTCCCTGGGACAGGCTGAGACCCGGAACAAAGACCTGGAGGGACAGGTGGACAACCTCAACAAGGTCAGAGCAGTGTTTCCCCTATACTTTTTTCCCAGGCAACATCCAGGATGACTTTCACCAAAATTGTAAATGCCTATTGGGCAGAGGGTTAAGATAAACACAGGCTCAGAAAGGGTGGTAAAGGTACCTGGTTGTATGAAACCATATTCCCAACACAGACCTTGGTGTGTTCCCCTCAGGTGGTGGGTGAGCGTGAGGCGGAGGTGCGCGGGTCACAGGAGCAGGCCTCCAGGCTGCAGACAGAGTTGACCAGGCTGAGACAGGAGCTGCAGGAGAAGGCCTCCCAGGAGGACACCCTCAGACAGCAGATGGCTGAGAAGGAGGAGAAGACCAGGAAGGCCTTTGTTGGGGCCAAGCAGAGGATCAACCAGCTTATGGGTAAGAGGCCAGGCCAGACAAACCTGACTGTGGCTCAAGCTTGAGTGTGGCTGAGGTTTGCATCGAAGTATACAGTTGCGGCCAAATATTTTGCCACACTTGCACTTTTCTTAAATGATTCCATTTTTCTTCTAAAATAAGTTGAAATTGAAAACACTTTTGGTCTCCACACCTTGTTATTGTATTTTCAGCATTGCATAACCAATTTTATTTTTGTGAAATTAAGTTTAGAGTTTTTATTTAGTCCATTCCAGTTATCTTTATTTTTTAAGTAATTGGCATCCTGGAGCTAGTACTTGGTTGCACAGCCTTTGGGCAAGATTACTGCAGACAAATGAGCCTGCTGCACCTTTCCACTAGCAATTTGGCCCACTCTTCAGAAGCAAACTGCTATAATTCTTACAGTTTTGAGAGGTGCCCTACATCAACTGCTGTTTTCTTTCAAGTATTAGTTTCGGTATTTCACCTACGGGATATTCCCCCAGCGTATTCGTCAGCAGCCTTTATTACACTACGCCAGCCATTATTGGCTGGATGTCGAGACGACGTGTGAGTCTGGGAAGGGTGTCCCTCCAACCCAGTACCTGAGTCATTCAAACACCTCTTCTCGCTTTTCATCAGAAAGCTTACCTCAACACGACGACTGCGTTTTCCAGAACTAGCTAAACTGTTTACAGACGTAAGCTTACAACTCAGGACTGAGCGGTAGTGACAATTTTCCTTCACCATAGTTAGAGGGAAATTATTTGAGGGAGGAATGGGTACAGCTGTGACACGGGTAACTCATTTACGACCAAGTTAGCTGTATCCAAACAGTGACTAGTCGTTAGCAAGCTAGCCACCGGTAGCTAGCTTTGGTAGTTTTACTTCAAGAAGAAAAGTTTACCAGCTACACCCCGAGCTATATTTTCTGACCTGTTTCGGAAACGGTATCCGGCCATCACACCGAGTGCTGCCTTCAGAGAGAGCTAGTGATTAGTGGGTTATCGGACTAGCCTACCGAGCTAGTTTTTTTTTCTGACAGCTAAAAACATAGTATCCAAGCTATGGCGACAAAAGCATCTCCCACCCCAAACGAGGAAAAGCTCCCGACATGAATCTGCTCCTGTGGAAACAAGGCATCGGCCAAAGACACCCACTCGGTGTGCTCCGCTTTCCTCGGGCTGCAACATTTCCAGGAAGCTTTAGCCTCCCCTGGCTCCTGTCTACACTGTGCCCTCTTCACTGTGAAGAGCCTCCGTCGCAGGCTAGCATGCCAAGCTAGCCTGAGTTAACAGGACCCTAACATGGGGGGGCCGGTGTCCCCGATGGCTCACCAGAGGTGATTGATATCCCCACAGCAGTGGTCTGTATTACAAAAGAGCTGTAAGTTTGATATATTGGTCCACAGAACATTTCCCCCAGGATTTAGGCTTGTTTGGGTGGGTTTTAGAGAAGTTGAATCAGGCTTCCTTGTCTCCTGCAGCAGTGGGGCCTTCCTATGTTTACCAATGACCAAATGAAGCGTTCAAAGATAATAACCCCCTCCCTACAACCAAACATGAGGAGGTTTGATAATGCTGTGGTTGCTTTGCTGCCTATGGTACTGGGGACCTTGAACGTGTGCAAGACATGGAATCAGCAGAATATCAAGATGTTTTGGAGTGCAATGTTCAACCCAGTGTCCAGAAACGTGGTCTTTGTCAAAGGTTGTGCGTCAAATCAAATAACATTTTATTGGTCGCATACATATATTTAGCAGATGATATTGCGGGTGTAGCAAAATGCTACAGTGCAGTAGTATCTAACAATACACAATCTAAAGAATGGAATTAAGAAATGTATAAATATTAGAATGAAAAATGTCGGAGTGGCATTGGCTAGAATACAGTATATTCAAATGAAATTAGAGAAACGGTATGTAAACATTATTCAAGTGACCAGTGTTCCATGTCTATGTGCATGGGGCAGCAGCCTCTAAGGTGCAGGATTGAGTAACTGGGTGGTAGCTGGCTAGCGACCATGACTAAGGGCAGTGTACTAAGTGGAGGCCAGCTAGTGATGGCTAGTTAACAGTCTGATGGAAGCTGTTTTTCAGTCTCTTGGTCCCAGCTTTGATGCACCTGAACTGAACTCGCCTTCTGGATGATAGCTGGATGAACAGGCCGTGGCTCGGGAGGTTTATGTCCTTGATGATCTATTTGGCCTTCCTGTGACATCTGATGATGTAGGTGTCCTGGAGGGCAGGCACTGTACCCACGGTAATGTGTTTTGGCAGACCACACTAATCTCTGGAGAGCCCTGCGGTTGCAGGCGGTACAGTTGCCATACCAGGCGTTGATACAGTCCGACAGGATGCTCTCAATGGTGCATCTGTAATAGTTTGGGGTGGTCTTAGGGGCCAAGCTGAATTTCTTCAGCCTTCCGAGGTTGAAGAGGCACAGTTGCTCCTTCACCACACGGTCTGTGTGGGTGGACCATTTCAGATGATCAATGATGTGTACGCAGAGGAACTTGAAGCTTTTCACCTTCTCCATTGTGGCCCCGTCGATGTGGATGGGGGCATGTTCTCTGCGGTCTCCTGAAGTCCACGATCAGCTCCTTTAGTTTTGTTGAGGGAGAGGTTATTTTCCTGGCACCACTCTGCCAGGGATGATTGAGTTGGTGGCGTACATGGCCACGAGAGGTCGACCGATTATGATTTTTCAGGACAAATTATTGATTGATTATTGGAGGACAAAAAAAGCCGATACCGATTTAATGGGTCGATTTAAAAAAAAAAAAAATTTAAAAACGTATTTGTAATAATGACAATTACAACAATACTGAATGAACACTTATTTTAACTTAATATAATACATCAATAAAATCAATTTAGCCTCAAATAAATAATGAAACATGTTCAATTTGGTTTAAATAATGCAAAAACAAAGTGTTGGAGAAGAAAGTAAACGTGCAATATGTGCCATGTAAGAAAGCTAACGTTTAAGTTCCTTGCTCAGAACATGAGAACATATGAAAGCTGGTGGTTCCTTTTAACATGAGTCTTCATTATTCCCAGGTAAAAAGTTTTTAGGATGTTGTTATTATAGGAATTATAGGACTATTTCTCTCTACCACTTTGTATTTCATATACCTTTGACTATTGGATGTTCTTATGGGCACTTTAGTATTGCCAGTGTAACAGTATAGCTTCCGGCCCTCTCCTCGCTCCTACCTGGGCTTGAACCAGGAACACATCGACAACAGCCACCCTCGAAGCAGCGTTACCCATGCAGAGCAAGGGGAACAACTACTCCAAGTCTCAGAGCGAGTAACGTTTGAAACGCTATTAGCGCGTACCCAACTAACTAGCTAGCCATTTCACACCGCATCGTTACACCAGCCTAATCTCGGGAGTTGATAGGTTTGAATTCATAAACAGTAGAGCTGCTGGCAAACGCACGAATGTGCTGTTTGAATGAATGCTTACGAGCCTGCTGCTGTCTACCATCGCTCAGTCAGACTGCTCTATCAAATCATAGACTTAATTATAACATAATAACACACAGAAATTCGAGCCTTCGGTCATTAGGTTCTGTATTTTATCTAACGGGTGGCATCCGCTGTGTACACTGCTCAAAAAAATAAAGGGAACACTAAAATAACACATCCTACATCTGAATGAATGAAATATTCTTATTAAATACTTTTTTCTTTACATAGTTGAATGTGCTGACAACAAAATCACACACATTATCAATGGAAACCAAATGTATCAACCCATGGCGGTCTGGATTTGGAGTCACACTCAAAATTAAAGTGGAAAACCACACTACAGGCTGATCCAACTTTGATGTAATGTCCTTAAAACAAGTAAAAAATTTGGCTCAGTAGTGTGTGTGGCCTCCACGTGCCTGTATGACCTCCCTACAACGCCTGGGCATGCTCCTGATGAGGTGGCGGATGGTCTCCTGAGGGATCTCCTCCCAGACCTGGACTAAAGCATCCGCTAACTCCTGGACAGTCTGTGGTGCTGGTGTGGTGTTGGTGGATGGAGCGAGACATGATGTCCCAGATGTGCTCAATTGGATTCAGGTCTGGGGAACGAGCGGGCCAGTCCATAGCATCAATGCCTTCCTCTTGCAGGAACTGCTGACACACTCCAGCCACATGAGGTCTAGCATTGTCTTGCATTAGGAGGAACACAGGGCCAACCGCACCAGCATATGGTCTCACAAGGGGTCTGAGGATCTTACCTCGGTACCTAATGGCAGTCAGGCTACCTCTGGCGAACACATGGAGGGCTGTGCGGCCCCCCCCAAAGAAATGCCACCCCACACCACGACTGACCCACCGCCAAACTGGTCATGCTGGAGGATGTTGCAGGCAGCAGAACGTTCTCCACGGCGTCTCCAGACTGTCATGTCTGTCACGTGCTCAGTGTGAACCTGCTTTCATCTGTGAAGAGCACAGGGCGCCAGTGGCGAATTTGTCTTGGTGTTCTCTGGCAAATGCCAAACGTCCTGCACAGTGTTGGGCTGTAAGCACAACCCCCACCTGTGGACGTCGGGCCCTCATGTGGACTTCGGCCCCTCACCCTCATGGAGTCTGTTTCTGACCGTTTGAGTAGACACATGCACATTTGTGGCCTGCTGGAGGTCATTTTGCAGGGCTCTGGCAGTGATCCTCCTTGCAGAAAGGCGGAGGTAGTGGTCCTGATGCTGGGTTGTTGCCCTCCTACGGCCTCCTCCACGTCTCCTGATGTACTGGCCTGTCTCCTGGTAGCGCCTCCATGCTCTGGACACTATGCTGACAGACACAGCAAACCTTCTTGCCACATCTCACATTCATGTGCCATCCTGGATGAGCTGCACTACCTGAGCGGCCTTTATTGCGGGTGTCTTGCTAAATGCCTATAATTTCCACCTGTTGTCTATTCCATTTGCACAACAGCATGTGAAATGTGTCAGTGTTGCTTCCTAAGTGGACAGTTTGATTTCACAGAAGTGTGATTGACTTGGAGTTACATTGTGTTTAAGTGTTCCCTTTATTTTTTTGAGCAGTGTACAAGGGGTACCGGTATCGAATAGTTTGCCTAATTTCAGTTTGACAAAACAAGCAATGTATAGTGTAGAGAATCATTGTCACATCTAAACTGCTGTGAAATATCACCTTTTTTTCTCAATTTTTTTGAATCTGGTGTACAAAAGTCAAACTTAAGAACAAGACGCATAGAAATAGTGTGCACTCACATTTCTGTGAATTTGGTCGGGTCACGCAAAAAGTTACATATTGCAGCTTTAAGAAAAGTGCAAGGGTGCAAATCTATTTGTCTGCAACGGTATGTGAATGCTGATCTCTGATATTTTCTGTCATGAGATGTTAGCAAAAAAGGGGGGGACCTTTTGACCCTCTCCCATCCTCCTCCCCAGGCTCCAAGGACCAGCTGCAGAAGGAAAATGAGGAGCTGAAACAGCAGAGGGAGGAGCTGGAGGTCAGAGTCAGTGCTCTGAAGTCCCAATACGAGGGCCGTCTGAGCCGCCAGGAGAGGGAGCTGCGGGACCTGAGGGAACAGCAGGAGAGACACGGAGAGCAGAGGGATGAGCCTCCTGAACAGGGTCCCAGCAAGGTGAGTGATGGAGGCATAGATTTCAATAGAGCACTTGTGCTTTTTACCTGACTAGCCTGGATTGCTTTTCATTTTTCCTCTCCTACCTATAGGCTCAGGAACAGCAGAGGACCACAGAGCAGCGAGGACCACTGAAGACCACCCAAGCTGCAGACCGGGGCAGGTAAAGTATTCACACACACACACACACACACACACACACACACACACACACACACACACACACACTCTCTCTCTCTCTCTCTCTCTCCCCCGCAAACACACTCACTACACTTGGGTAACTTGTGCAATGACGTTTTCATCTGTATTTCCCCTTCCCCATAGCACCAGTACCTCTGAGCCCCCTACTGCCAACATCAAGCCTACCCCTCTGGGTGCTCAAGGCCCCAGCAAGCCCCCTGCCATCCCTGGGAACAAGCCCACCCCCCGGGCAAGCATCAGGCCCATGATCACCCCCGCCACCGTGCCCACCCCCACCCCTACTGCCACCGTCATGCCAACCACACAGGTGGAGAACCAGGAAGGTGAGTTCTGTGGAACCAATATCACTGTTGGTGTGATGTGAATGTTATAGAATTAATATTTGAGTATTGGTCTTTTTTAAAGCGCAGGATGGCTGTTTGTGAAATGTTTTGGTAGTTGAAGTGCACTTTATTACTTGAATCAGATGAGATCAATGGGGGGGGAGAACGAGCACATTTCAGACGGAAGGATCGAGAATCAGACCGCAGACATGGTATTTCCATCTCTGAACAGTATTGACCCTGTCACCTGTGACCCCTCCAGCCATGCAGTCATCCGAGGGCCCGCCTGAGCATGTGACTGTTTACGGCAGTGCCAGCGGTTCAGTACGGTCAACCAGCCCCAACGTTCAGACCACCAACCCAATGTTGGTGGTCCAGCAGACCCAGACCCAGACCACAGCCTTCGTCCAGCCAACACAGCAACAGAGCCTGCCCCACACTGAACCAGCCAATCAGGAGCAGCCCCCGGCCCCAGTAATGGAAGCGGCACCCAGTTCGCAAATGGAGAGGCCGTCGACGTCAACAGCCGTGTTTGGGACAGGTGAGCGTCTTGATTAAATCTAACCAGGAGTTTCTATAGATTTGGGGTATAGTAGTGTTGTCTAACTAAGCTTAAGGGTTGACAATGAGTGAAGTTCTCACTGCATTACCACTGGTCCTCTAAATTCAATGAACAGCGTATCTACCAAGTTGAGCTAGAGTTGTGTATTTTTCAATTCTCCAGTTTCAGCCACCCCAGGAACATCTTCCATGTCCAAGAGACCTCGTGAGGAGGAGCAGGACAGCTCTATGGTGGCTGACACAGACACCCCCCAGGAGGACCCCTCTGAACCCCCCATCCCCAAGAAGCTACGCATCATCCAGAGAGTCGACCCAGAGGAGCCAGAGGCCCAGGAGGAGGTGCTGGCTGAGGGCAGTGCAGAGGGACTGGTGCCTGGAGAGAGCCAGGAAGCCCCAGAGACCAGCCAGGTATGTGTGTACTACCCATTCTCTCGAGAGGCTGATATGGTCTTTCAGTCTGGTTTGTGTGTCTAATCGTGTGTGTGTCAGCAGGTGGTGGAGGAGTACCCAGTACTAGAGGAGGCTGAAGAGGGTGCAGCGTCTCAGTCTGTCCCTGTAGAGCTGCTCCTGTCTGAGACCCCGTTCATCTCATTTTCGTACGACGCCAACGAAGAACCCCCCCAGCACGATGTCATCGTCATAGTGACCGACTCTGAGAGCGAGGACGATCAGCAGGAGGAGGTGGAGGAGGATGAGGAAGAGGAACCGGTACGGACAAAGGGAATCGACTGTTGTCGATTTGGAATATTTTAGTTGCTAGACACTAATTGATCCTTCGCTAAGCCTTGGTTACTGTTACATTTTCCCAGGAAGCCCAATTTCCTCTTCTAACCACTGGCGAAATCCCCTCACAGTGATCTCATAGTGTGTTTCTAATACACAATGAAATTAAACTGACTACCCCATGCTAATCAGGAGACTCTCGTGTGTGTCATGGTGGATTGTCATTACAATTGCTTCACAGGAACCTGGTAAAATGAAAGTTGTTGTGTTGCTAGCCACTGGATGGCTCTGAATGCACTGTCGGCATGCAGTCAGTTGTTATCAAGCACTCTCAAATCCTATCCAGATGTCGACAGCAGATGAAATTTCTATTCATAGCATGGATAACTTAGCTAGCTAACATACATTTAGAAAAAAGCCTAGTTATATTATCTGGCTAGCTTAGCTAGCTAGCGTCAGCAATGTTGAGTGGTCAATAAAGTGAAGGCTTCTTTACCGGCTGAGCTAGCAAACAATAACACAAGTATAATTCTGTATTCTAAAAATACTCCCAACAGGCTCTGCATTTCCAGAATCACAGTAGCAAGTACCCCTGGTGTACTGTTAAATTGTTTAGCCATTTAAACAATTTGTTTTTGGATGAAAACTCAGTTTTTGTTATGCCCTCAATGGCTTTCATGCATTTCAAATGTGAGCTTGCCTGAGGTGTTTGCTCTCTGTAATTGGTTGCCCAACATTTGGGGACGGGGCTTAGTGAATGGTCAATTGAACTCCCTCAAATCCTAGCAAAAATCTTGCCTAAAATGATCTGAGAGTATATGGCACTTAGAAATCTGGAACTCTATTTGATGGGATGAAAATGTTGATATGCAGCCCATACTCAATGTTGAAATTCAACTTGACTGTTCATTGAGACCTTTTACATCCTCTCTTTAGGACTATGATGAGGAGGAGGAGGAGGATGACGAGGAGGAGGAGGAGGAGGAGGATGAAGATGATGGAGGGATGGGGGATGAGGGGGAGGAGAGCAATGAAGGGAGCAGAGATGGCAATGAGGCATATGAAGGCGACGACACAGAGGTAAGATCCACACACACACATGCGCGGTTACTAACTTAACGATGTAATTTCCAGCATGTGTTTTGTAATTCCACTCTCTCTCATTTCCTGTCTTGCACCCACTCCCTAATTCTTTCCAACTGTCATGTCTCTCGGATGTTACAGCCAGGCAATGTTGTAACCAAAGTTGTGTTGTGTTGTGTTTTCTGTGTGACGAATTGGTGCCTCACCAGTGCTCTTGCTACACTCTGCTACCTCATGTCTGTGTTGTGATCTAGAGTGACTGTGTGGGAACTGAAGGTCCTGGAAGGTTGGCAGGGGAGAAGGGTGGGTGGGTGGGTGGGTGGGGGCTTTGTGGTCAGGGTGTGGATGCAGAAGAAAGCGGGGCACACCCTCTCCGTCTAGCTAGCTTTAAAGTTACTAGACCTCTAAGGGAATGCCTGTACAAGGGAAATTAATCATGATCAGCATGATCACAACACTGCAGGGCAGTAGGTAGTGCGTGGGAAGCATCCTGTAACATCTCTTTCCGCCCTCTTTCCTCGTCTTCTCTCTCTCCCACTGTGTGTGCCTCCCTCCCTCCCTCCCAGGGTCCTGATGGGACAGACCCAGGCACGGAGACAGAGGAGAGTCTAGGAGCATTTGACTCCACCCAGCGCCCGGCTGACTCCCAGACACACAGCTGTAAGACGATGGAAACTGTCACACACTTGTTTCCACAGTCGGTTAGACATCTGACACTTGAGTGACAGAGAGATGTAATATGTTGGTGTCTGTCTGGATTGAGAGATACATTTTAGTCGCTCTGTTGGTAGATTAACCAAGCCAGTAGATTCAACATGTCGGAAACTGATAGACATGAGCCTATTTTACAATATTATTGGGGTATCTGTTAGTTCAACAGACAATGATGTAACTGTGTCTGTCTGAATGGAGAGATTACGTTTGTGTTGGATTTTGATGTAGGAACTCTGCCAAACTAAACCACAGTTGTCGTCTCCTGTTCTGTCAGTCGAGGGCAGCAGCAGTATGGAAGCCTTCTCAAGTGACCCAACCAGCTCTGCTCCCAGAATGCACCAGTCTCCACGGAGAGCACCCCATCCGCTGCCCCCCCGCCTCAACATCAACCAGGAACGGGGACCCCCTGCTCAGGTACAGGTTTGTGCTTATGACTCAATATAGCCAGTTACACTGTGTGTGTCTGTGCGTAAGACAATTGTACTGCTGTTTTTGTGGTATGGTTATCTGTGTAGTACCGAGTTGTGTGTGTGCCTTACAGCGCCCCATGCTTCGCCAGTCGGTAGGCAGAGTCCCTCAGCTCACCCCTGGGATGGCCAGCGGCGGAGTAAGTCACAATATTGGAGTAAGTCACTATGGGAACAGGTAGCATGCTACCTGTTCCCATAGACTTTCAGGCATTGGCTAACACTAGTTAGCAATGGCTCGTGAAAACGTCCTTCAACTTCCTTTAAACTGCCCCTCAGACATATAAAATGGTATACACGAGTTTATCTGGTTATGTAGAACATTTCGCGCTATCCCTTTTAAACTGCAACTCATTTGTTCTGTTGTCAGTGTTTGATGTTGTCCTTTTAGCGCTATATCGGTATCGGACGATAATTATACCAATATTTAATAAATAAAATGGGGGAAAAAGGAAATCTGAAATGTGACCATTCTCATGTGTCATTGTCACAATGTAATAAATCACCATTTGAAGAATACTTCTTGGACAGTTCTTCTTTTGTATGGCCATTTAGGAAAATTCGATGTGTAAAAATATTACTTTCATTTACCCGCTGTAAAACAATATATCGGCAGATGTATCGGTGAGTTTTGTCCCCCCCAAAAAAACTGTATCGGTCCCAAAAATAAATTCCGCTCAGGATCTAGTGTAATATTCTTTCCTCCCTCTGCCTTCTTACAGCAGCACTTTTTTGACGATGATGACAGGATGGTTCCCAGTACTCCTACTCTGGTGGCGCCACACCGCTCTGACAGCTTTGCAGAAGCTATCCAGTGAGAAACACACACACATCAGCCGCTAAACACCACTAGTAAAGTCCCCATAGGAACCCCATAGTACTTCTAACCTCTTCTCGCTCTCTATGGTCCAGTTCTCCCCAGGTGGCTGGTGTACCCCGGTTCAGGTTCGGCACCCCAGAAGACCTGATGCCCCAGACCACCACCTCCCACTCTGACCTGGGACATCTGGCATCACAAGGAGGTACTGGACTGTACTTAGGCACACCTCATCTCTTTTCTATTTCTCCATACCCTACCATTGAGACACACCCACTCTCTCTTTCCTCATACACACCACTGAGATCAACATGTTAGTTATATGCTCCTCTCACTGTTTTTCTCAGATACCTTTTAGAGATATTTGATTAGGAGAGATCTTACTTTTGCCATGTCAATCTCTCTTTGGTGAAGTCAAGTGTGTGTGTGTGTGTATGTTGTAGGTCTTGGGATGTATGATAGTCCTTTGTTCCTGCCTGGTCATGAGGATGAGTCTGGGGGCCTCAGTGTTCCCACCACACCCCTGCAGGTGGCTGCCCCAGGTACGGTACACACACACTAGGGTGACCACATGTTCCTGGATTGTGCGGGACAGTACTGCATTTTGGCCCTTTTGTCCTTCAACCAAACAATCGTGTCCTGAATCCCGACCCTCACCCATGATTGGAGGACCTCAGACATTTACACTGTGAATTTGTCAATATACTTATTCCACCCTTCAGATAGACACAGATAAACCCATTTTTCCCAATAAATCATAATTCTACCATTTTCTCTTGCAATGCATCCCTCCATTCTCCCATGGTGTCACAATAGAGACTTGATCCGCCCCCATCTGCAACATTTCTGCTTTTTCTATTATTATTTTTTTTTTTACCTAAGTGCACAATGTTCCTGTTGACTGACTGGTCCTTAAAGTCCCCCAGCAATACAGTTTGCAGGTCCAACCACACCCAGATATTATATCATAATAAGCATTCCTGGACTTGACTCAAAAACAAGCCACCGATGGACAGTACCGAAAGAGCTGCTCTGTTCTGTTTCCGCATGGCAGTCTGCACCGGTCTAACTGTTGAATACCCCGTATACTGAGCATTGTTTTTGTAGTGAGAATTTTAGATAATGGCTTTAATTGAAAATAATGAATTGATGCTCAATTGTATGTCAGTTCATAAACCCGACGGTATGGACATGGAAAATCTGTTCCCAACTATCTTGAATTTTATGCAGCATAATTGTCAACCCTCTTGACCCTTAGTGAAACTGCTATATTTTATGATTTATATTAGTTATTTTAAGCCATTTATGATTTTTTTTATTGGTGGATGACAAACTTAATTTCCTTCTCCTTTAAGTAATTGCCTTTTCCATTTTTGTGGCAGAGCTGCAATGAGTTGGTTATTTTGTATTGAGCATACTTGTATGACACAATTCTTCCGTTATTGTTTACAATGTCCTGTATTTAATCAACGAATTCAAGCTGCACTAATTTAGAAAGTAAGACGTTGATTTGTCAAGTGTTTGTCACATTCCAACCTGTCTCTTGTGGTCAATGAATATATATACACTGCCGTTCAAAAGTTTGGTGTCGCTTAGATATGTCCTTGTTTTTGAAAGAAAAGCACTTATTTTTGTCCATTTTAAAATGACATAAAATTGATCAGAAATACAGTGTAGACATTGTTAATGTTATAAATTGTAGACTATTGTAGCTGGAAACTGCAGAGTTTTTATGGAATATCTACATAGGTGTACAGAGGCCCATTATCAGCAACCATCACTCCTGTGTTCCAATGGCACGTTGTGTTAGCTAATCCAAGGTTATTCATTTTAAAAGGCTAATTGATCATTAGAAAACCCTTTTGCAATTATGTTAGCACATCTGAAAACAGTTGTGCTGATTTAAAAAAGCAAAAAAACTTGCCTTCTTTAGACTAGTTGAGTATCTGGAGCGTCAACATTTGTGGGTTCGATTACTGGCTCAAAATGGCCAGAAACGAATAACTTTTTTCTAAAACTCGTCAGTCTATTCTTGTTCTGCGAAATGAAGGCTATTCCATGCGAGAAATTGCAAAGAAACTGAAGATCTCGTACAACGCTGTGCACTACTCCTTCATAGAACAGCGCAAACTGACTTTAACCAGAATAGAAAGGGGAGTGGGAGGCCCCGGTGCACAACAGATAAGACGTTAGTGTCTAGTTTGAGAAACAGACGCCTCACAAGTCCTCAACTGGCTACTTCATTAATTAGTACCCGCAAAATGCTAGTCTCAACTTCAGTGAACAGTGAAGAGGCGACTCCGGGATGCTGGCCTAGTCTACAGTAGGCCAGTTGTATTGCTGCTTTAATCATGACAACAGTTTTCAGCTGTGCTAACATAATTGCAAAAGTGTTTCTAATGAGCAATTAGCCTTTTAAAATTATAAACTTGAATTAGCGAACACAGGAGTGATGGTTTCTGATAATGGGCCTCTATACTCCAATGTAGACATTCCATTAAAAATCAGACGTTTCCAGCTACAATAGTCATTTACAACATCAACCATGTGTGCACTGTATTTCTGATCAATTTGATGTTTTAAAACGGACAAAAAATGTGCTTTTCTTCCAAAAACAAGGACTTTTCTAAGTGGCCCCAAACTTTTAAACAGTAGTGTATATCATAAGGATGTGGTGACGCTGAACACTTTTCCAGTCGTTGAGATTTGATATTCTGCGTAGCATAAGTCGAGACGTAGGCCAGTGTTATATGGTAAACCAATCACATTTGTCAAATCCTTTGGGGTTAAATTCCACGTATAAATTGAAATACATTCCAGACTACCTCATGAAGTGGGTTGAGAGAATGCCAAAAGTGTGCAAAGTTGTCATCAAGGCAAAGGGTGGCTACTGATGAATCTCAAATATATTTACTCTAACACTTTTTTGAGGTACTAATTTAATCCATGTGTTACTTCATAGTTGAGGTCTTCACTAATATTATATGATGTAGAAAATAGTACAAATAAAGAAAAGCCCTGGAATGAGTAGGCGTCCAAACTTTTGACTGGTACTGTATGTAACCCCTTTTCTGGGGTAGGCACAAAACTACTTTATACTTTGATTTGTTTCTTAAAACCGGTATTGGTTAACCTTCAGATGAGACCTGTTACACTTGTGGGGGTCGTAGAGTGGAGTCCCATTCGTTTGTGGCCCAAATGGTCCAGACGCTATAGACGTTAATGTGAGAGGACTTTTCGGGATGCCTCTTGGTCTAACAAACACCGCTCTAGCCACCTTTCACTGCAGATGCGGAAGTGCGACACTGGTGGATGGAGTCCATTGAAGCATCCAATGCAAAAAAACAGATCTCTAGCTTAAACTGACAGACTGATGGGGATTTTTTTTATATGCAACCAGTGTGTCAATCGACTCGGTTCATTAGAGTTAACTGCACCTCAGATTGCATCCCAAATAAATGTTTGTGTTCAAGTAACAGACATTTCAACAAACTCTGGATAAGCGTCTGCTAATTCTCTCCCCCTCCCACCAGTGTCCATATTTGCAGAGGTCCCGCCATCTGGCGGCACGGAACACACCTCTCAGTCTGTTCCCATGGTAACCACCTCAACCCCAGGCTTGGTGGTGGGCGAAGGACCAAGTCCTGGGGACGAGAGGGATGATGTCTTCATGGCGCCGGGGGGAGACCTGTGAGACCACTTTGCTTACTCTATGAAATTCATCAAAAGTAAAGCTTCAAATTGTATAGCTGACTGAACTTGAACCGCAACAGTAATAATAGTGTGATCTCCATAGTGAATGACCTGTGTGTTGTGTCCAGTGTGGAGGTGTCTCTGGAACCTGTAATGTCTCGGGCGGGGGAGATAGAGGAACCTACCCAGGCCTCAGATGACTGCGGCCTGCCTTCTACCAGCCAGGAACTCTCCTCCAGCTCTGCAGGTACTGACCCCAACTCTCTACAGTACCAGACCCGCCAACATGCACACATTTTGCGTGCCAACTATGCAATTCTCTGTCGATGTATGCAGGTATGAGATCCGCGTTAAAAGTAAGCAGAAATTAATAGGGCCTGTTTTTTACAGTTTTTTTTATTATTTTTATACAAAAATAATAAAAAATAAATCCAGAGTAAATTTAACATCCCGATTTCTCGAGCTGCAACACAGACATGTACGGAGTTTGTGTAAATGGACATGGAGATTAATACATCATTATTGGACATAGCTACCCCTTGTCTGCTGTTGTGATGCTGAGTTTGCCGACTGTCAGCTGTACGTAAACACATGGACAAATCCCTTTTCGACTCCGTGTATTGTGGAAAGGTCAACACTAATTGTTTCAAGCTAACATAAGATGGACATTCAGTGGGCTCTAAAGTGCCAGCAGTTCACTCGTGTTTGCTAGTGAAAGAAATTAAATGCGTATACAAAAAATAACTGGTCGCATTTGTGCGTGTGATATACGTTTAAATCTGCATCCCATTAGTTGTATTTTCCACGTAACATTACGAGGATCATGTAACCTGATTAACAGTAATTATGATCCACGTCACAAAAAGCATTACAAAATAATAATAAAAAATACATCTCAACATCTTGGCCTTAAATGGAGTCGGGGGGGTTAGAAGACTGCTCGATGAAAAATGGACGAGTGTTCAGTATTGGCTATAGAGGCTTCTAAAATGCCTTTGCACTAGAGTTGAGATTTTATACATTTTGAAAATCTGAAATTATGTATGCACTGCAAAGAAATGCAATAGGCTGAAACAGCGGACTCTTCTAGCGAACAGCGTTCAGATTCCCTTTGTGGTAGCCTACTGAACAGGTCTGCAGTACTCTAACCTCTAACCTCCACTAGCTAACCCTCAATACCTTTAGTGTGCCCTACCCAAGCCAACAGGCCTACTCTATACCCTTACCAATACCCCTCCATTCATACTGGTTGTTGGAATTGTATTTGGTCTACATTCTAGTTGTGAGATTCCTCTCAAATTTGAGTATTTATACTGGTTTTATAGGAGCTTGGCTCTGACCTCCTTGGAATGTTTAATTAAATGGTCCATTGTCTCTGACTAGTAGGCCGTATTGCTTTCAGTTTTGGCTGTAGTAGTGTTAGAATGAGCCGTGTGTAACTGCTCCCTTTGTCTCTCTGCTTTAGACACTAGTAGGACTCAGCCCAAACCCTCTAGACCAGGACACAGCCGACAGCTCCAACGCTGGACAGAGAACCGCATGAGGAGAGGTGAGTGAACAGACATTTATATTGTACACAGCTCTTAATACAACATATAAAACCAAGTCGAGATTCATTGTTGATGTTCAATCGATTTTAATAGTCAAAAAATGCAGAAGAGAAATGTTTCGTCTAAAATGATTTGTTACATTAGCATCATCTTTGCATTATATATTATACAGGCGCTGTACAGAATCAGAATGATTTGTTTTTACATTAATAAAGCAGACCTTTGTCTCGTACCAATATGTCTCGTTTGATGGGAACCAGGGACGTTGCCATCACGGGGTGTAACTGGGACTGGGAGGAGATTTGCACGATAAACAACCGATCAGAGCTCCTGCCCCAACATTATTTCCATCTCCACAAGACATCATTCCCGCTACAAGACTGGTCACCATGGTTCCAAAGAGAACACCTGCGTTTACCATAAATCTAAATTATGTATCTGCTGTAGTTATGGTGATCACTGATCATTTCATTGTTATGATGAATCATCTTTTTCTTTTTTTTTTGATTTGTTATGTGGAGTCCTTGCTAAAACATTGTGGTGTTGGTTTTATGAATAATGATGCTAATAAAGTATGAGATCCATTAGGAAAATGGTGTCAGTGAATCTGTTTTTGAATGTCCCTGCTGTTTCTCCTCAAACTTCCTTTGGACAGTTGAAAAAGTCTTTGGCGGAGTTCTTCTGGGGAGCAGAGCTCACCGGGGGAGTTGCTATGAAAGGTCGCTCATCTCCCATATTGACGTTGTAGTATTTGGCTGAAAGACACGGGAAGAGGGTGGGTTAATTTGAGGAAAATATGGGCTCACTTGGTCTCTCATTTGCAGAGTTTCCTTGTTTTGAACTGAACCATGCAAAATATAAAACTGGCAAAGGAAAATGTTAATCACGTCATATATGTCCAAGAATTTTAAGTTTGTGTAGCAATATGATACTGACAGAACCACCAACAATGAACCATGAACCATGACCTGTGGGAGGCCTCTTAATTGGCCACAGCAGACCCTGAGCCCCAATTTAGTGTATCTTAATGACAATGACTAGACAAACACCTCCCTCCTTATGGAGTAAGGAAGGGCTGCTGTTGACACAAACTCCTAGGACAGGGTCAGGACCAAGCCGTGCCAGCAGACCCATCTACTCCACCCTCCTCTCTGACCCACCCTGCCTAGACACATGGGGCTCAGATGTGTCCGACATTACGTTGTGTAAGGTCTAGGACTGGATTTTTACAGCAGACTGACAGGTGCAGGGTTTTCCACCAAACCATTTTTCATCAAAGACAGGCTACAGGCTCGAATTTGGGTAATAAAAATAGTATCTTGGCTAAATACTTACAGCGTGAGAAGAGGTAGTAGTTGTATCCCTCTGGTTTCCTGTGGGTGGGGATGGACACGGCGGAGGTCACGGTGGACGGGAAGCCTCTCCAGGTCAGACGGATGTTGATCTCCTGTCCCAGCAGAGGCACTGAGAGGAGAGACCGTTCAGTTTAGAGAATGACAAAATGTCATTTGAGGAGTGTGATATTTGAACTGGAACAATTGTCTAGGTGTCTTGGAGTACAAACTCCAGTTTGAGGAAATTATGTAGTTCTTAAATCTGTCGGTTTACTTCTAATAAAAACATTGTTGCGACGTTCCACTACAATCTGATTCTGCACCCACACAACCTGACTATTGTGATAGTTTTCTCTGAATAACCTGCTTACATTCGGTGAACCTCGTTTCCTCTTTCTCTTACCCTCCTTCCGAGCCGCATCTGAGTCTTTATAGAGAACTAAATGGATCTCAGATCAAATAAAACCTGTCCGTGAGTGGTTTTCCAGGTTCTCAGCACTGCCTGCCTCAGTCTAATAAAATGTTCAGTGAAAGGACTGAAATGTCAAGTTGGGCAGCTCATTACCTGCTTGCCTAGCAACACGGTTGCGTACGGTATAAACAGAGTAGTGGACCTTCCTGCCGCATGTAGGGCTGATGCCAGACTGGTAGGAATACTTCTGCACCAAGCCTCCTGGAACAGACAATCATACAGATATCAGACGTGGTAGCTCAGGGTGACATGGGCATGCTTGTTTTTTGTGCTTTACCAGAGACAGCCGAAACCTATGAGTAAATCTATTATCACTGGCTTTAGCAATAAAAAATATTCTAATGTATTTATATCAGAGTTAATATTGTCACATTATGGTGTAAGTCACAGGAGGTTGGTGTCACCTTAATTGGGGAGGATGGGCTCATAATGGCTGGAGTGGAATGGTATCAAATACAACAAACACATGGTTTCCATGTGTTTGATGCCATTTAATTTGCTCCATTCCAGACATTATAAGCCGTCCTCCCCTCAGCAGCCTCCACTGGGTAAGTAGTGTACAGCAGTCAGTCACCTCTTTTGAAGAAGTAGACCGACTCTCTCCTCTTGCGGTACTCTGGCACAGACAGGGCAGCCGTGATCTGTCCTTGCAGCCCATCGAAGCCCGCCCTGATTAGCTTGGGGTAGCCGGGCTCCATCATGCCATTCTCGAACCTCCAGTAGTTAGAACCCTATGGAGGGGAGAAGGCACATAGATAAACAATTTTGTTCTCTATCAACTCCACTTAATGTAGTATAAAAGTAGGTATTATAACACTATGTTTGGGATAGTTACATTCTAGGCCTATTGAACAGATACCCTTCACTTCAAGTCAGTAATACTGTATGACAAAATGGAAATTATCCCATTTGCTTTGGGTATCTTATGTTTTAATGTTACATAGGTGGTGTACCTTGAAGAAGTATGTCTTGCCCTGGCAGTTGCAGCGGGTGAAGACTGTGTCGATGGGAGAAGGGACACCCCACACGTCTGTGATCCCACGGGCAGGTCCAGGCACCCTATTGCTGTCCAACACCCAGAAATAGTGTCCTAAAGAAGGAGGACAGTGGAAGCAACACTGGTATGGTATGTCCATCTGCATCGAGTCCTCAATTACTTTTCATCCTCATCCTATTTTTTTAATTTAACCTTTATTTAACTAGGCAAGTCAGTTAAGAACAAATTATTTACAATGATGGCCTACCCTCTAGTATCTATCTTCTAGTCTATAATACAGGGGTTGTCTTACTGTAGCTAACCATATTTACCCTTGTAAATGAATGTGAAACATTTACATGTTTGGGGTTCTCTTGGGTTTGAAAAACAGTGTCACATCTACAAAATGTGGATAAGAGCTGAAGGACAGTCCAGTCACAACATCACAAAGGCAGACAGGGTGCAGTCTGGGAATGCAAACCCAACATCTGGTGTGTCTGGTACATAGACTATATAATTACAGTATCTAGACCAAGTGTTATGGTCTGGCACTGACCTCTGAAAACCACCACGGTCCCATTCCTCAGCGTAGTCACCGCGCCGACGGGACGACCGCTGCAGATGTTGGTGTCATTGTGTTCATCTGGAGAAAAAGGAAGCACATGAGGACTAATAAGAAAAACAAGTGAACCAGGACCATTTGAAGTGTTAATTGGCTAAAGGGGCAATCAGCAGTTGCTACAGTAATTTTTTTGACTTATAAATGAATGACATGTACCCATTGATTCCTGAAGAATATAACAGTTCATGAGCTGAGTTCAGCTGTCGTATTTTATCAGAACCCAAAATATAAGCTTGTTTTACTCCAATCTTTGTAAACAAAGTAAATGTAAACAAACACTAAATAGCCTCAACATGGTTAAAACTATAATTTTGATATCAGGGTTGGTCAGTCCTTGTATCCATAGTCTATATTTCTCCAGGCCCATCCCTCAGCTTTTTACTTAAACAGTGGCGGGAAAACACTTTGTTATTGTTTCAACTGCTGATTGCTGCTTTAATGTGACCTCTTTCTGTTTTGCTCTGTGAAGGAGCTGAGTACTTTTTTCCAAACCACAGAAAGTGCTGGACTGTCTTCTTAGGCTATTGGAAAACTGTCACCTTTGACTGTCACCAGTTAACATAGTGCCGCTACACTTGGCAAGAGGAAGCTCATTTCATCCAAGAGAAGTAATACAATCCAATGCTACAGATTAAGGAAAGGATAGGCTGGCAAATCGACCTAGTAATAAGGCTGGTGACTCTACCATTGTACAGTAATAAGGCTGGTGACTGTACCATTGCCCAGTAATACGGCTGGTGACTCTACCATTGCCCAGTAATACGGCTGGTGACTCTACCATTGCCCAGTAATAGGTGCTCTACCACTTTGACTGTTTCGTTGCGATAGTATTAAAGTAAGACAAAGCAAGATCCAACATGGTTAACCTTACCTGCTTGGTAGTCCCTGGGGTTGTCTGTGCCCAGATCTTTGTTGATATCAGTGAGGGTGCTGGACCGTGTAGGACTGGGCTTGGGTTTCCCTGTGAGTTTGCTGGGCTTGGGTTTCTCCGTGGTTTTGTTGGGGGTGGGTTTGATGGTGGGGACGAGAGTGAGCTTCATGGGGTCTGTAGTGGTCTCCTCTGGTGCGGCCTTGTCTCCTTCCTCTTCATGTCCCGTTGGGTCTGTGGATGTGGCCTGAGGATCTGAGGTGGGTGGCGTTGCCAGATCTCCAGTCTGGGGGATACTGCTGTCATCAAAACTTTCTGGGGTGTCCACTCTGCCAGGTTTAGCTTCGGGACCACTATCAGATGCTGGTGCCTCAGAGGCCGCATTGGGATCCTGTGGGTCTGAAGGGGTGGTTGTTGGGGCATTCTCCTTGGAGCTATCCTGCTCTGAGCTTGGGGTAGCTCCTTCAGGGGCACTGGGTGCCTGGTCAGGCTTGGTGGAGGGGGTGGTGCTGTCTAGAGATGCAGGGGTAGCCTCCGGATCCTCTGGGCCTGAGGGTGTACCCTGTGTGGG
Source organism: Oncorhynchus mykiss (assembly GCF_013265735.2). NCBI lineage: Eukaryota > Metazoa > Chordata > Actinopteri > Salmoniformes > Salmonidae > Oncorhynchus > Oncorhynchus mykiss. The sequence continues at coordinate 75,167,043 of NC_048569.1, read as the reverse complement.
GCTGGTAGAGGTTGGGTCGGAGGCTGGTGTGGTGGCAGCATTCTCTAGGTTTGAGGGTGTGGGTTCAGAGTCCTTTGGCAGTGTGTTCTCAGATTCTGCCTCCTGACCCTCAGGGTCCAATTCACCCTGTCCTTCAGATAGGAGTTCAAGGGTGTCCTCTGCAGGAGTAGGCCCAGGCTGGGGCTCTGAGCTCGGGAAGACCTGGTCGGAGGGCTGGGGGGAGGCAGGGGTGGGCTCAGAGGAGGATCTAGGGGGAGTTGTGTCTAATGCAGACGGGCTGCTGCTGGAATCAGGCTGTCCCTCAGGAACACTGGAGTCTGGAGTTAGAAAAACATGAGATTTGATGTCTGTGTCAGATTTGATTTGACTCCAAATGACTCAAAGTAGATTGTGAAACACCTTGTCAAATGCAATTTCCAGGAACAGTGAAATAGTGATATGTGTGATATGGCTCAGCTATCATCTCCCACACTGTGCCCAAATGCTGTGGTGTGTATTGGATTCAAAATTTTGAACATTGAGATATTAAAGACATGATAGATCAGACGCATAGTATATTAAGGAGTGAGATCTGTAGAAAGACAGAGTGGCTGTGGATTGTGCTGGATGGACGGGAGGAGATCAAAGGTTTGCTATAGAGGAGGCAGATGGACATCTGTGGACTAGGTGAAGGAGGGGTTGAGGTCAGGAGGTGAGGTCAGATCCCCTGAAGGGAGTAATAAGGGTTTAGTATCCTGTTACCCTCTTCCTGTGGAACCATAAGAGGGAGGAGTGTCTTAAGTGGGATATATACATCTGTGATGGTGAGAAATGTTTGTTTGAATGTCTGAATTACAGCTGTAAAGACCCTTTGGCAGAATTAAACTTAAGTTAAGATTCTCTAGTGTCTGTGAGTTATTTACTCTGAAAAATAAGATCCTAACAGTATATATGCATTTTTGTAAACTCCTGCATAATTAATTGCCGTACTGAGACAATAAAGATTGAATTTCATTGAATCCCTTACCTGCTGTCTCAGTGGGAACCTCCTTGGCTGGTTCAGCAAGGTAGGGGTTGGCCTCTGCTGGTGGGGTCCCCTCTTGGCCAGGTGTTGCCTCTGGATCCCATTCCTCAGGGAAGGGTGTGTAGTTCCCCTCTAAAATGGTCTCTTGCTCAGCCTCAGGAGAGGGAACAGGGAGTTCTGGCCAGGTCTCACCCTTTACATCTGTGGAAGGGAATAAGGGCAAATGAATGTCAAATTCACATTCACACAACTTCTAACTAGCAATTCAGCGTAGGCTAAATAAAAAGTGAATTTGTAGCTATGTTGAGAAACGAGAAAAAAGTTTATCTCACCATCTCCCTGTTCATCCTGGAGTTCTGGTTCTGGAGTGACCAATGGCATGAACTGGTCATCTGACAAATTTGAAAAGGAATGTAATTGTTTATTAACATAACTGAGTTATAGGTGGCATGTGTAATTGCACAACTCTGTCTCTCTGATATTTTCCTATTTTTCTAGTTCATCCTGGCATGTCTTGAATCAAACCACAGATACTGATGACATTCCAGGATGGAATACACTTCTACAGTGCCAACGGGTCTGTAGTGGGCTGGCCAGAGTGCATCAATCCAAAAACACCCTGTTTTATCCCGAATCGACCTTTGGGTTGCAACCCACATATAACACTTCCATCTCCTCATCCATCCTGGCCTCATCTCTCCATTCCTCACTTCTCTCTTTGATTGAGACTGTGCCTGTTGCCCTCCTCCACACGGCCCACTCATAATGACATTATTTCCCCATGTTTCTCTTGGCCGTTGGGGCTGGCCCGGACACAGAGCTCCTGGCTACCTCTGAGGAGACATGGCCTCCGGGCTCCGGCTCAAGTCACAGCTGGAGAGAATGTCACAGCAGCAGGACAGGCAGCCAATACAAAACATCTTGGAATCACACACTCTGCCATTTTTGACTGGTCAGGAAAGGTTCAAAAGATCTGTGTTTTTCATTAGACAATATTACTCTCTTATTACAGGGAATGTTTTGACTTTGTCATTGGAAGATGTTGGGCTGAGTGAATAATTGTGAAAATTCAATTTTCAGTCTTATTTGGGGCTGAAGTGTTGGTTATCCATCTCCTCAGTAAGGTTGTTCTGAAGATACTGACCTTCATTTAGTTCCTCCTGTGGATTGGGAGTCATCTCTGGCTCCTCATTTGGCTGGATCTGGGGAGGCTCTGGCTCTGGTGTGTCAACCAAGTACTAAATGAGTCAGAGTATCCAAAAGCAACCAACTTTCCTATAATATCTCTCAAATCTAATACTTAATGAAATATACCTTTTGGTTTGTTATCAATTACGTTATTGCATGAGCTAGTCTTTGGTGTTGTACTGGCTGGTTTTGTGCTTGTAGTGGTAAATACTAAGACAGAAAATAATTAAGATGAACAGACAGGCTTCTGCATTTTAACATGCATATTGATATTGATATGAATATACTGCATGAATAGTGCCAGCATGCCTATCTTTAAATAAAAGCTATACCTTTTGGTGTTTCATCATTTACGTTATTACATGAGCTAGTCTTCAGTGGTGTTGTGCTGCCTGGTTGTTTGGTGTCTGTAGTAATTATTAAAAGAGAAAAAAATGAACTGACGCAGGCTACTGCATGAGTTTAACATTTACATGCATATTTACATGCATAGTGCCAACGTGCCTATCTTTAAATCAACTAACCCGAACCACTTTTTCATTGTAAGTCATACTATAATTTATACAATGTTATTTCATACATTAAATTATATACTATCTTTACCTGTGGATGCAATACAGAAAAGTTTTTCCACAATTTGTTGTGTTACAGTCTGAATTTAAAATGGATTCAATTTAGATTTTTTGTGACTGGTCTACACAAAATACCCCATAATTCAAAGTATAATTATTTTTATTTTTTTTTACAAATTAATAAAAAATATAAATAAATGAAATATCTTCCATCAATAAGTATTCAACCCCTTTGTTATGGCAAGCCTAAATACGTTCAGTGGTAAAAATGTGCTTAACAAGTCACATTAATAGCATTTAACATTATTTTTTAATGACAACCTCATATCTGTACACATACAATTATATGTAAGGTCCCTCAGTGGAACAGTGAATTTCCAACACAGATTCAACCCCAAAGACCAGGGAGATTTTCCAATGCCTCACAAAGAAGGACACTCATTGGTAGATGAGTAAACATTTTTTTTAAAGCAGATATTGAATATCCCTTTGAGCATTGTCAAGTTATTAATGACACTTTAGATGGTGTATCAATACACCCAGTCGCTACAAAGATACAGGTGTCCTTCCTAACTCAGTTGCCGGAGAGGAAGGAAACCGCTCAGGGATTTCACCATGAGGCCAATGGTGACTTTAAAACAGTTACAGAGTTGAATGTCTGTGATAGGGGAAAACTAAGGATGGATCAACAACATTGTAGTTACTCCATAATACTAACCTAATTGACAGAGTGAAAAGAAGGAAGCCTGAACCGAATACAAATATTCCAAAACATGCATCCTGTTTGCAACAAGGCACTAAAGTAATACTGCAAACAATGTTGCAAAGCAATTCACTTTTTGTCCTGTTTTTGTCCTTTGTCCTGTACCAAGTGTTATGTTTCGGGCAAATCCAATTAAACACATTACTGAGTACCACTCTTCATATTTTCAAGCATAGTGGTGGCTGTATCATGTTATGGGTATGCTTGTAATAGTTCAGGACTGGGGAGTTTTTCAGGATAAAAAAAGAAACGGAATAGAGCTAAGCACAGGCATATTTCTAGAGGAAAACCTGGTTCAGTCTACTTTCCACCAGACACTGGGAGATGAATTCCCCTTTCAGCAGGACAATAACCTAAACCACAAGGCCAAATCTACTGTACACTTACTAAGAAGACAGTGACTGTTCCTGAGTGGCCGATTTACAGTTTGACTTAAATCTACTTGAAAATTCGAGGGCAAGACCTGACAATTTAGGTCTAGCAATGATCAACAACCAATTTGATAGAGCTTGAAGAATTTTGAAAATAATAATGGGCAAATGTTGCACAATTCAGGTGTGGAAAGCTTACCCAGAAAGACTCACAGATGTAATCACTGCCAAAGGTGCTTCTACAAAGTATTGACTCGGGTGTGAATACTTGTGCAAATGAGAGATTTCTATATTTCTATTTCAATAAATTAGCAAACATTTCTAAAAACATGTTTTCACTTTGTCATTGTGGGTTATTGTTTGTAGATGGGTGAGAAAATACATTTATTGAATCCATTTTGAATTCAGGCTGTAATGCAACAAAATATGGAATAAGTCAAGGGGTATGAATACTTTCTGAAGGTACCGTACATGCAAAAAAACCATGCATGGTTTCAGTGTAGAATTTTACTTCAGAAGACCATGCTAGGTGTGTTTGACATTTTACTAACCTTCAATACCACACTGGCTCTTGTAATCTGGGCAGCACTTGCTGTAGCGAGCGCAGTCCGGATCACAGTCACACTGCCTGCCTCTCTTAAAGGATTCGCCACACCGCCCTTTACACGAGTCACCTGGTACACAGACACAGTCAGACATACAGTACATCCATTATCACACCAGTCCCCTCCTGGTTATGTTATAACCCATGCTTAATACCTGTACACCCATGTGCGTCTATATCATCTAAAAACATGTCAAGCATTCTAATGGGTTATTATGATCCACATCTTGTTTATCATAATGTAATGTCACTCGGATACCACAAATAAATAGATAAGAAAAGTCCTTACTGGTGGTGCACTGGGATTCGTAGTCCTTACAGCACTCCTCGTGAGTGAGACAGTCATAATCACACTGGCACATGTAACCCCTATAATACTCTCCTCCACATCTCCCACTACAGCTTGCTATACAGAAAGGTCAACAACATAAAGAATATTTTGTGTCATTCAGTAGTCTAGCACACAGTCATGGAGATCTTTCCACAAAAAGACAGTCACAAGTCACCAGCAATGACAACAGCATCAATATCATTCCAACAATAAGGCCTTGTCACATGGACTTGTCACTTGTCACACTGACAAGATAATGATGGAATCCTACATTACAAAGCCAGAAATAAACTATTTTCCCCTCCTAGTTAATCATTTGTGAATGAGTAAATATAAATCAGTGTATATAAAGCATATACAGTCTGTTATACTTTTACAGAAAGAAATTCAGTACGCTCATGGTAATTTACATAGTGACAACATGCATCCTTATCATCTCTAACGGAGGTTAGAACAATTTAGAATAAAACCCAGAAACACCACACATCAGAAAACGAATCAAAGTAATTTACATATGCAGTGATTAGAAATACTCACACTGAGCAGAATTGAATGGGAGAGCACAAGCCAGCAGAAGAAGAGCAGAAATAACTGATGGAGTCATCTTCACAGGTGTCTTCTGTTTCAACCTGAGCAATAGCATTCAGAAAGGAGAGAACAAAGAACATCACAACTCAATTAATTTATATTCCATTATAAATCATATAGCCCATGCACAATGACTTGAGAGTGAAAGGTCTTACTGTACCTTGAAAGAGTGACCCTTCGTTCAAATCCTGCTGAGTCCTGCACTGTGTCTGCTTTTATAAGGACTGAGAGAGAGGCAGGCTGCCGGTTTCTTCTCTGACAGGGATTCCCGTTAATTTGGAGAATCTGGTCCAATTAAAACCCACAAGTGATTCGCAGGCTAGACTCCTACGCAATGAAGGGAGGGAACCCTAGACTGCACATTTCTCCCTGCACATTTTGAGTAAGAGTTGGACCTGCTCCAACACGTGTTTACTGTGCCAGTCAGATGACATCACACAGACTGGTGTACCCTTTTCTTTCAAAACAAGATTCCAAAAAGAAGTTCAGCAAAAGGGTATTAAATTAACTCAAGACAGGCTTATGCTATTTATTTAGTCTTTTCAGATCATTCCTATGAATATTGGCTAAGGTGGCAATGTGAAATGGGTAGGGTTATTATATCTTTTTCTGAATTCAATAAAATTCTGTTCTCGGAAATAACATCTCAAAATTCAACCAAGGAGGCTTGAATAAATATTTTGTGTTCAGATCCAAAATATATTTTGCCAGTATTTTTCAGGAAGAAGTAGCCTATTTAATTTGATTAGGATATTGCATGATTATGTGATTATGCAATGATTATGGTAATATTTTACCAGAAACTAATAGACTGGTGGACTCAGAAGACTGTTTGTTTTTATTCTAAGAATGATTGGTGTGGTTTAGCCTATGTGGTCAGGCTGGTTACTGGTTGTTACTCATGCCACATATAAATAAAAGTGTGATTTAGTGAACTTGACTGTGAGACTGCCTTTGAAAGGCAGGGCAAGTCTGTCAGACCATATCCATGCCCCATGGCCAAGAAAACAATGTGTCATAATGACAAATGGGATCAATGTTATTCTTAATGCTAAAAACCTAGGCCTACCTGATTCAATGCAGATGTTGATTCAATGCTGACCGGTCACTGAAATGTTTAAGTAGCATAGCCAAGTTACTTATCACATCAAACTCAGCTAACAACAAATGTTCCCATACCTTCAGAGAACATTACCTAATGTTTTCTTAAAAACGTTCCAGTGATGTGCAAGGACAGTTTCCAAGAGGCCATTCCCTTAATAATGTCAAACAGAACTTACCCAGAACGTGGTTACCATGTTCTCAGGATATTCAATACTAATGTTCTAGACACGTTTTATTGGAACCTTACTTGCAAAGATATTCCTGTGTCCAGTTTTCTGAGGGTTAGGAGATTATTCCATCAACGTCACACCAAACATACACAGAACAAGTTCTCAGAATATAAGATATTAATGTTCTAGACACGTTTCATGCAAACGTTGCAAGAACTCTCCTGTGTATCAGTCATCAAGATTGTCAACAGATGGTCCCAAGGGTAGCACTACAGGTTAAATGAGACATTGACATAGACATGGTGGCCTAGCAGGAAGATCATAATTCTGTGAACCAAAATAGTGTGAGTTCAAATCCCAGGTGAGGACATGTTGAATAGAAATTACAGTATAAATGACCATGCCCATGTAATCACGTACAGGTACCTGCCAAAATAAAGGACACAAACATCGTAATAGGGTGTTGGGCCACCACAAGAGCCTAAATGCGCCTTGGCATAGATTCTACATGCGTCTGGAACTCTATTGGAGGGATGCGAAACCACTAGACACAAACTATTACAGACCTATATCCATCCTGCCATGCCTTATTAAAGTCTTCGAAAGCCTAGCGAACAAACAGATCACCGGCCAGCTCGAATCCCACCTTACCTTCTCCACTATGCTATCCGGTTTCCGAGCTGGTCACGGGTGTACCTCAGCCATGCTCAAGGTCCTAAACAATATCATAACCGCCATCGATAAGAGACAATACTATGCAGCTGTATTCATCGACCTGGCCAAGGCTTTCGACTCTGTCAATCACCACATTCTTATCGGCAGACTCAACAGCTTTGGTTTCTCAAATGACTGCCTCGCCTGGTTCACCAGCTACTTCTCAGACAGAGTTCAGACAGAGTGTGTCATATGGGAGGGCCTGTTAATTTTGAATAAAAAATTTAGAAAAACATAATTTCACTTGGACATTATAAGTTTTGTGTGACAAAAAAACTATTTTAAATTCAGGCTATAACACAATAAAATGTGGAAAAAGTCAAGGGGTGTGAATACTTTCCGAAGGCACTGTATCTGTATATCAAATATGTAAGTTGAAAACACCATGTTGAAAAATACTTTTTGTGTCTGTGAGTGTCCCTAACCTTTCCAACATACAAAGAGCTGTGAATGGATCGGTTGTTCAACAATCAGCACCTTAATTGGCTTGGCAACAGTAACAAGACGTGATGTGTAATTAATACATTCTTGTTACACATACCGTTGAAGTTGGAAGTTTACATTCACTTAGGTTGGAGTCATTAAAACTTGTTTTTCAACCACTCCACAAATTCCTTGTTAAAAAAAACATTGTTTTGGCAAGTCGGTTACTTAAGTCATTTTTCCAACAATTGTTTATTTCACTTATAATTCACTATATCACAATTCCAGAAAATGATGTCATGACTTTAGGAGCTTCTGATAGGCTAATTGACATCATTTGAGTCAATTGGAGGTGTACCTGTGGATGTATTTCAAGGCCTACCTTCAAACTCAGTGCCTCTTTGCTTGACATCATGGGAAAATCAAAAGAAATCAGCCAAGACCTCAGAAAAAAATGGTGGACCTCCACAAGTCTGGTTCATCCTTGGGAGCAATTTCCAAACGCCTGAAGGTACCATGTTCATCTGTACAAACAATAGTAATCAAGTATAAACACCATGGGACCACGCAGCCGTCATACCGCTCAGGAAGGAGACGCGTTCTGTCTCCTAGAGATGAATGTACTTTGGTGCGAAAAGTACAAATCAATCCCACAAAAACAGCAAAGGACCTTGTGAATATGCTGGAGGAAACAGGTACAAAATTATCTATATCCACAGTAAAACAAGTCCTGTATCGACATAACCTGAAAGGCCGCTCAGCAAGGAAGAAGCCACTGCTCAAAAACCGCCATCAAAAAGCCAGACTAAGGTTTGCAACTGCACATGGGGACAAAGATTGTACTTTTTGGAGAAATGTCCTCTGGTCTGATGAAACACAAATGGAACTGTTTGGCCATAATGACCATCGTTATGTTTGGAGGAAAAAGGGGGAGGCTTGCAAGCCGAAGAACACCATCCCAACAGTGAAGCACGGGGGTGGCAGCATCATGTTGTGGGGGTGCTTTGCTGCAGGAGGGACTGGTGCACTCCACATAGTAGATGGTACCATGAGGAAGGACAATTATGTGGATATATTGAAGCAACATCTCAAGACATCAGTCAGGAAGTTAAAGCTTGGACGCAAATGGGAATTCCAAATGGGCAATGATCCCAAGCAAACTTCCAAAGTTGTGGCAAAATGGCTTAAGGACAACAAAGTCAAGGTATTGGAGTGACCATCACAAAGCCCTGACCTCAATCCTATAGAAAATTTGTGGGCAAAACCGAAAAAGCGTGCGTGAGCAAGGAGTCCTACAAACCTGACTCAGTTACACCAGCTCTGTCAGGAGGAATGGGCCAAAATTCACCCAGCTTATTGTGGGAAGCTTGTGGAAGGCTACCAGAAACGTTTGACCCAAGTGAAACAATTTAAAGGCTATGCTACCAAATACTAATTGAGTGTATGTAAACTTCTGACCCACTGGGAATGTGATGAAAGAAATAAAAGCTGAAATAAATAATTATCTCTACTATTATTCTGACATTTCACATTCTTAAAATAAAGTGGTGATCCTAACTGGCCTAAGACAGGGAATTTTTACTCAATGTCAGGAATTTTGAAAAACTGAGTTTAAATGTATTTGGCTATGGTGTATGTAAACTTCCGACTTCAACTGTATGTTTCCATGAAACATGTCTAGAACATTAAAATCTTATGTTCTGAGGACATGGCAACCATGTTCTGTGTGTGTTTGGTGGGATGTTGATGGAATATTATCCTAACCCACAGAAAACTGGAGTTCTTGCACCGTTCCACTGAAGCGTTTAGAACATTAATATCTTACGTTCTAAGAACCACGTTCTGGGTAAGTTCTATTTGACATTAAGGGAACATTCTCTAAAGTTGTGGCAACATTTGTTGTTAGTTGGTCTGGGGCTCCTCTCCTGGGGGTGGACCTTTTTAGCAGTAGAAACAGCTGCTAGTGCACCACATATGCGACCTTGAACACAATAACAGGCAGGTTAGTGACATTTACCACACATTTGCTCCCAACTCCCTGCATGCTCTTTTCTTTGGCTGTTGAGTGTAATTAATGAACTGAGACAGAAACACTTTCTTGATTTGACCGTGCTTCTCAAAGCAGGAACATCCTGCAGCAAGAGGAAATGTGAATTATTATCTGGATTCTAATTCATGTACATTTTTGTAGGGGTTGATACATTTTTCGTTAGAACAAATCAAGTCATATTTTTAAGTGGAAATGACTAACTTTAGAAGCCGTTTTAAACCTTGAATGCACTACAATTGATGTATCTGCAACAACAGAGTGATCAAATTAAGATAGCAGATCGTACATAGTTACTGTGCCCCACAGACTTGGAATGAACTCCAGGGCACACTTAAGCTGGATAGATTTGTCCCCTATGCTTGCTTCAAGGCATTAATAGAACACCTGCTCATACAGAATTGCAATTGTTTTGTTTATTTGCTTTATTAGATTGTTGTTTGTACTTTTTATTTATTTTTATGCACCTTGTATTTTGTATATTAATCTGTATTTCAAGCAGTAAGAAGGCAGTAAAATATTTGGGTCGCAGTCGCTCACAACCATTAGGTCTTAATTCTCACAGCCAGACAGCTCTCTTGGCTCACCACTTTCTTGTCGTGGTCAGCACACCTGTGTCTGCACTGGTCACATTGTCTATGGTCATCTCTGTGACTTTCACAGAAACAACCTCTATCTTTGTAGATGGTGGTCTGGCTAGGTTTGCGGAACTAGTACTGGCATCACATCTCCTTCAGTGACAGGGTGAGCACGGCCCAGAATGTTAATGGAACCTGTGAGACAGAGAGGACAAGAAATGACACTAGACCACTACATCTAGTGCAGATAATTTGGTATGTTATGCATAATCTTCATTGCTGTAGGCACTTGGCATCCCCCCACATGCCGCTCTCACACCAGTACAGCCCACAGTAGAGAGGAGAGGCTGCATGCCCCAGGAACCTCCTTCCTGACAGTGCCCTCTGGTGTCTGACACCCAGACCTAACTCCAAAGTCAGTGAGCTGCCACAATGTCCAGTCTGTGGAGTTACTCTCTGTGGAGTTGCTCTCAGGCACAGCAGGGCACTGGAGAGAGAAGCGCTCCCTTTGGAAGTGCTGTTGGCTGCTGGGGATCACTGCCAGGGAAGGTGGGGGGTGGGGTTACTGAGTAAGATCTTGGTTGAGCCAGCCTGACACCAGTACCCAACGCCGTTGTCCCTGGCAACTACAGTGATGTAGTAACTGTCTCCACAGAAAAGGCATTTGGGGTGATAACTTTGTGAGGTGTGTGTCTGAACCAGCGATGTCCAGGACCAGTTAGCACCTGTTTTCACATTGCATCTTAAGGACATAGACTCCCTTAAGTAGATGGCTGATCTAGGGGTTCAAACATACACAAGCGCTCTGATATTGGGAGACCCTAGAGAAAGAGGGAAACGTAATATTTCTATGTGCATGAGTATGTGTGTGGGTATATGTGTGAATCTGTGCTATACCTTCAGACCCTGCAGTCTGGACTATCAACGCTGTTAGACCTGAAACAAAACAATGTGTCGTTGATCAATGAGATCACAAGTTATTTGGGGAGATGTTTCTCTACTTATTTACTATTCGGGAGGAATTAGTACAGTAACAAAATGACTGTGTTAACACAGAGGAATGGGAAACAGTCTCTAATTAGACTGTAGATGGATACAGTCTCAGCCTCCAGTATTTATGCTGCAGTAGTTTATGTGTCGGGGGGCTAGGGTCAGTTTGTTATATCTGGAGTACTTCTCCTGTCCTATTCGGTGTCCTGTGTGAATTTAAGTGTGCTCTCTCTAATTCTCTCTTTCTCTCTCTCGGAGGACCTGAGCCCTAGGACCATGCCTCAGGACTACCTGACAGGATGACTCCTTGTTGTCCCCAGTCCACCTGACCTTATTATTATTCGACCATGCTGGTCATTTATGAACATTTGAACATCTTGGCCATGTTCTGTTATAATCTCCACCCGGCACAGCCAGAAGAGGACTGGCCACCCCACATAGCCTGGTTCCTCTCTAGGTTTCTTCCTAGGTTTTGGCCTTTCTATGGAGTTTTTCCTAGCCACCGTGCTTCTACACCTGCATTGCTTGCTGTTTGGGGTTTTAGGCTGGGTTTCTGTACAGCACTTTGAGATATCAGCTGATGTACGAAGGGCTATATAAATACATTTGATTTGATATCATCCCAATGGGGGTAGGATGAATGTAAATGCATGTCCTTTCCTGCCATTTCTGATCCTTTCCTTCACAGCAAGACTCCAATCAACTTCCAGTCAAGGCCATGGAGCTTAGGGCTTGAATAATACAGGAGTAGATAGTGTAGATAGATGCACTGGGGCTTTAGTGACCAGATAGCACTCAAATAAACCCACCTAAACATGCTCTCTTAGGAATGACATCTTACCTGTATCTTGCTTTGTCAATCTGTAGTGTATATGGATGGAGCTAAAGATTTTTAGCTAAGAGAGAGAGAGATAACTTTATTGATACATTGTACACAAGGTCAGTCCAACCAAATTTAGACTTCTGCTTAATCTCAACCCCTCCGAAATACACATACAGGTTGGAGAGGATGGAGCAGGGGACGGCCCACTGGGCACATCACGTAATTTAAATTTGGTAATATTTGGTTGAGATGTTGATCAGTAAGAGTTCAACCTTTATTCACCAACTCAAAGCCAGAAGTTTGTTGAATTCCCAATGTGTTATCACTGTGCTTTCATCCATCTCAACGCACAACCAAATTCCAATGGAAAAACAATGTCAGATTTTTGGTATTTATAAAACAACTTAATGTGTTATCACACCATCTAATAGCACAACCAAATGACCTGGATTGCAGCTGAGATTACATTAAAAGTACATAGAGCAAGTGATCAATGCTTTTCAAGATCTTGAGCAGATTATTACAGCAATTGTGAAGATCTCCACAGACCTCCTACAGTACCTTTGCATGATATCTTAAACAAGCATGCTTTCTATGATTGCATAAGAAGACATTTACAGTGCCTTCAGAAAGTATCCAGCCCCCTTGACTTTTTCCACATTTTGTTGTCTTACAGCTGAATTTAAAATGGATAAAACATAGATTTTTTTGTCAATGGCCTACACATAATGTCAAAATGAATTAAAAATGAAAAGCTGAAATGTCTTGAGTCAATAACTTTCAACCCCTTTGTTATGCCAATCCTTAATAAGTTCAGGAGTAAAAATTTGCTTAACAAGTCACATAATACGTTGCATGGACTCACTCCGTGTGGCAGACATTGAATATCCCTTTGAGCACGGTGATTATTAATTACACTTTGGAGGTGATTATTAATTACACTTTGGATGGTGTATCAATACACCCAGTCACTACAAAGATACAGGTGTCCTTCCTAACTCAGTTGCCAGAGAGGACGGAAACCGCTCAGGGATTTCACCATGAGGCAAATGGTGACTAAAACAGTTACAGAGTTAAATGTCTGTGATAGGAGAAAACTAAGGATGGATCAACAACATTGTAGTTACTCCATAATACTAACCTAATTGACAGAGTAAAGAAGGAAGATGGTACAGAATACAAATATTCCAAAACATGCATCCTGTTTGTAACAAGGCACTAAAGTAATACTGCAAAAAAATGTGTCAATGCCATTACTTGTTTTGTCCTGAATACAAAGTGTTATGTTAGGGACAAATCCAATACAACACATTTAAATATATATATATATTTAACTAGGCAAGTCCGTTAAGAACAAATTCTAATTTAAAATGACAGCCTAGGAACAGTGGGTTAACTTAACTGCCTTGTTCAGGGGCAGAACGACAGATTTTTACCTTGTCAGCTCGAGGATTCGATCTAGCATACCTTTCGATTACTGGCCTAACGCTCTAACCACTAGGCTACCTGAGTACCACTCCATATTTTCAAGCATAGTGGTGGCTGCATCATGTTATGGGTATGTTTGTAATCACACCAACAAAAAGAAAGCAGGGATAAACACAAGGCCAAATCTACGCTGGAGTTGCTTACCAAGAAGACTGTGAATGTTCCGGAGTGGCCGAGTTACAATTTTGACTTGTCAACAACCAATTTGAAAGAGCTTGAATCATTTTGAAAGAAATTATAGGCAAACGTTGCACAATCCAGGAAAGGAAAGCTCTTAGAGACTTAACCTGAAAGACGGACAGCTGTAATCACTGCCAAAGGTTATTCTAACATGTATTGAACCAGGGGGTTGAATACTAATCTAATCAAGATAAATTTGTTTTCATACATTTTTTTTTACAAATAACATTTTTCTTCCACTTTTACAAGGTTGAATAAATACTCTTACATTAGTTTGTAAAATAGCCTTAAGGCTATTTACTGTATTACAAAACAATTATTCAATTGTGTTTGGTTGGCAAAAATTCCGGTGTCTACAAATTAACAATGTATACAGTTGAAGTCGGAGGTTTACATACACCTTAGCCAAATACATTTAAACTCAGTTTTTCACAACTCCTGACATTTAATCCTAGTAAAAATTCCCTGTCTTAGGTCAGTTAGGATCACCACTTTTTTTTAGAATGTGAAATGTCAGAATAATAGTAGAGAGAATTATTTATTTCAGCTTTTATTTCTTTCATCACATTCCCAGTGGGTCAGAAGTTTACATACACTCAATTAGTATTGGGTAGCATTGCCTTTACATTGTTTAACTTGGGTCAAACATTTCTGGTAGCCTTCCACAAGCTTCCCACAATAAACTGGGTGAATTTTGGCCCATTCCTCCTGACAGAGCTGGTGTAACTGAGTCAGGTTTGTAGGCCTCCTTGCACACACACGCTTTTTTGGTTCTGCCCACAAATTTTCTATAGGATTGAGGTCAGGGCTTTGTGATGGCCACTCCAATACCTTGACTTTGTTGTCCTTAAGCCATTTTGCCACAACTATGGAAGTTTGCTTGAGGTCATTGTCCATTTGGAAGACCCATTTGCGACCAAGCTTTAACTTCCTGACTGATGTCTTGAGATGTTGCTTAAATATATCCACATAATTGTCCTTCCTCATGATGCCATCTATTTTGTGACGTGCACCAGTCCCTCCTGCAGTAAAGCACCCGCACAACATGATGCTGCCACCCCCGTGATTCATGGTTGGGATGGGTGTTCTTCAGCTTGCAAGCCTCCCCCTTTTTCCTCCAAACACAACAATTGTCATCATGGTCAAAGAGTTATATTTTTGATTCATCAGACCAGAGAACATTTCTCCAAAAAGTGTGATAGTGTGATATTGTGATATAGTTTGTTAACATGAAATGTGTGGAGTGGTTGAAAAAATGAGTTTTAATGACTCCAACCTAAGTGTCCGTAAACTTCTGACTTCAGCGTTCAGGTCCTGAAAGATGCAGGTATAAGGGCTGGAATACTTGACAGAGAGAACTTGTTGCAAAGGGGAGTGCCTTGTGATACATCGGAGAGAGTGTATTTTGTAACAAAATACAGCACTGAAACAGAGAACATTAAAAGAATCATTAAAATAATTGGGGAATCATCTAAAGTGATACGCTACTACGCCAAGTCTTCCCTGAGCCACCAGTCATGAGCTTTAAGAGATGTCTGACCCTAAATGACAAATTAGTCCTCAGTTATCTTCCGGGTGACTCTCGAACAACTTGGCTTGACCACAAACCCAAGGGCTCTTTTAAATGTAACCAATGCAGAAATATTTCACAGAAAAAGTATTTTGTTGACACAGCTTCTAAAATGAAGTATTACGTCAAGCATTTAATTAACTGTAAAACCACTCATGTCATCAATAGATTGGAGTGTCCACAGTGCAAGGTGTTCTACATTGGACGGACAAAGAGACGCCTTCAAGACCGCTTAGAGGAACACAAGTACGCCATACGGGTAGGCAATGAAGACTACCCCATGGCAAGGCACTACAAGTCCCTATACCATGGCAACCCTGCCTCCCTACAAGCTATGGGTATTGATCATGTCCCGGCCTCAATTAGAAAAAGGGAAAGTTTTGGGATTTACAAACTACAGGCCACTAAGTTCCCTGGTTTAAATGAAGATATGGATTTACAAACTACAGGCCACTAAGTTCCCTGGTTTAAATGAAGATATGGATTTACAAACTACAGGCCACTAAGTTCCCTGGTTTAAATGAAGATATGGATTTACAAACTACAGGCCACTAAGTTCCCTGGTTTAAATGAAGATATGGATTTACAAACTACAGGCTACTAAGTTCCCTGGTTTAAATGAAGATATGGATTTACAAACTACAGGCCACTAAGTTCCCTGGTTTAAATGAAGATATGGATTTACAAACTACAGGCCACTAAGTTCCCTGGTTTAAATGAAGATATGTATTTCTCACCCTTCCTGTAAAGTCGTGATAGGTCCATTTGCTGTCATCTAGTGGACATTTTGCTCAATTGCCCTCAGCTATTTTTAGACTGTTGTTGTTCATGTTTTTCTGTGTTCTAGTGTACTATGGAATGTATTGCTCTCTTATTCTTGACACTTCTCCCAGTCATATTTAAGGTTAGAACTACCTTTCTAAGCATTCTGATACTTCTAGCTTGGAGTTGAATTTTTTGATAACATAGCTAAGGTATTTCACTTTTTAATGTGTATAGTATTGCTTACTAGTTGTGTCCAAACAATTGTGTAACCACTCCCTCTTCTAATTGGGCTAATTGGAAAAGCATTTCAAAAGAGGACATTGTATTACTTCTTTTTACTCCCTGACAAAGGCCATGCAGCCAAAACGCGTTGTTTTTAAAAACTTTGTTTCTGTTGAACATGCCATACAAATAAAGGCGTTTTAATTAATTATATGAAGAGTGCCTTGGTCCTCCTTTCTTTTTGATGACCAATTCACCCCTTTTACCAAAGTGCACCTTCTGTCTACCAAAATGTACTATTGTGTACCTTAGTAGCGCTTCCCTTCCTCCTCTTTCTACTGGTTGAAAAACTAGTTTTAATGACTCCAACCTAAGTGTATGTAAACTTCCGACTTCAACTGTATGTTTGATTCACATTTCCATCTCACTCGAGAATGAAAGTTAAAGAATAGGAAAAAATGTAATCAAACTTTATTTAAAGTGTATTTAAAGTTTGATTTGTTTTAGTCCTATTCTTTAACAAAAACATTTTTTAAATACTTTTTATAATTTTTTTAGATCGTAACAGAATCACAACAAACAATATATACATTTCACCTAACAATCAACATTTCATAAGACACTGTAATTGGTACAAGTCATTGTTGACCCTAAGAAATACTAATACAAAACATTTATTTTTGGTTGAGATGGAGACTTGAATCCAACATATTTTTATTTGATTTATTTTACCAGGTAAGTTGACTGAGAACACATTCTCAGTTACAGCAACAACCTGGGGAATAGTTACAGGGGAGAGGAGGGGGGGATGAATGAGACAATCGTAAATTGGGGATGATTAGGTGACTGTGATTGTATGAGGGCCAGATTGGGAATTTAGCCAGGACAGCAGGGTTAACACCCCTACTCTTAAAATAAGTGCCATTGGATCTTTAGTGACCACAGAGAGTCAGGACACCCGTTTAACGACAAACTGGAATTAAAGCCAGACTAAATCAGTGGCACGGATCAAACTATCCAAGCAGAACATTCATCGGCATCTGCTTCAAATGTTGATATTTGGTTGTGTTGAAAACCAAACACAATTCAATATCCAAATTTGTCTACAAATTAATAGTTGATATGTTGGATTCACATGTCCATCTCAACCAAAAATCTAAGTTAAAGAATGGAGCTTAATCTAATCAAACTTTAAATGCACTTTAAATAAAGTTTGATTGGATTTAGTCCTATTCTTTAACTTAGATTTTTAGTTGAAATGGAGACTTGAATCCAAAATATGAATGATTCACTTGAAGATTATATTTTAAATCAACCCAAATTTGAAACCTGGGACTATGTACTGTAATTTTGTTGTTGAATCCTGGGTTAAATATAAACTAGCTGCTGATGACTTGCTTTGCAAATGCTTTATAGGCCTAAATAGTATCACTGATGATATGACTTATAAAGTACTGTTACATTTAATTTGATCTCTTAAACCTACCCTTTGGAATGACTTCGATAGCAACAGTGAATATATGTCGTTATTAAGACATCGCTCAATAATCATTCTCACGATAGATAGCACATTGGTAGTAATCATTGAGTAAGGGACAAATATAAAAGCTAAGCAGGGCTTGGTTAAAACCCTCGATGGGAGACCAAATGAATAGCTGTGGATCAACTGCCCAGCCTATTTTTTTTATTTTTATAGTGGACATAACGTTGAAGATATGACGTTGTAGTGGGGGGTTAAGTGCATTGTTCAAGGGCATAACGACAATAGCATCTAGGATTTGAACCCAGCAACCCTCTGGTTGCCAGCTCATTACCGACAGATTTTTCCTGTCAGGCCCGGGATTCGAAGTGGCAACCCTCTCTAACCGCTAGGCTACCTGTCGACCTTGTAATAGCCAACAGGATTAATATCATACTGTGTACCTACCAATAGCTGCCCACAGACTGTAGGCCAGTCCAATTGACTCGCACCTAGTCTGGCTGAAAACAGAAAAGTAGCCTAGTGTGATGTTTTGCACACCAGTTTTCCATCCATAGCCTTTGAATTGTGTTGAAACGTGTGGGGGTCGCCACTATTTCGACCAATATCATATATTGATCAATTCAATTGACAAATAGTAGTAGTTTCACGGTTGCTTACAGTAATATCGGAGTCCACCAAATATGCTAGCCCACTGTCTCCTATTATTTCAATGATCTCCCTCCACCTTCCCTTCTTCCACCGCCGAGCGCTCTCTCACGTTATTATACTCCTTCTCACAGTGCGGGTTGGTTTCAGCAGTCGGATGCTTGGTGGAATGCCTGCGAGACAAGCAATCCGTTCCGGTCACTATTGAAAAAGAGAAAGGGGTGGTGATACATGAAGAGACATGGCTTCTAAAGAGATAACTGCCTCTTGTTTTGTCAGTGTGAGCAGGGATGTTACAGGTAGGAATCACCATTCATATCACCATTATTGTCATATGTATGATGCACCGATTCTGTCTTTGACCATTGCCGTGTATGTGGTGGTCTGCGACTGGACAGAGGCTTTGGAAGTTTATGAAAAATACTGCTTTCGTATCTGCCACCAAGCGTTGTGCCATTTTTATTTTATTTTAAGCTACACGTGCATTGCACTAATTTGATCAAAAAGTTAGGAAGTTGTGTAAAGCAAAGACATCCTGCTTCCTCAGGACTTAAGATAAAAGCCCAGCCGGCTGATCATGTCAAATCTCTAGCCCATAGGAAAAGAGGCGTTGTGAAAATCATCGTGTGTGCATCACGCATGGATTTACTCACTCATAATGCTATCTGCATTCATAAATTCATGCCAGCTTTTAAGAATAGGAATTGTTACCGTCTCAGCGTGTTGGCAGTAAGCTTGCTCTTTTTTGTCTGCAGTTTGTGTGTGAAAGATAGAGGGGGAGCAGTATGCATTTTCTTGGCAACAATTTGTATGTATTCTTTGCTTTCCTTTCCTTTATGGAATGAGACAGACATGGCCACTAACCTACACTGCTCTTTCAGAGTATTATTTTATACCAGTGTTTCCCAACCCTGCTCCTCGAGTACCCCCAACAGTACACATTTGTATTGTAACCCTGGACAAGCACACCTGATTCAACGTGTCAACTAATCATCAAGCCAACAATGAGTTGAATGAGGTGTGTTTATCAAGGGCTACAGCGTAAAGGTGTACTGTTGGGGATACTCAAGGACCAAGGTTGGGAAACACTGTTCTATACAGATGACAAGGCTGCCATTGAATTGACATCTCACAAACTTACACCATCAAGACTTAATCACACTTTCACTCACCTACACCACACACACATGCTCACATTAGCAGAGAGATTCTGAGTTAATTACTCCTAATGGCTCTATTTACCACACTGTGATAATTATTCCAGTGGAATCCTTGCCTCTCAATCCACTCACCTGCCAGCCAGCCACTCCCATCTGCCAGCTAAAGGTCATCATCTGCATGGAGACAAAAGACCGCCTCTGTTTAAACAGTCATCATGATGTTCAGGTCATCATGTTAATAATCAGAACATTACTCTAACTATCCTGTCAGAAGAATCAGCAGCATTCGTTCATTTGACAGTGCATTAGTCACAGGTGAAGTACAGTATATTCAGTGCCTTGGTTTGTTATCCATTATCTAATACCTTTCACCATGTCACTCTTTCCTCCTGTCCTCCTCTCTGGCCTTGCCCCTGTCTCTCTGATGGTACCTCTCTATGTCAGGGAAGCTCTTTTAGTTTGCATAATGCAAGGAAATTAACAGGTGATAATGGAAAAAAATACAACAAGAAATAGAAAAACCGGAGAGAAAAAACAGGAAGTGTTTTGTCTCCATCCACTCTCACCAAGTACTGCATTTCATCTCTGGTTTCCATATTCTATTAAAATGCTCTCTATTTTATGGCTTCATTCTGTCCTCTCTCACGTATCCTAGTTTGATGGGGAAATTGTTGTGTGCCTGCCATTGAAAATATTGCTGTCTTTCACTTTTTAATGAAGAATGCAATGGTTTTGGAGACACACAGGTTTTCTCAATCAATAGCATAGTTTAAGATACCAGAAGCAGCATCATATTCTACAAAATACACAGTGACCGTGTTTCTGTGCAGCCTCTGATTATCTCTCTGTTTATAAAATGCCAGTATGTCAGTTTTAAATGAAAAGGTTGGTCCGCCTTCAGTCGGTTGGCGATAGGGCTGTCCACTTGAAGGTCAAGCTTGTCTCTCTCACTGTTCTGATGTGCTGTATACTTGGTTGATTTGTGTGATTGTGTGTGTGAAATGTTTGCTGTGTGTATCTGACCTTGGATGTTTTTCTATTTACAGAGAGTATCAGGAAGATTATTGACAAGTCCTCAACCAAGTTTATACGTGGCATAAAGCTTGAAACCAAAAATGGCAAATCAGAGGATAGGATACTGGTGAGTAGTGTTTGAATCACTGGTAAAAACAGCAGTTGCTATATTGATGTGCTGACTGAGTGGGTGGTATTCCCACAGATGATTGTTGAGCTTTTGATATAGAACAGCTCTCCAGACCATCCACACACAGTACTATTCCACCCCTCACTACGCCAAAAAACAAGTCTGATACAGTGGATGGATACTACATAACACATTGGATGGAAACCTGATGGGTGGTCTATGAGAGACAATGATGCGACATAGGCAGTATTGAAGTGCAATTAATTGCTATGGTCAATTACATACTGAGCGCAAGCTATGGCCAGATTGGCGACATGCCATGAATATATTAAGTTGATAGGTTTCTGCTTCCCCATCCCTGGCTGTGCCTGGGCTTTGTATTGGGACTAGAGGTCGACTGATTCATCGGAATGGCTGATTAATTAGGGCCGATTTAAAGTTTTCATAACAATCGGAAATCCGTAAAAAAAAAAATACAGCTTTATTTAACTAGGCAAGTCAGTTTTAAGAACACATTCTTATTTTCAATGACGGCCTAGGAACAGTGGGTTAACTGCCTTGTTCAGGGGCAGAACGACAGATTTTTACCTTGTCAGCTCGGGTATTCAATCGTGCAACCTTACGGTTAACTAGTCCAATGCTCTAACCACCTGCCTCACGAGGAGCCTGCCTGTTACGCGAATGCAGTAAGAAGCCAAGGTAAGTTGGTAGCTAGCATTAAACTTATCTTATAAAAAACAATCAATCAATCATAATCACTAGTTATAACTACACATGGTTGATGATATTACTAGTTTATCTAGCGTGTCCTGCGTTGCATATAATCGTTGCGGTGCGCATTCGCGAAAAAGGACTGTCGTTGCTCTAACATGTACCTAACCATAAACATCAATGCCTTTCTTAAAATCAATACACAGAAGTATATATTTTTAAACCTGCATATTTAGCTAAAAGAAATCCAGGTTAGCAGGCAATATTAACCAGGTGAAATTGTGTCATTTCTCTTGCGTTCATTGCACGTAGAGTCATGGTATATGCAACAGTTTGGGCCGCCTGGCTCTTTGCGAACTAATTTGCCTGAATTTTACGTAATTATGACATAACATTGAAGGTTGTGCAATGTAACAGTAATATTTAGACTTAGGGATGCCACCCGTTAGATAAAATACCGAACGGTTCCGTATTTCACTGAAAGAATAAACGTTTTGTTTTTGAAATGATAGTTTCCGGATTCAACCATATTAATGACCTAAGGCTCGTATCACTGTGTGTTATTATGTTATAATTAAGTCTATGATTTGATAGAGCAGTCTGACTGAGCAATAGTAGACACCAGCAGGCTCATAAGCATTTATTCAAACAGCACTTTCGTGCGTTTTGCCAGCAGCTCTTTGCAATGCTTCAAGCATTGGCTGTGCCTGGGCTTTGTATTGGTACTAGAGGTCGACTGATTAATCGGAATGGCCGATTAATTTGGCCCGATTTCAAGTTTTCATAACAATCGGAAATCTGTAATTTTTTTTACACCTTTCTTTAAAGCTGTTTATGACTTCAAGCCTATCAACTCCCGAGATTAGGCTGGTGTAACCGATGTGAAACGGCTAGCTAGTTAGCGGGGTGCGCGCTAATAGCGTTTCAAACGTCACTCGCTCTGAGACTTGGAGTAGTTGTTCCCCTTGCTCCTTATGGGTAACGCTGCTTCGAGGGTGGCTGTTGTCGATGTGTTCCTGGTTCGAGTTCAGGTAGGAGCGAGGAGAGGGACGGAAGCTATACTGTTACACTGGCAATACTAAAGTGCCTATAAGAACATCCAATAGTCAAAGGTTACTGAAATACAAATGGTATAGAGAGAAATAGTCCTATAAATTCCTATAATAACTACAACCTAAATCTTCTTACCTGGGAATATTGAAGACTCATGTTAAAAGGAACCACCAGCTTTCATATGTTCTGAGCAAGGAACTTAAACGTTAGCTTTTTTACATGGCACATATTGCACTTTTACTTTCTTCTCCAACACTTTGTTTTTGCATTATTTAAACCAAATTGAACATGTTTCATTATTTATTTAGGCTAAATTGATTTTATTGATGTATTATATTAAGTTAAAATAAGTGTTCATTCAGTTGAAAAAAATGGTCGACCTCTAATTGGGACAATGTAGGACAGAGAGGTCTAATAGCAGCAGCTTGGGGAGGCTCTGTCTCTCTGAGACCCTGGCGGTGGAGGCAATGCTGGGCGCGGGCGTACCACTGCCTTTGATTCTGGGTGCTTTCATCAGAGATTATGTGGGGCAAAGATGTGAAATCTCCATTTGTGGAGCTGCTGCCTTGTCAGCTCACAGGACTAAATCTGGGCCAGTGAGCTCTTTTAGAATAGATCACAACCTGTGTGAGTACAGCAAGTAGGGAGAAGTATAAGAAACCGACTGACCAAATAACAAAAGCTGCTCAACACTTTTAGAAAGAAAGGTGCTATCTAGAACCTAAAAGGGTTCAGCGGCTGTCCCCATAGAAGAATCCTTTGAAAAAAAAGCTTTTGGTTCCAGGTAGAACACTTTTGGGTTCCATGTAGAACTAGGGTTCCATGTAGAACCAAATGGTTATACTTGGAACCCAAAAGGGTTTCTCCTATGGGGACAGCCGCAGAACCCATTTGGAACCCTTTTTTCTAAGAGTGTAACAACTCCACATAAAACTGCATTGAAATGTTTTCATGTTTTTGTGCTCCCCAAAACTACCACAAGCTTTCCCCTCAATTCCCTGATGAGGCAATGGGCTGAACCCCCAGCAGTGCAGGCTAGGCCTTGGCAGAGAGTCGTTCCCTTGATGACTGCTTAATGATTCATTATGGTGCGAGTTGGGAGAGTTTTGCATGTGCACCCTTTGATGTTCAGGGTCTTCGGTATGTCTGTCTATCTGTCGGGACTATGTTATCTCTTCAGTCCCCGCTGTCCAATCTCTCTCTGCTAAACTGTTCCTTCTTTTTAACTCTGAACAGTCTGTAATTGTAGTCTCTGTGGGGCATAGGATGAGGCTGAGGAGAGGGTTAGGATTTAAGGTGTCAAGGGAACGGGAAGTGTGAAATGCTTGCTTGCTATTAGGCTAGGTTTAATGTTTTAAAGCAGGTTCAGGTTCATGATGGGGCTATGGCCATTGTTTTTATTTCATGTCATGGTCAATGTACTGTAAATGAGGCTTTGGTTTCCTTGATTGTGAATTATTTAACCAGGATACTTCCAGTACTTGTTTGTGTATAACAGTCGCCTCTCCCCCTTATCAGTCCAATACGAAAAGACAGGCATCTCTGCTCCAAAAACAGACACATGCATAATGATATGCCAAGATAAGTGTGGTATGTCCCTTTGATCTGGAAGACTTTGATAAGGACTCTCCTGGGGGAACTGTCTCCCCACCCTTCTCTCCTGGGGGAACTGTCTCCCCACCCTTCTCTCCTGGGGGAACTGTCTCCCCACCCTTCTCTCCTGGGGGAACTGTCTCCCCACCCTTCTTTCCTGGGGGGACTGTCTCCCCACCCTTCTCTCCTGGGGGGACTGTCTCCTCACCCTTCTCTCCAGCATGATTTACTTGTATAAACTCATATGGTACAGTACGCACACACCGTCTCCACCCCCTACCCAGGATACCTCCCCCAACTCATCACGTTAATGTGATACTATCTGCACGTTTTAATCAACTCCTTCAGACACAGTGTCTTTGAAGTGACTTGTTGGAAATGCAGGAGACTCTTGCTCTCTTTTCTCTCTTTCTCTCTCTTTTTCTCTCTAACATCAGACACACCCCTCGTTTTGGGGGGGGGGGGGTTGATGTTGTGTGTGTGTGTGGGGGGGGTGGGTGTTGTGGGGGATTTGGTGTTGTGGGGGTTTGATGTTGTGTGGGTGGGTGTTGTGGGGGGGGGGGGGGGGGGTTGGTGTTGTGGAGGTTTGATGTTGTGTGTGTGTGTGGGTTTGATGTCGTGGGGGGGTGTGGGTGTTGTTTGGGGGTATGATGTTGTGGGGGTTTGATGGTGTGTGTGTGTGTGTGTGTGGGTTTGATGTTGTGTGGGTGGGTGTTGTGGGGGGGGGGGTTGGTGTTGTGGAGGTTTGATGTTGTGTGGGTTTGATGTTGTGGGGGGGGGGGGGGGGGTGTTGTGGGGGAGTATGATGTTGTGGGGGTTTGATGTTGTGTGTGTGGGGGTTTGATGTTGTGGGGGGGTGTGGGTGTTGTGGGGGAGTATGATGTTGTGGGGGTTTGATGTTGTGCGTGTGTGGGTTTGATGTTGTGGGGGGGGGGTGGGGGGGTGTGGGTGTTGTGGCTGCTGGCAAGTGTTTGACTCTGATGGGTAGAGTCAAGCACCTCTCTCTCAAAATGCAACAGAGAGGGGGAGCCATCATTTAATTACTGCTTTTCATTAAGAGGGCATACTGTGTAGTAGTGTTACTGGAGAGAGAACAAATGAGAGTGATGGTCACAAAGAGAAATGCAGAGGAGAAAATGTTCCTCCATCCCTCCTCAGCTACTTCTCAGAGAGCTGTTTTAAAGGGGCATCAGAGAGGAAAGGGAAATGATCAGGAGTAAAGGACGAGAGTCTGAGAGAGGAAGAGAGAGAGCATCTGATAGATATATTTATCTGATGAAAATGTTACACTGTGCTTGAACAATATTTACTAAAGTTTCTTCATTCTCCCCAAAACATATGGACAGAAGGAGCATGAGACTAGGGCATAGAGATTGTGTTTGTAGCTCAAGGGGATTTCATGTGTGAGCGTACGTTTACAGGACATCTGTGTGTGGGTGTGTGTGATTTATTTTAATGACTTCCCAACTATTATTGCGTAATCATTTCTATAGAGCATCTTAATGCACAGCCTGCGAATGCAATCCTCCCCAGTGTACACCTCAGCCCATCCATAGCATGATGTTGTGTAAAAAATATTCCTACCCAGATCAATAGATGAATACAGAGAGGGATCCACATTTCACTCTCCATTACCATGGCAACCCATCAGAGAATCTGATGCCCTTAGCGAGTCTTGAGTGCAGTGAACCTTTGCTCAGGATGGATTTAATTTGTTCCTGTTTCTCTGGCTGTCTCAGGTTCTCACAACATGGAGGCTCTATCTCCTGGTCGCCAAGGTTCCAACAAAGGTAGCCCACATGATTTGTATGTACAGTATTTACCACTTACCATACCAACATAATTATCAGCATGTTAACAAATAGGTTCAAAATGTGGCGTTCATTGCAGATAGAGGTGACATTTAACTTCTTGGAGATCCGAGCCATGAACAGTCACCCAGAGCATCAGGTGAATAACATAATTTTTGGGGTTTTGAATGGCCATGTTAGTGCATTGTCCCTGTGGCCTCTTCATTACAACTGATTAGTTGTCTAAACAGATTTATTATGGAGTGTCAATCATCTCAACATCTGAGTAATTATTTGAAGTCAGTTAATCTCATTATTTTGCATAATGGAGATATGAGGATCTTCATTCCTGTAAGTAGAGCTACTGTAATCATATATCTCCTGCAGTTAACTGTCAATTATCCATTTCAAATTTCCGCATTATCCCATCAAAATCACTGTGGTGCCTGTATCACTCTACAGTCATTGAAACTATGTTGTTTCTGTGCAGGTCGTCATAGACACGGACAAGTCCACTTATTCCTTGTGGCTACAGTCACGTGACCACCTCAGTCATGTGGTCAGCCATGTTAACTTTGCCCTGTCCAGAATATTTAACAACTCTGTGTTTGCGTAAGTGTCCATTTTCAGACAGCACAGACTCCTTTACCAGACAGTGTTGAAACCCAGACAAATGATTAATGTTAGCTAATTTGTCCCTTCTAACTTAAACCTCCTTTTGTCCTCTCTCTCTCTTTCAGTCCCTCCATCTGTCATTCAGACAGTGAACTTTCTGAGGGAAGCAGGAAGCACTCCCCCAGCTCAGAGACGTCTATGGAAACCCAGAGGGCCTGTGGTAAGAGACACAGGCAGGAAGGCAGGCATAAACAGGCAGACAGGCAGACAGGCAGACAGGCAGACAGGCAGACAGGCAGGCAGACAGGCAGACAGGCAGACAGGCAGGCAGGCAGGCAGGCAGACAGACAGACAGACAGACAGACAGACAGACAGACAGACAGACAGACAGACAGACAGACAGAGCGAGCATAAGCAGGCACGTGCACAGATAGGGCTCTACCTGTGCGGTTATGTGTGTGTGGCTAGCTACCTTGTTAAAATATCAACAGTACTGCCACTGTAGCATAACACTTGATTAACACTTGATTCAGCCTACATCATCACTATTCAGTCTGGTTGGCTGATACGCTCAGCAGAGAGAGGCAGAAAGACAGACAGGAGCGACTGCATCATCACCCTCCGATTGAACTCCATCCCTCCTTCAGTCAGGATATGCATGTATGTCAGGGCAGCAGCAACGCAGGTAGTCTAGACTCTAGCTAACCACCATATACAAAAATATCCACACAAGCCACTAGCTAGCTAGCCATATTATATGAGTTAGGAGATTATGAATATTATATTATAAACTTATTATTTGATTCAAGCATTGAAGATAAATCACAATCAGTCAAATAAATCGAGCTAGCTAAATGATCAGCTGAAAGCCCACCCTCTTTTCCAGATGTCAGTCATGAGGCACTGTTTTATCTTGCTTATGTGTGATGATGACTGAGTGTGTTGTTGCAGAAATAAATAGGTCCATGGTCAACAATGTTATACATTTCGAGATATGAATTATGAAGGGGTGCGGGCATTTTGAGCACATGGCCCTTGAAAGGTCTCTTCACGTACCTGTGCATATGAGCAGATTCGGGAAGGTGATAGATAGACAGTCATAGGAAATTGTTGAGTAATTTGATTGAGACAAATGGATAGAGAAACCCACTGCACTACATGCAGTGTATAGCACATTTACAGTTGACATTTTAGTCATTTTGCAGACACTCTTATGCAGAGCAACGCACAGTTAGTAGATTCATCTTAAGATAGCTAGGTTCATAACTATATTTCTACACAGACATTGTAGAGTAATTGCACTGCTTGTTGTCTCTCTTTTCCCCTCTTGCCTCTTTCCCTCTCTGAAATAACCAAGTGCTCTTTAAACACTTCTCTTACCATCCGCTATTTTTCTTCCTCTCTGTCTCAGGAGGGTTTTCGGAGACCTACGCTGCCCTGTGTGACTATAATGGAATCAGCTGCAAGGAGGAAGTGCAGTGGGTAAGTGCAATGGGAGTGGGCCGGTTGTGTGTGAGTGCACAGGAGAGTTATATACAACACTGTACTTTCAATTGAGGGGGTCATATACTATGGCAAGTGGACTCATGGGTAATCTTGTTCCTAGGATGTGGACACTATCTATCACTCCCAAGACAACAGGGAGTTTAATCTAGTGGACTTCAGCCACCTGGAAAGCAGGTGAGAGAAGGGGAGAGGGAAAGAAAGACAGAAAGAAAGAGGGTATGACTCTGTCAAGTTGATGCTGCTGCAGCCTTAATAAATCCAGTTGATAAATGTATATTAAGGGTATTATGAAATGTACCTGTTTCAGTGCACTAATTGTTGTGTGTTTATGACAGGGACTTGGCAGTTATTGTGGCATCACTGGCGTACAATACCTGGTTCACCAAACTATACTGTAAGGACATACGCATAGTAAGTATCCTTCTGTCTGTCTCCCCTTGTGCTTTAAACGGTCATTGATATTATTCAGAAGTTATTATGCGTGCAACGAAATTAGATCATTTCTAATTTCAGGGGTTAGAGGTCACTGAGCAGGTTCTGCACACCCTCAGTAAGTCCTCCAGTCTGGAAGAGATCACTCTGGAGAATGCTGGTCTCAAATCGTGAGTTTTCCCTTGCTTCACACCTCTCACCCATACTTTAAAAAATTATAATAAGTGTGTTAGAACCTTAAACTAAAAAGTGTTTGTGTGTGTCATTGTGTCTATGTCCAAATGTGTGTACTGTATATTGTGTATGTTGCAGTGACTTTCCTCAGAAGCTGTCAGTTGCGCTCTCAGAGAATCCTGCTTCTGTCATCCACTCTCTGAATCTGGCCCACAACACACTGGACAACCAAGGTACCAAGCAGATGCCTAACTTCCTGTTTGACTTCCACACTATGTTTGTTTTAGTGACATCTCTCCTCCTCTGGTGTAGGTGTGGCTAACCTCATCCAGCAAGTGTGTCGCCTCAGCAAAGGACTGCGTCTCCTCAACCTCTCCAAGACCTTCCTCAACTCCAAAGGTTTAGACTGCTTCACCTCTCCATCCTTCCATCGCTCAATCTCTCCATCTCTCTACTAGAGAAGGCCACACCCCCCTGTCCTACTCCATGTTGCATAAGCATCCTCCTCTACACCCCAGTGTCCCCAGACGTTAATACAAGGCAATAATTCAGCAAGCAGGAACAGTCAGCTGGAGAATCAGTTCATGAACACCTCCAACTGTGTTTGGTTTGATGAAGCAGCAATAGCTGATTGAACATGCCACTAAGCCATGCATGCATGCTACTTTTCTAGCTGAGGTGATAGAAACCTCTGTACCTCCTGTAATTCCCCCACCAACATCTCTGTGTGTTAATGTAATGTTTTGTCTACTCTACAAAGCTTCAAGAGTCATGATATGCCCCCACGGTAACCATCCTTCAGGCAGAATGCTCCGTGTTACTCCCCCGCTTTTAAAATATTTCTAATTGGAATACTGAATATTGAATTGAGAATTATACTTCACACAGGTACGGATGAGAATCACATAACAAAAAATATTCTGAAACTGGATTTTTTTGTTGTTGTGTACATTTGCATTAGCTAGCTGAATGCATCCCTCATGGCTTCCCCCTCCCCCCCTCTGTGTGTCTCAGGTGTGGTGTCTCTGTCTCAGACTCTGTGCTCCAGTGATGAGTATTCTAACTCTCTGCTGCACCTGGACCTGAGCAAGAACCCTGGGTTCCTGTCTGGGGAGGATGCCTCGGTCAGAAAACACATACACTCATACTCTGTAAACAAACCAACAGTATAGTAAATGCACTGCCTTATGAGTTTGTTTCTCAGTTAACCATCTTTTCTCTCTCTTTCTTTAGAATCTGTGCCTGTTCCTGTCCCAGCCTAATTGTCTGGTCCATTTGGACCTGTCTGGCACTGACTGTTCTGTTGACTTGGTGAGAATCTAGTGTCTCTGAGAATTTGATTGCACACTTATAGAATTAAGCATTTTAAAGAGTTTATGTGCAACTTCTGTCTTTTTCTTCCTCTATAATCCCCAACCGCTGTCTTTTTCTCTCTCCCACTAAAACTGCACAACACAACTCTCGCTTCTCTCACATAGCTATTTGGGGCTCTGCTGAGGGGTTGTTGTGCCGATCTCTCCTACTTGAATCTCTCCAAAAATACCTTCTCCCACAGGTTAGTCACATCCTTGAGATTAACTATTTCTTTGGGGTGAAGTGGCAGAAAAACGCTTTAAGGCTCGGCGTGAAGATGGAAGGCAAATTTTTAGCAAGGGATCTTTTTATTCTTAAAATCCTCAGGCTTGATCTTTCGCTCTCTCTTTTTCTTTTCACTCTTATCTGTCTTATCTCTGTCGTTCCCTTCAATGTGAAATCAAAAATAAGCTTTGTGGGAATCACTGGAACATTGTGTTCCTTTCTGTAGTTGTGTCTGTGGTTTGAAACTCCTAGAGCTGTCTGCATAGATAAGACTTATCATCTGACCCCACTTGCTCCCTCCTCTTTGACCAGCTCCATTGTCTCTGTCTCATTCCATCGGAATACGCTCTCCACTTCATACCAGTCTCTTATTTACCCAGACAATCTACAATTAACCACTCACCTTCTATCGCCTTTCCCTCCCACTCCATCTCTACTTCTTCCTCTCTCATTCATCTCACTCTGACCTCGCTCCTCTCCCAGGAAAGTGAAGGAGAACCTGCCGTTGTTCCGTCAGTTCTTCAGCTCGGCCTTCAGTCTCACCCATGTCAGCCTGGCCTCTATGAAGCTGCCCCCTGAGGCCCTGAGGTCAGTTCCCCTAGTCTCCCCTGGTCTCTATCTGTCACACCTGCATCTCACTGGAGTGACTGGGACCAGGCTAGCTGCACAACACACACTGGTCACCATGACAAATGACACTACCCTAAAGGGTGTGAATTTCCAGAAAGAGAAAGAAGCTAAAAGGTCTTTGTTGTAAACACCTTTCCCCCTTATGTTTATTTTTCCCTCTCTCTTTCTTTAGGTCTCTCTTTATCGGTCTGACCACAAACCCTCACATCAATGACCTACACCTGGACATTAGTGGCTGTGAGGTACAAGTCTGTCACTCTGTACACAACATTCAATTCCTGCTGGCCTTTATATAATTGACCATATCTATCTCTCTGGCATTCATTGCTTATGTTTCCAATAAGGACTTACTGAGCAGTAGCTATAGATGAAAACTATGTCAAGGTCTCCTGTGCTTTGAATGTCCTCCTCTCACACATGCTCACACTCTGTCTGTCTGTCTGCCTGCCTGTCTGCCTCAGCTGAAATCTGCAGGAGCTTCTGTGATCCAGGAGCTGTTCCCTAGACTCTCCTCCATCGCCACTCTGGACATCTCAGACAACGGTGAGCAGAATGACTGACTGTACCACTATGGCACAGTGTGATACTCTGCACCGCTGTGGCAGCCTGCACCACTCAAGCTAGTTTTGTGTGAGGGGGTTGTCTGTTTGAGCTTGTTTTGTATGAGGGGATGGTGTGTGCTTGATGTAGTTGTGTTTACAGGGCTGGATGCAGACCTTCTCTCAGTTCTACCAGCTTTCTCCAAACACACCTCCCTAAAGCACCTGTATCTGGGCAAGAACTTCAACATCAAGAGCAGGTGCAGTACTACAGAGGCACTCTGTGTGTGTGTGTGTGCGTCAGTTTGCATCAGAGCTTGATTTTCCTCAGGCAGACTTGGATGATTACGATAGCAGCAGGAAATGACTAGTGCCAGAGCTCCTGCTGAGTGTAGCCTGAACTGCCTCTCTCCCCATGGATCTATGTACAGGGTGCTGGATGAAATCCTACACAAGCTGGTCCAACTCATACAGGAGGAGGAATGTGTGAGTGAGAATGCGTCACAATTCACACATCATTCACACATTACACACATTTGAATGTTCACTGATTGTAACTCATTGTGAAATACTGATATTCTCCACACACACAGACTGTATTGTACATGGTATTCTCTCATACATAAATACTCGTTATTTTCTACAGTATAGTGTTTCCCTTCGAGTACCTTGCCTTCAGAAAGTATTCAGACCCTTTGACTTTTTCCACCTTTGGTTAGGATACATCCTTAGTCTAAAATGTATTTAAAAACAATGTTTCCTCATCGATCTACACACATTACCCCATAATGACAAAGCAAAACTGTTTTTTATAATTATTTTTCTAATTTATATTTTTTAGTTGTTCGGTATCACATTTACTTAAGTATTCAGACCCTTTACTCAGTACTCTGTTAAGCATATTTGGCAGTGATTACAGCCTTGAGGCTTCTTGGGTATGACACTACAAGCTTAGCACACCTGAGTTCTCCCATTCTTCTCTGTAGATCCTCTCAAGCTCTGTCAGGTTGGATGGGGAGCGTCACAGCTATTTTCAGGTCTCTTCAGAGATGTTGGATCGGGTTCAAGTCCGGGGTCTGGCTGGGCCACTCAAGAACATTCAGAGACTTGTCCCGAAGCCACTCCTGCTTTGTCTTGACTGTGTGCTTAGGGTCGTTGACCTGTTTGTAGGTGAAACTTCGCCCGAGTCTGAGGTCCTGAGTGCTCTGGAGCACTTTTGGCAAACTCCAAGCGGGCTATCATGTGCCTTTTACTGAGGAGTGGCTTCCGTCTGGCCTCTCTCTACCATAATGGCCTGATTGGTGGAGTGCTGTAAAGATGGTTGTCCTTCTGGAAGGTTCTCCCATCTCTACAGAGGAACTCTAGAGCTCTGTCAGAGTGACCACCGGGTTCTTAGTTACCCCCCTGACCAAGGCCCTTCTCCCCCGATTGCTCAAGTTTGGCCGGGCGGCCAGCTCTAGAAAGAGTCTTGGTGGTTACAAACTTCTTCCATTTAAGAATGATGGAGGCCACTGTGTTCTTGGGGACCTTCAATCCTGCAGACATGTTTTATTAGCCTTTCCCAGATCTGTGTCTGTGACGTAATCCTGTCTCGGAGCTCTATGGACAATTCCTTCGACCTCATGGCTTGGTTTTTGCTCTGGCATGCACTGTCAACTGTGGAACCTTGTATAGACAATCATGTCTAATCAATTGAATTTACCACAGGTGGACTCCAATGAAGTTGTAGAAACATCTCAAGGATGATCAATGTAAACAGGATGCACCTGAGCTCAATTTCTAGGCTCATAGCAAAGGGTCTGAAAACTTATGTAAATAATGAATTTCAGTTTTTTATTTTTTATTAATTTGTATATCACTCCATGGCCCTGTTACTGTGGGCTGTAACATATTGTGCCCTCTGAATTATTACCTTTGTGTACAAAACTGACACATCACTCTATTACAAATGCTAAATTCCTCAGTTCCTCCTCAGCACTGCTGCCACCTGTTCCTAGCTGTATTTAACCATCTCTCTCCACTGTCATCTCCTTCTCCTTTATTTTTCTGTCCTCTGTTCTGTCCTACCCTTTTCTTCTGCTTTACCTCTCCCCTGCTCTCCACCCTATCCCATCTCCCTCCATCCTCACCCTCTCTCTCCCCTCTCCCCTGTCCCTCCCCAGGCCCTCCAGTCCCTCTCACTGGCTGACTCGCGGCTGCGTTCTCGGGGCACAGTGCTGGTAAACGCTCTGGGCAGCAACACCTGTCTGCGAAAGGTGGACCTGAGTGGGAACAGCCTGGAGGACATTGGAGCCAAGATGCTGAGCAAAGCCCTACAGATCAACACCACACTCAGGCAAGAGACAGGGAGGGAAAGATAGAAGGTATGGTTGTGTTTGACACTGGTTATCCCCTGTCCTGACAGGAGTGACTTGGTTGGATGGTTATGGTTGTGTTTGACACTGGTTATCCCCTGTCCTGACAGGAGTGACTTGGTTGGATGGTTATGGTTGTGTTTGACACTGGTTATCCCCTGTCCTGACAGGAGTGACTTGGTTGGATGGTTATGGTTGTGTTTGACACTGGTTATCCCCTGTCCTGACAGGAGTGACTTGGTTGGATGGTTGTGGTTGTGTTTGACACTGGTTCTCCACTGTCCTGACAGCAGTGACTTGGTTAGATGGTTGTGTTTGACACTGGTTCTCCACTGTCCTGACAGTAGTGACTTGGTTAGATGGTTGTGTTTGACACTGGTTCTCCACTGTCCTGACAGCAGTGACTTGGTTAGATGGTTGTGTTTGACACTGGTTCTCCACTGTCCTGACAGCAGTGACTTGGTTAGATGGTTGTGTTTGACACTGGTTCTCCACTGTCCTGACAGGAGTGACTTGGTTAGATGGTTGTGTTTGACACTGGTTCTCCACTGTCCTGACAGCAGTGACTTGGTTAGATGGTTGTGTTTGACACTGGTTCTCCACTGTCCTGACAGCAGTGACTTGGTTAGATGGTTGTGTTTGACACTGGTTCTCCACTGTCCTGACAGTAGTGACTTGGTTGGATGGTTGTGGTTGTGTTTGACACTGGTTCTCCACTGTCCTGACAGCAGTGACTTGGTTAGATGGTTGTGTTTGACACTGGTTCTTCACTGTCCTGACAGTAGTGACTTGGTTAGATGGTTGTGTTTGACACTGGTTATCCCCTGTCCTGACAGCAGTGACTTGGTTGGATGGTTGTGGTTGTGTTTGACACTGGTTCTCCACTGTCCTGACAGCAGTGACTTGGTTAGATGGTTGTGTTTGACACTGGTTCTTCACTGTCCTGACAGCAGTGACTTGGTTAGATGGTTGTGTTTGACACTGGTTCTCCACTGTCCTGACAGCAGTGACTTGGTTAGATGGTTGTGTTTGACACTGGTTCTCCACTGTCCTGACAGTAGTGACTTGGTTAGATGGTTGTGTTTGACACTGGTTCTCCACTGTCCTGACAGGAGTGTGACGTGGGATCGTAACAACACCTCAGCTACAGGATTCCTGGATGTGGCTCGAGCCCTGGAACAGTGAGACTGTTTGTGCTTTAAACTCACACACACACACACACACACACACACACACACACACACACACACACACACATACTTCTAAGCAAGACATTTGATTTAAATAGGATCCAAGAGACATTGAGGTACCTGAAGTTCTGTCTAATTTACATTCACTGTTGTTCTGAGTATTTTCAGAATTAGCTGGCTAATATATAAACTCCGGTACACAGGAAGCAAACCAAGCTTACTTTACACATCACAGGACTAAACAAGGACTTGTGAGGGTCAGCCAGAGAGCTTCGATTTCCCCTTTAATTAGGCTGCAATAATCAAAGCATTACTCATCCTATCACAGTCCATAGTCCAGCATAATGTGGGGGAATTCTGGGAGTTCTGTCCACTGGGGATATTAAGGCTTGGGTCTCTAACTGTTTTTCTGCAGCTCTCTTTCTAGTTCCTTCCTTTCTGTCTCCTTCCTAACTCAAACCCCTTCTCTTTTTTTTAACTCTGCCGGTGGGTTTTCTCTCAGTAACTTCACCTTGCAGTACATGCCCCTCCCCCTCAGTGACATCAGCCAGGCGTACCGTAGTACCTCTGAGAGGACAGAGCAGGCACTGACCAAGGTGGGCTCCTGACGCTACCCGAGTTCATCTGCACCCATCTCAATGTCTCCCTCCATTCCTCTGTTAACCATCCTCTCATCTCATCTGCCTTGTCCTTTCCTCCCCTGCTTCTTTTCTCTACTGGGGATCTACCATCACCAACTCTTTCCTGCATTTTCCAATTCAAATTACACTGCTTCATTGAGATTACCACACATGACCATATTGCCAGTGTGAGTGAATGGTTTTTATCTGGGATCATCAGATCCAGCGTGCTCTGCTGCGGAACAACCAGACTCAGCGCTTCTCTCAGAGACAGGCTCTACGGCTGCACCAGGGCCTGGTCACCAGCACTGCTGAACAGGTAGATACAGCATATGTATATAATTTGTGTGTGTGTGTGATTGAGAGAGAGTGAGTTGAGCCATCACGAGAGCAATATGTGTGTATTGTAAATCTTTTACTGACGTTCCTCCTTCTTGTCTGTTCTCTGTTTACCAGGTGATGGAGCGTCTGAGTGTGTGTGTGCAGCAGCAGGTGTGTGTGCTGCGTGGAGTAGGGGAGATGGAGGAGATTCAAGCTGCTAAACAGGTGCTGAAGGAGGCAAGAAACTCCCGTGCGGTGAGTGTGTGTACATGCCTGAATCATTTCTCTAACATCTGGAGTGTAGGTGAGTTTAAAGTGTTAATTGTATGTCTTTGTGTATTCATACGACCCCCCCCAACTGTCTCTCTCAATTAAATTTCAATTTAAGGGGCTTTATTGGTATAGGAAACATATGTTTCCATTGCCAAAGCAAGTAAAATATATAATAACAAAAGTGAAATAAACTATAAGAAATTAACAGTAAACATTACACAAAAGTTCCATGAGAACTCTCTCTCCCTCTCAGCTGTACCCCTCTCTCTGTGAGCTAGCTCATGTGCTGTCAGTAGACGGGCCAGTCAGACAGAGACTGGACCAACTGGCAGGGGAACTGACCAGAGCAGCTGACAAGGAACTACAGGTATACTGCTCAATACTGTACATCACTCATTCAACATCATCTGTTTACTTACTCCTTCACCATTTCTCAAACATAGACATAGTTGTTTATCTGTTTGTTTAATTGGTTGTTTGATTGACAGGTGATTGTTGATTCCATGGTGTCTCTCTGTCGTGAGTTGTGCCCGCTGTCCTCCTCTGCTGCGGAGAGATTAAGTCCTCAGCTCTCGTCTGTCTCGGAGCGCGTCTCCATCCCTCGCTCCGCCATCCGCACAGCCTTGATGGAGAGAGCAGCACAAGACATTCACCGAGCGCTGGAGTAAGGGGGAGGGAGGGGGAGCTGAGGGAGGAAGATAAGCAATGCAGCCTTCTTTGTTCAATTGAATCAGTGTGGGTATCTGTGAACTTATTCTCCCTCCTCCCTGCCCTCCCTCTCCCTTTCCTCCCCACACGTTTTGTCTCTCTCCCCCTCTCTCAGGGAGGTGAAGCTCTCAGTGGTCTCCTATCTCACCAACTCCATCGTGGATCAGATCTTGCAGGAGCTCTACGCCACTCACAAGACTCTGGTATAGACACGCTGCCATCTGTCTGTGTCTCTGTCTATCTGTATGGGCTTGTCACCTTTTGCTTACAATTATTGGTAAAACTTTACTTGAAAGGGGTATACAGGCATTCATAACACCATTACACTTTTGCAGTATCATTCATAGAAACATTCATAAAACCTTTATGAAACCAGTCAGAACACATTAATGAGTGTTGCAGTATTATTCATAACAAACTTCATAATACATTTATTGAAGTGTATTGTCCGATCCCTGTCCCAGACGCGGCGGGTGTCCCAGGTGAAGCGCTGGGAGGTAACATGTGACGGAGGAACAGGTCTGAGGTCACACAGACACAGAGACTCTCTGGACCTCACAGATGATGAGATGGGCACCAGTATAGTGAGCATTGTGTGTTGGGATTGTCTGCTTAGGGTGTGTGTATGGTATGTGTGAGCGTATGTGTTTTGTGATTGTCTGTTTGGGATGTGTTTGTTTGTTTTTGCTTCTACGTCTTTCTCTGCCTTCTCTAGGACACAATTGCCATTAAGAAGCGTAGCTCTAGAACTAGACGTATTCGACCTGTCTCTACCAGGCTGAGTGAGTATGCCTCCGTACCACTATCTCTCTATCCTTCTCTTCCTACCTGCTCTCTTTTAGAGGTCATTAGTGACTGTCTGTTTTCCTCTCCCGCTCTCCCGCTCTCCCTCTCTCCTTTCCTCTCCTTCCCTCTCTCCTTTCCTCTCCCCCTCTCTCCTTTCCTCTCTCCCTTCCTCTCATCCTCTCTCCCTTCTTCTCCCTCTCTCCCCTTTCCTCTCCCTCTCTCTCCTTTCCTCTCACTCTCTCTCCTTTCCTCTCACTCTCTCTCCTTTCCTCTCCCCCTCTCTCCTTTCCTCTCCCCCTCTCACCTTTCCTCTCCTCCTCTCTCCCTTCCTCTCCCTCTCTCCCCTTTCCTCTCCCTCTCTCCCCTTTCCTCTCCCTCTCTCCCCTTTCCTCTCCCTCTCTCCCCTTTCCTCTCCCTCTCTCTCCTTTCCTCTCCCTCTCTCTCCTTTCCTCTCCCCCTCTCTCCTTTCCTCTCCTCCTCTTTCCTTTCCTCTCCTCCTTTCTCCTTTCCTCTCTCTCTCTGAGAGAGCCATTTTTGGCTGGTGTCCCTGCCAGCCTAAGTCCATTCCTGCATCAACATACAGTGCATTAAGATAGTATTCAGATGCCTTGACTTATTCCACATTGTTTTACGTTACAGCCTTATTCTAAAATTGATTTTAAAAATGCTTTCCCTCAATCTACATACAATATCCCGTAATGACAAAGGGAAAACAGGTTTTAAGAAATTCTGGCAAATGTATTGAAATGTATAAAAAGATCCTCTCAAGCTCTGTCAGGTTGGATGGGGAGCGTTATTTTCAGGTCTCTCCAGAGATGTTCGATCGGGTTAAAGTCCGGGCTCTGGCTGGGCCACTCAAGGACATTCAGAGACTTCGGAGTCCCGAATCCGCTTCTGTGTTGTCTTGGCTGTGTGCTTGTCCTGTTGGAAGGTGAACCTTCGCCCCAGTCTGAGGTCCTGAGCGCTCTGGAGCAGGTTTTCATCAAGGATCTCATACTTTGCTCCATTCATCTTTCCCTCAATCCTGACTAATCTCCCAGTCCCTGCCGATGGAAAAACATTCCCACAGCATGATGCTGCCACCACCATGCTTCACCGTAGAGATGGGGCCAGGTTCCCTCCAGACATGACGCTTGGCATTCAGGCCAAAATGTTCAATCTTGATTTCATCAGACCAAAGAATCATGTTTCTCAAGGTCTGAGACTCTTTTAGGTGCCTTTTGGCAAATTCCAAGCAGGCTGTCAGGTGCCGTTAACTCAGGAGTGGCATCCTCCCTGACCAAGACCCTTCTCCGCCTGATTGCTCAGTTTGGCCGGGCAGCCAGCTCTAGGAAGAGTCTTGGTGGTTCCAAACTTCTTCCATTTAAGAATGATGGAGGCCACTGTGTTCTTGGAGACCTTCAATTCTGCAGAAATGTTCTGTTACCTTTCCCAGATCTGTGCCTCAACACAATCCTGTCTCAGAGCTATACAGACAATTCCTTCAACTTCATGGTTTGGTTTTTGCTCTGATATGCACTGTCAACTGTGGAACCTTATATACACGTGTGTGCCTTTCCAAATCATGTCCAATCAATTTAATTTACCACAGGTGGACTCCAAGTTATAGAAACATCTCAAGGATGATCAATGGAAACAGGATGCACCTGAGCTCAATTCTGAGTATCATAGCAAAGGGTCTGAATTCTTATGTAAAAGAAGGTATTTCTGTTTTTTATTTTTAATATATTTGCAGACATTCTAAAAACCTGTTTTCGCTTTGTCATTATGGGGTATTGGGTGTAGATATAAGGATTTTTTATCCATTTTAGAGTAAGGCTGTAACATAACAAAATGTGGAAAAAGTGAACTGGTCTGAATACTTTCCGAATACACTGAATTTGAGTGCAGTTGCTAATTGTTGTAGTTTTTAACAGTATGTCTTTGAAGCACTGTTGACAGCGCCACGTGACTCCTATGGGAACTTCTAGCCCCTCTCCACTTCCTTCTCCATTTTTATCTCGTCATCTTTTCCTATTTTTTCTCTCTCTCTTTCAGGCCAGTGTGATGACTCCAGCTCCTCCCCACCCCCCTCTGTGTCCTCTTCTTTCTCTTCTTTCTCGGCCCTCTCTCGCTCTACATCCTGGGAGGGGCTGTCTGAGCTCCCTACCCAAGGTGCACCTCTCCATCATGTGACGCGGGTTAGGCCGAGGCCCCCACGGAGGCACCGAGCAGGACATGCCCCCTCTGACACAGTAAGAGGAAGCTGACCTCAGCATCTCACCCCATATGGAGTATATAATGTTGCTACTGAACTGCTCAGAATGTTTGTAATACTTGCCTGTGAATATGGAAATACAGGATCTATAATAACTTATAGATTCACTTAGATTTCTCATTTGTGTGCAGAAGCGTAAAGATGTAGATATATTATCTATTCAATTATACATTTAAGGAGATAGTGATTTGGCAACACATAGTTAAAGATATGTGAACTTTAAAAACTCTGAGTAACATAGAGATACTTGCATATTAATAACACAGGATAGAGATGTTATTAGCATAGATAATGACAACTAAAAAGATAATATTCCCTTATGATACATGCATAATTTATAACTTGTGGCCATTTTCATTTTCTTATTAAATAAACCAGATATGATTGATATCAGATTGATACAGGTTTCTAACTCTGTGCTGTTCATATGTGCTTGTGTGTGTGTGTGTGTGCTCATGCACATATTCTATTCCATTAGAGCAGTGGTTCCCAAACTGTTTATAGTCCCGTACCCCTTCAAACATCCAACCTCCAGCTGCGTACCCCCTCCAGCACCAGGGTCAGCACACTTTATTAAACATAAGAATGAGTGTGAGTTGTCGTCACAACCCGGCTCGTGGGAAGTGACAAAGAGCTCTTATAGAACCAGGGCACAAATAATAATATAAAAAATTATCATTATATCTTTATTTAACCATCTTACATATAAAACCTTATTTGTTAATTGAAACCTGGTGAATAACTCACCACAGGTTAATGAGAAGGGTGTGCTTGAAAGGATGCACATAACTCTGCAATGTTAGGTTGTATTGGAAAGAGTCTCAGTCTTAAATCATTTTCCACACACAGTCTGTACCTGTATTAAGTTTATGCAACTGAGGGCCGAGAATCCACTCTTAGATGGATTT
This sequence comes from Oncorhynchus mykiss, assembly GCF_013265735.2. NCBI lineage: Eukaryota > Metazoa > Chordata > Actinopteri > Salmoniformes > Salmonidae > Oncorhynchus > Oncorhynchus mykiss. The sequence goes on along the minus strand of NC_048569.1, from coordinate 75,126,079 downwards.
GTGGTTGCAAAGGGCATCAGTGTCTTAACAGCTCGATTTGCTACGGCAGTATACTCTGAGCGCAGCCCTATCCAGAAATCTGACAGTGGTTTCTGATTTTAAATTACATTTTCACATAACCACTTGTTGCAATTTTGATGAGGCGCTCTTGTGGACTGGAGGTAGGGCATGAAAGGGATAATGAATCCAGTTGTTTGTGTAATCCGTTTTGGGGAAGTACCTGCGTAATAACTCACTCAGGTGCTTCGCTATATCACATTTGACATTGTCCGTAAGCTTGACTTCATTTGCACATAAAAAATCATATAATGATGGAAAGACCTGTGTGTTGTCCTTGTTAATGCAGACAGAGAAGAGCTCCAACTTCTTAATCATAGCCTCAATTTTGTCCCGCACATTTAATATAGTTGCGGAGAGTCCCTGTAATCCTAGATTCAGATCATTCAAAAAAAACATCACCCAGATAGGCCAGTTGTGTGAGAAACTCGTCATCATGCAAGCGGTCAGACGAGTGCAAATTTATGGTCAGTAATACACTTTAAGCTCGTGTCTCAATTTGAAAAAAACTTGTCAATACTTTGCCTCTTGATAACCAGCACACTTCTGTATGTTGTAAAAGCATTACACGGTTGCTGCCCATATCATTGCATAGTGCAGAAAATACCCAAGAGTTCAGGGGCCATGCTTTAACAAAGTTAACCATTTTCACTTTAGTGTCCAAAATGTCTTTCAAGCTGTCAGACATTCCCTTGGCAGCAAGAGCCTCTCGGTGGATTCTGCAGTATACCCAAGTGGCATTGGGAGCAACTGCTTGCACACGCGTTACCACTCCACTATGTCTCCCTGTCATGGCTTTTGCGCAGATACCAACATGAGCAGCAGCTATGTTTGGCTACATACAGACCGTTAGTGGAATTCCCATGAGAGAGTAAAGGTTAATGTGATTGGATGTTAATTATTTGACTAGGCTACCTGTATATGACATTGTGTTGTTATTTCGCTGAACACGAGATGGTTTTATTTTATTTTTGGCAGTGAAACAAGGCTACTCAGGCGAGAGAAAAAAAACTCTCCCAAATGTTTAGCCTCGGTTGGAAAATATAAATGGACTGTTTGAAAATGTGAAGAAAGAAAAAGTTCAAAATGTACTCCAGTTTGGGAATACCTGCATTAGAGCAATTATTCATGTAATTAACATAATGATAATACAAAAAGTTGTAATTTAATTTATGACTCCTGTTTAATTCCCACCGCATATTCCCAAATACTGGGGCCTCCCAGCTCCTGGCAGTGGCAGCATGCTGCTCTATTATCAGGGTGATTTGGATTGTGTCCAGGGTTGTCTATACTAAGTGAATTACTCCAATTGGGTTAAGTCATCTCTCCAAAGCTATGTAGTATAATCCATTTGTATTATTACCAACAGAACATTTTAAAAATGAAACCATAACCCCCCAAAAAAGTACTTTGATGTTTAAAAAGGCTTCTGAAGTTTAATGTCCACTTTTAAATTTCAGACTTGATTTTCAACTACAAAAAATGTATCACCCCTAAAAAAATGTCCATTAATTATAATCCACCTAATAATTCACATTTTATGTTGCTGCAAGAAAAAATGTCTGCTGTGAGAAACTGGTGAAATTAAGATCCTACATCTATCTGTATGGTCAAGCTGAAATATGGGTGTTTTTCTCTGTCCCCAGCATTGCCCTGAAAATGGAGCTGTTACCCCTATTGATCATGGACTCCCAGATTTCTACACCAAGAGAGTGCTCCCTGATAGGTAGATCTCCCTCTCTCTCTCTCTCTCGCGCTCTCTCTCTCTCGCTCTCTCGCTCTCTCGCTCTCCCAATGACCAAAAGGCAATTGGAGTGAATAGCAGCACACCATACGCATGATCTAAATTACATGAATCCCCCAAAGAAACTACAACCTAAGTAATTTAGCATAGGCTCTACTTTCCATCAGTCCATTGACTACTTTCAGGAGAAGGACTTACAGTAGGTGAGCTCTGCCTTTAGTAATAGTTTGAGAGTATCCTCTCCGCCTGTCACATTCTGGCAGAGTAATGCTGGTCCATGCTAGTACACCCACACAGCAGATCATCTTGTTAAGTTTATGCTTTTAGTATTATTACATTTACTGTTAAACATATTTCTAAAGTAATGCACTCTGGATAAAGCATTGTGTGCCAGGAGTGGTATCCTAGCAACATCCCTTGCTGCTGGGAAGTGTTATTAAGTTTCAGTGAGGCAGCAGCCCAGAGAAACATGCGCTCTTTTTCGGCTGTCCCCATAGGATAAACCTTTTTTTGGTTCCAGGCAGAACCCTTTTGGGTTTCATGTTGAACCATATATAGAAAGGGCTCTACATGGAATCCAAAAAGGGTTCTATCTGGAACCAAAAGGGTTCTACCTGGAACCAAAAAGGCTTCTTCAAATGTTTATCCTATGGGGACAGCTGAAGAACCCTTTTAGATTCTAGACGGCACCTTTTTTCGAAGAGTGTTTGGGGGGTCTGATGATAGAGAGAATAATAAAAAGTGCAGGTGCTGACTAGGGACAAACTGAACAGAAATGTGTCTTAAAAAATATAGACATACTGTATTTTTACTGCATAGCTATGGTCAGTTTGTCTCTCATAACATCTGCTTTTTGTCTTTACCCGTTCTCTTTTTCCTGTTTCCCTCCCCTCATCTCTCTTTACCCTCGCCATCTCTCTTTCCCTACATCAGTCAGTTGTCCTCTCTTCATAAAGCCCACTCTCTCAGACGAAAGAAGAGACGCAATATGCTGGCCATCTTTGGTTTCCGTAGGAACCGCAACTCAACGCTCTCCAATCAGGGGCCAGATTCTGGCAGAGACGGATGTGGGGAAGAGTGTCGCACTGTCGCCATGGCACCCACAGGGTTTGTGAATCCTCATGATCATGCATACACACTCTCCCATGTAATATGATATATGCAGCTGCAATCTGCACAGTATGATATACAGTTGAAGTCTGAAGTTTATTTACACTTAGGTTGGAGTCATTAAAACTCATTTCTCAACCACTCCACAAATTTCTTGTTAACAAACTATAGTTTTGGCAAGTCGGTTAGGACATCTACTCTGTGCATGACACAAGTAATTTTACCAACAATTGTTTACAGAAAGATTATTTCACTTATAATTCACTGTATCGCAATTCCAGTGGGTCAGAAGTTTACATACACAAAGTTGACTGTGCCTTTAAACAGCTTGGAAAATTCCAGAAAAGGATGTCATGGCTTTAGAAGCTCCTGATAGGCTAATTGACATCATTTGAGTCATTTGGAGGTGTACCTGTGGATGTATTTCAAGGCCTACCTTCAAACCCAGTGCCTCCTTGCTTGACATCATGGGAAAATCAAAAGAAATCAGCCAAGACCCCAGAAAACATTTTTTAGAGCTCCAAAAGTCTGGTTCATCCTTGGGAGAAATGTCCAAATGCCTGAAGGTACCACGTTCATCTGTACAAACAATAGTAATCAAGTATAAACACCATGGGACCACACAGCCATCATACCCGCTCAGGAAGGAGACGCGTTCTGTCTCCTAGAAATTAATGTAGTTTGGTGCAAAAAGTGCAAATCAATCCCAGAACAACAGCAAAGGACCTTGTGAAGATGCTGGAGGAAACGGGTACAAAAGTATCTATATCCACAGTAAATCGAGTCCTATATCGACATAACCTGAAAGGCCGCTCAGCAAGGAAGAAGCCACTGCTCCAAAACCGCCATAAAAAAGGCAAACTACTGTTTGCAACTGATCACACTTTTTGGAGAAATGTCCTCTGGTCTGATGAAACACAAATGGAACTGTTTGGCCATAATGACCCTCCTTATGTTTGGAGGAATAAGGGGCTTGCAAACCGAAGAACACCATCCCAACCGTGAAGCACAGGATGGCAGCATCATGTTGTGGTCGTGCTTTGCTGCAGGAGGGACTGGTGCACGTCACAAAATAGATGACATCATGAGGGAGGAAAATTATGTGGATTTATTGTAGCAACATCTCAAGACATCATTTGAGCAAATGGGTCTTCCAAATGGACAATGACCCCAAGCATACTTCAAAAGTTGTGGCAAAATGGCTTAAGGACAACGAAGTTAAGGTATTGGAGTGGCCATCACAAAGCCCTGACCTCAATCCTATAGAACATTTGTGGGCAGAACTGAAAAAGTATGTGCTAGCAAGGAGGCCTACAAACCTGACTCAGTTACACCAGCTCTGTCAGGAGGAATGGGCCAAAATTCACCCAACTTATTCTGAGAAGCTTGTGGAAGGCTACCAGAAACGTTTCACCCAAGTTAAACAATTTAAAGGCAATGCTACCAAATACGAATTGAGTGTATGTAAACTTCTGACCCACTGGGAATGTGATGAAAGAAATAAAAGCTGAAATAAATAATTATTTCTACTATTATTCTGACATTTCACATTCTGAAAATAAAGTGGTGATCCTAACTGACCTAAGACAGGGAATTTTTACTATGATTAAATGTCAGGAATTGTGAAAAACTGAGTTTAAATGTAGTTGGTTAAGGTGTATGTAAACTTCCGACTTCAACTTTATATTTCAGTGTTGCATCATCTTCAGTCACTTTATTACATGTCACCCACCACTTTATGAATGTATCGCTCTTTCACTCTCTCTTTCTCTCTCTGTCCATCTGTTAGAATGATGGGCATTAAGTGCATGCTCTGTGGGCCCTGTGTGCTACTAGTCTAAATCAGTGCTGGGATGCAGCTCTGTGTTGACATGAGGAATGGGCATGCTGCTGGAGAGCACACCCTTACAGAAAAAACACATGATTTTACATGTTGAAAATCACATGATTTCACAGGAAATTGAAACACTACACCCATTTTCACATGTAGGGTGTGGTGTACTGCAGGGCAGTTCTCTCGGCCCTCTACTTTTTTCTATTTTTACCAATGACATGCCAGTGGCATTTAACAAAGCCTGTGTGGCCATGTATGCTGATGACTCAACCATATAAGTGTCAGCAACCACAGCTAATTAGGTAACAAACACTTAACAAGGACTTACAGTCAGTTTTGGAATGGGTGGCCAGTAATAAACAGACCCTGAACATCTATAAAACTAAGAGCATTGTATTTGGTACAAATCCCTCCTTAAGCTCTAGACCTCAGCTGAATCTGGTAATGAATGGTGTGGCTGTTGAAGAGAGTTGAGGAGACTTGGTTTTGCCTTAGATTGTAAACTGTCATGGTCATATAGATGCAATGGTTGTGAAGATGGGGAGAGGTCTGTCTGTAATATACAGTGGCAAGAAAAAGTATGTGAACCGTTTGGAATTACCTGGATTTCTGCATACATTTAACATAAAATTTGATCTGATCTTCATCTAACTCACAACAATAGACAAACAGTTTGCTTAAACTAATAACACACAAATTATTGTATTTTTCTTATCTATATTGAATACATCATTTAAACATTCACAGTGTAGGTTGGAAAAAGTATGTGAACCCCTAGGCTAATGACTTCTCCAAAAGCTAATTGGAGTCGGGAGTCAACTAACCTGGAGTCAAATCAATGAGATGAGATTGGAGATGTTGGTTAGTGCTGCCCTGCCCCATCAAAAAACACTCACAAAATTTGAGTTTTGCTTCACAAAAAAGCATTGCCTGATGTGAACCATGCCTTGAACAAAAGAGATCTCAGAAGACCTAAGATTAAGAATAGTTGCTTTGCATTAAGCTGAAAAGGGTTACAAAAGTATCTCTAAAAGTCAGTCCACGGTAAGACACATTGTCTATAAATGGAGAAATTTCAGCACTGTTGCTACTCTCCCTAGGAGTGGCCGTCCTGCCAAGATGACTGCAAGAGCACAGAGAAGAATGCTCAATGAGGTTAAGAAGAATTCTAGAGTGTCAGCTAAAGACTTACAGAAATCTCTGGAAGATGCTAATATCTATTGTTGAGTCTACAATACGTAAAACACTAAACAAGAATGTTGTTCATGGGAGGACACCATGGAAGAAGCCACGGCTGTCCAAAAAAAACATTGCTGCATGTCTGAAGATTGCAAAAGAGCACCTGGATGTTGTTCCACAGCGCAACTGGCAAAATGAGCAGATGAAACTAAAGTTGTGTTGTTTGGAAGGAGAACACAACACTATGTGTGGAGAAAAAAAGGCACAGCACACCAACATCAAAACCTCATCCCCACTGTAAAGTATGGTGAAAGGAGCATTATGGTTTGGGGCTGCCTCAGGGCCTGGACAGCTTGCTATCGTCGATGGAAAAATAATTTACCAAGTTTATCAAGACATTTTGCAGGAGAATTTTAGGCTGTCTGTCCGCCAATTGAAGCTCAACAGAATTTAGGTGATGCAACAGGGTAACGACTGCTGAAAACATTTGGTTGAGGTTATTGAGGTTATTATTGGTTGAGGTTATTGCTGCCAAAAGAGGGTCAACCTGTTATTAAATCCAAGGGTTAACATACTTTTCTCACCCCACCCTTGTGTGTTATTAGTTTAAGCCGACTGTGTTTGTCTATTATTGTGATTTAGATGAAGATCAGATAAAATGTTATGACCAATTTATGCATAAATCCAGGTAATTCTAAAGGGTTCACATACTTTTTATTCTCACTGTATGTTCTGCTTTTTTGACACCGCACTCCACAAAGCAAGTCCTGCAGGCTCTTATCTTGATTATTGTCCAGCCATGTGGTGAAGTGCGGCTAAGAAATACCTAGTTAAGCTGCAGCTGGCCCAGAACAGAGTGGCATGTCTTGCTCTTCATTGTAATCAGAGGGCTAATATAAATACTATGCATGCCAGTCTCTCTTGGCTAAGAGTTGAGGAGAAACTAACTGCATTAGTTCTTCTTTTTATAAGAAACATTAATGTGTTGAAAATTCCAAATTGTTTGCATAGTCAACTTTCACACAGCTCTGACACACACACTTACCCCACCAGACATGCCACCAGGGCTCTTTTCATAGTCCCCAGGTCCAGAACAAATGTCAGAAATCATACAGTAATATATCGAGCCATTATTGTGTGGAACTCCTCATATTGGTCAAATAAACAGCAGACCTGGTTTCAAAAAACAGATAAAGCAACACCTCACGGCACAACTCCTTTCCCCTATTTGACCTAGATATGTTGTGTGTATGGATTGATGTATAGGCTGTGTGCCGTTTTTAATTTGATGTAGTTCTGTCCTTGAGATGTTCTTGTCTGTTAATGTTCTGTATTATCTCAAATGTAATGTTCTGTGTGGGCCGCAGGAAGAGTAGCTGCAGCTTTCACAACAGCTAATGGGGACCCTAATAAAATACCAAATACCATGTGAAGTTAATGTGATAACACAAAACATAAGATCACATGTGAAATTCGTTTTTTTCCCCCCGTAAGGGCATCAGATGACACCAGTGTGTATACACAGATGAAGATGACAGCTGTTGCCCTTCTTTCACTCAGATTATGAGATGCAACAGAATGGTGATTGCCATCACAAGACAATCGTGATGTCTGGTTTGCTTAATATAAGGAATTTGAAATGATTTATACTTTTACTTTTGATACTTAAGTACATTTAAAACCAAATACTTTTTCACTTTTACTCAAGTGGGATTTTACTGGGTGACTTTCACTTTTACTTTACTTTCATTTTCTATTAAGGTATCTTTACTTTTACTCAAGTATGAAAATTAGGTACTTTTTCCACCACTGCCAATATTACAACATTATTATGACATAGCCTGCTGGGTTAGAAAGAAAAAAGTGGCCCATTTGTTGTCCACACTAAATCAAATACAATCCAGGGGCCACAGAGCAAATTCTTGGTTGACTCTGTCATTGTTTCTCTGACTGTCCTCTTCTCTCTCTCTCTCTCTCTCTCTCTCTCTCTCTCTCAGGACAGCCACTGAGAATGTCTACACACTGCTGCAGCCCCCTCTTTCTGCTGCCAGGGCAGGCTCTCCTGGTGAGGGGGGTGATGTGGAGGACCAGAGATTGGAGGAGCCAGTGGGCCTGAGCCTGCAGCCAGTGCAAAGCATACCACCACAGCCTGGCATGCCAGGTAGCAGACACCCCTTCTACTCACTCAGCCAGGTACAGTATATGCTGTATCGCTTGTGGTACAAAGCACTCCCCCTATTGCTCCTGCACGGCAAGAGGTACCGGTGCATCAGGTCTGACACCAACAGGCTCTTGAACAGCTTCTATCCTCAAGCAATATGACTGATAAATAGATAACAAAATAACTACACTGACTATCTGAGTTAACCTTGTATCTTTATTGACTTTTTATTTACATTTTTGCACTGCCTCTATGCACACTCACAGGGCCCTACACACCTATATACACTGTCAATCCAACACACACTCACAGGGCCCTACACACTAACACACTGTCTCTATGCACACTCACAGGGCCCTACACACTAACACACTGCCTCTATGCACACTCACATGGCCCTACACACTAACACACTGCCTCTATGCACACTCACAGGGCCCTACACACTAACACACTGCCTCTATGCACACTCACAGGGCCCTACACACTAACACACTGCCTCTATGCACACTCACAGGGCCCTACACACTAACACACTGCCTCTATGCACACTCACAGGGCCCTACACACTAACACACTGCCTCTATGCACACTCACAGGGCCCTACACACCCATATACACTGTCAATCCAACACACACTCACAGGGCCCTACACACTAACACACTGTCTCTATGCACACTTACAGGGCCCTACACACTAACACACTGCCTCTATGCACACTCACAGGGCCCTACACACTGCCTCTATGCACACTCACATGGCCCTACACACTAACACACTGCCTCTATGCACACTCACATGGCCCTACACACTAACACACTGCCTCTATGCACACTCACAGGGCCCTACACACTAACACACTGCCTCTATGCACACTCACAGGGCCCTACACACTAACACACTGCCTCTATGCACACTCACAGGGCCCTACACACTAACACACTGCCTCTATGCACACTCACAGGGCCCTACACACTAACACACTGCCTCTATGCACACTCACAGGGCCCTACACACTAACACACTGCCTCTATGCACACTCACAGGGCCCTACACACTAACACACTGTCTCTATGCACACTCACAGGGCCCTACACACTATCACACTGCCTCTATGCACACTCACAGGGCCCTACACACCTATATACACTGTCAATCCAACACACACTCACAGGGCCCTACACACCCATATACACTGTCAATCCAACACACACTCACTCCATCGTTTGCTCTCTCACACATAATATGCACATACAGTTATACGGACTCTACACACCCGCACACACACTCACATATAAGCTGCTGCTACTCTGTTTATCTTATATCCTGTTGCCTGATCACCACACCCCCCCCCCCCCCCAATACATATCTACTTCCATCACTCCAGTATCCCTGCACATGTATGCTTGCTTACTTACATACAGTGCCTTGCGAAAGTATTCGGCCCCCTTGAACTTTGCGACCTTTTGCCACATTTCAGGCTTCAAACATAAAGATATAAAACTGTATTTTTTTTGTGAAGAATCAACAACAAGTGGGACACAATCATGAAGTGGAACGACATTTATTGGATATTTCAAACTTTTTTAACAAATCAAAAACTGAAAAATTGGGCGTGCAAAATTATTCAGCCCCCTTAAGTTAATACTTTGTAGCGCCACCTTTTGCTGTGATTACAGCTGTAAGTCGCTTGGGGTATGTCTCTATCAGTTTTGCACATCGAGAGACTGACATTTTTTCCCATTCCTCCTTGCAAAACAGCTCGAGCTCAGTGAGGTTGGATGGAGAGCATTTGTGAACAGCAGTTTTCAGTTCTTTCCACAGATTCTCGATTGGATTCAGGTCTGGACTTTGACTTGGCCATTCTAACACCTGGATATGTTTATTTTTGAACCATTCCATTGTAGATTTTGCTTTATGTTTTGGATCATTGTCTTGTTGGAAGACAAATCTCCGTCCCAGTCTCAGGTCTTTTGCAGACTCCATCAGGTTTTCTTCCAGAATGGTCCTGTATTTGGCTCCATCCATCTTCCCATCAATTTTAACCATCTTCCCTGTCCCTGCTGAAGAAAAGCAGGCCCAAACCATGATGCTGCCACCACCATGTTTGACAGTGGGGATGGTGTGTTCAGCTGTGTTGCTTTTACGCCAAACATAACGTTTTGCATTGTTGCCAAAAAGTTCAATTTTGGTTTCATCTGACCAGAGCACCTTCTTCCACATGTTTGGTGTGTCTCCCAGGTGGCTTGTGGCAAACTTTAAACAACACTTTTTATGGATATCTTTAAGAAATGGCTTTCTTCTTGCCACTCTTCCATAAAGGCCAGATTTGTGCAATATACGACTGATTGTTGTCCTATGGACAGAGTCTCCCACCTCAGCTGTAGATCTCTGCAGTTCATCCAGAGTGATCATGGGCCTCTTGGCTGCATCTCTGATCAGTCTTCTCCTTGTATGAGCTGAAAGTTTAGAGGAACGGCCAGGTCTTGGTAGATTTGCAGTGGTCTGATACTCCTTCCATTTCAATATTGTCGCTTGCACAGTGCTCCTTGGGATGTTTAAAGCTTGGAAAATCTTTTTGTATCCAAATCCGGCTTTAAACTTCTTCACAACAGTATCTCGGACCTGCCTGGTGTGTTCCTTGTTCTTCATGATGCTCTCTGCGCTTTTAACGGACCTCTGAGACTATCACAGTGCAGGTGCATTTATACGGAGACTTGATTACACACAGGTGGATTGTATTTATCATCATTAGTCATTTAGGTCAACATTGGATCATTCAGAGATCCTCACTGAACTTCTGGAGAGAGTTTGCTGCACTGAAAGTAAAGGGGCTGAATAATTTTGCACGCCCAATTTTTCAGTTTTTGATTTGTTAAAAAATATCCAATAAATGTCGTTCCACTTCATGATTGTGTCCCACTTGTTGTTGATTCTTCACAAAAAAATACAGTTTTATATCTTTATGTTTGAAGCCTGAAATGTGGCAAAAGGTCGCAAAGTTCAAGGGGGCCGAATACTTTCGCAAGGCACTGTACTTATTTTATTGTGTATTTCCTATTCTTATTTTTCGTGATTTTTTTTTCATTGTTACAGTCTTATTGATTATTGCAGTGTTGGGTTTTGAGTTTGCAAGAAAGGCATTTCACTGTACTTGTTCATGTGACATTAAAACTTGAACTCGTACTGGTTGATGAATTCATGATTATAATATCTCTTCCCATCTTTCCTCTGTGTTTTTTATTTTACAGCAATCAGAGCTAGAAACAGAGCACGAGCAACCTGCAGATATAGACAGACAGTGGACAGAGGACAGATGGGTGGACAGACAGTGGACAGAGGGGAATCACACAGTCAGAGAGAGGACATTAATAAGACCGGCTGACAGACAGGCTGAACAGCACTGGCCAGAGGACAAACTGTCAGACAAAACATGGACAGAGGGAAGAACGGCAGATAGACAGATGGACAGATATTGGACGGAGAGCAGGCATGCAGATAGACACATGGAAAGACAGTGGACAGTTGACAGACAGTTTGATCAAGATAGACAGTGGACAGTGAGCAGACAACAGACAGACAGAACGTGGGCAGAGGGTCGACCAAAAGACATACAGATAGACAGACAGTGGATAGACAGCAGGCAGTCAGGCAGACAGACTGACAGACAAGACCAGGGACGACATCTGGCTCAGAGACCTCTGCCCCCTTACCCATCAGACAGGACTCCATCACCTAAAAGTGAAACTGACTCTCAGAAAAACATGGACAGACAGAAGTACTCTGACACACAGACGGACAGACACCTGCGCTCAGACACTGCTGTAGGACAGGTGGAAGGGTGGCGGGATGGAGGAGGGGTTCCCCCTGGACGGGTTTCTACGAGTGCATCTAAACCAGACCCTCCTTCCCAGAGCAGCAAACCCAATCTGTCCAAACTGAGACAGCGACATCTACAGGAGAGCTCTGGTACTGCACCCTTCTCTTACACACATGTTGATTTAATTAATGCATCTGTTTCATTATTTATAATATTGTAGAGTGTGATATTATTGCTCCATCTTTATCTTCTGGTGCAGAGGAGGAAGCAGGCGGAGAGAGGGATGGTGGAAGAATGGAAAGGAAAGAGAGAGACAGAGATGCAGAGGGACAGCCTCCTCCCATTCCTGAAAAGGTGTCTGTCTTTTCATATTCTTCTGGCTGTCTTGTTTATGTGAATACATTAGTATACTGGTGGATATGTGTGTGGTTATGTTTAGATATTAATTTATAATTGTATTGATTTTTTGCCCCATTTATTTTCAGCCAAAGGCATCATCCTATGTGTCTTCTCCAAACGAGTATGCCAATGAAAGGCCGATCCCGCCTCCTGCACCATCTGCATTCAGAAAGCCATTGCTGGGATTGGCCTACAGGGCTGTCAGCCAAGGTAACAAATGAACAAATGAAGCCAATATAATTTTGTCATTATAGTCAAAAAGTATGACAGTGTACAATTGACTGTGGTCTATGGTGTGCAGGTGAGGAAACAGTGAGGCCTCAAGCCCCCGTGAAACCCCAGAGGAACAGAAAGGCTATGTCTTGTGACACAGGTACACCTGTCTATCAGCCTGTCTATCTGTGTGTGTGTGTGTGTGTGTGTGTGTGTGTGTGTGTGTGTGTGTGTGTGTGTGTGTGTGTGTGTGTGTGTGTGTGTGTGTGTGTGTGTGTGTGTGTGTGTGTGTGTGTGTGTGTGTGTGAATTAATGTGTCTCATGATCACACCCTGTATGACTGTTACCTTGTATTTCCTGTTTTCATTTACCCCAGGCACTGACAGGGATAGCCCTAATAATCTTGAGAAGCCCTCAAATCGCAAACCCCCTGTGAAAAAGCCTAGACTACCCCAGAACAGAAACAAATCCTTGGACTATCCTGGTATCTGTCTTTCTCTCTGTATGTGTGTGTGTGAGTAAATGTGAGTATGTGTTTCTTCTCATACATTATGCATAAAAACAGCTACATTTCTTGGGATACAGCTAAGTTTGTGTGTGTGTGTGCATGCGTTTTTGTTTCAGACTAAAACTAAGCAACGCATTCAATCACCTTCGGTCGGAATAGAATTCAAACATGACTTCGTTGTTGTTAATTATCTTAACAAATCGTGTTTTATGAGATTAATCAGGCATGTCTCTCGTTCGGTTCTATTCCAGACAGTGTCAACTTAGCGTCTGGTAACAGCAAGCTGTTGTGATGGCGATGGAATTCAGCTGCTTCAGACTGACCAGCCAGAGGGTTGCCATGACAACTGGGCAGCATTTTGTCCCATGTGAGGAGGAGGGAGATAGGAAGGAAAATCTAGACTCTAGAGAGAGAGGGGACCCAGATAGAGGCGGAGGGGAAGATAAATGGCTGAGAGTGCTAAATGATAAGGACATCGCCAACCATCACTTACCTCCTGCATTATTATTATTATTGGAACACACACGGCCTATTACTAGTCTGTCTCTGTCTGTACCTTGCCTTCACTGTCTGTTTTCCTGACATCTCAATGAAAACCTGCTGAACTGTTTTGCAGCTATTCAAAATGGTAGTTTCTACTTTTGAACATCAAATTCATTGTTGTCTGCACTTAAAGAATTGCCAAAACACTGTCATGCTATATTGCCAAGGGGCCAAACATTGGAACGTTGTTATTATCATCATTCAGAGTTGCACTTTATTTTGTATTATTAATATATATGTGGCTAAGCTGGACTAAAGAAAGGAATTTTACTCAAATGTTATGCATTTTGACTGCTGTGAACATTGATTGCCATGTTTGAAACTTAAAAAAGAGTTGTTGCTTATTATTAAATGAAACTTGATTATTTCTATCTAGTTCTGCTGTCATGGACTGAAAGGTCATATATTTTATAGAACAATTCAATTGAAAGATTATGTATGAGTATACTGTATGAATGAATAAAAATGCTGTACTGGAAGACACCTTGAAAATGTTATATTTTTTATGGTTTGGTTCATAATAGGATAATGAACAGGTAAATTATTTCTACCTTCCAAGCTGCATTAATTATGCCTTAACCACAGTAATACCACACTGGGTTATATTATCTCAACCAGCAGAGTGGCATCTACAGTAGGTCTCCTGTAATTCTCTCTAACAGCAGGTGGCGACCAACCCCAACGAATGAGAGGAGGACCACTCAGTGACAGAAAGACTCATAGGCTGCCTTCACACAGGCAGCCCAATTCTGATCTTTTTTTCACTAGTTGGTCTTTTGACCAATCGGAACAGCTCTGAAAAAGATCGGCTGTGAAACGATCTGATGTGATTGGTCAAAAGGCCAATAAGTGGAAAAAATTTCAGAATTGAGCTGCCTGTGTAAACGCAGCCTATTGAATACCAAACACATGAGCTGCTGTGAAGTCTTGCTGGTTGCCATTAGCAACCATGTCATGGCCTTATTTCTAAAGATGGTGGAATGAGTCAAATATTGGCTTTGGCGGGCTGGTGTGCTAAGTACGCTGTGATGCCAGGAGACACACTAACGAGCTATGCATATGGAAATGAATAAGCTGCTTCTATAAAATGTCACTAAAACTTGAAAAGATGCTTCTCATAAATCTCCCACCCTGCCTAACTTCTTATATTGAGGTTGGAATGAATGGGCGGGCGGGGAGCCGACTGAGAAAAGACACTGGATCTTATATTGATCTCTTTTATCATTGGCTTTCGTGCACTTGGCAGTTAATCATCGTGATTAGAGACATGAACACTTACTTTAATATCCTGTCTTGGACATATTGACTTAATTTGACTGTCTGGGCTCACTGTTCAACCATCTCTCAATACGAAGGGAAGTATTGTATTAGGCTACATTTACCTTCATTTCTATTACTAACAACTTATACCAAAAAATGTTGTAGTTCCAAATTAAATACAGCCAGGGTAAGGCAGGTTATCAGGACAGGTTTGATACCAACAATAACTTGATCATGTTGAGTCTATTCGAGAGTATCTGTTGTGTGTTTGTACTTCCCTCTTCCAGTTGTTGGGAAGACACATCATCCATAACAGGAGAAGCCTGTATCAATCCTACCCATAATTATTATTTTATCTTTACCAAGCAAGATAATCTCATATCATACAGAGTACTGGGAAAGGGAGAGAGCATGTGTAGGTAGAGCAAAGGGAGAAGCATGGAAATCAAAGGGATGAAAGCAGAGCAATGTGCACACTGTGCAGCATCTAAACATCTTTAATCCATTTTAGCCCCTGTTCTGTATGGCTTGAGGAGGGATCTGTGTGAAAAAACAGGATAGACAAAGGGACAGACACACAGAATGTTGTAGAAGTTAGATAGACACCAATACAGAGATATGTATTCAGAAACACTGACATATGCAGGGGAATAATATTTTATCTGTACCTCTACTGTACACACACAACCATAGACAAAAAAGAGACTAAGTAGGGCTAGAATGTTCTAAATGGTTCAGGCTCTCCCATAGTTCTAGGAGTATACCATCAAATCATATATTGTGGTGGGCAGGGCAGGTCCTTGTCGTTCTGCCGCCATAGGCGAAACCAAAAAATGCACCCCCTGCAAAACTAGAACAGTCCCAGTTAGCAAAATAACGTTGAAAATACGTATTTTCCAGACGTTGAAGTTAAGTTCAATTTAGGTTTTGAATGAAAGGTGAAAATATATTTTACATATGTTTAAAATACATATTTTCCAGGACGTTGAAAGGGCATCTTTTCAGGACGTTGGAAAATACATATATATATACATATATTTCCAGAAGTTTAAATCAAGTTCATTTTCGTCTCTGAATTAAAGTTGAAAACACTAATTTTCTGGATTTTCAAAATACATATTTTACAGACGTTGAAAATATGTAGTTTCCCAGATGTTGAAATCAGGCAAATTTTTGGTTATGAATGAAAGTTGAAAGAAAGTAATTTAAAGATTTTTTAAAGTGTAACCTTTATAATTGGTTCAATTTTGTCTGGACCGGACAAAAAAACTATGTCTGTGCATGTGGAAATCAAGGCCAGTCTGGAACTGCACCAAAAAAAGACGTCCAAAAGGCTTCGGCTTTGGTCAGTGCTTACTGAGGTGTTGCCTGAAATTACATTTTATGAATGCTCATCTATTTGGTAAGCGTTCCATTTGTAAAACACCGAAAAACGATGTCCAAAAGACGTCGGCTCGTGCTTGCTGGGGTGTAGCCTACCATGTAGACCCGCAATGGAAATGTATGAATGCCAATCCGATTGGGGCGGCAGGGTAGCCTAGTGGTTAGAGCGTTGGACTAGTAACCGGAAGGTTGCGAGTTCAAACCCCCGAGCTGACAAGGTACAAATCTGTCGTTCTGCCCCTGAACAAGGCAGTTAACCCACTGTTCCCAGGCCGTCATTGAAAATAAGAATTTGTTCTTAACTGACTTGCCTGGTTAAATAAAGGTAAAATAAATAAAAAAAAATAAATAAAAAATGTAGGCTCACCGTTTGTAAAACAGGCCATTACACTGACTTTATTAGTCCTGATTCCAGTGACTAATCAATTTGGCTATTTACGCTCTGAATATCAGTTACCCAACTTTATCAGGAGTTATCGCAAGCCTATTTGCAATGTGTTTACACAGCGGGAAATTCAGAAGTATTTGGTTTTATTTGGGGGGGGGATTATGTGAGGTTTTATGTGTTGTTGTGTTGTTGTTGGAGGTGCGTCTTGGTCAGTTTAGCTCAGAAAACACCCGCTCACAATCCTGTCTAATGAGCACCGTGGTGGTGGGTGTTGTTTTCTGAAACTCCAGGCACTCTCAGTATGACACAGTCTGTCTGAGTTGGTTTCATAAGTAACTTCTGTTTTTGTGCTCTACTCTGGAGTTTGTTTGACAGCCCATAGAAAGATGGAATTCAATTATCTGACTCTGAAGATGAACTCAGTGCTGTTGAGAAACTTCATTTATTTTTTATCTGTGCCTATTCACTTGTATGGATATTTTTTTAAGGTTAAAATAAGCTAAATGATCTGGCAAAGACATTAGAAAATTTATGTGGTAAAAAAAAAAGTAGAAAAAACGAATTTTAAATGAATTATCACTCGATATAAGATATTTAGGTATGCTTAGATTTCACTTTTTGCAGTGTCGGCACTTGGCTTGTTATTAAAGAGCTTTGGGTTTGAACAAAAAGGCAACCTAGTTCAGGTTCAAGCTCCTCATTAATAATTTCTGACAGTGTAGTGTCTGTCACCGATAAGTGGTAGTCAATAATAATAAGAAACATGTCAATGAAAAGGTTTAAATTGGTTCCCTGGCGAACAGTTTATGAAAGCTCGGGGATTATATGACGAGATGCAGTTTAATGTAATTATAACCATGTCTGCTAAAGGTCAGGAGTGAGCTGTTCACCCAGTTGTCATGGGAACTGTCACCCTAATGACAGGCATGACTGCCTTTAGGGCTACATCAGAGCCCAAACAGCAGCCTCTTTTAGATCTGCCCACGGCTCACTGTAACTTCCACTGTGTTGTTACTCCAAGAGGGCCTCAGGGATTCTTTGTGTTTGGTGGTAGTGTAGCTGGGTATTACATCCAAACAATGGCAGAGAAGACTTGGGTTTGAAAAACCCTCCCCAATTCTATCATGTATTAATTCTGTTTAAACTGCCAGTAAAAAGCAATTAAAATTGCAATGAGCACAATTGTTAGATGCTCCACCTGAAACTGAAAAAAATGTGTCACCTCCTCATGCCCAGTTGTGTACCATCACTCGGCTTCTAGCAAATTACACTTTGTACCAATGTGTTTGTTTCATAATAGGGTTCTATATACCCATAGTAAAGAGAAATGGCAGCCTGTGACTGATGTGTGTGATTAATTGTGATCAATAATTTACAGTAGACATTATAGTGTGTCTGAGTGCCGCCCGTGCCCCCGCTGTGTCGGAGTCTGACAGGTCACACATGTGTTGACTCACTCCACACAGAGCTGATGCCTTCTCAGCTGAAAAGACTACCGGTAACCACAATCATTATCAGGCTTTAAATACTGCTATTACAATTCTCTGCAATTACTATTGAGTTCCTGTCCCTCTGTGTATATACAATATTACCTTCAACCCCACATGTAGTGCCAAGCATTTAAGATGACCTTTTCTATCTTTTAAAACTTTTTCTCAATCGATTTGTCAAAACTGTGCATTGAGTGTTGTAGAGTATTATGTGATTGTCTTAAAGGTATTTTAAAGATTGAAATATAGCTATACATAATTAACAAAACTATCTCCCTAGCATTGCATTACAAGACAATAATGTGCGTATTAAATTTGATTTTGAGTGTTGAAAGGCTCTACAGAGTAGCATGAATATAGACCAGTGGAAGAGTGATGGGAGGGAAATATGAATGATGAAGTGAAGGGTGGAGAGATAGAGGAGGGTGGGAAGAGGAATAGTGAGGGGAGAGAATTAACAGATTTAGTGTCATCTCTCAGTCTGGGACAGGATCCAATTTATCGACCACCTTAATCCCTTCATCCTTTTCTTCCTCCTCATCTCTGTCTACTCCATGTTTCTGTCTGTCTGTCTGTCTGTCTGTCTGTCTGTCTGTCTGTCTGTCTGTCTGTCTGTCTGTCAAATCAAATCAAATTTATTTATATAGCCCTTCGTACATCAGCTGATATCTCAAAGTGCTGTACAGAAACCCAGCCTAAAACCGGAAAAACAGCAAGCAATGCCGGTGTAGAAGCACGGTGGCTAGGAAAAACTCCATAGAAAGGCCAAAACCTAGGAAGAAACCTAGAGAGGAACCAGGCTATGTGGGGTGGCCAGTCCTCTTCTGGCTGTGCCGGGTGGAGATTATAACAGAACATGGCCAAGATGTTCAAATGTTCATAAATGACCAGCATGGTCGAATAATAATAAGGCAGAACAGTTGAAACTGGAGCAGCAGCACGGTCAGGTGGACTGGGGACAGCAAGGAGTCATCATGTCAGGTATTCCTGGGGCATGGTCCTAGGGCTCAGGTCAGTTGAAACTGTCTGTCTGTCTGTCTGTCTGTCTGTTTGTCTTTTCTTTGTGTGTCTGTTTTTTTAGTCATTCATCTATTCAGGTGGAACTAATGGTGATTTAGTGGTACAGCTGTTATATGCAAGTATCCAAATTAAAATGAAGAGTCGTTGCCCTGGCAAAAAGTGGCCAAGGTGAGTTGCAGCACATAATAGCCCAGTCTGTGAGGAATACCCGACATGGAACAGGTACGGATATTTGGGAAATAATTGTAGGGAAGTTTTAGAATGAGTGAAGTTAAGAGCCTACACATCTAATAGAAACACGTATTAAAACGTACCGTGATCGTGATTAACATTGGAATGTGGTAAATAACTTAGTACCATTGATCTGTGTGGGGTGTAGACACTTCGGGGGCGGGGGGGGGGGGGGGGCATTGACAGCCTTTGTCTACATTACAGATGGTTTATTAAAGTGCGGGTATCTGTTAATCTGACACCAGTTACAGAAGCAGAATCATCTCTCTAATCCCTTGACTAGCCTGATAATCCCACTCACAACAATACTCAACAAGTGGACACACATACACAGACAGACACACACAAAGACAAACAATATACATACTATACAAACCAATGCCAGACAGCTCAGTCATAGTACTAGAACTTGTACTAGTTTTTTTTCATTGGTAACTCTCATGGCCATGAAGTGGGGTGAAATAGATGAATCAAATGTGGAATCTACCAGTAATGTTGCACTATAGTAGTTTTATAAATTCATGCCAAACAATTACTGTTTTTGAGAGATGATATCAAAACATGCACCATGTCTGTGAGGAAAGGGGAGGGAGGGGTGGGGGAGTGAAGGAGGGAGACTTAAATGGGCTAGATACAGTAGGGTTTAACAGTTGAAGTGGTGGATTAGATCCCTTTTACAATAATAAGGAGATTGACAGACACAGACACACAGGGGATGGAGGGAGGGAGGGGGGAGGAAGGAGGGTGGAGGGAGGGGTAGAGAGAGGGAGGGAGGGAGGGAGGGTTGGTGGGTGGAGGGAGGGAGGGAGATAAACGATAAACAACTGTTGCAACAGTGAATAATGGAGATCGATTTGGGGAAATAAATAAATATAAGAGGAGAACAAATTGCAAAAACTAAAGGGTGAAACCATGAATTATTTGTAGTAGAACACCATCTGACTCTTTACCTGACGGTTACTTGTGTTTCTTGTGTGTTTTTACAGTACAATGTTTTATTTAATATTGTTATAGGCACAGGATATATAGTAGGAGAGGGATGGACAAAATCAGTCATTTTCATGTCTAAAGCAGAAGAATAGGGGCACGGCAGGCTTTACTGGGTGCATGGGAGGTGAGATAGAGAGTGAAGGAGACAGATCCTGCGAGGGAGGGGGCCCCCTTATGAGGTGAGACGTGTAAGCCTGCTGCTTGTAACAGAGTTAGCCAGGATAAGGACATGTATCTGTGGGATCAGAGGGAGTTAGAGGGAACCTCCAGACCACAGCGTCACACCATCTGTCTCAGTCAGTGCCCTGCTCTGTTAGAAAAAGGCCATGTTGCACTTTTAATCCCTCATGTTCAATGTTCCCTCTAATATTTTGTAGCACTGAGCAAACTGAGTGGAAATTTGACATTTGTGAGAATACCCTTACAGTTTCAGACAGAAGCCAATAGGCTATTTGAGCATAATGCAGGCCTACCAACAAAACCAATGGAGCAAATCCCATAACATTTTCACATTGAAATACACTACATGATCAAAAGTATGTTGACACCTGCGAACATCTCATTCCAAATTCATGGGCATTAATATGAAGTTGGTCCCCCCATTGCTGCTATAACAGCCTCCACTCTTCTGTGAAGGCTTTCCACTAGATGCTGGAACATTGCTGTGGGGACTTGCTTCCATTCAGCCAAAAAAGCATTAGTGAGGTTGGGCACTGATGTTGGGCGATTAGGCCTGGTTTGCAGTCGGCGTTCCAATTCATCCCAAAGGTGTTCAGTGAGGTTGAGGTCAGGGTTCATTGCGCATGGTGATCTTAGGCTTGTGTGCAGCTGCTCGGCCATGGAAACCCATTTCATGAAGCTCCCGACGAACAGTTCTTGTGCTGACAGTTCTTGTGCTGATGTTTCTTCCAGAGGCAGTGTGGAACTCGGTAGTGAGTGTTGCAACAGGGAACAGACGATTTTTACGTGCTATGTGCTTCAGCACTCGGCGGTCTCGTTTACACTTCACAATAACAGCACTTACAGTTGACCGGCAACTCTAGCAGGACAGAAAGTTCACAAACTGACTTGTTGGAAAGGTGGCATCCTATGACGGTGCCACGTTGAAAGTCACTGAGCTCTTCAGTAAGGCCATTCTACTGCCAGTGTTTGTCTATGGAGATTGCATGGCTACATTTTTGTCAGCAACATTTGTGGCTGAAATAGGCAAATCCACGAATTTGAAGGGGTGTCCACATACTTTTGTATATATAGTATAGCTTTCGATTTCTATGCTATAGCCCACAGTATGTGGTGTTCAATGGAGGCCCACATTGCATGAGACTTTTAAAACGTTTTTTACATTATGATGAGCTTGACATTAAATATATATTTTTTTGTACTTGGTCTGTAACATCATTGGCCTAGACTGTAAATTGCACTGTACTTTGTTTTATGATGCAAGAAAACACTTTACTAAATAAAAGTAATTATTATTACCATATTGAGAATTAGACAAGGTTGGCTACCCCTCTGCCTATTGGCTTCTTTGCATATTCAAGCCTGTCTCAAAATACAACACTACCTCTTAACATAAGCTTTTTACCTGACTGACTTTTCAAATAAATGTGGTCTACACATTTTGTGCTCCTGTAGGAAGCAGTAACTCCCTATTGTTGACCTATACTTACATATAACAGGGCTAATAACTCGCTAACTAGCAAAGAATATCAACAACTGTGCACATGCTGATCTGGACTGATCTGAAAAGCGCATTCACTCGGGGCTCATGGGCTACCCTAAACAATAGAATTCTACTCCATTGCTCTCTGGCTCTGCCTACAACAAAATCACAGACTCAATCTTGCAAAGTTAGATTTATTTTGGTTTGTTGCATTGAAAAGAGCCTGATATAATGTTCATTCAATCACAGAAAAAGCGTTGATTTGTATAGTGCAAAGTAATAGGGCGAACTCAGTAAAGTTCAATCTCATGCGTCTCTGTGTGTCCTGACATTTCTTTTGTGTGGCAGTCTTGGAGGAGGTGCACGGCCGCACACCCGCGCAGCTTAGAGGGACATTGCTCAGGTCCCTCTCCTCCATTCCCCTCTTTCTCTACTATCCTTTTGACACTTTGACCCAGGACAGGAGCTGTTTTAAGGTATTAGGGTAGACAAACCGGGGTGACTGTATGGTCAGCGCTGTGCTGAGGGGTTGGGCGTCATTGGCTCTGTGGCTAATCGTTGCCCTAGGCTAAAGCCCTCTGCTCAACCCCATGACACAAGGAGCTGTGAAACTGTTATTACACAAATTACACTAATCAAAAACGCATATGCCAAATAGAGTGATTATTACAGTAACACGTGTGGATAACAGCTAGGAAGACAGACTGATCAGTTTTTTAACGCCACAGTAGTCTCTAAAAAAATGCTGCTAGTATTATTTCAGAGAGGTGATGCAAGTATTACTGTTCAGGAGCAAGTGCTCAGAACAAGGGATATTACAAAGGAGAGAAAGATACATGTAGGTTGGATATGGACTGAAACAGAGTGAGCTTTGGGGATTGTGATTTGTGGTATCATACAGTATGTGAGGTGTCTGAGTTATGTTGATGATTATATGAAAATAGTGTTTGAAATGTGGCTCCTGAATGATGAGAGGTGAGGTGAGGAGGGATGTTGGAGCTGTTGTGTACGCTAGGGGTGGTAATGTATTTGGCATGAAGTATGAGGTAAGTTCCTCTATATCTCCCTCTCTCTCTCTTTGTCCCTCGGACTCACGGTAGACCCAGTTGGTTTAAACGTTAAGCTTTCCCCTGGAAACATGACAGGAGATAGTGATATAGAGGTAGAGGAAAGGGGGGCAATTGTTTTTGCAGTTCTAGAAACAGTAGGATGGTCTCTGGTGGCTGTACTTCTGTCTGCTTGACTGTGTTGTTCTTACACCCCAAGGCCGAATATCTGATTGATAAATAGACAACATAATTAAATGTTTTGTGTTGGACAGAGTTAAATAACATGGCCTAGATTAAAATAAATGTCTGTGCGTCTTTTTTTGTATGTGTGGTTGTCTGTGTGTGCGTGCCTGTCTCGGTATGTTATTGGTTTTGTTTACCCTCCAGATCAGATTTGGGCAGACAATATTAACTCACTGATTCCTTAACGAGACGTTATTAAGACACAAAGAGACTCCGGATTAACGAGTTTAGCTTTTGAGGATCATTAAAAAGTGCTTGTTATGCTTTTCTCAGCTTGATGAATTTCAAAGGGGTGAAAAAACAGAGATTATACTGTTTCTAAAGGCTAACTCCAAGAGACAACAGGGTGTGAGGGGAAATGGGGTCTGGAATTTTGGGGGACAGGCAAAGAACAGAGACATGAACCATGGCCAGATATTTTAATATCTCTTGCCAGTGCCTGTAGCAATTTTGAGTTTATTATTTAATATGTAAAGTCAAATAATGATTTGAAGTGAATTGGTGTTATTTCGCTTGATTCATTTGCCCCACAAAATTGCTTTCTAGTCCCTTCCTCAGATATCAGATACAAAATAAGAAAGTTACATTTTGAATGAGAATGACTCACTTAAATGACACTGTAGCGCTTCGAAACATTATCATGCATTTATCTTCTTGATTTCTGTCATTACATCATTGTTGCGCATTTGTTTTTTATAGGTCTTCATAGTGTTTCAGTAGCGGTAAGTGGGAAAGGGGAAAGCGGGATACTTACAGGGCCTTCAGAAGGTATTCATACCCCTTGACTTATTCCACATTTTGTTGTGTTACAACCTGAATTTAAAATTGATTAAATATATTTTGTTATCTCACCCATCTACCCACAATACCCCATAATGACAAAGTGAAAACATGTTAGACATTTTTGCCAATGTATTGAAAATTAAATACAGAAATATCTATTTTACATACATATTCACACCCCTGAGTCAATACATGTTAGAATCCCATTTGAAAGTGATTACAGCTGTGAGTATTTCTGGATAAGTGTCTAAGAGTGTTGCATGCCTGGATTGTACAATATTTGCACATTATTCATAAAAAAATTATTCTGTCACGGCTGTTCAAAGGAGAGGACCAAAGTACAGCGTGGTGAGCGTACATTTTCTTTATTTATAAACACTACAAAAACAATCCGTGACGCTCAAAAGCAAAGTGCTCTAAACAGAGACAACCTACCACAAACACAGGTGGGAAAAAGGGTACCTAAGTATGGTTCCCAATCAGAGACAACGATAGACAGCTGTCCCTGATTGAGAACCACACCGGCCAAACAACAAAGAAATAGAAAACATAGAACACAAAACATAGAATTCCCACCCCAACTCATGCCCTGACCAAACCAAAATAGAGACATAAAAAGGATCTCTAAGGTCAGGGCGCGACATCTTCAAGCTCTGTCAAGTTGGTTGTTGATTGCTAGACAGAGATTTTCAAGACGATTAACGTCAAAACTGTAAATAGGCTGCTCAGGAACATTCAATGTAATTTAGTTGTAAGGGTTTTCGTCCTCTTCTGAGGAAGAGTAGTCAAGATCGGACGAATGCGCAGCGTGGTATGTGTCCATGTTAATATTTAATAAATCAACTGTACACTGAACAACAAAACAACAAAGAGAGTGAACGAAACAGTCCTGTAAGGTGCAAACACACAAAACAGAAAACAACTACCCACAAATCAAGTGGGAAAAACAGGCTACCTAAGTATGATTCTCAATCAGAGACAACGATTGACAGCTGCCTCTGATTGAGAACCATACCAGGCCAAACAAATAGAAAACCAAAACTAGAACAACACATAGAATGCCCACCCCAACTCACGCCCTGACCAACCTAAACAAGAAACATAACAAAGGAACTAAGGTCAGGACGTGACATTAGTAAGCAACTCTAGTGTATAGTTGGCCTTTTGTTTTAGGTTATTGTCCTGCTGAAAGGTGAGTATGTCCCCCAGTGTCTGTAGGAAAGTAAACCGAACCAGGTTTTCCTCTATGATTTTGCCCATGCTTAGCTCCATCCGTTTCTTTTAATCCTAAAAAACTCCCTAGTCCATGCCGATGACAAGCATTCCCATAACATGATGCAGCCACCACTATGCTTGAAAATATGAAGAGTGGTACTCAGTGATGTGTTGTTTGATTTGCCCCAAACACGCTTTGTATTCAGGACATAAAGTTAATTTCTTTGCCACATTTTTTGCAGTTTTACTTTAGTGCCTTATTGCAAACAAGATGCATGTTTTGGAATATTTTTTTATCCTTCTTTTCACTCTGTCATTTAGGAGTAATTACAATGTTGTTGATCCAGTTTTCTCCTATCACAGCCACTAAACTCTGTAACTGTTTTAAAGTCAACATTGGCATCATGGTGAAATCCCTTAGCGGTTTCCTCCCTCTCAGGCAACTGAGTTAGTAATTAATAACTTCACCATACTCATAAGGATATTCAATGTCTGCTTTTTTTTACCCATCTACAATAGGTGCCCTTATTGCGAGGCATTGGAAAACCTCCCTGGTCATTGTGGTTGAATCTGTGTTTGAAATTCACTGATCGACTGAGGAACCTTACAGATATGTGTGTGATACAGAGATGAGATAGTCATTCAAAAATCATGTTAAACACTATTATTTCACACAGAGTGAGTCTTATTATGTGACTTATTATGTTTACTCCTTACCTTATTAAGGCTTGCCATAACAAAGGAGTTGAATATTTATTGACTCAAGACATTTCAGCTTTTAATTTTTTTATGGGGTATTGAGTCCAGGCTAGTGACAAAAAAAACTAATTTTACATTCAGGCTTTAACACAAAAAAATATTGTGTAAATATTTTCTGAAGGCACTGTAGTCAGTTGCCCAACTGGATACATTCAACTGAAATTGGTCTTCTGCATTAAACCCAATGCCTCTGAATCAGTGTCCACTGTGTGGAGGTAGAGAGCCAACAAACCCATCAATCAAGTTTCAATACAACCTTTGTAAAAGCACTAAGAAGTCTCTCTTAGTCTTTCTATTACAAGATCACTGTTGATAAGCTGTCGACATGGCCATCTTCATAAACATGTGTGTAGCAGTCGCAGTTCACTGTAGCAGCAAATGGGATGCAAGTATATGTCATGAAGCATTGATAAGGTGACATCATGACATGCCCGGATGAGCACGCTGCTTGTGGTGTTACCACCACACGCTTAACATGGTTTATAATATGATCTGACATGTGACTACTGATGGGTTTGCATGTGTGTGTGGAGAGTTTGTTTGGGGGATGGGTGTAAGTGCATGGGTGTATGTTGATGCAAAAAATATTACATTTTAAACAGAGTTAATAGTATTTTTGGCAATGACAAAAAATGTGGGGGATAGTGGAGTTGTGGGGACAGAATGAGCGAGAGAGAGAAGGAGAGAGAGAGAGAGAGAGAGAGAGAGAGCGAGAGAGAGAGAGAGATTTGAACCATGATTGCAGAGAGCCATGGCTCTAGAGAGGGATATTGGGGTGAGAGAGAAGAGGGGAGTGTGATGAAGAGGGAGACAGGGATTTGCTACAGAGAGGAGAGAAAGAGAGGGGGCAGTGACACTCAGTGACAGAGTGTCATATGCACTCACATGTGCACACACCCTCTCTTTTTTGTCTCTCTCTGTGAACGTGTGTCGGTAAATCCGTCAGTATTGTCACTTTTGTGGGGGGAAATGGTGAGAGGACATCTAAATCAATCATCCTATCTATGACCTACGGTAAGATTTTTTTTTTTCAACTACACCTCCTCTTCTCCGTCCCTCTCATTCCTCTCTCTTTCAGGCCTTTGTCTCTCCTAGTGTCATTCTACTTTTTTCTCTCTCTTTCCCCATGTCTCTCTGTCTTTCTGTTGGTTCTCTCTCCCCCTACTCTGGGCTGAAGCCAGGTTGAGGCCTCTGTGGCACCCCACAGTTTTTCCTCTCTGTCATGGTCCATAGTGGACATCAGGGGCTACAATTAATGTGTGGAACCAGTAGAACCATCTGTCTGACATGGGTTGTCATTATTATTAATTTTACAGTAAATATGATGATTATCATCATTATAGTCGGTGCTGATACTGATTAAGTATTTGTTGTAGAAATAGTTTGGGATGTTGTACTACCAATGTTGAGGTTGTTGTTCCAATTTCAAATGTTTTATTTTCAAGAAAAACTATAGTACTATGTTTCCAAATGTGCTCTTGTACATGATCAGATCGATTTTCAGTTTGTTTATGTAATTGTTGTGTGGTAATTAGCCCAAAGTGTAAGTTTCAAAGTGTTCTAACAAAAAACAAGAATACTAGAAAGATTGAGCATTTTCTTTGAGGTTATTATCTTTTGACATGTTCAGTAAATGTTGGATAATGTTTTTGAAGTCTATGTTTTTCTGTCATTAATATATATTTATATAATATTCAGTTAGATTATCTTCTCTGCACAAGTGTTTCTTCATTAAATGACCCATGAGAAATAAAACAGCAGAGAAAAGTTACAGGTCTTCATTAGGTCACAACCTTAGCTTTGAAACAGTTTTTGAAATTTAGGCTTGGAAATCTCTTCTGTTATGGAGATTATGAAAAGTGAATGCTTTTTGAATTACTGAAATGTGCTTTGACCTGTTATGTTATCAAATGAATGAATGTCATCCCATTAAGAAAATACTGAAGCTATGAGATGGGTAGAAGTTCTATCCTACTGCATTGTTTACTGATTTGTCCCTGAAATTCAGATAGCTTTGAAATTTCACACAGCAAAAAAAGTTTAGTTGGACTTGATGATGACCAAATTCACCCCATAGTCAATTATTTCAACATCACACCATTCCAGTCAAATGATGTCACAGATTGTATCAAAAAAGTTGACGAAAGTATTTAGGTGTATAATATGGGTATACATATCTCTCTTGTTTGATTATGCCACATCAGACATCAGTCTTTGCTGCATAACAGCATGCTTACTACCGGTATATAATAGGAGTCTGAATTATATAGTACGACAAGAATGCAAGCTGACAAATGTCTATACAAATATATTTGCTATTAGTGAGTTGAGGTCGATGTAGGAATATCCAAATCAAGTTTATTTGTGTGTGTGTACATGTGTGTAAATGTGTGTGTGTGTGTCTATGGGGGGCAATGGGGATCGAATGAGGATTAGTCACTTAATACTTCAACATACTAACAGACAGTTGGACACATACTCACACTGGAGAATAACACTACCTCACAAGTGTAAATTCACTTGATTGGGTGCACAGGGTGAGAGTCCTGATTTCTCTACTTTCTAGAAAGTTGCACTAATTGTTTTGGATCTAGTTCATTACTTGTACATACTCAGACAAATTGTAAGCCATAGAGAGAGAGAGGTCTGGTAAAGAGGTTCTTCCGTCTATGGCCAGATTGTTGTTCTTGTGTTGTTTCCCACATCCTGTCCTCTTCTCTCTCCTCTTCTCTGTCCTCATTAGAGATGTTATCTTGACCTCAGTTCCTGTCTACCTAACACATAGAGATGTTGTTTTCATGACTTTAAACCAACTTTGAGAACGATCACCTATGCCATTTTCTCTCTCTCTGACAGGACCAAGAAGAAACACACACGGACACAGGAAGGCTGTTTTCTCCACAGAGGACAGTCGCCAGTCAGTCCATTATTGGACACCAAGGCTGTCTGAGTGTTGGGAGGCATCAAGCCTGTTGTTGTGTATGGACTGCTGCTGCACTAAAACAGAGAGGTGAATTAACACACAACCCTGACACACGGACAAACTCAGTCTGCTCCCAAAGCCGTGGCCATGTCATCTCCCTCTCTCCCCATGCCCTCCCTCCCCCCCAGTCCACTGGCGATGGAGTACCTCAATGACTTTGACCTCCTTAAGTTTGAGGTGAAGCCTGACACTCCTCCTCTCCCTCCCCCCTGCACATTCCCCAAGTCTAGCCTACCCCACGACCCCTCCAGTTCCCCTGGTCCCTACACCAGCCTCAGCTCTAGCCCATACAACTCCCTGCCCCCCTCTCCAACACTGAGCGATGCCCACCCACCTCCCTCAGCCTCTTCCTCCCTCTCCCCTTCCTCCTCCTCCTCCATCTCCTTCCCTCTGTCCATCTCAAACAGCTACACTTCTGGCATCAGTTCTGGATCTCAGGGGAACGTGGAGGGTAGCCCCTCCCATGGGGGTGCCCAGGGTCCTAACCCTGCTTCTTTGGAGGACCTGATCTGGCTCGCAGCGCTGCAGCAGCAGTTTGGAGGGGAGGCGGGGGGACCTGCGTCCCTGCTGGGAGGTGGGCCAGAGCGGGGAGACAGAGAAAGAGGGTCGGTCGGCAGCTTCCTGGGCTGTGAGGACGCTGTGGAGGCTCTACTGAACTCAGCTGCAGCAGCTGTTAACTCACAGGTATGTAACACTGCCAATATTGTCTGTGGATGTCTGTAAATGATATGTTGTTATTCACTTTTGATAGTGGGTTCGTAATGACATAGATAGACTATAATCAATGTTTGTATTTCTCTTTTTCTCTCTCCCTCTTTCCAATCCTCCACTGTGTATTCTCACTCTCAGTTCCCAGTGCTTTCCCAGAGTTCCAGCAGTAACCTGGGGGATTCGGGTAGTGACAGTGGAGGTGACATTTCCTGCGCCAATGGGACGGATATGTGTCATCGTCCACTCCTCTACCTCTCCTCTGGCCCTCAATTGCTCCCCAACACCAACCCCTCTTCAGCATCCTACCCACAACCCCAGAGCCCCTCTGACCGACTTCATCACCATCATCCACATCATAATCATCATCACCACCCGCACCACCCCATGCATGGCCATCATCATCATCATCATCATCACCTCCAAGTAATTAATATGGTCAGGGGGCATGACAGTATGAAACAAAATATAGTAGAATAACCAAGATAAGAGAAACGAGAAGGCTAGCAACAGGCTAGCAACAACAGCGCCAGTACTGGATGGAGCAGGAGCATATGGGAGAGGGGAGGGAGATGTGATAGAGGGATCATGCTGTAAAGGATTGGGATTAGAACATTAGAACATGATTAAGTGTGCATGCCGTGTACCTGCTATAAGTATAGAAAACATGCCTCTACTCTGAGATGACAATGAGTTTATCTGTAGACATTCCTTGTTTAAAAATGCATTGTTTGTCCTGCAGGCAAGTACAGAATATTGGAGTAAATGTAATAAAGGGAGCAATAATTCTCCTTTTAATAGATACAAGCAATTGTACTACATCAACATTGATATATGAACTGTGTTAAAGCTAATACTTACTAGGCCACATCAATAACTCCAGGGCTTTGAATTGATTTGATTTTGATTTTCCTCTAGCTGTTCTATGGTTGAAGGAGCTATGTGTGGGGCTGGTAATGCTATTGTTTATGGAATGTTCAGTACTGTTCTATATCTGCATTCTCCAACCAGGTGTCTGAGAGAATCTCTGTGCAGTATGTGGAGCACAGTGTGAGCTTATGATAATATCTGCTATTATTGCTGTGTATAACCCTGATTACTGTCACTTTCAATCAGTCAGATTATCTGACAGATTATGGACATGTGATACCGAAATGTGCCCCCTGACACACACAGCTAGGCACACTCTCACATCACGCACAGAACCACACATGCACAACTCAGACACACACACACAAACACACACACACACACACACACACACATTGAAAGTCAGTCAAAATGTTTTAAGTCCTATCTATTCTGCATAACCGTAATTCATGTCAACGTTCGGAAGTAACCATCTCTCCCTGTGTCTGTGTGCAGTGTGGTGGGGTAGATGAGCGTTTCTCAGACGAACAGCTGGTGAGCCTATCGGTGCGGGAGCTGAACAGACACCTGCGTGGCGTCAGTAAGGATGAGGTGGTGCGTCTCAAGCAGAAACGTCGTACGCTAAAGAATCGAGGCTATGCCCAGTCCTGTCGCTACAAACGCTTGCAGCACCGCCACGCACTGGAGTCTGAGAAACACGTCCTCACACAACAGGTAGGATACACACACACACACACATACACACACACACACAACAAAAACACACCACTGCCAACAACTACTAAATAAAAGCTCCTAATACTAATAACTCTCTCCTGTCCGTCTCTCTCCTCAGTTGGAACAGCTGCAGTGTGAGCTATCTCGGGTGCTGAGGGAGAGGGACGCCTACAAGGCTCGCTACGAAAAGCTTGTCAGCACAAACGAGGCTCCACCTACCCACGCCAACAACCCCCCCTCACCACCACCTGACTACTTCCTCTGAGGACATACCCAGAGGAGAGGACATAAAAATTAACGGATGAGAGTGGGATAAATGAGCAGGTCAGCCTAAATAAGGCCAGCACTGGGAAATCAGTCTTTGGGAGGAAGGGAGGGAGGGTTGGGGGTGTGTGTGCGTGTGTGGAGGTTGTCAGGCAGGTAGTGGGGTTAGAACTAGGCCATATATGACTGTGAAATCAACCTGCTGAGCTGGCACTTGACTGTTAACTTAGGGTTAGAATCGAGCCCTAGATTGCTTCATAAACCGGACTAATGATGAAGACTTCAGTTTTGATATCACAGTGACGTTCATAGTAGCACAAAGACTCAATGAAACATCTTCAGGATGCATCCTGCACTGGTCAAATCAGGGCATGGAAGGTCACAGGTCATCCTCAAACTGAACAAACTCCATCGTAGCATTCATCAACCTTAACACTATCAACCTATCTATGCACATTTATTTCAAGCAGAACAAATTAAAAGATGAACTGATATCCAAACAATGGTTGGGTTGAATCCAGCCCCTGACATGCACACTGTGATGGTGTAGGTTGACTGGGCTCATTGGAAACTCAAAGGTCTGAGTAGTGCTGTGGTATTGGATGTGTAGTGGTGTATGATCTTCAAGTGTCCATGGCATGCAGTTGTACTCGCCAGCAAATATTTCACAGTTGCCTACCAAGGTGTTTTTGCTCACCAAGACTTGTTACCCACTATCACATTTTTAAGATGAATAATCATAGAAAAATAATGTACAAGGATCCTTTTTCTGATGGAATTCCTGTGGTTGTGCTAAATGAAAAATTGACATAAACACTCATGTATAAAGTAGATACATAAAAAAAGACAAATTAAAACATATCCATACTTTGCTTGTTGAAAATAACATACATTTTTGTCATAATGACTATGAAGAATAATTGCAGTGTGCTATCTGTGATTCGTGAACGGACCTCCAAGAGACTTCTTCTGTCAACCTGTACTGTAGGATTTCCACAATCAATCAGTTGGCTCTAACATGTGAAACAAGAAACTGTGGTTGCTGCAGTTGTCGTCAAATAGGTCTGTACAAAGAACATCCCCCCCAAAAAGGCAACAGAGTGCTAAATGGACTGTGTTACTATGTTTTGTCTTCAAGCTTTTATAATACAATCTAGGTTGTGCTGAAAACACTTTTGTAAGAGAGCGACAACCTTAATGCAACAAGCACCACAGAGCTGGACACTGTGGATTCTTAAAAAGTAGGGTGAAATGCAAGAAAATGTGGACATTCAAAGACAGACCAGCTCATGAAATGTTACCAGGGTAGCTACATTAGAGCTAATTGTTTTGGCTAGGTGTAGGTTCATTAATTGATTTATCTGTTTTATTTATTCACTTATTTATTCACAGTATTTATTAATTGTTTATTTATGTACCGATTATTATTACAATTTACAATTTATTACAATTTAATCTACAAGCTTAGTGTGTACTTTTATTTTCAAGCAGAATAAATCCACATTTTAATTATTTTTTTGATTATTTTCAATAGTATGACTACAATCATTATTGCAATCATGGTTGATGCTCCTACTGTAGTGTGGTTTCCTATGAAATAAAGACAATATTTTTATCAACCTTGGCAGTTTTGTTAATTTTCCAATCTTTTTCTGAATTTCTCGCTTTGTCTCAGTTTCACATGTACTTTAAACACCTAGTAATCTCTCTCTATCCCTTCTCTGTCCCTCCCACTTTTCCAATCTCCTGTAGACCTGTTCTATTTACCTCATCCCCTCTTCCATTTTTCTCTCCCTCCATCTCTCTGTCATTCTGTGTCCCTCTATAGAGAGGCAGTGACCCCGGCAGAGCTCTGTTTGGGATGACCTCACCCTCGGCCCTGCCTCCCTCTCTGTGGCTCTCGCTCTCTCTGGCCTGTATAATAGGGACAGGATTAGGGCTATAATAGCGCCCTGACTGCTCACTGCCGGAGTCCATTGTAGCATTGTGTGCAGAGGACGTACACAGAGTAACATGAACACTCACCCTACTCACGCTGCTACACACAGCCACTCACACTTACATTCACTTACAACACGGCATATGCTGAAATACACAAACTTTACAGAGATGCTTAAATCAATTCACATTCATACAATCTCAGCTTGCAAATATCAGAGGTGAAAATTTGCTCCCTTTTTCCCCCCAGTGTAAAATAATATTTACAGAGAGTGTGATAGAGAGAGACAAGAAACACCAACAACAGGAAACGCAGTGCTAAGATTTAGATAGCCTAAGAAGGCCTAATAGGAGAGAGGCAGACATAGAGTGAGAGAGAAAGAGAGAGAGCGAGCGAGAGAGTATGTTAGAGGTTACTGCCCAAGGGATAAAGTGACCGCAGAAACGCACACGTGTATGAACACATGTACAGTACTTTGAATGCCCAAAGACACAAACATGTATATAGGCGCGGGCACACACAGAAACACACACTCAAAAGGGCAATACATGGTAGAGGTGCTGGAAGACAAAACTGTACTCTGCTGCGCCCTAGTGCCGAAATGTACACCTATTATTCCAAGTATCTGCAGCATCCAAAATATAAATTAGTGGAGTGAAATGAGCATCTTATCAACAGATGATGATTTATGCTTTATCTGACCCATGTAGCTCCTGCATTCAAACATTTTATAGAGATGGACTCCACATGACATTTTCTCTACAGGGAAAATCCAGTCAACGTAGCTTTACATTCAATAGCATAAATCAATTTTGTCTAAGAAAATAAAAAGCTGGCAACGATCATTTATTTACACGTCATGTAAGTGAGTCATAATGCAGAAGACACACTGCAGGAGGACCTAACTTACTGTACGAAAGCACACTGTGGGGGAGAGAGAAGTGTGTTGTCTGTGTAGCCTCTGAGTCTGTGCGTGTGATGTTTGTTTCTGAGCGCGCATGAAATAGAGAGAGAGAGAGAGAAAGTGGAAAAGAGAGAGAGAGAACCGTTTTTACTTTGTTGGTGCTGCGAGTCTTGTGCCAGGTGAGATCATCATGTGGCTTTGAGGTAGAGCGCGCAGGAGTGAGATGAGTGGGAGGGCGGGAAAACGCTCGGGAGTAGGTAGTCGATTTCTGACCGGTGTATTTCACATTGCAGATGCAGACAGATGCGCTCATAGACATTATCAATATCGAGGAAACACTGGCTAAGGTAGGCGGGGATGTTTAAACACAATGTGCCGGGCAGCACGTAGCTTTTTAACTGTTTATATCGATGCAAATATGTCATAGTTTGTCTAACGGTTGCCTCACAAGACATCTGTCATCTGTGAGTGACAAAACGTGGGAGGTGCTGGTGACATAATAGAAGGGTTTTGATTAGTTATTTATTTTTGAGCTTTAGATTTCACTAACATCAAATTTGTCATGGGCATACCATTTAGTTCTTGAGTGGTTCTCTGCATCTCTTAATGTGTGTGTGTCTGTGAAGCGAGAGACAGACAGATAAAGAGAGATTAAAATACAAAGGGAGATGGCGAGATAGAGAGGGGGAGACAGGCAGGGACAGTGCAGGTGTCAATGGGGGTCATAGATACAAAGCGGGATACAGTAATGTAAGAGCATTCTATTTCAGGATCACACTGAAAGTGATAACATGTCAGGTAGAGAGTGACACTCCCTATTACAGTCCAATTGGTGTCAAGTCTTCCTGGAGACAGATGAGGTTAAGGTAGTTCATTGGGAAGCACAGGCATGCACACTGACGCCACAACACCTTCCCTGCTTTCTAGACAATTGACCATTTCTGTCTGTGTGGAAAACTGCTACAGAGTGTGGAATGTTGATGGAAATGTGGACACAAAGTCATAATCTTGTTGGTCCATGTTGTATGTGAATGTAATGTGTATATTTATTTATTTGTCTCTTTTAGTGTGACAGTATGACTCTGTCCAGTGCCCCACCTTTACGCAGAGGAAGTACCCCTGTGCCAATCAAACACCAGCTCAGACGAGAGGAAGCAGTCCATGATGATTGTGATTGGACATCAGGGTTGGCTGGACCTTCTCCTCCTCCAATCAGTTACAGCACGGCGAAGGATGAGACCATCGCCTCAGCGGCAGAGGGGAGACCCCCCTCTGAAGGGCCCTTTCGAATTGCCCTGCTGGGGCAAAATGGGGTGGGCAAGTCAAGCCTTGCTATCGCCTTGGCTGGAGATTTGGATAGAACTG